>NW_022631001.1:18711283-19445980 GCF_010015895.1 Lontra canadensis
CTCCTCCTCCTCCTCCTCCTCCTCCTCCTCCTCCTCCTCCTCCTCCTTCTTCTTCTTCTTCTTCTTCTCCACTATGGCATGATATCAGCCCACATTTATTCATTTATACCATATATATTTGATACTTGCTCTAGTGGGTGCTGTGGTGAGCTGCCCAAGTCTTTCCTTCTTGATGGAGTGGGGAATGGTGGCAGCCAATGGATGTCAACTTAATTCCTTTGGAAATTGCCTTCTGCTAAAAAGAGCTGCTTTACTCAGATCACACCCACTCTCAGGGGCTTCGTTAATGACTGGCCAATAAGCCAGTTAAAATTCAACCATGTGCCCCAAGGTGGAACAACTGTGAAGGAATAGTCTAATTCCAACATTCCCTGTAGGAGAGAAAGGCCTTCAGGACACCTGCATCAAAATATAACTCCTCGGGGCACCTGGGTGGCTCGGTGGGTTAAGCCTCTGCCTTCAGCTCAGGTCATGGTCCCAGGGTCCTGGGATCGAGCCCCGAATTGGACTCTCTGCTCAGCAGGGAGCCTGCTTCCCTCTGCCTGTGATCTCTGTGATCTCTCTCTCTGTGTCAAATAAATAAATAAAATCTTAAAAACAAAAATATATATATAGATAAATACATATATACATATGTATCTATATATATAATTCCTCTTTCAGTTCGATCCTTCTTTCTTTACTCACCTGCAACTATTGGTCATTCTCCAACACACTCCCTGTGTTGGGTCCATAATCAAAGGAGGGAGACTGATACAAAGCAAAGGTCAAGCAAAGCTTTATTTCGCTCCAGGCATCGAGAATCAAATCGACCTTTCGGGGCCTCACTTCTTACACAGAGGGCGACCTCTCTCTGCCTTAAAGACTAGCTTTTAAGGGGAAAGGCCATGTGGTTGGGCATGGCCACGCACAGGTGGCCAATGAGATTGTAACACACAGAGAAAGCTGCACAGTCATGCTAGGTCATAAATAAGTGACCAATTGAATTACAATTTGCTCTATAGTAGATATTTGAACTAGCCTATCACCTTGGTCAGAATTGGTGCCCAAAGGGCACCCAAAGGGCAGGGCCCATACTCCTTGGTAGCTAGGGAGACAGTATGCGCCCCCACTGATTGGATACCTCCAGCTGGCCTGACCCACCCTTGTATTTGGGCTCTGTTACCTGGGATTGGTTTCCCGGACTTGCTTTTAAGTAAATTCCCCTGGGGGGTAGGGGGCAGGGTCAGTTTAAGTTTTACTGCATAAACAAAATCACTGTTTAACCGGATGGCATCGCTCTGGCTAAATAGGCCCTTACACCTGCACATACATTCCCATCTTAGTTTGTTTCTCATGGAGTTCAAACTAGGTCTCTGGCCAGGTGCCTGGTATGGAGAATATAATGATTCTGAACATTGAATAAGTGCAAAGATAAAATTGAAAAGCAAGAATGACATTTAAAGGTGTGCTGTCTGACCATCTTGAATATAGATTGGTATCCTTGAGAAGCATGCTGATAACATCCAAGAAGTTGCATGAAAGCATAGCAACTATTTGTTTGTTTGTTTATTATTTATTTTTTAAAAGATGTTATTTTATTTATTTGCCAGAGAGAGAGAGAGAGCACAAGCAGTGGGATTGGCAGGCAGAGGGAGAAGGAGGCTCCCCACCAAGCAAGGAACCCAGTGTGGGACTCAATCCCAGGACCCTAGGATCATGACCTGAGCCAAAGGCAGACACTTAACCAACTGTGCCACTCAGGCATCCTTTTTTTTTTTTTCATTAAACCATTAGGGTAGTACACTGTTACCTCTTTAAGAACAAGAGAGATATGCTATAGTTATGGCAGTATTTTCTGTTCACATATATGGGTGCAGTCTTAGCATTCTGTAAAGGATTTACTGTACCAAAGTTATAATCTTAGAGAACAGTGATTTGCTCTTTAAAAATTTAAATTTAAATTTAAAAATTTAATTTTTTTTTAATTTAAAAATTTTTAAAATTTAAAAATTTAGGGGCTTCTGCTGATATCCAGGCTGAGGAGAGTTTGACTTTGTATTAAGACATTTCATCTTTCCTGCCTATGTATACAAGGCAGTGAAGGGAGAATCATATTAAAGAATGGCCAAGGTCATAGTTTCAAGGTATGGGTCACTTTGTTTTCATATAATAGGCCATAAAACAAAAACAAAATAAAGAATCCTATTTGTTGTCCCTATTGTGTGAACTTTGAAGCCTAACTTGAGTACACAACATTCTTCCTCACAGACTGAAACTTAAATGTCAACACAAATCCATGCCAATCAGAAATTTAAATATAAATACAATATCTGAAACTACCTCTCCCCAACAACATACACAGACCCACTAATATCTAGGAATAACAGAAGAGTTTTCCTAGTATCCTTTTTGCTCCTAACTCTTAAAATGTCAAAGGAGTGAATGAAGCTCAGGCTCTACACCTACACTGAGATCAGCTATATAGCCAAACAACAAAGGGCACTGTTTTGTGTTGGCATAAATGAAAAAACAAAAACAAAACACATAAAAGCATGCACTTCATTAAAGACAGACCTGGACTTTTATTACCATCCTCCATTTATTAGATAAGCATTCTTGGATATATTTTCAATTGAATCTCCATTTTCTCATCTGTAAAATGGGAATAATAAACAGTTTCTACTGGGTTGTATAATAATCACTTAAATTATTGATGTCAGATTTATAGAAAAGGGAAGAGCACATAGTAGGTTTCCAAGTACACTTTTGATGACTAGGTTCTTTTTTTTTTTTTTTTTTTTTTGGAGAGAGCATACATGCATATATATGCATGCATGTGAGTGATTGCACATAAGTAGGGGTCAGGGTTTATTGCGGGTGGAGGAGAGAGGTAGAGAGTGAGGGAGAGTAAAAATCCCAAGCAGTCTCCACACTCAGCATCGAGCTTTAGAGGGTGCCCGATCTCATGACCCTAGAGTTGAACACTTAACTGACTAAACCATCCAGGTGCCCTGGATGAGCAGGTTCTTAAGATACTTTAAAGTGTATACATAGAAATAAGTTTAAAATCACATAAACAAACAGGGATTTCTGGCAAATTTCTTTAATAAATTTTGGCAAATAAATAATGGTAAATTTCCATAATAAGCTTTAGGGGGAGGGCACTGGGAAAGGACTGTGGCTTCTACTTTTTGCTTGGTGCTTAAACTTTTGCCACCATTAAAACTTTTAACATTTCAATGTAAGTCCTTGGCTCTTACAAAAATAGAGCTATGTGGTTTGGAAAGGAGTAATTTGGTGTGAAAGGAAGAGTGCTAGGTAGGCAATAATGACCTCTCATTGGTTATTCTGGTTCTGCTACCAATGGGCTTTGAGACCTGAAGTAGGTCACCATATCTCTCTGTGAGTTATAGTTTCTTCATCTGTAAAACTGGAATACTACATTGATTTTTTTTTTTTTGATACTCTAATTTCAACTTACATTGATTTGTGGATCCTCTAAGTGGCTGTTATTTATATACTCTGGGAACTTGGAAACAGACAGACAGTTTCTTCATGAAACAGTTTAGGAACATCAGGAAGAGACACTGAAAGAAAAATGCAGGCACATAAAATGCAATTTGTACTTAAGTGTACGGGAAGAAACACCTAACCTATTTGAGGACTACCAAGGAAGACTTCCTTTTAAAGGTGGGGGACAGGGGCACCTGGGTGGCTCAGTAGGTTAAAGCCTCTGCCTTCTGCTCAGGTCATGATCCCAGGGTGCCAGGATCAAGCCCAGCATCGGGCTCTCTGCTTAGCAGGGAGCCTGCTTCCTCCCTTCTCTCTCTCTGCCTGCCTCTCTGCCTACTTGTGATATGTCTGTCAAATAAATAAATAAAATATTAAAAAAAAAAGATGGAGGACAGCAGAGGAGGAAAAGAGATTTCTAAGGGCCCCCGAAGACCTGGAGATGAGAGAAACCATCACATATTCTAGAAGTTGACACACTAGAACAGATTATGCAAACAAGAAAACAGGAAATGTATGTAGAGAATAAGAAATGACAAAATGATGCATGTGCTTATTCATCCTTTTATCATTGTGTTTTAACAGAGATGATTGTTAGATCATCAAATACATCTGATAAACTGTTATACCTATCTATCTCATTGTGAATAAAAACTCTGAGAGCAAGATTTCATAAAGGCATATAGGCGACACTAAACATACTTGAAAGGCTAAGTTGAGGTTAGAAGGCACAACATCTAGAGAGAAAAAGATCTGTGAGGGGAGAGAACTGTGAACTGACATTCATTTCTAGATTCATTGAACATCCTTTTTTGGTCTACCTATCGTGCGCTGACTACTGCTCTGGCTCCAGGGAATATGGCAGTGAACAAGGCATCCAAATCCCCATGTGTGTGGAAGTTGACCTGCACTGTGCATCTTGTGCATGAGTGTTTCATGTGCTCTTCATGGAAGTCAGTGCAGGGCAAGGAAATCTTATTTCCTTGTAGAGATGGGCTGATCTCTGCAGAGTAGAAGGCATCTGTGCAAAATGGAAATCTCCCCTATTTTTCAATCACTGCCAAGTGTTCTGATTATTTATGGCTATGTAAAGAATAACTAGATATCCTGGTCGCACTCAGACTGTGTGACAGCATTGCCATTAGTTTGCTATGTTCACACACACACACACACACCCCAAAACAAGAAAACAGCTCTTCAGTGTATACTTATGTTAATGTGGCATTAGTATTACGTTTAGTAAGTTTACCTAGTAATCCAAATTATAGAAAAGTTTGGCATATAATGTTTAATAATAGAGTCATTTTTTAAAATTCCTTGGGCCACTATGAAATAGATATTTGTAGGTTTAAATGAAAAGATCTTATAATATGAAGAAAGTACCAAATTTGGGTTATATGTTACAAAGTAGGTTAATTTTAACTGTGGTTTTTGGAAGTATTAAAGACAATCCCCAGGAAGAAATTTGATTTCATGTTCTGAAAATAACGGAGCAAAGAACAATTTTTAAAGTTCAAGAGACCAGGTGTGCAGGGAGGAATCCTGAGCTGAAAGTCAGAGTTTGATTCTCATTCTAGTATTGAGACTAACTCAGATTGTGATGTTAGGAAAATGATTTGGACAGAGTGCTACTGGCCTCCAATTAAAGAAAGCCTATCTTTTAGCATAATAAATTGGAAAAACTGTCAAATGAACTGTGTCTCTATAGGTCCAGTAATGGAGAACTTACAACAATGAGGATTATAACTATAGTGACAGAAATATATTATCACTACTTCAAGTTACTATTACTGCTATTGTATTACTACTACTGCCAGACCTTATTAATTATAGTAAATATTATTATATAGTTATATATGAGTGTTATCCATTATCAAGCACTTATTATATGGTGCAGTGTTGTCAGTGCTATTTATATATTTAATAATTTAATCCACAAAACAATACTATGAGTTAGGTACTGTTATTATTTCCATTTCACCAGTGAGGAAACTGAAACATAGAAAGGTCAAATGATTTTGCCTCAGGTAATACAGTTAGTAATTGATCAGGCCAGTGTGTGATTCCAGACAGTTCTGATGGCAGAACACACATGATTCGGTCAGAGCTAGCCAAAAATTGAATAAGCAGAGAGAACTTTGTCCTTAAACCTTTTTGGGTGGAGGCTAAAATGAATACTTGATGAAGCACATGTAGATACTTGATGAATACTTAAGAAAGATCACTTCTAGGGCTCTTTTTAATCCTGAGATGTTTCTGTTCAATATGAGCTACTCTAGGAGCTAACCAAGTGTGCCAAATTGAGTGTTCAAAAATAACATTGGACTGAGTCAGATCAAGCTCTTTCAATATTACTACATATGTATTTGGATATGCATAGTATGATTTTCTTCCCTTTTTTACACATCTAGAGAGAAAAAGAGAACCTCTACATATGCTATAGGTGCTAAAAACATGTTTATTTTTTATTATCTTGCTGTCATTATGTCTGTCAACAAACCCACCATTCTAGATAATATAGTAAATTGGAAAGAGCACTAACTAGAATTGGAGCCCAGAGTCCTTGGTTGTAACCTGAACAGATCAAGTGCCAGGTATGTGACCATGGACAAATAACAAAAACTTATTTGGCTTTACTTTAATTATTTGTAAAATGAGGGTGGTGATATCTGCCTGACCATATTAAAGACAGGGTTTTAGGGTTGAGATTTGCATTCATAGAAATCTTTATCATTATGAGGAACATTCAGTTGAACTTGAATTATAATATCTTAACACCAAACATAACCAGCAACTGTAAATAACCCAATATTATTTTTCATTTTTGGAGGTTTAGGATTGTTTCAATACCCTTAATTATAGTTCAGCCACTTTTTGTCTGTTTGTTTCTTTGGGAACTTAAAAGGAAGAATCACAGACATTGGAAGAAATTACTATACATAACGTCCAACATAAATGCTGGATTTTGAATTAAACATGAAAAGACTTATCTTTTTATTCTTTTCTTCCACCATCTTTTTTTTTGGTGGAAGTTAAACATGATGTATTTTGCAATTAAAGGAGATTTCCTCCTGTATTGCTAAGGGGAACCCAGAGCCACTGGTGAATGGAAGCACCATGAAAGCTGTGAGCCCCAACAAAGTAAATCCTAGTACACCACTTGCTAACAAGCTGAAGTGAAGAGATAAAGGTGACAATAAACACACATCTGAAAATGAGTATTGTTTCTGGGGAAAGCTTGAAATAGTCAGTATATCCATAATGATTAATGCTTTGTTTGTTTTGTTTTCTTTTTAAAATCATTCTTTGAGTCATGGGTTCAAAATAGGACTTCCAAAAACTGAGTATAGTAGGGTTAAGGACACATGTTATGATTCCATTTCTTCTTCCTCTATTCTACTTGCTATAAAGGGAAATAGAAGAGACATATCTGCCAATGTCATAAGAGATTTGTTTTAATTAGTCCTGACTGCCATCACAAAATACCATAGATTGGGTGGCTTAAACAACAGAAATTAGTTTTCTCACAGTTTGGAAGTTAGAAAGTCAAGATCAAGGTGCCAACATGGTTGGTTTCTGTCTTCCTTACTTGGAGATGGCTGCTTTCTTGCTATGTCCTCACATCTTGGGCACTAATCCCCTCATGAGTACCTCACCATCACGACTTCATCTAAACTATCTCCCAAAGTCTACATCTCTGCATACCATCATTTCAAGCATAAGAACTTCAACCTATGAATTTGTGGGAGACATAGTTCAGTCCATAGAGTCCATAATTGCTGAATTTGAAGTTAGCATAACTAGTTGTTTCAGTCTTTTTGTATATGATAAGAAACATGATGCACAAAGCTTTCTATCTTTTATATTTTATTTTATTTTGTACATCAAGCATTTGTTGATGTTTTGTTGGACCTGATGACATACCATGTTAGAAAATTCCTCTTAGAATACAACAACCTTTACTTAATGATACAGTCAAGTCTAGGATGTTTAGTAGTTGGAATTTGAGTGGCTTGGATAGAGAAGCCAATATCTGATTTCTGGAGAAGGTGATGATTTTTCTTTACAGAGAATATTTTATTTTGCTTTGCTTGTCTAATAGGTATGGACAATCTAGGAATGAACAAAAACTCAATTCTTTAAAATAATAGCATGTCATTTTGAAATCAATATGGATTTTAGAGTCACAAAAATTTGTTTTAAATCACACCTTTGATGCTTTCTAAATGTATAGCTTTCAACAAATTTCTTGAACTCTGAGCTCAAGTTCTTCATCTGTAATATGACTAATGATACTACTTTAGAGTGTCACTGTATAGATTTAATAAGTATACATATGCATAGGACCAAGTAGAATGTAGTAGATGAACAGAAATCTTATTTCTCTTCTTCATTATCTGCCTTCAAGATGTTGGCCAAGGAGCACAAATTTTCAGTTGCAAGGTAAGTTGTATCTATTTTTAATGTTTTATTTATTTATTTAAAGTAAGCTCCATGCTGAATGTGTGGCTTAAACTCACAACCCTGAGATCGAGAGTATCATGCTTTACCAACTGAGCCAGCCAGGCACCCCATAAGTTCTAAGTATCTAATGTATAGCATGCAACTATAGTTAATAGTACTATATTCCGTGTCTGAAAAAAATAAAAACACTGCACACAACTATGAGAGGTGATAGACATGTTAACTTTATTGAGCTAATTATTTCACAGTGTATATCAAATCATCATATTGGGCACTTTAGATATATACAATTGATTTTGTCAGTTATTCCTTAATAAAGCTGGAAAAAATAAAATAAAATATGATCAGAAAAGAAAATATCGCTTGCTAGAATAAGGCTTTTCTAGTTAAAGACAACTAGCTTTACCACTGGCCAGCTAAGATTTCTAATAGAAGTTGCTCTCGTTGATTTCATGACTGATGATCTTTGCACTGAGATTAGTGAAACAAGCATGGTTTTGGCTGAAAGTAATAGATATTTAAACTAACGAAGGCTTAAACAAACAAGGATTTATTTTTCTAATATATAAGAATTCTGGATATAGGGAATCTGAGGCTGGTACAGGGAATTCATTAAAGGCCTAGATTATTTTTTTTTCTTTCTACTTCACTGTTTATAACGTATAAGCAGATTGTCTCATGTTTAGAAGCAGACTCACCCAGCAGCAGGCTCATTTCTGTGTTGAAGGCAAGAAGGGACATTCCCAGCTGTGTCTATACCTATTAACATATAAACAGAAGATTCCCAAAAATGCCACAACTGACTGGACTTTTGTGTCATTTACTGAACTGTGTGGCATGGACCACCCTAGCTGCAAAGGGATGTTGGTAAATAATCAGTTAGTTTTTTACCCTCCTGTGAGGTCAACCAGTGATCAGTCTCTTAGATATTCAGCAAATGTTACTTATTCAGGTCAGTTCAATAAACATTAGCTGAGGATCTACTAAGTGTCAGACACAGTGCTAGACGTTGAGGCAGCTAGAAAGAAAATCAAAACAGAAGACAAAATACAGTCTTTTTCTTGAGGAGCTCAGTTACATGACAGAGGTAACTGAATAATTAAACTCTAATTAGATCAATATTTGTAGGGCCACATTTCCAGAATCTAGATGAGCTACTTCCAAAGGTTACTTTGGTGTAACCAAGGTCATGCCACAATTCCTATTTGTATCATAATGCTAGGCCCTTCCATGTGTGAATGGGACAGTGAATATTTATTTGTTGACTTTGAAAAGTTCTCTGAATAATCAAGGATTCAGTTCAGAGTTGAGATTTTGGGGTTTTGTTTCATTGTATTCCAACTCTGTAGAAAATGATAAATTAGATAAGAGTAAATCACCTAAAGCAAAACATATTTCATGTTGTTTTAAAGAAACATTATTCAGGTTGTAATATCTCAGAAACTTAACAGAAAGCAGTTGTATTAATAGGTCATAGTTGTATACATTGTCATAGTTTGGATTCTATATGTTCTCCTTATCAGATGCAGGGTTTGGCAAACTTTGTTGTAAAAGGCCAGAAAATTTGGCTTTCTAAGTCATGTGGTCTCTATGGCAGTTATTAGTTTTGCCATTGTAATGCACAAGACATCATAGACAGGGTATAACTAAATGAGTATTGCTGGGTTCCAACAAAACTTAATTTATAAAAAAAAAGTGGCAGTGAATTTTGGCCCACAGACCATATTTGCTGATCTCCACCACAGTGGGACCCAAAATCTTGGCATTCTTTTGATTGTACAATAGTAGATATAGTTATTAACTATAGTAATATATCCAAAGATGGTCCAGCCAGTTGAAAACTTCTGTGCTTTTTAAAATTTTTTATTCTTTATTAACATATAATGTATTATTAGCCCCAGGGTTACAAGTCTGTGAATAGCTAGGTTTATACACTTCACAGCACTCACCATAGCACATATCCAAAAAACTTCTGTATTTTTTTTTAAGTTAAATTTCCTCTTCATTTTTAGCTAAGGAGGAGACTGTATCAATTAATAATAATGCACAGGCCAAAAAAATTTCTCTGTAAAGGGACTCAAACATACATAGCTATATTTTCTGTAATTATTTGAACAGGAAAATATAGCCAAATATTTTATGTTGAGAGCCTTCTTAAAATATTTCCTTTAATTTTGTGGG
Organism: Lontra canadensis; assembly: GCF_010015895.1. Taxonomy (NCBI): domain Eukaryota; kingdom Metazoa; phylum Chordata; class Mammalia; order Carnivora; family Mustelidae; genus Lontra; species Lontra canadensis. The sequence goes on from NW_022631001.1 coordinate 18,721,421, forward strand.
CTTTGTGTGTACTGTATCTTGTGTAATATACAGATGATATATTCTAGTTTTTAGCACTAATATGGAATTAGTAGCCTTAAAAACTATAGAAACTCAGTATAGACCAAAGACAAGAGAATAATAATACATTCAGGGGCTCAAACTACAAAAATCATCAAGCCTCTGGGTGAAAATCAGAATGAGAGGAAAGAAGTTGATAAGGAGGGCACATTCATTTGGTGCATGCTCTCAAATTTGTGTATCTGCCTGGAAAGCTCTCACCTGAAGGGCTAAAGAGCCCTTTTAGGTAGTAACCTAAAAGGGGATGGTAGCAGGTATTTTTCTGAACTTAAAGGTGGGAGTTCTGGAGCCAGCCTCTGCAGTGCAGCAATGAGAGATGGGTTATGTGACCTCAAAGTGACTTCTAAAGCTAACATTCTGTGAAGTCTGCAGCTGTGGTGGCTATCCTGGGTCACCATCTCAGGAGGAAGCCTAATGCCTCGCTGCCAACCATGCTTTGAGTAAACACGGTCACTTACATGCCTCTTTGAGCTGCCTTCTGGTCCATGAACCCCATCTGTGACCATTGTCGGTGTGCTCCAAGAGAAGCAGAAATCAACCCCGGGGGTTTAGTGTGAATTGCCAGCCTTAAGGACTTGCCTGTCTCCTCTGAGCCAGGGGAGGTTATCAGGCTTCCTCACCTCTTTTCTCCTTTTATCCTTAGAATGAAGGATATAGCTATGTCCCTTCCATCTCCCCACATTGGATATCCCATATATTCAGAACAGGACTGAAAGGGAATAACAGCAGAAAATAATCTACCTGGAAAGTGCTAGTTAATGAAGGAAAGTCCTAAGATACCCAAGTTTAAATTGAGAGAACTCTATTAAGTTCCACAGTGGTGAAGCCTGGACTCAAATTCAGGGCTTTAGATGTTAGCAAATAAGGTTTTGTTTACTTGGGTTTTTGTTTTGCTTTGCTTTTTTCTTTTGTTGTTTTTACCCTATTCCATCAGGATGGTTTCCATAATTCCATGAAATAAAGTGTAAAGCTATATTTTCAATAACAATAAATAATTGAAAAAAAATTAATAAAGAACCGAGAGATGTAACAATGTCTTTCAGTAATTCTAAGGTGGTTTTTTTTTAATGTCTCATTTTTTTTATACTCATCACAATCATGGTTGTTATTACTATTGTCATCACTCTACAGAGAAGGAAATAGACATTTGTAGAGGCTGAGTGGGAGAACCATTTTTGCTTCATTCAGTGGACTTATATCATTGCTCCTTTTCAGTCTCTGCCTTGGGGAAAATTTATATACACTTTGCAAGACCTTTCAATCCCCTGTATGAAACTTACTTCTGAATCCTCAGTAGATTGCAATAAATTGCAATAAAACATAATCACAATAAAAATGGAAAGAAAATAATTATTTGCAAATATTGAAGCTATGGCTGGCTCCATTCTTTAAGATTGCTCCAGTATCTTTCTTGATTGAGGGTTGGCATCGATAGGAAGCACCATACTGTGTTGTAGGAAGCCTACAAATGTCACAAGCATGGAATATTTCACACAGTGTATATATATATATATATATATGTATGTGTATATATATATATATATATACATACATACATATATATACACACACAGAGCAGGACATACAAAGAACTCTCTTCTTCCAACCTGAAGTCATTAAGAAGGAAACCTCCTTCTAAGCTTAGGTTATTTACTTTTATTATGTCCTGAGGTCAGGAACTTTGCAGGACCACAACATCTGCTGTATTGCTAATGTTAATCTGGGGAAGCCGGATTGTTCTATAGTATAATGGGAGAGATAAAGGGTATTGTGTAAATAAATTACACCTACCTGTAACTAAGCCTGTTGCCTGTCATCTAGCCTTTGCTATTTTTCTTTCTCAATAAATGGCTTCCTTAAGATAGGTCAAATTCCAGAAAATTCTATGTCGTTCTTACTTTATGTAAATAAAATATTGTCAACATACTAGGTGTTGCTATCATATTCCATAGGGACTGTGTATATCTAAAATGAGTTGGGAGATTGTGAAGCATATGAAGAGTGGATGGACCCTATGAACAAAGCTTATTTAGGTTTGAATTTTAGTTTAGCTATTTATTTCTTCTATGACTGGTGAGAAAATTATTCTTTCTTGTAACCTTAGGAAATAGGATTAATATAACCAGTCCTAAAGAATTGGCTTCATTAAGTAAATGCATGTAAAGCATCACCTAGTGCAGTACCTAGAACATGGACAGATTCCAACAAATGGGAGATGTTGTTATATCCAATAGCAAATGAACTTTCTCATATAATGCTGATGGAAGGGAAATATTTCCTCTCGGATTTTTTTTTTAAGGGTGTTAGGAGCCTAAAAATGTTATCTCTGTCCCAGTTATCCACTTTCTGTGAATCTTGCCTTACAGAAATCTCATAGTATCACTTTCTGATCTAAAATATCTCAGTAGTACCACATTGCCCTCAGGGTGAGGGTCAACATCTAAAACAAAATGAAACAAAACAAGACCTTTAACTTGCCTTATGATCTTGCACCTGTTAACTCCTCAGCTTTATCACTCTTGTTCTACACTTGAATTCTAGGTTCCGGATGTAATTGATGTCTCCAGGTTCTCAGAGGAGCCATGCACACACGTTTCTAGCTGGCTAAACTAGCCTTTCCTTCCCCTCTTTATCCAAGCTCTTCTTCTCTTCAAGTGCCACTTAGTCCAGGAACTCTTATCGTTAACTTCACCTCTGAGTTAGTTGACTTGAAGAATCCTCTACTTTTCTATTTTGACACTTTTGTTCTAGAGGCTATTCACTAGTTGATATCCACCTTAGAATATAAACATGGATTTTTTGCTTTTTTTTGTTTCATATTTGTGTACTGAAGAAAGGCATAAAATAAATTGAGAACAAAACAGAAGGAGTTCTAGACACTGAGACCCATCACTGTATTAATTGAAAGAGTAAATAAATTCTCCAAGTAGAAAATGGGTTAAATAGTGATTTCCCACATTGTGGGCTATAAAGCCAGTGAATTTTATATTAAAGAGTTTATAATAGGGGTGCTTGGGTGGTTTACTTAGTTCAGTGTCCCACTTTTGATTTTGGCTCAGATCATGATCTCAGAGTCCTAGAACTGAGCTCCATTTGGGCTCTATACTAGGTATGGAGCCTACTTAAGATTCTCTTATCTCCCTCACCCCTTCCTCCTCCCATACCCCACTCTTTCTCTCAAAAACAAAACAAAACAAAAAAAGAAAGAAACAAGTTTATAATAGCAAATAAAAATAAATAGCAAATGAGAATGATATCTATTGTTAAGTTAGAAAACAATATATAAAATTATACATTTAATTACCTCAATTATAAAAATTGCATATAGAAGAAATATATTTGAAGAAATATTCTAAACTAGTATTGAATCTTAACTCTGGGCAGCAAGATCATGAAAGATTTAAATTTTTTTTCATTTTTTCTTATATTTTCAAATATTCTAAATGAGTGTACATTTGTAAGTTTTATTGGCATTTTATAATACAAAGTTTGTCTATAATTGTCTTTTTGTCTTTACTGTGTCCTGTACTTCCTCAATTCAAAACATACTTTGTTTCCTTTTAAAATTTAGATTCAGTAATTAATATAGAATGTATTATTAGTTTCAGAGGTAGAGTTCAGTCATCAGTCTTCTATAATACCTGGTGCTCATTACATCACATGCCCTCCTTAATGTCTATCACCCAGTTATCCCATCCCCTCACTCTCCTTTCCTCCAACAACCCTCAGTTTGTTTCCTGTGATTAAGAGTCTCTTATGGTTTATCTCCCTCTCTGATTTCATCTTGTTTTATTTTTTTCCTCCCTTCCACTATGATCCTCTGTTTTGTTTCTTAAATTCCAAATATGAATGAAATCATAAGATAATTGTCTTTCCATAATTGACTTATTTTGCTTAGCATGATACTCTCTAGTTCCATCCACATCATTGCAGAAGGCAAGATTTCATTTTTTGATGGTTGCATAATATTCCATTATAAATATATACATCACATCTTCTTTATCAACTCATCTGTCAATGGACATCTAGGGTCTTTCCATATTTTGGCTATTGTGGACATTGCTGCTATAAACATTCCGGTGCACATGTTTGTATATTTACATTTGTACTACATTTGTATCTTTAGGGTACATTTGTATCACTACATTTGTATCTTTAGGATAAATACCCAGGTCACAGGGTAGCTCTATTTTCAACTTTTTGAGGAACCTTCATGCTGTTTTCCAGAATAGTTGCACCAGCTTGCATTCCCACCAACAGTGTAGGAGGGTTCCCCTTTCTCCGCATACTCACCAACACCCATCATTTCCTGACTTGCTAATTTTAGCCATTCTGACTGATGTGAGGTAGTATCTCATTGTGATTTTGATTTGTATTTCCCTGATGCCGAGTGATGTGGATGGAGCATTTTTTCATGTGTCTGTTTGTCATTTGTATATCTTCTTTGGAGAAATGTCTGTTCATGTCTTCTGTCCATTTCTTGATTAGATCATTTATTTTTTGGGTGTTAAGTTTGATAAGTTCTTTATAGATTTTATCTGATAAGACATTTATAAATGTCTTCTCCCGTTCTTTTGGTTGTCTTTTGGTTTTGTTGACTCTTTCCTTTGCTGTGCAGAAGATTTTCATATTGATGAAATCCCAATAGTTCATTTTTGCCTTTGTTTACCTTGCCTTTGGAGATGTGTCTAGCAAGAAGTTGCTGCAGCCAAGGTCAGAGAGGTTGCTGCCTGTGTTCTCCTCTAGAATTTTGATGGATTTCTGTCTCACATTTAAATCTTTCATCCATTTTGAGTCTGTTTTTGTGTGATGATATAAGAAAATGGTCCAATTTCATTCTTCTGCATGTAGCTTTTATAATACACGTTAACATGTTATTCAAAAGAATAAGTGCTATTCAACACCTGGCAATAGGAAGTTCCCAGGGACTGATGGGTGAGGAACTTAAATTGTGAGCTGGCAGCAAAGGCTGGTCAGCAGCAGCATGGATTAGTGTTTTTATTTATAAAGCTGCAATTTCCCCAAGCAAGACGGTGCATTCACTTGCTGATTTATACTCCTTGTCAAGGAAAGCCAAAGAACGATAATTCTCTGATGTTAAGCCTTACTTTGGGATGATGTTTAGTCACTTCACTCCCAAAATACTTGATCAATTATATGGTACCTGTTGACACCCTAAGACACATTTAAAATGAATGTCTTTCAGGCGGGAGAACTCCACAAATCCAGTGATAGATACACTTTCTTTCCTGGTTCAAAAAACACTGAACTGCACAGCAGCCTCCATTCCTTGGCTCTGAGTCAGGGTTTCCTGGGTGAATCATGGGGCTGGAAGGCCTCAATGAGATCTTGGATGCCATCTGTCTGTGTGATCATGGGTAGGGCAGGTATCCTCACTTAGCCTCAGACTGGTCATTTATAAAGTGGAAATAAATCATTAATCACAGTATGTAACAGCTTATCGTTTGACCCAGATGTACTACTATCCATTATAACTCTTTAAATTGTGAATATTACACAAATAGTCCCTTTTCTGATAGATTCTCTTCTTTGTATTTGACTCCAATTCTGACTGATCCATCAAGTCCTTGGGGACAAAACACCAGTCTTCTCCTTTGTCACTGGAGTGCCTTATACAGGGTTTGATGTATGACTCTACTTCATTGTCAACCAATCAATGGCACAATCACCAAATGATTGCTTAATTCCTATAATAAATGGTTCACTGTACTAATTCCAAGGTGAGAAAGATAGATCCTTCATAGTCTGTATACCATCAAGGAAATTGATACTAAATAAATAAATACAAATGGATGTGTGTTATATTCAGAATCACACTTGCCTGAAGGAAGTCAGGCAGTGCTTTCCTAGGAGATGGTTTTTAAATTGAGTACTTAAAGATGAAATGAAATTCAGCAGAGGAGAAGTTAGGTGTGGGAATCACTTTGGGGCTGATGGAATGGTATGTTTGAGAATCTTGGTATGAAGCTTCATCCCTAGTGGTCTAGAAATACTCAAGTAGACTGTGAGTTTCACAGCAAGAGAAGCTGTATCCTCTTTGTCTTTCTGTTTTTAATGTCTATGTATGTGTGTGTGTGTTGGGTGAGGAGTGTGTAAGGATGAGTTTTCCCAGTATAACAGAAGTTTAATAACTTTATTAAATGTGTCAGAGTTTTCAGATGTACACTAGAATACCCTCCCTGTCTTAAAATGCAAAATTGGGAAGACAGGTATCCAGATTTTTTTTATCAGAGAGCAACCTTGAACTCTGTTATTGCTAAAATCCTGACTGAAACACAAATACATGATTAAAGTAGCCAAAGGACATGTAATCTACTGCTTCTTCTATGTATTCCGTGCTTGAATTAAGTTATATTACCAGAAAACAAACTCCCTGAAGCATATTCACTTAAGTACCCAGAATACCATCTCTTGAAGAAATATATTAGTGTTATGCCTTTGGCTTTTATCAAAGATCATTATAATAATCAGCCCGATGACAAAACTTAAGCACCTTTTTTGAAACCAGTGCTGACCACAGGGCTCATTTTGCTCTTTAATATTCTTTGTATGAGGAGCCTTAGAAAAAATGATTTTGCAGCTAAAATATGATCTCACATTTCCCTAATAGAGTGTTTCTCAGTCTCTCTCTCTCTCTCTCTTTTTTTTTTTTTTTCTGTTATCACTCTTCCCTCAGGAGTCTTTTTGGACATTATTTTTCTAATAACCCCTTCCCCCACCATGACAATTTAGTACCACAGAAATACTATATATCTATTTATGTACTGCTAACTTTAAAAATAAAATTGTCAGTTATTTTTTACCAGCAAAAATGGGTTTCTTTGGGAAAGGCAGAGAATTGTGACTGGGGACAATCAAGCTATATAACAAAACCATAGGCAGGTACAGATAAAAAAGCAGGAATACTGTTTTATAGAGGGAATGGGGAAGTTGGGAGGACTATTAAAAACAAAAAATCCATTTGAGCAAACTGGGAATTAGTAATGTAGCAACTTTTCATTGGCTGAGTTGTGACAGCCTCTCACTGGCTGGATTCTTTTCAGGAAAGAAGAAAAACTTCTATCTCCTGTTGGGGTAGTAAATTTGTAGCTAAAATTATATGGACTTGCAAGGAACTCTGTTCCTGTTGGGGTTTGTGATTGACCATGAGTGAAAGGGCATTAGTGTTTCCCCTTCTGGCCTCATGACTGCATTTTATTAATTTTCTTCATTAATTTTTCACAGTACATGGGTCCTCTTAAAAGGCCACAAAGCACTGAATTTTGTAAGGGTTTTGTTTGTTTGTTGTTGTTTTTTTTTTAACTCTTCTAAAACCAGTCTTTGCGTCTGTGGAGGCCATATAACTTCCACTGAGAATGCAAATAATGCCAGAAACCACACTATTTCTGTCACACCTCATTTTTGACTCTGTGTTGGCCTTTCCCTTGTGAGAGAATAAGATGGTTTTTAAGATAATGGCATGTAGATTCAGAGGGACCAAAATCAAACCTTAGTTTTGAATTCTTTTACTTTGGGAAAATCACTTAACCTCTCTAATTTCTTTAGTTTCTCCATTTGACAAATACGGAAAATGATACCTGGCAGAAAGGACTATTGTGATCATTAGATAATGAAGAGGATAATGAATGCAAATTGTTCCAGGTGATAAGTTCTCTGGAAAATTATAGTGATTTGTCATTGTTATCAGGATGGCATTCTAGGTGGAGAAATAACAGAACAACAGCATGGAAAGAGTTGGGTGTGAATTTTGGTGAATTATGGTAAGGAGGCCAGCTCAAGTTGGAGAGCAGTGAGAATAAAAAGATGGGAGAATCTTGCAATACAGTGGACCTTAAAAATCAGAGTTGAAACTTGGTGTAGGACACCTACTGTGGCAATGTGAACTGGAAAACTTACCTAATTTTTGGAATTTTATTTTTCATTACTAAATAGGGGAACTAGTACTGACCAGATAAGGCAGCTATGAAGAATTAATGAATTAATTGCATATCCAAAGCAATATATGTACCTGGTGGATGGTAGTTTACTTTGGCAGGCTAAAGCCTTTGGATTATAAATGAGTTTAAGCTCTGACAAAGGATAATCCTAAGTAAGACATATGGGATGGTTCACAGTCTCAGATTCATAGGTGTCTATGGCTAGAAAATGATAATAATTAGAGATCTCCAAGCTACCATCATTATTTTCTAAAATGTAGCAGAAATTTGACATGTTTCTAAAATTTAAAAGAAATCTGGAAATGTTATACATTAGAAAATAGGGGTTTTTTATCTATACCAGAAATATAGGTTAGCAGTGCTTTCTTTCTTTCTTTCTTTTTCTTTTTTTTTTTTTTTGATGAATAAAGTGTAAGAAATGAATTATTTTAGAGCAAGCATAGACTTTGGAGCCAGAAGATAAAATTGATTCTATACCTAAGTCTGTGCCCATGAGAAAAGTACCTAAACCTTTTGAATCTTATTTTTCTCATTCATCAAATGGGGTAATAATATCTACTATGGAAGATTACTATCAGAATATAGTGAGATAATAAGATACGGTACTTAGCAAAATGATTGACATGATAAAATTTTCCTTGAGTATTATTCCCTCCCAACCACTGGTAAATGCAAATTTGATATAATATTTTAAAATATAAGGCCTTATTAGAAGAACAGCCAAGATAAAGTCTCCTTTGTGCTGAAAAGCAAAAACAGACTATTTTTACACATAGCGTCCAGGAGACTATGGTAGTAATTCAAGAGAGGACACTGGTGTACATAGAGGTAGCTATCTGGACGGAAAAGGAAGTCCTTTTATGAGAAGGATTGAAGTGGAAGTAGTACCAGATATTATTAGTGCCAGCTTACCTTGACAGGACTAGGGCTGAGCTGGATTTTGAATCCAGCTATATCTAAACCCAAAACATCCACCAGGAAGCCACACAGCTTTCCCATGTTCTCTAAAAACAGGAATATCTTATGTAAATTTATATCTTAGACCATGCCTTCCAGGAAAGCCTCTCTGACACTCTTGTATGTAGTGTTTGTTCAGCTGATCTTTGTGTAATGAATGATGGCTAGGGGGATGAATGAAGGCCTGGATGAATGGGAGAATGGATGAACAGCTGGCTAGCCTGCTGCCTGACTGGCTGAATGTATGGTACCAACTGGCTGATTACCTCATGTGGAATATATGGCTGTGCACAAAATATATTTCAGAGGAAGTCAAGGCATGGTTCTTGTTAATGAGGAGCATCAGTAGAATCAGAAAACTAGACCAACTCTAGAAAGACTCAGTGTTTGTAAGAATCTGGCACAGATGGTAAAATCATTGACTCATATCTGGTTAATCCTAGGAAAGACCTCAGAAATGCAGTAATCCAGCCCTCTCAATTCGCAGATGAAATCAGAAAGAGACTGATAATTTCTGTGCTGCTTTTCAGACCTGTTTAATACCCCATCACCTTCATAGCCAGCATTCTGTCAGGTCAGCCTGTGAACTTGCCTCTGGTAGGACAGTTACCACATTCAGGGCTTCACAGCCTGAGGGACATGCAGAACAGGTGTATGTCCAGAGCAGAGTAGCCAGGTTTAGAAAATAATGCCAACGGAGAAAATGTAAAAGAACTTGGCCTATGGTTGACTTAATATACCACTTCAAGAGTGGGAAAGATCCTTGTACTAAAATCCTGGGCGGCTGTAATCTAGCCTCACAGAAAACAAAGGAGTAAGTGGCTTACACTGCAAAACAATTTTTGGTTAAAACCAAGGAACAATTGATGGTATGGGGTTTCAGTAAGCAAGAGGAAGTCTTATAATAAAGGATAGTAAAGGATAGAGTGATGCCGGGGAAAGTATCCAGCCCAAGGATTAGATAATAAAAATGCTGACTCCTGATTGCCATGAGTCATGTCTCCCAACTCCTGTGGCCCTGTTTCTACATCTCTGAAAAGATTTAGTGAGTTTCATATTTGGCCACTTTTAACTATATGGGACAAATTAGGTATGACACTCTTGAAAGAAGTTTTTCCTGCAAGTTGTATGGCAGGATATATCTTCCAGTGTAACAAAATACTGTTAAAGGTCATAACTTCTGCTGTGCAAATTTTGCTTTTTCTAGAAATTTCCACTCCTTGAATGATGTGTACATTTTTCTTTCTTTCTTTCTCTCAAACGATTTTTCTTTATTTACAAAAGAAAGAGATAGAGAGAGAGATCATCAGCAGGGTGGAAGGGTAGAGGGAGAAGCAGACTCCCCACTGACCTGGGAGCCTGATGCTTGGGCTGTTACCTTGGTTTTGTCCAAGATAAGAGTGGCTTTATAAAATGAGTTGAGAAGTATTTCTCCTTTTTTTTTTTTTTTTAGATCTTATTTATATATTTGACAGAAAAAGAAAGCACATAAGCAGGAGGAGAGGGAGAGGGAGTAGCAGGCTCCCTGCTGAGCAGGGAGCAGTACAGGGGGCTCAATCCCAGGACCCCGGGATAATGACCTGAGTTGAAGGCAGACACTTAAGTGACTGAGCCATCTAGGTGCCCTCAAATAAAATATTTAAATGTGACTTATCCACACATGTTCTGGAAATAAAAGTTTCTTCCCAATAAAAAACAAAAAACAAAAAACAAATATAACAAACAACAACAACAAAAAAACAAACTCAAACAACCAGTCTCCTGTGGAGAACCACTCAGCTAACCTGGGACAACTATAATTTGAACCTCATTTTCATAACTGTCTAGTGCACTTTTTTGCACTATCCTATAAATTATAAACTGTAGGACAATTTGTTTTCTCTTGAGGACTTCTAGAGAAATAGAGTACTGTTATCTAGGGAAGGGGGCTGGGAGGCTGGGTTTTCTAAAGAGGTGGTTCCTTCTGGATGGGTTAAAAAAATGTTTTTGGTATTCTTACTTATAGAGTTGTACTTCTACCAGACCAGACCAGAGAATACACTTATCACTATTATTTTTTTTCTGTTAAATAGAAGAACTAGATTAGGATTTATAAGTATTCTTTAGGGATCAGAGTTAGTCACAGTTTCTGGAAAGTACATGATTGATTATAAAACATACATGAAAATCCTGAAACATCTGAGATTTATGTGCATTGCATAGGAAAAAATAGATATATAAACGGAGGGACAGGTTTACAAATCATGCAGTAAATCTGAAATAAAGGGATTTGATTCTGCCAATCTTATTTTGCACTTGAGATGTAAATGATTTGTTATAAATTAGAACTCTAAAGTCCAACCATCATAATAAAGTTTGTAAATCCTAACCCTTAAAATTGACTTATAGCCCTAGTAAAAATTCTATTTATTTCTTACGGTTTTGATTCTTTCTCAGAATAGAATTGAGTCATGAAATTTCAACTTATAAGTGATGGTGATTGTAAGGACTATGTTCGCCATTATCATTATTAGAGAATTACTGAACCAGAAGGTTCTTTTCAGTAAGTTATATTCTCACATACTGTGTGAGTGAGAAAGTATATATTAAAGTGCTGTACAAACTAAAAAGGGAATATCAAAGTGTGGTATGGTGTTCAGTAGCTGCTGAGCTACCTCAGCTTTCCTATGGAGATGTCTCCACTGGGGACATTGACTAGTGTAATGGGCACAGATGGAGACAATGGAGATTTATCCTGCACCTTCCCCATGCTCAACTACCCCTAGAGAGTGATGCTCCCAACTCACCAGACCCTGAGAACAGTGCCCTAACTGACCAGGTGGCAGTATTTCATGATCATCTCTCATGTGAGCATTGTAGATTTATCACAGCACAGCAGCATTGCTCCACTGGCCACAAGGAATGTGTACTTCTCTTTCTCTACTTAAAAAGAAGAGAACTATTAGTCAATGCAGTTTCTTAGTTAACAATTATTTTCATGAGTGCATCTATTATGAGCCAGGCAATATGCTGGATACTTTCCTATGGTATTACTTTTGTTCCTCCTAAAATGCCGTGGACTAAGTTGCAGGCCAGGAAACTGGGTATCTAAAAATAGGTTTGTCTTGCCCAAGTTGCCATAGCCAATGTCCTGCAAAAGGAAAGAGATTTTGTGAACAGGCTCATGATGACCCCTGGTGTTCTGACCTCTCAAGGGCTTGGATTAGATTTCATAGACACACATGAGTACAGGGATGAGGTATAATGCATAATGTGATGCCTGTCAGATGCATGCTTTCCCTAAAAAGTGCTGACAGTCATCTAGTTGTTGTCTGTGTAAGTAGAAGCTCAGAAGTTTCAGAATAGATGTTTCAAGAGAGGACTAGGTTTTAAACCTAGTCTTTTACACGAGAACTCCTGATTTTTAGAGATTTATTTATTTTAGAGAAAGCGAGAGCACAAGAGGCGGAGAGGGGCAGAGGGAGAGTGAGACTCTCCAGCAGACTGCACGCTGAGCGAGGAGCCTGACTCTGGGCAAGATCTCAGGACCCTAGATCATCACAGGAGCTAAAATCAAGAGTATCAAGAGTCAGATGCATAAATGACTGAACCACCCAGGTGCCCCAGGGTTTTATTTTTTCTTGAAAACTGCACTGACCATGTGATGCATTGAAAGATCAGATTTGACACAAACTGTGCCAATTTAAGACTTATACTTACAGGATTACAAAATTTAGAATGACCTTCTCGTGTATCCATATTTATTCAGTTATTTTTGGGGGAATGGCGTGGTTATTTCCATGTACATGGAAGATTTATCTATGTTTCTATTACATGGAATTAACCAAATCATTACAACTCACAATTAATTTACAACATTGTCTATATTTTTTCCAATGGGATCAATTTTTTTTCTTTCTATTTTCCCATAGCTATCCAATCTTACTGATATTCTCATCCATCATTATTAGTTTTCTCTGTGGACATTACTTCTACCATGTAATGTTCTGGATTAGATTTGTTAAGTCTAAACTTTGTGCATTTTTAGCAAATGCCAAATTCCCTTTGTGTGAATTATATTTTTTTTAAAGATTTTATTTATTTATTTGACAGATAGAGATCACAAGAAGGCAGAGAGGCAGGCAGAGAGAGAGAGAGGAGGAAGCAGGCTCCCTGCTGAGCAGGTCAGGCAGCTGAGCCTGACCTGGGGCTCGATCCCAGTACCCTGGGATCATGACCCGAGCCGAAGGCAGAGGCTTTAACCCACTGAGCCACCCAGGCACCCCCGTGTGAATTTTTTACTAGTAATATTCTTTATCCATTAATTTATTTGTATTTAAGTCTTGTTAGAAAATCCCTGAGAACATGGTGATTGATGCCATGGTGATTCTTGCTACCTCTTTTTAAGACTTTTATAAAGTATTTCTGATAATTTTACATATCATGTCCTGGCCATTCATGGTAGGGGTGTGCAGGATTTATTAGGAGAGGGGGAGTTTGTAGTTGGTGGAAACTGCCTTATTTATGTAGGTTTAAGCATTGGAGTATTATATTTCATTCTGATGCCCGAGTAATTTAATAAAAGTTTCCCTTCCAAAAGACTTGATGAATGGGGACACATTGTAAAGTAATGCTCATTTAACGAGCCTGACAAATATAAGGAGACTGAAATCCATGAAGAATATGACAGAAATTGGTAATTGATTCTGTCTTATAATCTATTGCCTCTCCTTAGACTAAGGCTATATTTTGTTTTAAATCCAGTCCCTCTTGTTCATCAGTGTTATTGAAACATTGCCCATAATAACTGCATCAGCCTTGTGAGATAATACCTAGCTGATTTAGCACTAATTCACTGTCAAGTCTTCTTAACCCTGTATGTTTAACCTTTTTTTTTTTTTTTCTCTTTAATCCTTGGGAGTTTTGTGTCTTTCTCTGATGATATATATTTTTATTTTATTTTATTTATTTATTTGACAGACAGATCACAAGTAGGCAGAGAGGCGGGCAGAGAGAGGGGGAGGCAAGCTCCCTGCTGAGCAGAGAGCCCAATGCGGGGCTCGATCCCAGGACTCCGAGATCATGACCCAAGCAGAAGGCAGAGGCTTAACCCCCTGAGCCACCCAGGCGCCCCTCTCTGATGATATTAATTGAAAGAAAAAGTTCTCCTTAAAACTTATTTAATGCTTATGTTTTTAAAGAGAAAATGGGATTTATTTTTAGGGTTTGAGTCCTATGACAGCCTCGGAAATAATCAATATCTAAGGCCACAGGCTTCATCCTTGTTCTGTGGGGAAAACAGAATTTGATGCTATATCTGAGAATTAAGCCAATTTAAAGGGAGTGTGTACAGGGTCCCTCTCCTTTATTTCCCCTACAGTCATGCTAGTTCTATGCTCCTGGCCTTCATGTGACTAATCCATTATTTTGCAGTCCTCAGTTTGATGTTTGGCTAGGGTTTGCCAGTCCCTTCAGAAGAGCATATACACTATCCCTTATTTCATGGAAAAAAGTGCCTAAAGGAAAGAGATTATCTATCTACTGTATCTTCTTCATTTTTTGCATAGTATCCAATAATCATTTTCATAATAATCAGTAATATTAATGATAATAACTACTAAGCTTAGAGTCTACCTACAGTATCCTGGTAAAAGTGGAAGTAATTTATTTCTATTTCCTCAAGTCTAAGTCCTCAAGTCCTAAAAAATACTTGCATGGAAGATTTTTATGGTGCAAACTTAAAATTCACAGCATCTAAGTACTTGCCTACAGTCTTCTAACTCTATGACCATTGTGGTTTTTCTAGCTCCATGGCTTCATATGAATAAGCTGTTTTTTCTTGGTCCTGGGGAAACATATTTTTCTCTTGGTGGTACAGGGGAGATTCTTCTTCTTTTCTCACACTTTCTTTGATTTCTGGTCTTAAGCTTACCTGTAACTCAAGAGTAGTTTTTTTTTGGGGGGGGTGGTATTTTGTTTTATCTTATTTTTGCACTTGTACCGAAGAGAACTTAATTTTAGGGGAGAGCAGATTTTTGGTTTGTTTTGCTTTTGTTTTTGTTTTTTAATGTGCCAGGTCCTTTGATAGGCAGTGGGGACAACTGGATATTTAGTATATGAATAAATTATACTAACATTTAACCCTCCTAGAGCAGTCTACTACATATCAGCTACTTTTGAGTGCTTTATATTCATTATAAGGCCATCACATCTTCACAATAACCCTATGAGGTCAGTATTCTTAGTACCTCTATTTTAAGATAGGGAAACTGAGGCATTGAGAATTTTAGGATGTTGCTGAAGCAGGTGGAGAACTTGAAAGTCTGGCCACATAGCCCAGGATGTTAAATACTACCATATCATGTTTCCATAATATAGTTTCTATCCTTTAGGGGCTTGTATATTATCAGAGGAGACAGATGTATGAATAGATAAATTCTTACATCCCGTCACATGTCTATTAGCATTGATTTACAGAGAGTATTATGATGAAATAATAACAGAGATACCCCTAATAGAACCTGGTAGATGTTAAATTTGGCAAACAAGGGAGAAGAGTGGCCAAGGAAGTAGCACCTGTCCTGAATGGGCCTGAAAATATGAAAAGGCAACAGGGTTGAGCCTTCTGGGCCAAGAGAGCCAAGACGTGAGAAATTATTTTGAAAAATTTTTAACTCTGTAGCTTTAAATCATCTAATACTGATATGTTTTATTGTTAATTCTATTTTGCATTTGAATTGTACTTTATAACTGTAACTCTCTTGCTCAATGAGGTAGGCAAAGCAAAAACTGGTATTTCCTGCTTGAGAGATGCTGAAATGGTGTTGGAAGTGAAGTGGCACTACAGTTGTTACATAGGCAAGCTACTGGTGGAGCCAAGCCTCTGAGATCAGTTCCCTGATCTTTCCATTAGACTTTGGCTTTTGTCAGGAACTCAAGTTACAAGTTGCTGTGTTCCTGAAGTTTTTCTAAGTAACTGTAATGGTTATTGATTACTAATATTTATGAAAGGAAAGTATAGTGTTGAGTACTTAATAGGCATACTCTTTTAAACAATTTATACATCCCTGTGTGATAGATGTGCAATTTTACAGATTTTTCCAGTGAAGTTACTTCCCCAAGATTGGTAATAAACAAAGCCAGAACTGATTCTAAAGACTTCAGTAAGCAAACAATTGCATTTAGTGGCCAGATCCAAATCAGCATGTAAATATCTGTTCTAATATTTGTAGTTGATAGTCTCACTTGGCAGTTCTTGGATATTCTTTCTTCTTTTGAAATCTGAATTTTGCCTCAGTTTTTTACTTCATGACAAAACAAACAAACAAACAACAACAAATCCTTGATTACTTGTCTTCTCTAATGTACCATTGCTATCCTTCATAATTGACTTTTAGATCAAAGTCCATTATAGGATATTTCTTCTAACAAGTATTCTATTTTATTTCTATTTTATACTGGAAGGAATATATAGGCAACTTATTAGGTGCTGAAACAAAAGAGAGAATGAGAGAGAGGGAAGCACTAGTAGTTATTCCACCAACACCAAGATTCTCAACTACATACCATACCCATCTTGGAGCCAGAGCACACATCTTAACTTTTATAAAGTGTATATCATGTTCCAGTAAGTACATCCTATCTTCAGAACACCAAATAAAGCCAAATATTATCACTTTATGTCACAAAAGAGGGAACAGGCTCAGAGCAGAGAGAATGTTGTAAGATGGCATGGTTAGAGGTAGAGGCAGGGTTCAAATAGAAGTCTTCTAATTTCTACCTTATTATCTTGTCCTATTTTACCCTTTACTACGTTTCCATCATTGCACTTCTCTTTACCATGGTCCATATTGGATACTGATACTCTTGTTCTCTTCATTGTTAGCTTCTGATTTTTCAGAAGCTAATTGTCTAACTGGAAAAGTTTTTTTAAATAATAGGGAACATTTTTTGTGTATATGTCTTTTTCTGTGTTGCTGTCATCTCTAGCAATTAGGTATAAGTCAGGAGACCTGGATACTAGTTTTAGATGTATCATTTACATTGTATTATGGTTGATCCTTGAAAAACATGGGGGTTCGGGGTGCTAACCCCCATGCCAACCCCTATGGAAAACCCATGTATAAGGTTTGAATCCCCCAAAACTTAACTGCTAATAGGCTACTGTTGACCAGAAGCCTTACTGATAACAAACAGTTGATTAACATATATTTTGTATGTTTGTATTATATACTATATTCTAAAGTAAAGTAAACTAGAAAGTAAACTAAGAACATCATAAGGAATTGGGGCACCTTGGTGGCTCATTCCAGTTAAATGGCTGCCTTCGGCTCAGGTCATGATCCCAGGGTCCTGAGATCAAGCCCCTGCTCAGGTTCCCTGCTCAGCGGAGGGCCTGCTTCTCCCTCTCCCTCTGCCTGCTGCTCTGCACTTGTGCTCTCTCTCTGTCAAATAAGTAAATATAATCTTAAAAAAAAATCATAAGGAAGAAAAAAACATATTTACAGAACTATACTGCTAAAAGTCCATGTATAAGTTGACCTGTGCATTTAAACCTGTGTTGTTCAAGGATCTGATGTACTTGGCTTCTCTGGGTCTCTCTCCCCTCATCTATAAAATAGAATGCTTAAACTCCATCTATGTGTTTCAAACTTGGCTACATATTAGAATCACCTTGTCATTATTATTTGTTTTGGTGAAATAATACATAGCGTGATGGTTATATTTTTAAAGTTCCTTATCAGTTAGAGATCTATATTGGAATATTCATGGACAAAATTACATTTTTACTTGGATTTTCTTTAAAATAATCTAACAAAAAAATAAAATAAGTTTGTTAATATTGCATGGCTGATAAAATGTGTATGGCTAAAAAATTCTTTTAAATATTAAGAAAATCACTTATGGATCTATTAAGAATTCCTGTGCCTAACTAAGCCCTATTTACAGAGATTTTAATTTAGCTATTGTAGCATAGGGTTTATAACTTGAATGTAAGTATTTTTTTGACAATTACATGGGTGGTTCTATCAGCAGTCAAGGTTGAAAATTTGCCAGGAACTATAGATAACTTCTAAGTTATCTTCTAGGTCTAAAGGCACATAATGCTATTTATTCCCACCCTTTAAGAAAGAGATGCTTTATTCATCGATTGACTTTATTCATTGGTATGGTAAAAATTGTCCCACACCTGAAGGGGGTGATCTTTGGACCCAATGCTGTCTGTGCACAAATTCATCATAAAGGACTCCCAGCACCTTCCTGACTTCTTGTTTCCTTATCTGTGAGATAAAAGAGATAGACTCAATCAAACTCTGATCACTCAATAGAGTTTTAGCAACAGGGGAAGATCAGAGAAGATAGCTGGTACATCTAGCTGTACTCCATTATAGGTGAAATGAATTTGTCCATGCTCTCCCTGTCCTTTGTACAGACCTAGAAAAGAAAGACATCTAGACATTAGGTTTTCTATTTGCCTTTCACTCCATTAAATGGCCTGAATAGCCTTATTAGGATTTTACTCTTGGACTACCATGTATGTAAATTCAGCTTTTAATTCACTCACTCATCTCATTATATATACAACATTCTTGAGGCAGTTACTGTAAGTTAGTTTTTTTGTTTTTGTTTTTTGCCAGTTTGTGTAGATGGAAGAAAACAGAAGCAAAAGAAACATGTCTTAAGTGCATGGGATTAAGCATTGTATATATACCATTGTTTTTAATATAATGAAAAATATCAGGAGATAATATAGGTATATTCAGCCATCAAATAGAAACCAAAGATCAAAGGGATTAGTTTTTCCAAGGTAATTGAAACAGGTAATGGAAAAGCTAAGATTGAACCTGTTTATATTATCCTCTAGAGCTGGCATGTCAACATCCCTGTGGTCACAGAGGCATAGTCTATACACTCTCCTGCCTTCCCTCCCTCTCTCCGTCCATCCATCCTTCCTTCCTTCATATTTTCTTTCATTCCTTCCTTTCTTCTTTTCTTCTTCCCTCCTCCTTCTCTTTTTCTCTAAAACCTTTATCTACTCTCTTAGCCCCATCTACTCTGAAAACTTTCACTCCTGAACCCCAACTGCTGATGTTTCTATAAACTCTTCCTCTCTGCAGGCTCTCTGTTCAATGCTAGGCTCTCACAAGCAACCATTCCAGAACCCTACTTGTTTCTGCTGCCAAACTGTTTCAATGATAGGAAATACAAAGGTGTTGCAAGATCAGACTAGGCACATTCAAGGGAGAAAGAAGCAGTTTGAAATGGAAATGAGCAAATTTTGCGTGTTCAGCAGAAGGAATAGCTGTGTACTTCTGAATGAGAGGTTTATCTCTCTTTTTTAAAAAAGATTTTATTTGACAGAGAGAGACACAGCAAGAGAGGGAACACAAGCAGAGAGAGAGAGAAGTAGGCTTCCCACTGAGCAGAGAGCCTGATCCAGGCCTGGATCCCAGGACCCTGGGATCATGACCTGAGTCAAACACAGATGCTTAAGGACTGAGCCACCCAGGCGCCCTGAGAGGTTTATCTCTTCACTTGTTCTATACAAAGGTAGAAAAGTCACACAATTAATAGCGAAGGCCACCCACAGCCTGCAGTCGTTGGCTTCATTTCTTATATGGCCCTTGGTCATATGAAGAAATAACTTTCAATTGCTGAGCCATATATAGCTCACAGGTGGTCTAACATATTGGTACTCTATTCTTAAGCAGTTGAGAAGTCTGGATTAACTGAACTTCAGACCACAGTCTTGTCTGTTTAGCCTAGTATGCCTCATACATGTTATCATATGCCCTAAGACGTGAAAATAGTTGGAAGCATCTTCATAAGTCTGTTTATTTTATATTTTGGGTTTTTGTTTTTGTAGTTGTTTTATTTCTCATACAATTTGTCTTCTCTGAAATATTTAAAGTGATCAGTCATAATTTGGGGATGTTTGTTTTTGTTATTCTTCATGTATTTATTAGCATTTTTAGTGTAATATGTATCATAGATAATAGGGGGGAAAAAACCAGCAGACCTGATGTATCACTTAATGAATTATCACAAGGTGAACATTCTTGTAACCACTACTCGGGTCAAGAAATAGAACTTTTCCAGCCATTCCAGGATTTCAAGGGCAGCAGCGGGTAGGTTGCTTTTATGGTGACTGTACTGCATTGTAACATGAGATCATACTTTTTCTGTTACACATCTGCTTCTGATCCATTATTTCTGTCAGTCCACCTAAACTATCTAATGAGTGACTGGAGTATGCATTTCTGTGAGAGTTTTAGCATTTAAACTCAGTGAAATTTGAGATTCTGGCTGCTCAGTTCAAAGTCATATCCCCAAGGTTTAGCACAGGGCCTGGTATATATTACACCATCAATAAATAGCTTAACTATATTCTGGAAACAATCTTTTATTTATTCATGCCCAAGGTATTTACTGGTGACTCTGCTTGACCCTCCCCTAGTTGTTAGGAGTACAAACATAAATAAGACACAAATAAGTTCACTCTCCTTTGAGCAATAAATGTGTACGTGAATAATTACAATGAAATACTGTAAGTGCTACATCTAAGATACATACCAAGTGAGAGAGTTACGTAAAGAAGGTATTGATGAATTCTCCTTGGAAAGTTAAATGAGTGGCATTTAAGATAAGTCATGGAGGATGAATAATAGTATGCAAACCTGAGAAAGGTGAGCTATATATTTTAGGCAGATTAGAGTGTGTGCCAATTCATAAAGATGTGAAACCACTTCATGTGTCCTGGGAACCACACAGAGTTGCATGCTGCTGGAGTGTTGTATAGCAAGGGTAGAAGCATGAGGTAGGCAGGAAAACAGTATGGTGGGGGAAAAAATGGGGTCTTCTTTTGCCATTCTAAAAGAATTATTTCATAGCATCTCAGCAGCAGGACATCTTGAAGATTTGCAAGCAGAGTGCAATGGTCACATTTGTCTTTCAGAAACTCGTGTGTGGGGATGCCTGGGTGGCTCAGTGGTTAAAGCCTCTGTCTTCAGCTCTGGTCATGATCTCAGGGTCCTGGGATTGAGCCCCGCATCAGGCTCTCTGCTCAGCGGGGAGCCTGATTCCCCTCCTCTCTCTGCCTGTCTTTCTGCCTACTTGTGATCTCTCTCTGTCAAATATATAAATAAAATATTAAAAAAAAAAAAAAAAGAAACTCATGTGTGCTTCAATGGCCACCACACTGAAGAGGCTCCAGTGAGAGGCAAGCAGGAGGGTCATATAGAATTTAAAACTGATTGTGGGTGTGAGAAGAAGGGCATGGCTTCTGGAGAGGTTTAGAACAGAGCAGTAGCAACTTTTGAAAAAGACTAATTGGGTAAGTGCAGAAAGGGGGATATGGTATTTTTGAGTGAGTCTGGAATCTCCTAATACAATGCAGAGCCTGAATCTTCCTACCATATTCCATATGTTTTCTTTTTTCTGTGTTGTTTGGCTAGAGATTTAAAACAAAACAAAACATTATGCCTGTAGGGTAGTCTCTTTCATTGAAAATGGGAATTTCACTTAAAATAAATAAAATATATTCACATGCATAATTTGCCATAACTGAGGTGATCTGTAGCAGAGCTACTACTTTCCAGTGAACTTTTTGCCATTAGTTATGAGAGCTGTATCAGGAGTGGTTTTTGTATTTTCTAAATTAACTTCACTATCTACAGCCTGTGACTATAGGATTCTAAGTAACCACTCCATCATTTACCAGGGGCAGAGCTCAGCTTGGGGATTGGTGGAGAGAGGCAGCGCACTGGATCCAATCAATATGACTCCTCTGCAAAGTGGAATAACATAAACAGCGTGGACTGAAGGCCTAGGTTCAAATCGTGACTTTGTTGCTTAGAACTGTCCCTTAACTACTCTGAGTCTTCACTGTTTCATCAATATAATGGGTGATAGCATACATCACATAGGGTGTTTTGGCAGTATTTTGAAGGCTGTATGAAAGATGCATAAGATACAATGCCTAACATGGTGAATAGCATTTTCACATCTAATTCTCCCAATAATAGTTTGAGGTATCAATATTCTCATTTTACATATGTGAAAAATGGAGAAAGTGTATTTATGCATGCAAGGAGGAAATGGAAGACTAGGAGATAAGAAAATATGAAAACTGACAGGCAAACCCACACCTCCCAAAGGATAGCAACTCCCAGCATCTTCACTCTTGAATCTCCCTCTTATGAAAGTGAATCTGATGATGCTGTTCTCATTTGAGGAAGAAATACTCAAGCTGCTAAAATGGAATCATGGGTGTGATATATGAGAATGCATTGCAGTTACAACAAATAAAGAGAAAGGAAGAAGGAAAGAAAGAAAGAAAGGAAGGGATGGAAAGGAAAGGGGAAAGGAGAGGAAAGGAAAGGAAAGAGGAAGAAAGGAAAGGGTGAGAGAGAGGGGGAGGGAGAGAGAACGAGGAAGGGAGGGAGAAAAGGAGGGAGGGAAGGAAGAATGGAAGAAAGAGAGAGAAAGAAGGAAAGAAAAAGAAAGAGGAAAGGAAAGGAAGAAAAAAGAAAGAGAGGAAAGAAAAGAAAAGAAAGCCTTCTAGAGAAACAAGAGCCATCTTGAATTAATGATGCATTTGTAAATTTCTTTAATCCCCTCATAAGTCAATGTCAGCTCCTAGGCAGGATGTCCAATTTCTTGAGGGGCTACAACCCCTTACTGCTATTGCAGGGTGGAGGATAGTTTATCTATCCTGCTGCCAGATATAGTTAGCTGGCAGAGATAGTTCTTTAGAAAAAAAGCAAGAAAGACAATGATATTGATAGTGGTATAGATTTTCCATGGTGTTGTTGATCTGCCTGGTTGTTTTTTTTAACAAGTCACATCCATCATTCTTCTGGATGTGAGTGTCTATTTGTTGATTAATTTATTCAGCAAATGTTCAGAGGTCTTCATATGACAAAAATTTACAGAGGTTCTGAGGATAATAGAGAAATAGTTCTAGATTCCTGTTAAAATAGAGAAAGTCATGCATTCTTGGATATCACGATAAAGAAGACAGCAAGAGCAATAATCACATAAATAATAACAGTGTCATTTACAGAGAAATGCTATGATGAAATAACAAATGATATAGTGATGGAGAATGGCTACTTGAGATGAAGTAGTCAAGGAAAGCTTCTCTCTGAGAAGGCATGTTTTGTTTGTGGGGTTTTTTTTTGTTGTTGTTGTTGTTCTTTTAGCTTCTAGTTTCTTTTTATTTTTTATTTCTTTTTATTTATTTAAATTCAATTAGCCAACATATAATACATTATTAGTTTCTGATGTGGTGTTCATTGATTTATCAGGTGTGTATAACACCCAGTGCTCATTACATCACATGCACTTAAAGCCTATCACCCAGTACCCCATCCCCCCACCCACCTCCCCTTCCACAACCTTCAGTTTGTTTCCCAGAGTCAAGAGTCTCTTACAGTTTGTCTTCCTCTCTGATTTCTTCCCATTCAGTCTCCCTTACCCTATGATCCTCTGTGCTATTTCTTATATTCCACATATGAGTGAAACCATATGATAATTGTCTTTCTCTGATTAACTTATTTCACGTAGCATAATTAACTCTCCAGTTCCATCCACATTGATGTAAATGGTGGGTATTCATCATTTCTTATTGCTTAGTGATATTCCATTGTATATATATACCACATCTTTATCCTTTCATCTGTTAAAGGACATCTCAGCTCCTTCCACAGTTTGGCTATTGTGGATGTTGCTGCTATGAATATGAGGATCTTTTCACTACATTTGTATCTTTGGGTAAATACCTAGCAGTGCAGTTGCTGAGTCATAGGGTAGCTTTATTTTTAACTTCTTGAGGAACCCCTATACTGCTTTCCAGAGTGGCTGTACCAGCTTGCTTTCCCACGAAGAGTGTAAGAGGATTCCTTTTTCCACATCCTCGCCAACATTTGTTGTTTCCTTTATTATTAATTTTAGCCATGAGAAGGCAAGTTTAAACAATCCTGAATTAAAGAAAGAGCTAGCCACATAAAGATCTTTTGGAAAGAATGAGCTTGAAGTATTCAAGAAATATCAAAACCAATTTTGCTGAAATACAGAATGTGAAACGTGTTGTGAGAAGTTAAAGAGGTAGGGGGCCTTATTCATAAAGGCCAATGTAGGGACTTTATTTGAATTTGTTTTATGTATGTATTTATTTATTTATTTATTTTAAGTAGGACTGAAACATTTTAAGTGGACAAGGAACATGATCTAAGGTTTTAAAAGATTGTTTTGTTGTTCGAAGAGCAGTAGGGGAGGGCAAGATTGGAAGCAGAGGGACTCACTAGAATGGATTCTAGGAAAATTAATAAGGTGGGTGGCTTGAACCAGAATGATAGAGAAAATAGAGGGACGAGGATCAATATGGGACTAGTTTTAGTGGTAGAAAGTGCCAGCTGCTGTATTGTTACAGGTTATAAAGAAAAAAAAAAGGATTAAGAATTAACTTTTGCTGTTTTGCTTGAGTAACAGAGTGGTTGGTGGTGCCATTCACTGAGATGCAAAAGATCAGGGAGGGCAGATTATAAGAAGGAGTGTGGGACTCACAACCTCTTCTGGAAATATTAACATGATTATTAAATATCCTGGTGGGGTCCACAAATCAGGCATTGATATAACATCCTTGTGATTTGCATGTTTTTTTAAACCAGTAGTTCAATGGCGATTGTAAATAAGGGTATCTACAGGTATCTTGTTACTAGATTATTGCCAGAACCTTTATCAGAAAGCAAGCTCACAAAATCATATTGAAAGAAGGACAAATAAATATTTAGATATGAAGCCTGGCATGGAGTCAGCTTCAGGATTGCGTAATGGTATGGGAAGTAAATTAGGCAAAGAACAGAGGCTATCAAGAGTCTATACCTAGTGTATGGTTAGTAGTAGACAGTATAGAGTCAAACATACTTGGGTTCAAACCGGAGTTCTGTGTTTTCATATCTTTCTGACCTTCACTTCTCTGATTTCCAATATGGGAAGAAAATTGATGCCTTCCTCACCATGATGTCAGGATATTTGATGAAGAAATGTGTGGACAGGGGCTTATGAATGTTATCTTTTATAATGGTTTCTCCCTTAATTTTTTACTTGAATAATGCTTGGGTGCAATCTGTGATAGGTAATTACACATATGTCTGTATGTATGAGTATATATGTTTACATATATAGATACATATATTATGTAAAGCTTAGAGGGGAAAGTAAGAATTCTCTGGTCCCACTGCTCTCTATACTCTTTTTGACTCTGTCCTACTTTACATATTTTTAACCATTTAACTAGTACTTTTGGTAATTACCATTCTAGGTCTAAATCATATGATTAAACAACTTTCTTGGTTTAATCCATTTAATCCATCTGTTGATTTCTTCTATGGAAAAATAAGCTTAATTTGCATAACTCTATTACCCTAGTCTAATTATTATAGATACATTTTCAATATATCAGTTGTGTTTACTTAAACAGAATAGTTTGGCTTTCTTTCCTGTTTCATTATCGTTAGATAGTTTATCATAAACCCTCTCTCCATGTTGTGGGCCTCCTCCCTTCTTCTCACCTTTTTGTCCTCATCTTTCCGAATGATTCCTTTTGTTTCACACCACCAAATCCAAAGCCATCTGTATTTTGGTAAACATATTCCCATCTTCTATATTGTGTCTTTAGACTGACAGTAAAACATACCCGATACAGTTATTATTTTGACAATACAAATGTCCTTCACTGCCAAGCCAAGTGTTGGGGCTTTGATTTTATTTTCCTTTTGGGGGAACTATCACTCCGCCTGGGACGCTTGAAAGAGTTCCTTCTATCCAGGACAACGTTTCCTTCTTCCCTCCCTCCCTCCCTCCCTCCCTCTTTCTTTTCTTTTCTTTCCTTTCCTTCCCTTTTCTTTCTCTCTCTCTTTCTTTCTTTCTTTCTTTCTTTCTTTCTTTCTTTCTTTCTTTCTTTCTCTCTTTCTTTCTTTCATTCTTTCTCTCTTTCTGTCCACCGATAGCTAAAAATCAAGACATACTGCATTGGCTTCATCTGTAGGAGTCAATCTTGTTCTTCGTAGGAGTAATATGATACTGGGATGAAGAACATTGGCTCTAGAGTGGATTACATGGGTTATTGGTCTGAGTCTGATGCTAACCCTGTGTCCTTGGACTGCTTGGCTCTCTATGCTTCAGCTTCTTCATCTGTTAAATGTGTGTGAAAGCAACACCAAATGCGTAGTGTTGTGAGAATTAAATGAGATGTATGAAAAGACTTAGCACAGTGTCTGACACATAATAAACATTACATATCTTTTATGATTTTTGTTATATTTAATAGAAAATTCTTTAAAGATTTATTTATTTATTTTAGAGAGAAAGGGACAGAAAGAGCGAGGTGAGAAGGAGTAGAGGGGGAGGGAGAGAAAATACTAAGTGGACTCTGTACTAAATGTGGAACCCAATTCAGATATGAACACTCTCACTTAATCTTCATAAAAAGTCTATCATGTAAGTGGTATGATTTTCATTTTAGAGATGGAAAAATTGAGGAACTCAGGGATTAAGAAATTTGCCCAGGTCACTCAACAGCAAGTAGCAGAATCTTGATTACATTCTGTGTTCTTTAGACTTAGTAACCTTTGTGGAAAATTCCAGTGTTTTTCCTTGCTTTAGAGGGATCCAGGAACTATCAAAGCCTTATTCAGATCCAGAGAGGGTAGGGGAGATTTTAGGGTAGACAATACTTTATTAATGCGTGCACCTTGCTAGGTAAGCATATCTGAGAGAATAGATACAGATGCAACTGACCCACAGGCTGGAGAATAAAGGAAGGAACAGCAAAAAGATAATCCAAAACACAAAGACATTTTGTTGCAAATCCTTCTCTTTGTGATGAAAGCAAGTGCCTGAATTCCAGCTGTGATTGTGTATTTTTTCAGAGAACAAAGCTTTATAATAGTATCCTTGTCCCAACTAGACTGACAAATTAACACTTGCTGATGGTGGTCCACACCTCTCCACCACATGGGGATGGCAGCTGTTGCTAGCAAGAGTTTTGAAAGAGTTGCTATGGATTTCTTAACCCAAGGAATCTCTTATATCCTCTATTTGTAGTTCTTAAAAAACCACAAATGTATGTGTATATAGAAATGTATTTATACTGAAAAATCCATATATGTATTTGCTCATCGATTCGCCTGGAGTTTATCATAACAAAATGTTAGGTCTGTGAACAAAGCATGCACTTTGAAAACAGAAAGAGATGTTCATTTATTCTGTATGTGCATTTATATATTGCATGCATGTGTTCCGTATAATTATAGATACTCATAATATGTTCATATTTAGTAGATAAGAGTTTATGGTATATGTGTATACATCTCATAACTACTATCTATGGCACATGTGCATATGTTTCTTTGTAGCTTGCTCTATCTGTCTATCTATCTTCTGTCTGCCTCTCTGTGTATGTATGAATCTAAACACAGACTAGAGTAAGCACAGGCTTTAAAATTAGATAGGTCTAGACTTTAAAGGCAACTCATCAACTCAATAGGCAAGTAACTACAGACAATTTGCTTCCTTACTTTACCTCTAGGTTTCCTACTTTGCAGACGTTGGATGATGATGACATCTACTTTAAGGTTACTGTAGTGACAATGAAGTTAAAGTTCATATGGAGCATAAAATAAATGTTTGACACATAGCAAATAATCAATAAATGCTAGCTATGATAATTGTGATGATGGAGATGTACATTTGATTCTGAATATAATTACCTAGCTCGTATCTTATATTGTATTATATTTAATACACATGCTTAATAAATATTTACAGATATTTATACACATATATGTTTGGAATTTATCAATCCTAAATGTTTAGAATGTTTAGAATTATCAATATTTTGCCTGTTTGGACATTAATGCAGTAAAGTACACATAAATATAGTCAACAAACATTAATTGAGAATTTTTTTAACTAGCCTTCATGTTAGTTGTTAGTGTGTTAAACTGTATGTGCTGCACTTATACAGTACTCTTGAAGCTTTCAGGAAGAAAGATACATAAAGAAATTATAACGCTGTATAAAATGCAATAGCATGTCTATGCAAGGAGAAGTGTGAGAAAATCAATCCCTTCTTTCTTGAACGACTGAAGACAAGATTCCTAGGATAGCAGACGATTGAAATGAGCCTTCAAGCATAAAAAGGAGCTCATTTGGGGTGGGATATCAGGGAGGGGCAGCAGCTGGTACAAAAACATGATAGCAAAATAATCTGAAAAAATAAAGCAATTAGTTTGTGAGTGTTTTTTTCTGTCACATTACAAAGTTTGAACTTTATAGGTAATGGGAAGCCATCAAAGATACTTAATTTAGAGAGTAACCTAGATGCATCTATGCTATAGAAGTTTGTTTGGTTAAAAGGTAGATTAAGGAGAAATAGAGGAAAGAAGATGAATTAGGGAGTTACTGAAAAGTTACCAAAAATTATGTTTGTGCAATCTCTTCCACTTTATAAAAACATACACATTTTCATAATTCCTTCTCATGCTTGCCTGTATTGCCATCAGATTCTTAGCTCCATGGGCTTTCATTTGCTTGACTCTGACTCCCTAGTGCTTTGTAGAGAGCCAGAAGAGAAAAAAATGCAGTATATATGTAGGCTTAAATCTAGGATAAATTAAAGAATAACATTTTTCTCCATTATAGGGCTAGAAATGGAGATTCAGGAGATGGAGTTTTCTTAGTGGTCACATATGCCAGAGTATCTAAGTATCGCCATGTTTGATGCTTACAAAGTTATTGTGAAATGTTGCTATGAAAAACCAGAGAGAAGCGAGGCAGGATTCATCATTACCCTCTGCTTTCAAGTACAAAGTATAATGTGTGTACATGAGCTCATTGGTATCTTTTCCCTTTTTTAAATTTAAATTTAATTAACAGATAGTGTATTACTAGTTTCAGAGGTAGAGTTCAGGGATTTGTTGGTGTTATATAATACCCAGTACTCATTACATCATTAGCCCTATTATCTTTTCTTTACAAACATATTTTCAAATTCGTTTTCAATACATGCATATTGAAAAGTACTAAAATCATGGTGTAGGAAGGGGTAGAGCCAAATGTAACATTTCAGATCTTCTGATAACAAATGATGATCTCTGAATCAGGTAAGTCACCCATCACATGGATGATTCCACATACTTAGTCGTAATAAATTGCTATTTGCTCATGTAAGGAGGATTTCTAGACTTAGCAAATAAAATAGAGAACATAGTTAAATTTCAGATAAGTGTCAGATAACTTTTAGTATAAAGTAAGTTTCATGCAATATTGGTGACCTTTCCCTCATATTTCTAAGTTCATCCTCTCCTTGCTCTATTTTAAACATGTTGAAATTCCATCTATCGTTATGTATCAGCTCCTATGTTGACATTCATGACATTCTCAATTTTATCTCTAGAATGTACCTTTCTCTGAGCTCTGATTAAGTAGCTATACTCTTTGGAAATGTCTCTCAGTTTCTTTACACTAAATCAGAACAATAATAGTGCCAATCTAATGGGGTGCTCTGAGAATTTAATGGATACACTTTTTTGAAACATAAAATAATTCCTAGAATATATTGACTTCCACTATATGAATTGCCATTATTTATAGGTCAAATACTGATGAGTTCTAAAAGTAAGCATGATGTGATTGTTTGCCATAATTATCAGTAGTATTATTATCTTCTTACCTCCACCAACACCTAAAGGATTTTATTGCCTCACTCAGGTGATAGCACCATAATTTTCTACAAGAATGACTTATATGTATGTGTCCAGTATCCTAGATCACCACCTGAAATGTGGTAGGGACTCAATTACACAGTCTAGGCTTTCTTGCAAATAACCACCAAAATAATCTTCCTAAAAAATCAGGCTGTCTGAAATGCATATATGCCAATGACTAGCTGTGTGACCTTGGATCACACAGTCACTTTACTACCTTCTTGCCAAGCTTTGTGGTTACCTGTTTTTTCCCCTTTACTCACACTCTTTACTCATGTAGAACAAGTTACCACTCTTATTCTGTTCCATAACTGTCCTCTGCAAAGCGCCTCATCCTTCAAGCCCAAATTCAAAATCTCTTTCACACATTCTTTTATTATTATTATTATTACTATTATTATTATTATTACTATTCTCATGTAAAATTCTATTAAGCATCAATCATGTTCTAGACTATGAATATAAGTCTCAGGACACTTGACATATAACACGTGCTGGAATATCAGTGCATTTCTGCTAGCTTCCCCACATGCATTATGGCACTCTAGCCCTAGTATAATGCTAATGAAGTGATGCCATCTCTCACATTTCCAGCTGAGGAGACTGACCTTCATAAAAGCTAAATATTTTTCTCAAGAACTCATAGCTACTGATAAAATAAAGAGTCTAAGTTTGTTGTGATCCCTTCCGCCCCGACAGAAGCCATGTGATCCTAAAAGAATTTTCATGTTCAATGTGAACTTCAGCATGTTCTTTATAAATTACTCTGTAATCTGTTCTTTATATATTGGTTTTATCCCTGGATTAGATTGGGAGCTTCTTGAGGATAAAAATTGTATCTGATTGAACTCGTCTTTGTATGTCTTGCTTCATGTTGCATAATAATAATAAAAGCAACACTAACAAACAAAAAGTAGAAACAGACCATAAATACAGAGAACAAACCAATGGTTGACAGAGGGGAGGGGCTTGGGGATGAGCAAAATGGGTGAAAGAGTTTGGGATGCAGGCTTCCAGATGTGGAGTGAGTAAGTTATAGGGATAAAAGGCACAGCATAGGGAATATAGTCAAGGTTATTGAAATAGTGTTTTATGATGACAGATTGTAGGTATACTTGTGATCATAGCATAAGATATAGACTTGTGGAATCACTATATTGTACACCTGAAACTAACGTAGCATCACATGTCAACTATAATTTAAAAAAAGCTATCTTTGCTGAGTAAGCTGCAAATGTCAGTACTGTACCATCATTTTTGTTTAAATTTTAATTCTTTAAATGAGATAAAACAAGCAGAAAACAAATCTAGTGACATGTAATTGTTAACTGTTGCTAACTTTGTTCTGTAAGTAAGGTATAGAAATGAGAAAACCACTTAACTAATAAGTGAGAAGCTCAGGCACTAAGCTAGAATAACCTGCTTCAAAGTTCAGCACTTCCCATTGAGCATCCCTACCTCGTTTACTTAAACAACACTAAGCAAGCATCTACTTATATTCTCCACACTTGCTTGAAGTTGAGGTCAAAGAGAAGGAAAATTGCCCATTTGCTTTGTCTTTGGAGTTTTAGAAATAAGCAGTTGAAAGTTGTTCATTTAAAATGACCAACCAGGGCTCTCTATTCTGTTCCATTGATCCATGTGTCTGTTTTTGTGCCAGTACCATGTTGTTTTGATGATGACAGCTTTGTAATAGAACTTGAAGTCTGGAATTGTGATGCCACCAACTTTGGCTTTCTTTTTCAATGTTCTTTTGGCTATTCGAGGTCTTTTCTGGTTCCATATAAATTTTAGGATTATTTGTTCCATTTCTTTGGAAAAAAAATGGATGGTACTTTAATAGGAATTGTATTAAATGTGTAGATTGCTTTAG
Source organism: Lontra canadensis (assembly GCF_010015895.1). Taxonomy (NCBI): domain Eukaryota; kingdom Metazoa; phylum Chordata; class Mammalia; order Carnivora; family Mustelidae; genus Lontra; species Lontra canadensis. The sequence goes on from NW_022631001.1 coordinate 18,753,019, forward strand.
GTAGCATAGACATTTTCACAATATTTATTCTTCCAATCCAGGAGCATGGAGCATTTTTCCATTTCTTTGTGTCTTCCTCAATTTCTTTCATGAGTACTTTATAGTTTTCTGTGTATAGATTCTTAGTCTCTTTGGTTGGGTTTATTCCTAGGTATCTTATAGTTTTGGGTGCAATTGTAAATGGGATTGACTCCTTAATTTCTCTTTCTTCTGTCTTGTTGTTGGTGTAGAGAAATGCAACTGATTTCTGTGCATTGATTTTATATCCTGACACTTTACTGAATTCCTGTATAAGTTCTAGCAGTTTTGGAATGGAGTCTTTCGGGTTTTCCACATATAGTATCATATCATCTGCGAAGAGTGATAGTTTGACTTCTTCTTTGCCGATTTGGATGCCTTTAATTTCCTTTTGTTGTCTGATTGCTGAGGCTAGGACTTCTAGTACTAAGTTGAATAGCAGTGGTGATAATGGACATCCCTGCCGTGTTCCTGACCTTAGCAGAAAAGCTTTCAGTTTTTCTCCAGAATGAAGAGGCATGTGCACCCAAATGTTTATAGCAGCAATGTCTACAATAGCCAAACTATGGAAAGAACCTAGATGTCCATCAACAGATGAATGGATAAAGAAGATGTGGTATATATACACAATGGAATACTATGCAGCCATCAAAAGAAATGAAATCTTGCCATTTGCGACGACGTGTATGGAACTAGAGGGTATCATGGTTAGCGAAATAAGTCAATCGGAGAAAGACAACTATCATATGATCTCCCTGATATGAGGGAGAGGAGATGCAACATGGGGGTTTAAGGGGGTAGGAGAAGAGTAAATGAAACAAGATGGGATTGGGAGGGAGACAAACAATAAGTGACTCTTAATCTCACAAAGCAAACTGAGCGTTGATGGGGGGAGGGGGGTTGGGAGAGGAGGGTGGGGTTATGGACACTGGGGAGGGTATCTGCTATGGTGAGTGCTGTGAAATGTGTAAACTTGGCGATTCACAGACCTGTACCCCTGGGGATAAAAATATATGTTTATAAAAAATTTTAAAAAATGAAAATGAAAATAAATAAATAAATAAAATGACCAACCAGTTTTCAATACTGACTTTCTCTGGACACATTGATTTCCTTTATTCATTTATTTTTCCTAACAATCGTTATTGAGATCTTAGAATCATACACTGTGCTGAAGGGTAAGGATATAAGTTTAACAAGATGAACCTGAACCGAGTGCTAATAATTTCATAGGAAAGACCATTAGGAACCAAATGATTGTAGATGTGAGTGGGGCTGGCAGAGGGAAAACCCAGATTTGTGGCAATGGCTGCAGCCTGGGAAAGTATGCCCTGGATGGTTCCATGCAGAAGGAGTATGGAAGCTTTTGAGACCCAGCCCATATGGGAAGATTAAAAGGAGCATTGAAGACAGAAAGGAGAGAAGGTACAAACCCGCTGCACTAGGTGGGGGCAGGGAGGGAGAAATGTCACACTATGGGAAAGAAGAGTACAGTTGATCCTTGAACAATGTGGGAATTAGGAAAGCTGACCCCCTGTGAAGTTGAAAAGCTGAGTACAACTTTTGACTCCCATCCCCCACCCAAACATAGCTACTAATAGTCTACTATTGACTGGAACATATACTGAGAACATAAAATAGTCAATTAACATGTTTGTATATTATATATATTATGTACTTTATTTTTATAATAAAGCAAGTTAGAGAAAAGAAAATGTTATTGAGAGGAACAAAAAATACATTTATAGTACTATATGTACTGGAAAAATCTGCATATAAGTGGACCCACACATTCCAAACCTGTGTTGTTCCAGGGTCAACTGTATCTTACAGTTATCTGGTATAAGTATCTTATAGTTATCTGGTATAAGTATCTTATACTTATCTGGTATGAATGGACGAGTGGTTTTAAAGGTAGGCAGAGAGCTGAGCATAGGGGTGTTACCACCATGTTAAGCAGTTCGGGCTTTACCAAAAGGCAAAAGAGAAACTCTGATAGAGTGCCTTCGGTGAACCTAACCTTTCAGAGTTGACATAAACATAAAAAACCAACTGTATTTACCTGTCCAGCATAGAAGGTTAGCAATGTCACACACATACACACATTTACACATATATGTATGTAAACATACTTAAAAGATTCAGGACTTGCTGATTGTGTTTGCAATTTTTAGTATAGATTTGCAGAGAGTAACAAGACATCATCTCCACAGCCCAGGCTGAGTTTTCAGCTTCACTCACCTCCTCTTCTATGAACGAATCGCCTCCTCTTCTATGCCTTGAGTAGGTTTCATGGCCAAGTTACATGAAAGAACAGGAATGGAGACTCACAATGCCATCTTCGCAATTGCTTTCTTGATTATAAGCAAATCACTAGATTTTATTCCAGCAATTAATTATTTTGCTACTTTGTCATTTTCAAAGTGATAGCAAATACAAAAATAATAATAATAATAATAATTCTTGCATGAGTACAAAGTTGGTTGTCCAGACCCACAGGGGAGGTCTCTGGTATTTCTTTCTCTTTATGCAATCAATGTTTCTTTAGTTAGAGAGGGGGTTCTGATCTATCAGACTGCTGAGAGTAGCCCTGTGAAATCTTCAAGGTGATAATTTAAGTGAAATAGAAATGGAGGAAAGGAAAAGGTCACATCCTTGGAAATCTTTTGTGATAAAGGATTTCCTAGCTGCTTAATAAGATGGCACAGAGGGGATCGGCATTACAATTAAGTTGCAATCTTGTTGTACCTAGTGACTCCTTCTAAATATTATCTCGGTTCTCTTTAGTTTCCTTGCAACGATAAGGGTGATAAGTTCCTCTAGCACTTCTCACCTTGTGAGGTGACTTATTTAGCCTTGAAGTTCCCGACTGCATTGCAGGGAATATTGTTTCCTTATTTGACTCTTCTATTTCAGATTTGTGTCTATTAATTGCATGAGATCTACAGATGGCTTTCAGAATTCAATAAGATTCCTCAAATTTCCTTACATTGTACCATATTTTCTGGGTGGAGAATAGAGTGAGAAAAAACACAGAATTTCAAGTTAGGCGGTCTTAAATTTAAATTATACTGCCATCACTATATAACTGTAAGTCATTCAACCCCTAGCTCTGGATTTTGTCTTTGAATTTGTTAGTTTTGAGTTAGGTAACCTATGCAACATTCTAGTTAGTGCCCATCTGTGGTGTGTAAGCGGTGTGTAAGACCATAGACTCTACTACTTACCTTTTTTTTAGGATTAGTCTTCCCCTTTCTCTCCAAATTCTAGTGGTCTTTTATGTTCAGTTAACCCTTACTCATGATAAGAATATATCTCTTTGTTAGTACAAAGGATAAAATATCAGTAAGGTATTTCCCTGACTTTGAAGGATCTCTCATTTAGAGACAGAAATAAATATATGTGCATTTAAGCCAAGCACAATGCTGAAAATGTCACCACACTGTTAGAGGAATGGAGGCTGGTGGGGATAGAGGGCAGAGAAGTCAATTTCAGCTGCAAGAAACATGTTAAACTTCCCAGGAATGCACTATGAGGTCTTACTCTGGAAAGATGGGTAAAATTAAAATAAAAAAAAAATACATATAGCTAAGGAGAGTACAGCCCATAATACCTTATCTTCAGTTGCAAAGACCACCACACTCTGAGAGGGGGAAAAAATTGTAACTTAAATAGTAACCAAACCTAAAGTGAACTGGTATGCTAGAACCTTCATTAATCTCTTTTAGTGTGACATATGTTCTGCTCCAGAAATATTAATATATTCTCATTCCAAGATGCCCAGGTTCTACTGAAGGCATTATATATAATATGCAGTTGAATTGGCTTATCTTTATTAATTATTCCTTACCCTCACCAATTCTTCCATACATCTGACTGCATAGATTTTTGATAAGGTATTGTACTGTGGGACTTTTTTATAGGCAGAACGAGTAATACAATGCTGTGAATATAAGAAACTGTAGAGTGAGTTAAGAGACTATCGAGTCATCCAATAGCTGTTGAAAAGTTTAATGAGTAGACAAGTAGGCTGACAAAGACCATGAAAGAATTTCATTCAATCATATTTTTTGAGCACCTACAGTATTTTGGTTATCATTCTAGGTGTTGAGGGTATACCTCTGAGCATACCAAACCACTGTAATGTGGTTGGGGCCTTTCTTTCTAAGTTCCTAATTGTTCCAAAATGGTGGTGATCTACCAGCGGTCTAGCTAGTAGTGCCAGGAGGGATGTGTAGTGGTGGCATAGAGAGTTTAAGTACCTTGCTCATGATTTTGCACCCATTAACATCAGAGTCAGGAAATTGAAGTCAAGTAGGCTGGTGTAAGAATGCATGCTCATAACCCCACTAGACTATTCCTCTTTTATTTAATTATAAGCATGTGGGAGATTGAAATTTGTGGGACTTGATGACAGTGCCACAGAAGGCTTGTTATAAACTGGATCACAGAGGATGACTGAGATGTGTTGTAGTGGAGAAGAGGATCAGCAGACTTGGTTGAGATGAGCTGTTTTATGTTAGCACACACAGATAGCACAGTGGCTGAGAGCATGTCCTCCATAAGCTCACCTGCCTGGTATCTACTCGGGATTTGGCCACTTAGTAGGCGGATGATCTTGGGGAGACTACTCACCTCTTTTTGTCTTATTTTTGCTCATCCCTCAGGTGGAAGTAATGATAGTACTTTGTAAAGATTACATGAATTGCTGTATTTTAAGGTTTGGGGGCAGTGCTTGGCACATAAAACTGGGACAAAGAGAGGCAAAACCTTTGGTGTCATGTTGGCTATTTGTGTTGCTTCTACATAGTATTTGCTATCATTTTAAATTATTCAGATATTTTTATTAACGTCTCCCTCTTCACTCCTCTGGGGATTGTAAACACCGTGAAGCAGGGACTCAATCTGTTTCATTCATCCCTATCTTTAATACAAGTATCTCATACATGGCAGTATTCAACAAATACATGCAAAAGAACAGATGCATAAATATAGGAATGATATAAGCATAATTAATTAGAGTGCTTATAATTTACTCATTAGATATATTATTTAATTTTATTTTCTTCTTTGTCATCATTCCCTCACCCCACCCCCCTTGGAAACCTGGGGCACTGAATGACTTACATTTATTTATTTATTTGTTTTTCCCCCTGAGTACTCTGTTTTGGAGCTGAGCTCCTGCACTGATTAAATAAGAAATGTTTCCTAATGTAGACACCCAAGACGAATTGCATTGTCTAGGCACATTGGATAAGGATTTAATTTCACACATCACAAGCGATCAGCATCAAATTGTCAGTCGTATTTCATACCTTCTTCATGGAGAACTTTAATCTTTTTAGCCCACTTTCACAGTCCACTACTCTGAAACAAGGCTCAGTTAGAGCTTAATGGGGAAAAAGAAAGGTAAAATGACAAAAGAGAAGGTAAATGGGCACTTCCTGCTACTGATTTCAGGATGAGATACATGTCCACAGAAGTAGGTATGACTTTGGACCAGAAGGCCACCCTTGGGTATGTGCAGCTTCTAGCATCTGCCCAGATTATATCAACAAAGGATCTAAATGCAGGCTGCAAAGCAAAACTAAACCCCATCACCAGTATCTGTAGGTATCTCATGTTCTTTCCTTTTCAAAAGCTGACATTCTTTCAGGGTCTGAATTCTTCCATCAAAATGACACAGAGGGTTTCTAAAGAGCAGTTGGAGTAAGAGAATGATTGGTTCTGCTGTATGCTGCCTTTCTGCTGAGTGCTTTTGCCCTGGAACCAAAAGCAACAATTCCATACATAGATTCTACTTCCTGATATTTCTCAAACCCATCTCTTCCTCTTTACCTTCATTGACTGTTTCCCATGTGAGAACCTCAGTGTCTTTTAGATGAATGAATATTAGATTAGGCTTCCGTATACCACCCTTCTCCTTCCTCCTTCCTTCTGTCTCACATATCGCCTCCACATCACTGCCAGAGTTCTTTCTAAAATGCACACTTGTTTACTGTTTCTTCAAACAGCCCTTCTAGATAGTATAAATATTTTGCCATGTTGGAAAATGTCCTTAAGTGGAAACTTGCCACATTTCCGAACGTTTTCTAACCTTCCAGACTCAGTCCTAATGGGACCACCTTGTAAAATCTCCCCTGACTCCCCTCTGTGTCAATTACCTGTTCTTTCTCTGTATCCAATCCTGTTATATTTGCCTCCATTGCATGAGCCATTACTCTGACCTCATCAATTTATTTGTTAGCATGGTTGAAGTCAGCTAAGCTCACTCATGGATCTGTACTCAGTGGTGATTTTAGTAGGGACCTATGGTGATCTAGATTTTAGATGTTTGAGGCTCAGCTGTCTGTAACTAGTTTAGAAGGCCTTTGGCTAGTACAAGTGGGCTCTCCTCCACATGGTATCTCATCATCTAGTATGTTAGTTCAAACTTACTCTCATGGCAGTGGTGTGCCTCTAAACGAATAGGAATATTCAAGGTCTGTTGAGGCTCAGAACTTACCCGTCATTTTCATCACAGTCTATTAATTAGCTCAGAAGGTCAATGCAAATAAAAGAGTTGGGGAAATATACTGTACATCGTTGATAGAGCTACAAAGTCACAGAGCAAAAAGCATGGCTACAGGGAGGAGTGGAAAATTGGTGCCATTTTTGTAATCAGTCTAGTATATCTTGTAAGTAAACTAAAACATTCTTAAACATCGTCATGCTTCTCCCCTAAGTAATCAGAACAGTAATGGGCACAGAGCAGTGAACTACCTATGAATGTTGGTTAAATTTGGCTGATTTATAGCCGTTATTAGAGGAAATATTTGCGGGGATGTTTATAGTCAGTTAGGCAGCTGTTTTATAAAAGAGCTGAGTGAGAAGAGATGTTATTAATGACCATGAAACTATATGAATAGCTAATCCTTCTTGTGTTGTGTGCCACAAGGGAAGGTAGATACTTTTGTCTGTATTTTGCATCTGAGGAAAGGGAGACTATCAGAGATAAAAGAGAGGCCTGTGATCATGCAGGCAGTCCCTGGGAGAACCCAGGACTCAAAAACAGAGATCTTTTTATTTTACTCTAAGTGCTGTGTTTTCTTTCTCCTTGTATCCCTTTGGTATTTAAGAGGCTATTTAGAGTGACTTATATGAAACCATCACTGACATTCTGGTCATTATCTTATTGCTAAAGGTTTTCAGGGAAGAAACATCTGTGTAAGAGATTTTGCTTATGTGAAAATCTTTTCTGCTTTATTCATCCTTGCAAGGACAAAACCAATTTATTTTGCCGCCATAGTTACTGTTCATGCTTTCAATAAATTTCATGTTCTCCATGCAGTTGATCAGATGCTGCTTTATGCAGAGATGCCAATCAAAAGCCTGAAAACTGTATTTGTCTGAATAAACATTACCCTGAAAGTTGGGGAGGGGAAAGTTCTTTTTATCCTTAAAAATTTTAGGTCTTTGTTAATCCAAAGAGCTGAAAATATTTCAAGTCAAAACAGGGCCACCAACCCTCTGGCTGAGTTACAAGTTTATTTAGTAATCTCCTTATCAGCTAAACAGCTGGAAGTCTAGATAAGTCCTGTGGGTAAGAAGCCAATGTCAACTTGTATCCAGATAATAGTATCGAGGAAAGAATATATAGAAAAAAGGAGTTCATCAGTAGAAACTAATTTGGGAGTTCTGCTGGCATGCACTGAACACTCAGCATTGGTAAATTTGTCGTCAACTGAACTAACTGGGGATACTTTGTGTGTCATCTGCAAGTATTCATTATTTCAATATGTGGTTTTCAAAGTGTTTTCTACCCAGGGCTTTGTTCAAATATCTAAAAAGGGATACTACCTTATTTTGCTTTATGCAACAGATGTGTCACTGCAAACTTACCCGCAAATTGATTTTTTTTTTTCCCTTTTGCAAGTGGAAACCTAATTGAAATACACTAGGGGGAATTTTGCTAGTTAAAGAAATCCTTATGTAGTGTGAAAATTGCTTTTTCTCTTGAGAATATGTACTTTTTAATGTATCCGTTTTGTGAATTTAAATTTTTGTGTGATGAGTTTCATATAGCTGAGCTCATGTGTGTACCTTAGGGCACCTGGGAAAAATACATTAACATCAATTTAGTAATAGGTCTTTTCATAGTATCTCCCACACTCCCAAACTATGCAAGCATTTTGCAACGTGAAAACATTGCACTTGTTATTGAAATGATTATGTGTACCCTTATCTAACTCTTCAACCAAACTAGGACTATTTCAAAGTCAAATCCCCTCCATTCCATCCTCTGTATTACGGAGGCAGCAAGACATGATCAAGGCAGAAAAGTTGTTAAAGTAAATTGAAATATCAGTTTAAATACCAACTCTGCATGGTCTTCCAGGTATTTCCTACACTCAGTCAAATGTGGAAGGCAGTTCTGCATGCAAGAATGAGTTTTGAGGTTGGGTAACCAGTGACAAGTCACTTCTTTGTACACCAGTTACCTTATGTGTAAAGGGCTTTGGCACAGACATAAAGTATGTATGCAGTAAGCAGGTTATTGCCACTTTTGCTAGTGTTGTCATTGCCCATACTGCCTCACAGAATGCTCCGTGCATTCCCTGTGTGAGTGAGGGGCCAGCCCAAGGCCAGAGGCCACAAAGGCAGGCTCTACTGCTCTCTGCAGCTTCCTCTTTCCGTGGGGTGAGTAGTCATTTCCTTTTTGATCCTCAGGTTATCTGATGCCGTTCTCTGGCTTAATTTCATCCTTGAAATAGTCTAAGTGACTTTCTGTTAAAAACAACAACAACAACAACAACAAGCAACTTCCTCATCTTTAGACCAGTAATGTGGACTCCATGTCTTTTTTGCATTCATATGGTTAGGCTTTGACATAAGGCATTATTCTCCTTTACTAATAGCATCATTGGAGGTGAGTTATTTAGGACCTTTCAGTCTCATCTCTAAAATGGAATTCAAAAAACCTACTCTTGGACTTGTTGGAAAGATTAAACAAAATAGTGAATATAAGATATTTAGCAGAGTGCCTAGTACATAGGCAGCACATAGGATAAATGGTGGTAGTTATATTCAGGAGGAACTTCTTATCATACCCCACACCCAGAGTAGTTAGACTCTCAATTATCTTGTGACTATTACTGTAAAGAGATTATGAAATTCCTTTTCTTTCCTTTTTCTTTCTTTCTTTCTTTTTTTTTTTTTAATTCATTTGAGAGAGAGAGAGAGCATGGGCAGAGGGGAAGGTCAGAGGGAGAAAGAAGCAGACTCCACACTGAGCAGGTGCCCAGTCCAGGGCTCAATCCCAGGAGCCCAGGATTATGAGCTGAGCTGAAGGCAGATGCTTAGATGACTGAGCCACCCAGGACCCAGATGCCCTAAGATTCCTTTGTTTTTATATCACTTTAACCTTTAGATATCTGTATTAACATACATATATTAGCATTCACATTTGTAGTGATTTTTGAACAGTCTTTGATACATTTATGGTTCTCTTGCAACAGAGACCTGTTTAATCTTGCCAGAGAAATAGATTTATTTTTTTTAAATGAGTATGCTAGTCTCTACTCAAAACATCCTCTGATTTCAGAGCTATTTTTTATCTTGTTCGATCTTGTCTCTCTAGTCTCATTGCCTGCATGTTATGTATCCCTGCTTCAGACTCAGTGAATGATGTATATTTCTCTACCTGTATCTTCGTTCAGACGTCAGTATTAGGCAGATTTTGCTTTGAATGCTTTTTTCCCTCTGATCCTTGAAACAACGCCCTTTAAGCCTCACCCGTTGGTCTACTATTACTTACCTAGGTCTTCCTCCTGGTGCTCTTCCTGCACCATTTTACAGATCTGCATTACAACACTGTTCAAAAGGTATTGAACTTGACAGTCTACTTCATCATACTCTGATCTCATAATGCAGGCACTATCCTTAATTGGATTTTATATGGCCAGTGACCAGCACAGTGCCTGGCCATACTGGATCTCACTCTCCCACTGCTTCTTTCTCTCTCGCTTTCTTCTCCCTCTCTTTCCGTGTGTGTGTGTGTGTGTGTGTGTGTGCGTGCACGTGCACACACACATACACGCTTTCTTTTAATAAAAAAGCTGTTCGATGTCATGTGGACTTCTTTCTTTTCTCTAACAGTTAGCATACTCCAGGGTAAATAACACATAATGTAAACAAATTAGAGGAGTTCTCACCTTACTATTTAGTTTGTGGATACATATTCCCAGAGAAGAGGCAGATAGTGGACCAGACATTTTCTCTAAATAGTACAATATGCATTCACAGCTGTAAAATCAATATACCATTTACTGAAAGAGAGTTAGCTTTATCTTTTGTGTGTGTTGTGTTACAAATGACTTTACACAAATGTGACTGAGCCTGACCTTCCAATTTGTGAAAATTGTTCAGTAAAATTATTTCTAATTCATATAAGGAATAAAACCCCAATTAACAACATCATCTTGAGATTTAGTTCAAGAAAGGCTCTTTAATGAAATGCCTTTGTTTAGATTCTTGGGAATTTCAGGCAGTCATTCATGCATTGAAGTTGAACATATGCTATAATGTTTTTGTTTGTTTTGTTAAAGAATTATTTATTGATTAGAGAAGGAGAGTTTGAGTAGAGGGAGAACTCAAAGGGGAGGGAGAGGGAGAATCCCAAGCTGACTCCCCCCTGACCACTGAGTGCGCAGAGCTGGATCCCACAACCCTGAGGTCATGACCTGAGCTGGAATCAAGACCCCCATGCTCAAATGACTAAGCGACCCAGTCATGCCAATTTAAGTGAAAAATTATTGCAAGAATGGCCCTTGAAAGATAATAGGTTTGAAATATTTGTAAATATTTGAAATATTTGTAAGAGTTTTCTATCATAGTTATCAGTTTTGCTGATAATTTTTAAACAAAGAATAATATACTCATATTATTATTTACTCATAGGATATAAAGAGTTAGAAATTATTTTGAATATTGACTTTCCTTACCACTTCACATACATTTATTTATGTATTTATTTATTTGACAGATAGAAATCACAAGTAGGCAGAGAGGCAGGCAGAGAGAGGAGGAAGCAGACTCCCCACGGAGCAGAGAGCCCGATGCGGGACTCGATCCCAGGACCCTGAGATCATGACCTGAGCTGAGGCGTTAACCCGCTGAGCCACCCAGGCACCCCAACCACTTCACATTTAAATCTAAAAAATGTCAATGACAACCAAGGAAACTTTATATTACACACACAGAAAAGTGTGTGTGTGTGCCTTTGTATCAATTGTTTCCCTCTTCATTGTGCTATAACTTCTTTGGTTTTGCATTGTTCCACCCTTTGTCTACAAACATGCTTCTTTGTCTACAGACATGCTTTTATGCATGCTTTTACTCTTAATGCCATACAATTTGAAACTATAAGGCTTTAACTTCTTTTCATGTTAAAATATTTCAGATGTCCAAAAGAAGTTTTCTGCTTATCACATACCTTAATAACTAGAACATTAACAGTTCTAATAAACTTCATTTCTGAATTATCTTTTATTTACATTCTATTTTATATTTACTATATCAGGTCTATGTATCTTTTGGAAACGTGATATAAATGCGTTGTACTGGTATATTTTTCTCCATCTGTTTCTTTCACCCCTGTCTTTAAAAGTGTTGTGAATATCTTCTAGTTTGAGGCTCACATTTTGACTCTCTTCATGGTAATTTTGGAAGAACACAAATTCTTAATATAGTTGCATTTATCATTTTTCCCTTTGTAAATCATGCTGTGTGTATCTTAAATTTTTTTAATCTCAGGGAAGAAAATACATCTGCCTACATTTTCTTTAATAATACTCTTATTTTTCAAATTTTAATTTAGTAATCTGTCTGGAATTGCTTGTTTGTATTATGTGTGGTAGGGATTTTTTTTTTTTTTTCATATTAACCAGTTTTACTTGCACCATTATTGAATTTACTAAACAGTATATTTATTCCCTAAATATCTACCCTGTGATTTCTACTTTTATAAAGTTTCTTATATGCTCATGGGTTTATTTTCTGAGTTATATATTTTGTTTTATTACTTATTACTCTTTTTCTGTATCAGTGCCTTTAAATCCATTAAATCCATTAAATCCTTGTATCCATTATTAATATTTCACAAGGGAATACCTATCTATCTTACTGTGCTTCAGAGATATATAGGTCATTCTATTCCCTCTGCACTTTCACATATTTTAATCATTTTAGCAATTGCTAAATAAAATCTATTTGATTTTGTTGGGGATTATATTATATCAGTTGATTAATTTGTAGAGAACCATCTTTCAATTATTGAGCCTTTCTCCATGAATATGGCATGCCTCTCCATTTATTTAGATGTTTTGTAGTCTCTTATTATTTTATATCTTTCTTGAGGCATAGTTGACATGCATGTCTAAAGTGTTCAGTAGATTGACAAATATGGTAAATGTATAGACAATGAAACCATGACCACAACCAAAATAATGGACATACCCATAAGCCTCAAAAGTTTCCCTTTGCCCCTTTCTTTCCCTTATACACATCTTCAATAAAGTTTTAATTTTCACCATATAGTTCCTATGCTGTTAGTGTAAAATGTTTTAGTACTTTCCTGGTTTGCTTTTTATTCACTCTATAATTTAGACATAATTGTGTTTTTGATCATCATCATCATTATTAAAATGTTTGATAATAGATTTTACTTCCATGTTTTGTTTTCCTTTTTTTAAAATTTTCAGTTTGTTGCTCTTTATTCCCTCTTTACCATGGCCCTTCTTTCTGAAATTAATCTTCTCTAAGACCATAGTTTTAGAAATTTCTTTCATGAAATGATGTTGGTTTAATCTGAAAATATTTTTATTTTGCCCTTGTCCTTAAAAATATTTTTTGCTGAGTGTTCAATTCTTATTTAATACCCATTTCTCTCACAATTTTCAATGTACTATTCCATTATCTCTGATTTCCATGTTGCTATGTAGAATTCTACTCTTACTCCAACAGTTTTCCATTTATACAACATATCTCATCTCTTTTTTTTTGTCATTAGTGGCCTATATATATATATTTTATTCAGATGCATATAGATGTGGATTTCTCTTTATTTATTCTGGTTGAGATTGTATAGTGAATTTCATAAAGAGTTTTTGTAAATAAATCTTGGAATATTTTTAGTTTTTTATTCTATGTATAGTTATTCTCCTGTGTTTTTTTAATTATATTTTTCTAGAATGCAAATTAATGTGTAGATTTTTATTCTGTGCTCTATACAGTATAGTGAGTTAAAAAAAATTTGTCATCTCTCTGACTTCTTGAACTGCATATTTTATTTCTTCTAGTTTAGTTTTCAGTTTGTTAACATTCTCTTCAGCTGTGTTTAATCCACTTTTTAATCCCTTCAATATTTTAAAATTAAATTTATATAATTCTAGATGTTTCTTTTACAAATGAGCCTATTTAATAGTCTGTTTCTTTTGAGTCCATATTTTATGTTTAAATATTTTATCAGTAGTTATTTTATTTTCTATATTTGATATTTCTAGTATCCAGAGTCCTTAGAGTCTAAACATATTGCCTAGTTTCCACTCACAGTTATTTACAAAGGCTCTTTTTTTCTCACATATTTGATAACTTAATATTTTGAGCTCATATTTGAACCTAATATGCATAGATCCTGAGGGTTCTCAAATGAGATTTCTTCAAAGAGGATTTGCATTAGTTTTTGCTATGACCCATAAATTATAACTCCTCAGAAACAATATCTTTTAATTACCTCAGTTGGTCTTTCTCAGATCATGAAGCAGTTATTAATCCTACCCCAAAGCCCATGCACAGTTAGGCCTATTAGATACAGGCTCTCAAAGGACACTGCTAATGTGGGTGTTGTAGTAGTTATTTTCCACTTGGCACTAAGAAATTACAGATGGGGCTTTTGATTTCCTGTATTATCCACAATAGATTTTCCCCTCCTAGCATATTATTTTACTAAAGGTAAGACTTTTATAGGTTTCTGATTTATGTGGGGGTGGGGGTAGGATGTAAATTGATGCCGCTTTACTCACTGCCACCTTAAAAGGCTCAGGGGCCCAGTCTTTCACATCTGGCGAGGCATTTATTCATGAAAGCACTAAGTTCTGTATTGACATATGACTCAGAACAGCCTGTGCTGCTGAATTTGCTTACTCTGTTGCTTTCAGCTGCTTTTCCTCCTTACTCCCTCTCGTTCGTCTCTCTCTCTCTCTCTCTCTGTCTCTTTCTCTTGCTCACTTGCTTGAGCTCAGGGCCTTTTCCCTTTTTTTGTAAGTTCAGCAGTATGATTAAAAGTCTGTTTAATTATCTAACATCTAGGTGTTCTGAAACCAGAGGATTTTTCAAAGATATTTTATCCTCAGTACTTCCTAGATATACATTTTCTAATTATTATTATCAGACCATTAAAGTGCTACATTTTATAATTACTTTATTTTATAGCTTAAAATATATATTTGACCAAATTATTTTCAAATGTCTATTAATAAATTTAATGTCTTAATAAATTTAATATCTAACCTGTGTATAATAAAATTGCTATTATTGATGTGGTTTACATTTTATCACACTTCAATCTGATAAGTCTTATGCCATCCTATTTCATCCTCTTTTTTTTATGCTTCCCAACATAAGAACATTAATTTCTGACAATTTTATGAATATTGTGATTCATATTAAAATGTCTCCTTTGTGTTCATAGAGTTTAATTCATCCCCAAGGACAGTTTCCCAGCCTTTGGCTTTACTTAGTAATTAGTGAGGTAGAAAGGTGAAGAACTATTTATTCATTGAATAGCTCCATGATTTTATTTTATGAAACTACTTTTTGGATTTTGTTTTATCAACCAAGTGTTCATTCTGTTATAATAATTATCGCCATTTAAGGATTTCTTATATATTCTTTTTTTATTTAAAGATTTTATTTGTTTATTTGACAGAGAAAGAGAGAGCACAAGCAGGGGGAGGGGCAGGCAGAGGGAGAGGAAGAAGCAGGCTCCCCGCTGAGCAAGGAGCCCAACAGAGAGCTTGATCCCAGGACCCTGAGACCATGACCTGAGTCTGAGAGGAAGGAAGAGGCTTAACTGACTGAGCCACCCAGAGGCCCCAGAAATTTCTTAAATACTCTATAAAATATACTTGAATCTGTTTTAATTCAGCCACCAGTGACACGGAGCAATTACCATTGGGCTGAATAGGTGCCTTCATAGTTACCACCTGGTTTGCATTGGTGTTTAGGTTAAATTCCACAGGGGTGAAGGAACAGACTTTGTTCAGGGCACTTAAACACACAAACAGGCACACACACACACGTGCGCATGCACACACACACACACACACACACACACACACATAAGATTCATCAAGATGATAAGACCTAGATTCCTAAATCTACTTTCATCCTCATGAAAACATGTAATGGGACACAGGGGTCTCTGTTGGACATACTGTATGTATGTGTAGGAGAGGGACCTGGATCCCCTCTAACTATACCTTTTTATACTAAAAATGTGAGAAAGTGGTCTTATCACTGGGTGAACAAAAATAATACTAGGGGACCATGAAGTCTGCGTTAATATATCATCTCTTTAAAGACTTGCCTGGGAATTCCAGCTGCCAGCCCTGCATATGTTGTAGACCCTCTTACCAGAGAAGGAAGCCACTGGTTTTTCATAGGTTTGTATTATATACTTGAGATGTGATAGTTGACCATTAATCTTTTCGGTGATACATGGTGAAACATCACACTCTAAATATATAATCTAAATCTTATTGGGAAATTTGAACTAATATTTGTTAATACCTATCACAAACTAGGCATTTAAAATATTTCATCTCATTTAACATTCATAATAATCTATGAAAGATGAGTAGCTTCCTTGTATTAAGGCAATATACATTTTCTAAATGAATTTCTGAGTTTCCAAGTAGTGTCATTTAGAAAATATGTATCAGCTTAATATAACTCACCTCTCTATGATATTTTACCAGCTTCAAAGAACTTCATATGAATTATCTATCCCATTTGATTTTCACCATGACCATCTAAGGGGACTGAGTATTTCCTCCATTCTGGAGAGATGAAAAATAAAATTGAGTCACTTCCATTTTTAGTGTTTGATTGAAACTGATTGGTAGTCATGAAATATAGAATAACTTTATTACTTACACATCATGGTGGGTAGGACATGCTTTGGAGTCATTTCCTTCTCCCAAAGTTTGATGCAGTTTCTCTTCCTGTTTCTCCAAATTCTTACCAAGTACCTAGAAACAATATGTGCTCTATCCCACTTAAACAGCCCCATTCCCATCATAAAGTCTTTGTAAACTGTTCATTCTCTTGGAATTTTAAATACGTATCCATCAAACTATCTACTGTCTGTCATACTGTAATCCAAAGCCCAACTATATAAAAATTGTACTGAAAATGGACATTTTATAAGAATTCATTCTTTTATAGGCTCCAAGCTTTAACCTTGTATAAAGTCAGGCCACAAGAAGGTACATGTCTGGGTCACATCATCCTCTCCATCCCCACAAAATTGCCTTAAATAACTTCATTTTCCACTATACCCTTTGGTTTTACTATGGGCCTGTGATTTAAGAACCAGTGATATAGGAAGGCCTTCACCTTTCTTGTAAAACTGTCATCCAGGACATTAGTTGTTGTTTGGCTGAGTGCTGTTCATGTAGCAGTCCTCAGGGCCACTGCTTCTCAGGGTTCCAAGCCAGGAAAAGATTTGTCTTTTCTGATAGTTCTCCCTGTCTTGATTAGACAATTAAAGTAATGCATAATAGGAAAAATATATTGACTTGGGAATTGATGTGTATGTGTTTTCATCCCAGCTCAGCATGACCTTAACCAAATCACTAACCTTTTGTGAGGCTCAGGTTCTTTTGTGAAGTGCAGGTTATGAGGAGTAAAGATCACAGGCTAGCCACAGAGTTTTACAATTGCTAGCTTTATTAAGTCTCTGCTATGTGTCAGACACTGTGTCAGTTTCCTTGCATATATGATCTCTAAATTTTTCAGTAGCACAAAATAGTTTCATTGTCTCTATTCCATTCAGAGAACGGAAGTAACCTGTCTGAAGTCACACAGCTAGTTGGTGGCTGAGCTAGAAATCAAAGTCAGGATCAACTGATCCCTAAGTTGGTTATTTACCATTTCCCTGGACCTTGCCACATTTTTTCCCTTTGTCCTAGCTGCTATGAAATTTGTACCTACATTTTATGTTTAGATACTAAAATTTTCCTTAGCCAGATTTTTAAAACAGAACCATTTCTTTCCCCTGCCCTATATAAAGCCTTGTTTTACTTTGGGAGGTGTGTATCATGGGGTTGGCTTTCAGAGAAAAATAATGACCATAGTACTTACAAAGTTTTAGGAGTAGGAAGTGAGATTTATCTGAATTTAAATCCTGGCTCTACTGTATTTTATTTGTGTGGGCAAGATATTTCAGTTCTTTAAATCTCAGTTTCTCATATGTAAAATCACCTGCCTCATAGGTGAGGACAAATGTGATAATGTGTGTAAAAGACCAACACAATAAGTGTTCAATAAATCCAGCAAGTATTATTACTATTTTAATACATTAAATGTCTTTGGACTCTTTCCCTTGTGCTTTTACAGTAAGCTGACCCAAATCTTACCTAGAAACAAATAAGGTAAATTTTAGATTGTCTAAATTAAACAATTATAAAATGAATCATTTGATTTGAAAATGGGCTTGACTGGGAACATTTGGAAGGCAGGAGTTGCATTTTGAGGTTCTCCTGTGAACCAGAAGACTCCACAGGTGACTAATTGCTTGAAATGGCAGATTTAAAAAGAAGAAAAGGAAACAAACTTCACCAGATGTGCTGTCTGTATAGATGGACCATACTCTTGAACAGCGGCTACCTGAGAGTCAAAACAATCTATCCAGAAAAGTCTTGTGGGTCTGGTAGGCCAAGCTTCAATGCAAAAGCACCCATGTGTTTTCAAAACCTTGAGGTTCAACAAAGGCCACATTCATTTAATAAAAGCTAATTCTTTCTTATTAGCAGTCTTTAGGCTATAAGATCTGTTTCTAAGTGATTCATGCCTACTTCATGCCAACAACCAGTCACAACACTCAACATAGGAACACAGGCTAATGTTCAAGGAGTTTTGGCCTCAGTTTTTGATTTCTCTTAACTAGCAATGTGACTTTAAGTAACTTCTTCCTGGACATTATGTCCCCACTAGTAAAATGGAGGTAATTTATCACCTATTTTCATAGAGATCCAAGTAGGTAATGGTTGTGTTATTAAATCTAGCTGATCAGTAAGGTTTAAGAGTCATTATTTCCCCAATGGAATTGGAAAATTGCTTTTTACAAAGGATGTAAGGTGATGAATGTTTGAGATATCTTCATATTAAATAAAAGAGGATATTTATTACAACCCAAATAAATAGCAAAACAAACATAAGAAGTAAAAGGGTCTCTAATATTGAAAGCTACAAAAAGAATCTTATCAGAATTATCTGACATTGATCTGGGCTTTTTTAATGTAAGGGGCATTGGGAAGGACTTGGTAAATTTTCCTGAATTTTCAATTTTACTCAGATATCTGAGTATGAATAATTTATGATCAAAGTAAGCAAATATATATCATGAAGCATAAATCTGTATTTGCAGGAATTTTTGAGAGATAACATGAACCTGCAAAGTAACAAGATTGTGGGAGCTGTTTGATGCTATACTCGAGTTCTCCTGGGGTTCTGGATTCAACCTCCTTTGCCCCAAGCGCTATCTTTAAGGAGGCAATACAGTTGTGTTTTGGTAAAGAAGATCATAATTTGGGGGCAACCTGGCCAGTTTCAAGTGTTGGCCCCACTACTTGCTACTTTTGACTTTAAGTAAATGATATAGTCTCTCTGTGCCTATTACCTCATGTGTAAAGTCAGGATAATAATACCTGCTTCTTAGGTAGTTGTAAAGATTTAATAAAAATTATAACATTCTTGCCACAAGGCCTGCCAGTGAGTATAAGTATAAATGCTTATTAAATACTATCTTTATTATCATTGTCAATAGGGAGAAACTTTTTGACTAGAAACTAGGTCACTGTTCTTTCCCTTCCAATATTCTTTTTTTTCTTTAAAGATTGAATTTATTTATTAGAGACAGAGAAAATGATCATGAGCAGGGGGAAGGGACAGAGGGAGAAGCAGGCTCCCCACTGAGCAGGGAGCCTGCTGCAGGACTCGATCCCAGGACCCCAGGATCATGACCCAAGTCAAAGGCAGATGCTTAACAGACTGAGCCACCCGGGTGTCCTCCATTCCAGCATGCATAAGGATGAAAGGTAAAAGTTGTCTGATTTTAGGAATTATAAGGTCTCAGATAGAAACCGATGGCCCGTCTGTCTGTGGAAGTGCTCCTGGAAGGGTTAGTAAATGAGACTTCAGTAAAGAGGCTCTTTAGGTCAGGCAAACAAGGTAAAACGACTGACTGGAGGAGATGAAGCACCCAGAGGAGAATAAGGAGAATAAGGTTGATTGCTGCCATTGGGCTGAAGAGGCAGAGGAGGAAAGGGTATTCCCAGAAACCAGTAATTTTTATAGCTCTAGAAGAAGACCACCCTATAAAAACTGACCACAGCAGAAACGATGGGAATAAATGCCCTGACCTATTCTCCTTGAATCCTGT
Source organism: Lontra canadensis (assembly GCF_010015895.1). Classification (NCBI taxonomy): domain Eukaryota; kingdom Metazoa; phylum Chordata; class Mammalia; order Carnivora; family Mustelidae; genus Lontra; species Lontra canadensis. The sequence goes on from NW_022631001.1 coordinate 18,772,739, forward strand.
TATCTCCTGTAAGTGTCTCCCATTGGCTTAACCTAATGGAGAGAGAGGATCAAGGGTAACTAGGAAATGTAATTGAAAAGGGTCAGCCTCCTTGGGATACAGCATGGAGAAGGATCAGAGTGACAAAAAGAGAAGAACCAATACAGACAAATATCAAAAACACCAATGATTAAAGATGGAAAAGTGCTAATTTAAAAGTGAAATTTACATTGAATCCATTTTCAACCAATTAACTAATTAAGTGAGATTAGGTAATTTACTTAAACATCCTAAATCTCTGTTTCCATATCAACAAAAAGGGATAATAATACATACCCTCTTTATATTCCTCAGAGGGTTTTTCCAAGAGAGGAAATATATATAAATAACTCAGTACAGTATCAGAAGTATAGAGGTTTGATAAAAATTGGCTATTACAATGGTATTTGTTATTGAGTTCATAGAGGCTTTTTTAGTGCTGGCAGCTAATTTAAAGAGCTCTCCAATCTAGGACATTCCTTTCTTAAATAAATATCGAGTGCCTATTATGAGAACAGGGCTTCTAGATAACTGGAATATAGTAGTGATTTAATGAAACTTCGGATTTCACCATCAAAAGTTTATAGTCTAAAAGACTTAAACATACAAATAAATCTTTTAAATTGTGAAATGTACTATGAAAGGGTCATTTTATACCAAAGCCTATCAGGAGGGCTCTAATTTAGACAGGACAATCAGAAAAGGCTTCTCTAAGGAGTGACCATTGAGGCCAAACACTACAGAATGGTGAATTTGACAAATTAGAAAGAGTGGGGAGGAGGCTTGGATGGGGGAGAGTTAAAAGCAAAGATAAACATGTGCAAAGTTCCTGGGGCTAGGATGAGTTTGGTTAATATGAGGAACTGAAAGAAGACCAGCCTGAACAGCATAAAGACTAAGAGAATGGGTGGAGAAGAGATGAGGTTGAAGAGATAGGCAAGGACCCCATCATGTATTCCTACACTGTGGGCCACTGAAAAAAAAGTTGTGAATTTTGTCAGTGTGAACAGAAAAATCATTGATGCATTTCAAGCAGAGAAGTAGTGTGGTTTCATTTACATAACTAAGAGCTTACCCTGGCTTTCAAATACAGAATAGGTTGGAAAGAGGCAAAAAATAAAAATAAGGACCCTTTAGGATGCCATTTAAGTGGACAAAACTAGAGATTATGGTGGCTTTGACCAGGTTGGTAGTTACCTTACATCTGGCAAAAACCCATTTTCTAAAAAGAGGATAACGTAACTGCATCATGGGCTACTGTGAAAATTGTGTAAGATGTACACAAACATATGCCAAAGCCCCCATTTATAGTAAGTACTTAAAGAAGGTCAGACCCCTGTCTTCATATATACCAGACTGTTGGCTTCTTGAGGGTAGATATTTGTATTATTATTATTTACATTCCAGACTTCTCGTACAGTGCTTTTAGAACTATGGCATATTGCATGGTGGCAAAATATTAAACCTTTTGGAAAGAATATTATAAGTCAGAAAAAGCCTAACAAACACTCTTAACTTCCAGAATCTCAATTTGAATGTCTCCTATTCCCTCTTTAGACGTAGATACCATAACTCCAAAGTCCTCAGAGGCTGATTTTTGGATTGCTAAAGACCATCCAAAATCCAATTTTGTTGTTGTTGTTGGAATGCAACTTCATCCTGCACTTACAGAATTATCCTTTAAGAACTGCAGAGTTCTTTTCAAATGAAGATGCATCCTCCTGATGAACTGGAAGGAGAAATGAGGGAACTGGGTGATTTATCTATCCGCTGGCAGTAGGAGAGTTAATTGGCAAAATGCGAGAGGATGAAATACCACAGTCTCCACCCCATTCTGCCAGCATTCTGTATAGTAAAATTTAACTTTCTTTTTCTTTAGAATTTCTTGGAATTATGTCAGGCCCCCCCCCCAAAAAAAAGCAACTTGATCCTTGGCTTCGGGGTACTTCCTAACAAGGCTGCAAATCAGCCAGGAATCTGGAAATCCTTACAAATGATGTCCTTTTGAAAGGCATTGATATTGAAAGGCATCAGGGGTGTTTTACTTGAATGAAGAACTTGCATTTGCCTGTAAATTATTTAATCAAACTGTGCGTTTTAAAGCAATTGATAATCCTAAGGAAGCATTACCAGAAGCAACATGTTTTAAGAGTTGCTAACATGTCAAACCAGAAAATAAATATCAGACCAATAACAAGTCAGAAAACTACTGTCTCTGAGAGGAAGATGAAAGGATTTTTCTGACTGGATATAATACAGTGGAATTATTTGCTGTACTGTGGTGTGATACTTAACTCAGTATGTTAGGTCCAATTTGGGTATAATCAAGAATCTTTTTGAAAACAATTGACCATGAAGCACTGTATGCATGGTTTAGGTTTGAACCCTGAGCCGAACAAATGGAAGGTTCCATGCCTATTTCTGATGTTCTGTCTTTAAACTAAATGAACAGAAGACCAGTGGAGAATTCTTTGGTAGTGCTGATTGCCTGCAGGGTTGTGTACTTCTTGATAATATAAGGCTGTATAAAATTCACAATATTCATAGCAGTTTTTTTATTGTGAGGATTAAATAAGAGTGGAAAACAGTCTTGGACTGGGCTTCAGTTCAAAGGCAGCACACGGTATACAAGCTATGACTAATCTTTTCCTATCCCATCACTCTCAAGATTAGAGATAAAATCAATTTATCAATCAACAAATAATTTATTTAGTGTCAGTTCTATGCTTAATCCCAATTAAGTGCAGTGAAATTGACAGGAGAACAAAAACAAAACCAAAATAAAATAGTTGGCTCATGATACATATTTACTAAAATTTGTTGAATTTATGAATGACTAAATAAATGAAAGATATAATTTCATTGCCTGCCTGGAAAATGTATATGCCTTTACAAAAACCTTGATTTAGGCTTCCCTTTCCCTATAAAATTTTTGCTAATCTACTTCCATCTCAGATGTCTTAGACTTGCAGGACTATATGACTCTACTAACTGACACCTACTTAAAAAAAAAAAAAATCTTTCTAGGGGCACCTGGATGATAGTTGGTTAAGCATTCAACTCTTGATTTCAGCTCAGGTGGTGATCTCAGGGTCATGAGCTCTAACCCAGGATCCCAGGGTATGCTCCAGGCTCAGTGGGGAGTCTGCTTCTCTCACTCTCTCTCCTTCTACCTCTTCCCCCACTCATGCTCTCTCTCTCTGAAAATAAATAAATGAAAAAGGACTTAAAAAAGTCCTTCTATGTATCACATTTTATTCCAATTAGCTATATACATATCTGTCTTCCCTACCAGATTCTAAGATACTCACTGGCAGAAACCACTTCTCATTCATTTTTATATCAGTTCTTAGCACATAATTAGAACATAATAGATGCTCCACCAACTTATTAATTCACTCATAAATTTATATACTGATGTATTAATTGAGAATCTATTATATATGAGCTACTATGCTAATCATTGAAAAGGAATAATGACTGTCCCCAACACTATAGCTACTTCATATAAGATATTAGTGCACTTATTAATGCACTGAAGAATATAATATGCACTTACTATTTTTCTCCTCTGAGAGAAAAATAAACTATAAGTGTACAACTGATAGCTTGCTGGGGCAGAAGTGAGATTTCTTAAAACAAATGAAAAAGAAGGATTGCTCATTTATTCTTTTTGTTGCACTAAAATCTTAACTCTTATTCAGGTATTCTATTGAGTCTATAGATTATAATGATCAAATCAGCCCTTTTATCTTGGAAATTCATGAAAAAGACCATAATATTGATTAAAATCCAGACTAGAATGTTGCCTCTATACTGGAAAGCAGTATGCAAAGTGTCAGGAAAATGGAGTGAGCATTTTCTGAATAAGCTCTCAGTAAACTTCAGTTGTCATTGTAATTGTCATTACAAGCCATGCATTTTTAACTGTGACTCTTAAAGGACCCAGAAGATTCTGATATTCGTAGAGTTCCTCCTGGTGATAACCAGGATGCTCTTATAATTTGTCAACCCTACTGATCTACTTTTTTAATTAAAATTTTAATGTTCAAATGACTGTATAATCTTTTTTTTAAGATTTTATTTATTTATTTATTTGACAGAGAGACAGAGAGAGAGAGATCACAGTAGGCAGAGCAGCAGGCAGAGAGAGAGGGGGAAGCAGGCTCCCTGCTGAGCAGAGAGCCCAATGGGGGACTCTATGCCAGGACCCTGAGACCATGATCTGAGCCAAAGGCAGAGGCTTAACCCACTGAGCCACCCAAGCACCCCTGTAACCCCTATAACCTCTTATAACCTATAAATCTACAAAGGGATAAACATGTACAGCTTACTTATTTCCTCCTAGCTATTTTCCTTTATTATCATCGATACTTTTCTATATTATCTTGCAAAAATATAGCAAAATACTACAACCATGAGACTGATCAAGATACAGTTCCATCATCACAAAGATCCCTCATAGTGGCTTTCCTAAGCATACCCACTCTCCTACTGCATACCACCCCTCCAACCCTGATCCCTGTCAACCACTAAACTCCTAATCCATTTCTAAAATTATGTCATTTCAAGCATGATATATTTATAACTGGAATCATGTAGTATGTAACCTTTGGAATCGACTTTTTTCATTTAGCGTAATTCCCTGGATATTCTTCCAAGTTGCATCATGTATCCCTAGTCAGTCTCTTACTGCTCAGTAGTATTCCATGGTGTAGATGCACAGCGTGTTCTCTAGCCACTCACCCCTTGAAAGACATTTGGATGTTTCCAGATGGAGGTCACTAAAAATAAAACTGCTATGAACGTTTGTTTACAGTTTTTGTTGTTGTTGTTGTTGTTTGTTTGTTTTTAATGTGAACTAAAGTTTTCATTTCTTTGGGCAAAATGTCCAAAAGTGCAGTTGTGGGGTCATATGGTAGTTGCATGCTTAGTTTTATGAGAATTTTTAAACTCTTTTCGAAGTGCTCATACCATTTCAGTATTCTTCCCATTAACATATGAGTGATCTGGTTTTTCCACATCCTTCTAGCATTTGTTATTACTATTTTTTTTAGTTTTAATTATTCTGATAGGTATGTAGTTTTGTGTGTGTGTGTGTGTGTGCGTGTGTGTGTGTGTGTGTGTTGTAAGATTTTATTTGAGAGTCAGAGTGAGCAAGAGAGAGAACACAAGCAGGGAGAGTGGCAGAGGGAGAGGGAGAAGCAGGCTTCCCACTGAGCAGGGAGCTTGATGCAGAGCTTGATCCCAGGTATCAGATGCTTAACTGACTGAGCCACCTAAGCACTCCCAGTATGTAGTGGTTTTAACTGGCATTTCCCTGGCTAATTAACTGGCTAATGAAGTGTAACATCTTTTCATGTGCTTATTTGTCATCTGTATATATTTTTTTTCTTTTAACTAAGCAAAACTGAGTTTATTAAATTTAATGCAGCAGGAACACTGTCTACAGTTTTAGTGCTGTCTAAAAAAGGAAGAAACTATGGAAGGGTATTTATAAAATTTTTAGGGCCATGACAGGGTAACGTTTTGAAATTTAACTTTTTTTTTTTAAATTATTTTTATTAACATATAATGTACTATTAGTCCCAGGAGTACAGATCTGTGAATCGTCAGGCTTATACATTTCACAGCATTCACCATAGCCCATACCCTCCCCAATGTCCATAACCCCCCCACCCTATCCCTACCCCCCCAACCCCCTAGCAACCCTCAGTTTGTTTTGTGGGGTTAAGAGTCTCTTACGGTTTGTCTCCCTCTTGATCCCATCTTGTTTCATTTTTTCCTTCAATAGCCCCCAAAACCTCCCACCCGCCTCTCAAATTCCTCATATCAGAGAGATCATATGATAATTGTCTTCCTCTGATTGACTTATTTCACTTAACATAATACCCTCTGCTTCTATCCACGTCATTGCAAATAACAAGATTTCATTTCATTTGATGGATGCTAGTATTCCATTGTATATATATACCACATCTTCTTTATCCATTCATCTGTTGATGGACATCTGGGCTCTTTCCATAGTTTGGCTATTGTGGAAATTGCTGCTATAAACATTCAGGTGCACGTGCTTTTTCGGATCACTACATTTGTATCTTTAGGGTAAATACTCAGTAGTGCTATTGCTGAGTCATAAGGTAGCTCTAATTTCAACTTTTTCAGGAACCTCCATGCTGTTTCCCAGATTGGCTGCACCAGCTTGCATTCCCACCAACAGCATAGGAAGGTTCCCCTTTCTCTGCATCCTCGCCAATATCTGTCATTACCTGACTGGTTAATTTTAGCCATTCTGACTGGTGTGAGGTGGTACCTCATTTTGGTTTTGATTTGTATTTCCCTGATGCCGAGTGATGTGGAGCACTTTTTCATGGATCTGTTGGCCATCTGGATGTCTTCCTTGCAGAAATGTCTGTTTATGTCTTCTGCCTGTTTCTTGATTGGATTCTTTGTTCTTTGGGTGTTGAGTTTGGTAAGTTCTTTAGAGATTTTAGATACTAGCCCTTTATCTAATATGTCATTTGCAAATATCCTCTTCCATTCTGTCAGTTGTCTTTTGGGTTTGTTGACTGTTTCCTTTGTTGTGTAAAACCTTTTGACCTTGATGAAGACCCAGTAGTTCATTTTTGCCCTTGCTTCCCTTGCCTTGGGCAATGTTTCTAGGAAGAAGTTGTTGCTGCTGAGGTCGAAGAGGTTGCAGCCTGTGTTCTTCTCAAGGATTTTTATGGATTCCTGTTTCACATTGAGGTTTTTCATCCATTTGGAGTCTATTTTTGCGTGTGGTATAAGAAAATGGTCCAGATTAATTATTCTGCATGTGGCTGTCCAGTTTTCACAACACCATTTGTTGAAGAGACTGTCTTTTTTCCATTGGACATTCTTTCCTGCTTTGTCAAAGATTAGTTGGCCATAGAGTGGAGGGTCCATTTCTGGGCTCTCTATTCTGTTCCATTGATCTATGTGTCTGTTTCTGTGGCAGTACCATACTGTCTTGATGATGACAGCTTTGTAATAGAGCTTCAAGTTGAGAATTGTGATGCCACCAACTTTGGCTTTCTTTTTCAACATTCCTCTTCCTATTTTGGGTCTTTTCTGGTTTCATATAAATTTTAGGATTATTTGTTCCACTTCTTTGAAAAAAACTGATGGTATTTTGATAAGGATTGCATTAAATGTGTAGATTGCTCTAGGTTGCATAGACATTTTCACAATATTTGTTCTTCCATTCCATGAGCATGGAACGTTTTTCCATTTGTTTCTGTCTTCCTCAGTTTCTGTCATGAGGACTTTATAGTTTTCTGAGTACACATTCCTTGCCTCTTTGGTCGGGTTTATTCCTAAGTATCTTGTGGTTTTGGAAGCAGTTGTAAATGGGATTGACTCCTTAATTTCTCTTTCTTCTGTCTTGCTGTTGGTATATAGAAATGCAACTGATTTCTGTGCATTGATTTTATATCCTGACACTTTACTGAATTCCTTTATGAGTTCTAGCAGTTTGGGAGTGGAGTTTTTTGGGTTTTCCACATAAAATATCATATCATCTGCAAAGAGTGAGAGTATGACTTCTTTGCTGATTTGGATGCCCTTTATTGCTTTTTGTTGTCTGATTGCAGTGGCTAGGACTTCCAGTACCGTGTTGAATAGCATTGGTAATAGTGGACATCCCTGCCCGTGTTCCTGACCTTAGGGGAAAAGCTTAGTTTTTCACTATTGAGAATGATATTTGCTGTGGGTTTTTTAATAGATGACTTTGATGATATTGAGGTATGTACCCTTTATCCCTACACTTTGAAGAGTTTTAATCAAGAAAGGATGCTGTACTTTGCCAAATGCTTCTTCAGCATCTGTTGAGAGTATCATTTGGTTCTAAGTTCTTTCATTTATTAATGTATTATATCACATTGATTGATTCACGGATGCCGAACCAACCTTGAAGCCAAAGAATAAATCCTACTTGGTCATAGGGAGTAATCCTTTTAATGTACTGTTGGATTCCAATGGCTAGTATTTTGGTGAGAATTTTTGCACCATGTTCATAGGGATATTGGTCTGTAATTCTCCTTTTCGGTGTTATCTTAACCTTATCTGGTTTTGAGTTCAAGATAATGCTGGCCTCCTAAAATGAGTTTGGAAGTTTTCCTTCCATTTCCATTTTTGGGAACAGTTTCAGGAGAATAGGTATTAATTCTTCTTTAAATGTTTCGTAGAATTGCCCTCGAAAGCCATCTGGCGCTGGGGTCTTTTTTTGAGGGGAGACTGCTTCAATATCCTTACTGGTTATGGGTCTGCCAAGTTTTCTATTACTTCCTGATTCACTTTTGGTAGTTTATATATCTCTGGGAATGCATCCATTTCTTCCAGATTGTCAAACTTGCTAGCGTATAATTGCTCATAATATGTTCTAATTGTTTGTATCTCTTTGGTGTTGGTTGTGATCTCTCCTCTTGCTTTCATGATTTTATTAATTTGGGTTCTTTGTCTTTTCTTTTTGATAAGTCTGGCCATGGTTTTATAAATTCTAATTAATTCTTTCAAGAACCACCTCCTAGTTTCATTTCATTTGTTCTACTGGTTTTTTTTTTGTTTGTTTGTTTCTATTTCATTGATTTCTGCTCTGATCTTTATGATTTCTCTTCTCCTGCTGGGTTTAGGCTTTCTTTTCTGTTCTTTATCCAGCTCCTTCAGGTGTAGGGTTAGGTTGTGTATTTGAGACCTTCTTGTTTCTTGAGAAAGGCTTGTATTGCTATATACTTTCCTCTCAGAACTGCCTTTGCTGTGTCCCACAGATTTTGAACCGTTGTGTTTTCATTTTCATTTGTTTCCATGAGTTTTCTTTCAATTCTTCTTTAATTTCCTGGTTGGCCCATTCATTCTTTAGTAGGATGCTCTTTAGCCTTCATGTATTTGGGTTCTTTCCAAATTTCCTCTTGTGATTGAGTTCTAGTTTCAGAGCATTGTGGTCTGAAAATATGCAGGGGATAATCCCAATCTTTTGGTGCTGGTTGAGATCTGATTTGTGACCCAGGATGTGATCTATTCTGGAGAATGTTCCATGTGCACTAGAGAAGAATGTGTATTCTGTTGCTTTGGGGTGGAGTGTTCTGAATATAACTGTGATGTCCATCTGGTCCAGTGTGTCATTTCAGGCCTTATTTCCTTGTTGATCATTTGCTTAGATGCTCTGTCCATTTCATTGAGGGAAGTGTTAAGTCCCCTCCTATTACTGTATTATTGTTGATGTGTTTCTTTGATTTTGTTATGAATTGGTTTATATAGTTGGCTGTTCTACGTTAGGGACATAGATATTTAAAATTGTTAGATCTTCTTGTTGGACAGACACTTTGAGTATGATCTAGGGTCTTTCCTCATCTCTTATTATAGTCTTTGGCTTAAAATCTAATTTATCTGATATAAGGATTGCTACCCCAACTCTCTCTTGATGTCCATTAGCATGGTAAATTGTTTTCCACCCCCTCCCTTTAAATCTGGAGGTGTCTTTGGATCTTAAAATTCGTTTCTTGTAGACCACACATTGATGGGGATTGGTATTTTTTCCATTCTGATACCCTGTGTCTTTTGATTGGGGCATTTAGCATGTTTACAATAGGTTAACTAATGAAAGATATGAATTTAGTGCCATTGTATTGCCTGTAAGGTGGCTATTACTGCATATTGTCTCTGTTCTGGTCTCTTTTAGGTTCTCTCTTTGCTTAGAGGACACCTTTCAATATTTCCTGTAGGGGTGTTGGTGTTTGCAAATTCTTTTCATTTTTGTTTGTCCTGGAAGCTTTTTATCTCTCCTAATTTTCAGTAGAATTCAGTAGTATTCTATTTTCAATAGAATTTCAATAGTATTATTGGCTGCATATTTTTCTCATTTAGTGCTCTGAATTGATCATGCCTGTCCTTTCTGGCCTGCCAGGTCTCCGTGGATAATTCTGCTGCCAATCTAAAATTTTTACCATTGTATGTTAGAGACCTCTTGTCCTGAGCTGCTTTCAGGATTTTCTCTTCGTCACTAATACTTGTAGGTTTTACTAATAGATGACAGGGTGTGGGCCTACTTTTATTGATTTTGAGGGGGGTTCTGTGTGCCTTCTTGATTTTGGTGCTTGTTCCCTTTGCCATATTAGGGAAATTTTCTACTATAATTTACTCCAGTGTACCTTCTGCCCCCCACTTTCTTCTTCTTCTATAGTCGCAATTATTCTAATATTGTTTTGTCTTATGGTATCACTTATTTTTCAAATTCTCCCCTCATGGTCCAGTAGTTGTTTGTCTCTCATTTGCTCAGGTTTTTTATTCTCCATCATTTGGTCTTCTATGTCACTAATTCTCTCTTCTGCTTCATTTATTCTAGCAGTAAGATCCTTCATTTTTTATTGCACCTCATCAATAGTTTTTTGTTATTGTTGTTTGTTTTCAACTTGGTTAGATTTTAGTTCTTTTATTTCTCCAGAAGGGTTTCTCTAATCTCTTCCATGCCTTTTTCAAGCCCAGCTAGTGCTTTGAGAATTGTTATTCTGAACTCTAGTTCTGACACATTACCAATGTCCATCTTGATTAGGTCACTGGCTGTCGGTACTATCTCTTGTTCTTATTTTATGGTGAGTTTTTCCTCCTTCTCATTTTATCAAGATCAGAATATACAAATGAGAGAATAAAATACTAAAAGGGTGGCAAAGACCCCAGAAAAATATATGCTTAACCAAATCAGAAGAGACCTGAAACTGGTGAGAGAAGAAACAGGAGAGAAAATGGGGAAAAATACATACATACATACATACATATATATACATACATACATACATACATGCATATACATATGCATGTATGTATGTTCATATATTCATATATTCATATATTTATATAATTATATATTTATATTAGACTGATGCTACCCACTAGATTTTGGGTATCCTGGTCTCTTAGAAGAAACTACCTCCTAAAAGTTTAAAGAAAGAAAAACTTACGTATATATGAAAATATGGGTAAGCTTGATGAAGGAATGGAATATGACATTAAATATGAAAATTTTAAAAGATTCTAAAAAAGTAATTGATAAGTTGGTTAGAAAAAGAAAAAAAGAAGAGGAGAGAATATGATCAGGCTGGAGACCAGAACAAAGCCATGTGCTTGATTTAGGGTATATTTTGATCTATTAGAAGAAATTGTATCCCAAAATTAAAAAAAATACCTATATGTATACAAAAAATAAGGTTAAATACAATGAAGGGATAAAATATGACTATAACAATGACAACTTAAGATTTTTTAAAAAAAGGTATTGTTGGGGTGCCTGGGTGGCTCAGTGGGTTTAGCGACTGCCTTCGCTCAGGTCATGATCTCAGGGTCCTGGGATCGAGCCACACATAGGGCTCTCTGCTCGGCAGGGAGCCTGCTTCCCCCTCTCTCTCTGCCTGCTTGTGATCTCTCTCTCTGTGTCAAATAAATAAATAAAATCTTAAAAAAAAAAGATTTTGCTAAGATAAAATTGTTAAAAAACGTTAAAGGAAGAAAGAGGAAAAGTTAAGGAAATAGAATAAGAAAAAAATAAAATTAAAAAAATTTGCAAGGCTTAAGGATCATGGGGAAAAAAGCAATGAATTCTTTGTGTTGCTTTCCCTGGCTTTGGAGTTTTGCAATTCTACTTGATCGGTGAACTTGGTCTTGGCTTGACCCTCTTTCAGATCTTCTGGGGGAGAGGCCTGTTGCAATGATTCTCAAATGTCTTTGCCTGAGACGAAATTGCCCCACCCTTGCCAGGGCCAGGCTAAGTAATCTGGTCAGGTTCACTCTAGTTAGCTTTTGTTCCCTGAATGCTTTCTGTAGAGCCTTGGAGGACGAGAATGAAAGAGCAGCCTCCCAATCTCTGGCCTGGAGGAGCTGAGAGCTTGGGGCCCCACTCCTCAGTGTGCCCTCAAGCAGTCAATCCCTCCTGTCTCCCTGGTCTTCAGAAGCACTCTGAGCTCACTGGCCTGAGATGGAGCATTTCTATCTCTGGTGCAAGGCCCCATTTGGAGTCTCCAAACCCAGCAGATACCTGCCACATGCTCCCACTCTGCTCCCTCCGGAGGAGAAAGGAGGGGGTCTCTCTGGATCTGCCACTGTTGGGGTCCCTGCTTGAAGAGCAGTGGCCCAAATGTGCCTTGGATCACGTTAAGGTAACCCCGAGCTCAGAGCTAACTCCTTGATTCAGTCTCTGTAGCCAGCTTTCCTGCTCCAATACCTGGCAGCTTGTTCACACTCAGACAGCCTGCTCTTTCTGTGGCCCCACAGGTCCTGAGACTACACTGTCACCACGAGGGCTCCATCCCCGCTTAGCCACTGGAAAAATGTCCCTCAGTGGAGGTGACTTCTGAAAGTTCCAATTTTGTACTCTGCTGCTCTACCGCTTGCAGGGAGCTGGCCCCTCCTGCAGTGATCTATCTTCCTGTGGCCTTAGATTCACTTCTCCATGCGTCCTACCTTCCAGAAAGTGGCTGATTTTCTGTTCCTAGAATTGCTGCTCTTCTCTTCTATCTCTGTTGAGTTTGTAGGTGTTCGGAGTTGTCTGATAACCGTATAGCTGAACTCCTGGGACCTAATGATATTTCAATCTCCTACTCCTTTGTCATCTTGCTTCCTCTTCTGTCATCTGTATATTCTGTATGTTGCCTTCAGTGAAATGGTTGATGACTTGTCTTGCACATTTTCTAACTGTATTGCTTGTTGTTTATTGTGGAGTTTTGATGTTCTACATGAGTTCCTTGTCACATATATTACTTGCAATTTTTTTTCCCAGCCTGTAGGTTGTCTTTTCATCTCTTTAATAAGGTTTTCTTTAGAACAAAAGTTTTTACTTTTGATTATATTCTATATATTATTTTATAAATATTATTTATTTATAAATTATTTATTTATAAATTTATTCATAAATTATACTATTTCATATATTATATCTGATTTGTCAGTTTTTCTGTTGTTGTCACATCTAAAATCTTTTTGCCTAGACCTAGATAGTGAAACTTTTCTATTTTTTTTCCCTAGAAGTTTTATGTTTTACTTTTAAGTCCATGGTTCTTTTTGGGTTAAATTTTGCATAAGATATGTTACAGTTTAGATTCGTTTCCACACCTCCCCCCAAGTGGATAATTCCTCCAGCACCATTTGTTAAAAAGATTTATTTTCCTCTGTTGAATTGATTTTGCATCTTCATCAAAAAACAGAAGGGAATATTTTTGCTAGTCTTCTTTCTTTGTTCTCTGTCCTGTTATACTGATGTTATGTCTATCCCTCCTCCATAACTACATTGTTTACATAATTGTAATGATATGTTAAGCCTTCATATTAGGGAGAATGATTTCTATGTTATTTCTCTTTTTTCAAGATTATGTTAAGTAATTTAGAACTTGTAGATTTTTATATGACTTTTAGAATAAGCCACCTATGTATATAAGGAAAACAAAACAAAAAAACCCAAATCAAAACATAATGACATATTGATCAGGATTGTATTAAACCTGTAGATAATTTGGGGAGAATTTGAATCTTTACTATGTTGAGTCTTCCAGTTCATGAACACAGTACATTTTCTCCCTGTTTTCTATCATCAGTATTTTGGAATTTTCAATATATAGCTCCTACATATATTTAGTTAGAATATACCTAAGTACTTAATTTTCTTTTTAGTGATCTTAAGTGGTATTGTGTTTTAAATTTTAGTTTTGGTGTGTTCGTTTTTAGTATATAGAAATGCATTTGGGGAGAGGGTGGTGGGGTTATGGACATCGGGGAAAGTATGTGCTATGGTGAGTGCTGTGAAGTGTGTAAACCTGGCGATTCACAGACCTGTAGCCCTGGGGCTAATAATACATTATATGTTAATAAAAAAATAAAAATTAAAAAAAAAAGAAATGCAATTGATTTGTGTGTGTGTGTGTGTGTGTGTGTGTGTGTTGATCTTATATCCTGAAACCTCGCTGAAATCACTTTTTATTGGAGTGTTTTTGTAGATCCCCTGTGTTTTTCCAAATAGACAATCATGTTATTTCTAAACTGGGATCATTTTATTACTGTCTCTCTAATCTGCCTTCCTTTTATTTTTCTCACTTTACTATATGGGTTAGAATTCTCAATACTATGTAGAAGGAGTGATGACAGTGAATGTCCTTGCCTTGTTCCCAATCTTAGAGGAAAAGCATTCAGTCTTTCATCATTAAGTATGGTATTAACCATAGGCTTTTTATGGATATTTTTTATGAAATTCAAGAAGTTCTCCTCTATTACAAGTTTTTCTAAGAATTTTTATAATAAATAGGTATTGGGTTTTGTCAGGTGTATTTTCTGTATCAATTGATATAATTATAAAATTTCCTTATTTAACCTGTGGATATGGCAAGTTAGATTTATTTTTAAAAATTTTGTATGAGCCTTGCATATGTGGAATAAATCCCTTTTGGCTGTATGTAAAGTATGTAATTACTTTTATACTTTGCTAGAGTTGATTAGCTAGTTTTTGTTGAGGGATTTTATATCTGAGTTTGTAAAAGATACTGTTCTGAAGCTTTCTTTTTTTGTACTTTTTCTGGTTTTGGCCAAGGTAACTGTGGCTTTATAAAATGAGTTCAGAAGTGTTGCTCCTTTTCAGTTTTCTTGAAGAAATTGAATAAACTTGTATTCATTCTTTTTTAAATGCTTGGTACAATTTTTCAGTGATTCTATTTGGGTTCGGAGATTTTTTTTTTTTTTTTGTGAGGGATGCTTTTAAATTATAGATTCAATTACTTATTGTCATAAAGATATTATTATCATAGAACCATTTATTTCAATTTAATTTGGTTGAGTTTTCAATAGTATGTGTTTTGAAAAATTGGTCAATTAAGTTGTTTAATTTATGAGCATAAATTTGTTCATAGTGGCTGTAGGATCTGTAGTGTATCCCCTATTTCTTTCCTGATATTGGTAGTTTGTGTCTTCTCTCTTTCAGACTTTCTAAAGGTTTATCAACTCATTTATTCTTTTACAAAGAAAAATCTTTTGGTTTTATTGATTTTTCTCTATTGTTTTCCTATTTTCAATTTCACTGATGCTGCTCTTATTGTTACTATTTCCATGCTTTTGCTTTATCTTAATCTTCTTTTTCTGTTTTCTTGAGATAGCCAGGACATTTATGAGAATGGAAAGTGTTGCCATGAATAATTTTACTCAGAGAGCATATGTAAACTGGGGTTTCCTATGCAAATTAGAAAGTGTTGTCATCCTAATGATAATGTCTAAGCCGTGAAGCTGTAGGAATTATATCCATGACCTTGTCATGTGCATCATAAAGATTCCAGCCTCTGATGTCTTATGCAGATAAAACTTGGCCTCTCAATTTTTGCTTTGGGTCACTCGTTACTAATCACAAAGAGCGCAGAATATTTCCTGTCAAGTTCTATATTATTGTCCCTCTAATAGCACAAGCTGGTCTGCATTGTTTTCTCTGGTACCAGGAGACGTTCATTAACTCTTATAATATTTCAGAGATAGTAGTTAACTTATCTAGTACACTCTATGTGCCAGACCCTATTGTTGGATACGCTCATATCTATCACTAACTCCTTGTAACAATATTATGAAGTAAATATCAAAATCTACATTTTATAGAAAAGGAAATTGAGGCTTACTATAGTTAAATCACTTGACTTGCAGTGAGTGGAAAAGACAGGAGTTGAGATCAGAGATGCCTGACTCTGTCATGTCATGTAGCCCTCCAGTGCAAGATGGCTTATATCAATACCTGCTGGTTGTCTGTTGTACTAATGGGGGCGGGTACTCTGTTAATGTAATTGGATCTGAATTTTATAGGAATCTCCTGTGTATATTTGATTATGAATGAGATATGGTGATGTCAGAGTAGTATATATGGTTGTTTTGATGGAAGAAAATATGGAATTTATGGGAAAATATGGGATTTGTTAAATGTCTTTTGTGCAGTCACAAGATGAATATCTGATGAAATAATATTCAAGCTACATTACCCCAGGAGAGGGAATTGACAGTGTCTTAAACAATCAATTTCTTAAGTGGGACATATCACAAGCATACATTTACTATCTTTAATCAAGTATTATATACACACAGGACAATAGGTAATGGGTGTGATCAATGGGATCTATGGACAAAATTTGGGAATTGAAATATGATGGAGATAATCAGCAAAACTCACTAGAAAATGAAGTGGAAACTTTTCATATATGATTATATTCAGACTCCTACCAAATCTATTCAGCTTTTTTTCATCTGCCTTAAAGTTAAACAAATTATTTATTTTCCTTTCTTCCACTCAAGCTAAGATATAAAAGAAATAAATTCATTCACTCATTCATTCATTCATTTAAGAAAACATTACTCCACAGCCTTAACTGAGGAGTGAAATCTGTCGATTGTTCTTTAGTGCATAGAACTTTATGATTCATCAATAAAAAGTCAAATAACCTAATTTTAAAATAAGCACATGACTTAAATAAGCATTTCTCTAGAGAAAATATATGGATGGTCAGTAAGCACATAAAAAGATGTTCAATATCACTAATCATTAAAGAAATGCAAATCAAAACCACAGTGAGATATATCTTCACATTGATTAAGCAGAAAATAACACATTGGTAAAACTGAAGAGAAACTGGGACCTTTGTGCATTGCTGACAGGAACAGAAAATGATGCAGCCGCTGTGGAAAAAAATGTGGTTTCTCCAAAAAATTAAGAATTGAAGGAGCATATGATGCAGGAACGCAGCTATTGGCTATAAACTCAGAAGAATTGAAAGCGGTGATTCATACACTAAAGTTCACAGTAGCATTATTCACAAAAGACAAAAGTAGAAAAAACCCAAATGTCCACTGATGCATGAATATGTATATATATATATGTATATATATATATATATATAATGTGTGTATAAATGTGACTATATATAAACATACATAAAAATACTATACATAAGTATAATGTATTTATACACTTACATTTACCTACAGTAATCAAATTCATAGAGATAGAAAATAAAATGGTGGTTGTCAGGAGCTGGAGAAAGAACCAAAAGGAGAAGTTACTATTTAATATTTGCAAGTTTCAGTTTGAGAAGATGAAAAAGTCTGGAGATGAATAATGGTAACGGTTGCACAGCAATCTGAATGTTATTACTGCCACCAAACCATATACCTAAAAATGGTTAAAATGGTAAATTTTATGTAAAAAGTTAACATCTTATGTATGTAGAACCATCCCCTAATTCTCCACAGGATAAAAATCAACTCATCAAAGCAACATAATGTACTAATGTTTCATATATTTTCTAAAAATGGTCTAAAAATTGTTTAATTTTTTATTATATTATTTTTATGATATTACTTTAGTTATTGTGTTTGTAGACTTGCTTCCCTCCATTAAAAACACTATTATTAAAAATAGCATGGATTATTATTGAATGAGATAACATGAGATATAAAAAATAGTTTACATGTATTGAGCCCTTACCACATGCCGGATACCATATTGTTTTTCATAGATTACTTCGTTTATTCCACACCAGAGTTCTAGGTATTGTCATTTTTGTCATTGTTCCAATAAGCAAATTAAGGCACTAGATTTTGTTTGTTTGTTTTGTTTTGTTTTAAAGATTTTATTTATTTATTTGATAGAGAGATCACAAGTAGGCAGAGAGGCAGGCAGAGAGATACAGGGAAGCAGGCTCCCTGCTGAGCAGAGAGCCCCATGCAGGGCTTGATCCTAGGACCCTGAGATCATGACCTGAGCTAAAGGCAGAGGCTCAACCCACTGAGCCACCCAGGTACCCCCAGACACTAAACATTTTAATAAATTGTTTGAAGATACAAAACCAGTATAAAGAGGGTCTAGGACTTGAATCCAGGTAGTATAATTCCAGAAACATGCCATTTCTTAAAATTAGTTATTTGGTTAGTTAGATCATTAATTTTGATCTTGTTGGGCTTTTGTATGTTCATTGGTGACTTTGTAAAATCTTTTGTACCTTTAAGCATGTACCAACCCTGTAATAAGCACTTCCATCCTTCAGATGCACAAGTTCCATAACGTTGGAAACTTTGCTCTATTAGCCTCCATATCTCCAGTGTTTAAAACAATACCTATACATGGTATGTGTTCAATAACTTTAAATAAGTAACACAGAGAAAATACACAGTGAAGTAAAAATATAGTCATTTCTATGTCTGTGGCCAGACACTGTTCTTCCCTCTCTCCCTTGTATGTCGAGGAGCCACTGGAGCACAATGCCATCAAGTTGTTAGTCAGACAAATAAATGCAGACTAATACTACTACTAATTCTGAGTTTCCCCAGATTTCCTGTTTTCTGATGGTTCTAATGTGATGTCAACACTGAAATGGGTCAGCCTCACTTTAGGGTGGGGTATGGGGTAACTTTGCACTCTGCACTGACCTAAGAGAGAAACCTAATGAAAATATGATTTCTTTGTATTATTCAGAGAGATGCTTTATAAAGCCTTACACACAAGCATTCCTTTTAATTTGATTTGAATGCTAAATTTTTTTAATTGGTGTAATGCTTCTACCTGTAAAATAAAACTTAGCAAGACTACATAGTTCGGAGGAAAAAAAAAAGTTCTGAAATTTTCCTCCAATGCATTTCTTAACAACAACAACATAACTTGGGTAGGTGCTATTTAAAAAATAATAATAATTTATGGATCAAAGAGAAATATCATGGATCTTACCCCTTGTCTTGATGTAGTTTATGTGATGGGTTAAAGGAAGACAGTTTTCACACTGACTTAAGAAAAAGAGTGAGTTATTCTATTCCTGATGGTAAAGATAATGACAGTTAAATGGAAAAATCAGGCTATTTTGCCTCACTTCACACCAGCAAAGAGGAAAAGAACACATTAACCAAAAATAAATGTTTTAAGTAACCAGATACTTGAGGCAACAGCAATTCTTTATACCTTTCTCTGTGTGAAATTTTCCATCTCATTCAGGTAGAATTGGTTTTGTTACCATTACTAAGATACTTAAGAAACAATGTTTTTTTTATTTTTGAGAGAAAAGTGTGTTTGTTCTTATTTATTTGTTGTTTAGTAAGTTGGTTGACTGCTATGAGGGCGCAGGTGTGAAGGCTGGCTAAATAATTGTCCCAATCAATTATTTTTCTCTAGTGTGTAGAGTTACTCTAAATAAGGATAGTAGAGTGGCAAGTGACCAGGGTTGTCTGGTTTCAAGGTAATAACAAACTTCAAATCTGACAAATAGCCTGGGGCATCTCACTCGTAACTCCAACAAAATGGATGATGTATCACTAGTTGACTGACTGTTCTACATTTACAAATGAGGCAGAATTTGAGCGTAACTTTGAATTATTAAAATGGAGAAGATTTATTTCCACACCTTGTATAAACAGATTTACCAACAGGATGCATTCTGAAATATAAACAGACTTAAACATAGCAAAGTGATCATGCTATCCATCAAGAGCAATTTTGCTTTTATTGTATTTTGTATGAAAATGTAATCCACATGTTATTCATGTGATTAAAATAAATTTGAAGGGGTTAATTATAAAAAATATATGCATGCTTATGATTAGATGTTTTGGCATTTGAACATATATGCGCATGTATGTGGGGAAAAACTGGAGGTAAATACATCCACATTAGCAGTTTGATTTCTGTGTTATGTAATTATGAGTATTTTTTCTTTTTATACTTCATATTTTCAAAAAATTCTATAAAGAAGTAACTGGGTGACTCAGTCAGTTAAGCTTGCCTTTGGCTTAGATCATGATCCCAGAGTACTGAGATCGAGCTCCCCATCATAGGGCTGCTTAGATTGCTTCTCCCTCTGATTCTACCTTCTCTTGTACTCTCTTTCTCTCTTACTCTCCCTCAAATAAATAAATAAAATCTTTTAAAAAGTTCTATAAAGAGGGATGCCTGGGTGGCTCAGTGGGTTGAACCGCTGCCTTCAGCTCAGGTCATGATCCTAGGCTCCTGGGATCGAGTCCCACATCAGGATCCTTGCTGAGTGTGGAGTCTGCTTCTCTCTCTGCCTCTGCCTGCCACTCTGCCTGCTTGTGTGTGCTCTCTCTCTGCCAAATAAATAAATAAAATATTAAAAATTTTTTTTTCTATAAAGAAAAATAGGTTTTAATTTTTGTTTTGTTTTGTTTTTAGAGGGGGAGAGAGAGAGAGTAGGGTAGAGGGAGGGGCAAAGGGAGAGAAAGAAAGAGAATCTAAAGCAGCCTCTATACCCAGCATGACATCCAACTCAGGGCTCGATCTCATGACCCTGAGATCATGACCTGAACTGAAATCAGAGTTGGATGCTTAACTGACTGAGCTACCCAGGTGCCCCAAGGAGAAATAATTAGTTTAATAATGAGTTATGACTGTACATTTGTTTGAGGAACAGGCTCACTTTCACCATATGGTAAATGAATGGGCCTTGATTCAACCAGAGCTGAGTATTGTTTTAGGTTTGAACACCAAGGTATTTATTTTACATATATAAAATCACATGCTGTGTTCCAAATTCTCAAAGAGTGGATAGGATCACTCTCTTTCAATCATCTTGCCCTTAATTCAATAAAGTAAAGAGAATAAGGATTTTTGTTGTGAAAGGCATGGTTATTGACTTCATAAATTTATTTATTGAGAACATATTATGTATCAGGAATTATTCTAGTAGCAACTCTCTCTCTGCCAAATAAATCCAGCAGTGAACCATACATACAGAAACAAGCTTCCTTCAAGGAACTTAAATTCTAATGGAAGGAAGAGACATAAGAGCATTTCCTACACAGTATGTGACAAGATCATAAGTGCTATTGAAATTACAAAAACAAATAGAGCTGGGTAAGGGGAATGGAGAGTGTTGGGAAAAGAGTGAAATTATAATGTGGCTAGTCAATGTAACTTGATGGAAATGGCTTTGAGCAAAGACTAATGAAGTAAAGGTAAGAAACATGTAGATTCCTGATGGAAGAGTGCTCCAAGCAGATGGAACAGCCTGTGCAAATATTCTGAGGTAAGAGTGTGTCTGGCATGAGCAAGCAAGAACAGGGAGTCTGGTGTTTCTAAGGCAGAGCGAGGCAGAGAGAAAGTAAAAGATGATGAAGTCAGAAGCAGTTAAGACCTAGGTGCTATGGCCTTGAAGGTTCTAGTAAGAAATCTCAACTTTTGTTGGAGGAGTGATGTGCTCTAACTTCATATTTTAAATTATCATTCTGGTGATTGTGTGGAGAATATTTTGTAGCAGAACAAAGTTAGGAGCAGGGAGACCTCTAGAAATCTGATGTGATAATCCATGTAAGAGATTATGATGGCTTGAGCAAGAATGCTCGCCCGGGGAACAGTGAGAAGTGGTAAGATCCTAGATCTATTTTGAAGATAGAGTCAAAAGCAATTCTGGTCCTTAAAAGATCATCCCAAAGTTTTTGGCCTAAGCCCCTGGAGGAATGCAGTTTCCCTTACTTGAGATAGGCATAACTATGTGTAGAACAAAGTTTTATAGCGAGCAGGGCTTCTGGTTTGGATGTTTAAAATGGGACAAATTTAGGGTATTCCTCTGGGAATCAGCTATTCAAGGCTGGATTTCAGAAAAGAAGTTAGGCTTGAAAATAAGAAGGGGGGGAAATAACTGGCAAAGAACCGTTTCAAATTTTGTGGACAAGTCTGAAAGGTGAATGTGAAATGTATAGATTTTTAAAGTTCAGTTTGATGCAGAAGAATCAACAAAAGGAACTAAGAATGAGTACCCAGAAAAATACGAAGAAAAACTAGAAATAAAAATTTCTCAAGGAGAAGGGAATTATGAAGTGTGCCAATTCCTGGGCCAAGTAAACTATGATGACTAAAAATTAACCACTGACTTGATCAACATGGAAGCCATCTATGATATTAACAAGAGATAAAAATCTGACTGTTCAATAGAAATTGTTTAATAGAAAATAGAGGGAGGGAAATTAGAGATAGCAAGTAGAGACAACTCCTTCAAAGAATTTTGTTTAAATAGAAGTGAGAAATATGTCAGAAAGTAGAGTAGTAATTGTAAATAGAGGAATAGGGATTTTGTTTCCTTGTTTTGGAATGAGAGAAACAATAACCTATTTACTTGACTTAGAATGATCTATTAGACAAGGAAAATAAATAGTTAAGGTGAAAGAGGGAAGAAGACATGGGTTGTGTCCTTGAGTGAGTGCCCTTGTGCTCAACCAAGGAAAGGCTGAGTAGAGAGATACAGATTCATGTAGGTTTTAAAAATGGTATTGGAGCAGGTGGAAATTTTCTTTTGAACACTTCAATTTTCTCACTGAGGTATGGGACTAGACATCAGACTGAATACACATTTGTATATTTAACACACTGAACCTATTTTGTGCTCCAGATACCATGGTAGACCTTGAGATAAACATAACATGCATTCCCTTGCATTCAGTGAATTTGTACTCTAGTGGAGATAAACAACTGAGCCTAAAAAATTATTATGAACTCCATGTTATGAGAAATACATGTTCTATGAAACTACACAAGAAGGGTCTTTAATTCACCTGGGGAAGCCAAGATAAGGTGACTTCCCTCAGAAAGTAATAATCTATGTTTAAATGTGAATATTAGTAGGGGCTAGTAGTTTGGGGGGTTGCAAAGAGTACTTCAGGCCAAAGAAACGGTGTGTGAAAAGGCTGAAATATGAGAGTTAATATGGCAGTTCAAGGAAACGGCTATGATGGTGGGGCAGAGGATTGAGGTTAAAAAGGTTATCAGAGGCAAGATTATGTATCCTCTTTGAAAAGTTAAAAAAAATGTCTCTTTTGGGTATCTGGAAGGCATCTAGAGAGGGAGATGGTATGAACAGATTGACATTTATTCTTGGGAAAGATCATTGACTCAAAGGTGAAGAATGGAGTGGAGTGAGTTGAGAAGTTGGAGAGAGCAGGTTAGACTACTTTATTAGTGAAGCGGGAGGGAGTGGGTCACACTTCTATAACAGCAGTAGTGTTGAAGGGAAGTTGGTCCCACAGGAGAATATTCACAGAGAAGAATCAGTGGGACATAGATGGTTGGGGTGAAGGAAATGAAGTAGCAATGACAGGGTATGGCTTGGTGGTAACTGAATGAAAAAGAGGTGAAAAGTTTGGTGCTGAGTTGTATTTTCAGCAATGCTATATGGGGCTCAAATGGAGTTTTGAAGAAGACAGGAATTTCAAGGAAGGTTGTTTGATTGAAATTATAAATTTGAAAGTCATTGGCATAGAGATAATTCAGTTTGCAACTAACTACAAAGAAAAAAACTTCGAAGAACAAACTAGGCCGACAGGTCACTGTTAACTGTTCTTATCACAAAGCCTAAGGCTGCTGTCACTTCGTTCAAGTTTTTCTTTTATTCTTTAAAGGGCAAATTACTATGTTCTTTTAATGTTTCTATATAGAATTTTCATGCCTTTTGATGGGAAAAGGGTGTAAATGAAAAATAATTAGTCTTGACCCTGTTAATTTCTCCAAATAAAGAGTATAGAGCATTTTCTCCTAAACTGATTTTGTTAGTCATATTCTCTGGCTACTAATTTTCCATAAAAGCTTGCTTAGAGGGAAAAAGAGAAATAAAAGAAAAATATGTTTTATTAGTATTTGGGTTAAACAGTTAGGTTGTCCATAGCATGAGAATTCACTTACTGTTGATTTAGCCTCCATTGCTAATGGCCTTTCCCTATAAATCTAGCAAAGCCTGTGAAAGGTTAATGCCACAGGTTAGTAGCCAGTGTATCCACAGCTAATGTATCTGAATGCATTATGTTTTAATTATCCTATGTGAGCTTCTCAAGTAGCTGAGCAAGGAGCCCAAAGCAGGACTCCATCCCAGAACCCCAAGACCATGACCTGAGCCTAAGGCAGATGTTTAACCGCCTGAGCCACCCAGGCATCCCAAGAAGCTGTCTTTTTAAAGTCCAGACCCCAAACAATCCAGCATAAAATAAATTAAAATTATATATATATATATATATATAATTTATTAATTTTAAATATTATATGCCATGCATAATGCTAGAGGTTTATATTCCTAAACTCATTTAAGTTTCTCAACATACTGTCCAATTGGTGTTATTATCCCTTGTGTAGATTAAAAAAAAAATGGGTGCTTGAGGTTTGGTAATTTTCCAGAAGTGGCAAATAAAAGAAAGCAGGTCTAACGTCCATGTACTTTCAGTTATAGTATTCTACTTCCCCAAATCCAAGAAGCAAACAAAAATACAAAGCATTATGGGTCAATAATTCTCCAGAGAGGTTTGGAATTCACTGCCATGCGAGCAAGGGTCATTGAGAACCGGTCCCAAAGAAGTATATGTCTTTTGTATAGAAAGAATCCCAAGAATTCTTCTTCTTGTCCTTTTTTACATTATTATTGTATGCATTTCCCTCATGCTTTGGTAAGAATTTGGAGTCTTTACAATGAAAGATGAGACCTTTATTGTGACAGAACAGCAATCTAATTTATCTCTGACAAGGTTCCCCCTTCATTCCACATAAATGGAGTACCAGTTTAATATTGTCATTCCCTATAATGTGGAGTATAAAAAAAGGAAGAAGTCATCTGGGGCCTGCACTGGGGAAATGAACAATGCCTTTTAGTTTCCTGTGAGCACCACTGTGAAGGTTCCTAAATTTATCCCTAGAGTTTCCAAAAGGTAGAGATTGAATATTGCACAGACTTAATGAAACTAGACTCACAGGATCATTCTGAAGATAAAATGAGATAATTTGAGTAATGAGATCTAGCATAATAGTGCCCAGTACTTCATACATTTTCACTTTATTTTACTTTTCTTCTTTTTGTTTCTAAAGTTGATTACTTCAGAATTTTACAAGGAAACATCTCTGTTTTTGCAATTTATTCTTGAAGTCTGGCTCTCTAAACAAGAAGGGGAAACATACAGTTTTCTAGTTTCAGTGTTCTATATGCTAACAACTAATTTCATCTCAGCCTATAGGGAGTAAATAAATTGATAGATCTGCTGAGGTTAAAATATTGAAGAATTTGTGTTAAAAACATATAAACAGCAGCAGCAACACACACCATATTCCAATAGAGTATGATAAGTATAAAAATAAACTTATTTAAAGTAATAAAGGAATAGAAAGAAAGAAATAAGCTAACAGACAGAAGCTAGGCTTTACAATCATGATAGCTGATTTGAAAGATTTTTGGAATTTTCAGGAATTATATGTGGAAGAAAATAGAAGTTTAGGGAAGGAGGAAGAACATGGGAAGATATACAAGGCACAACAGTATGGCTTGTTTAGAGAACTACACAGAATTAAGCGTCAATGAAATAAGCCAAAATACAGAGCTGAAGTTGGGTCCGGATCATGGTCTGGCTTGTGTGCTAAAAAGGTGCACTTTATCCTCAAAGTGAAGTGGAGCCACTGGGGAGTTGTAATCATGGAAATGCTAAGATCTTCCCTAGTTTTAAGGAATAACTGGCATCATTGTGGGATTTCTCAAATTAACAGCCAAGTTTCATCCTCAACTCTTTTCTACCTCTCACACTCTTTCCATGTGAAATGAATACCAAAGTTTGTTCATTTTGCCCCTTAATTATCACTCAAACGTGTCCACTCCTCTCCATCCCTCCAAACACACTCCTGATCTGAGCCACCGTTACATCTCATCTGGATTTTGTAATGGGTTTCCTGACTGCTCTCCCCACAAACCCTTTTTCCTCAGGTCCAATCCATATAGCATCCAGCTGTCCTCTCAAATTGCAGATCTGACTCTGTCACACCTTTGTTGAAAATCATTCACTGTCTTCTCAAAACTTAAAAATATGCAAAATAATCCACAAAGTCCTGAAGAACCTGGACACCTGCCCTTTTCCCAGTCTGTTCCATCCATTCTGCAACACTGACCCCCTGTTTTTCTAAACTCTAGCCCTAGGGAAGCTCAGTCATTGTCTCAGACTGTACAGATTCTGTCTCAGTTTTTTCCCAGTGCTGTTCCTCTGGCCTGGGACCTGCCTCTCTGATACCATCTAGCAGTGACAGCCTTCCCTTCCTTTGGAATTCAGACTTCCTGTTACTGCCAACTCATAGTGCCTGCACTTAACCTGTTCTGTGTTTGTCTTCTAGCCTAGGTAGAGAGGTTGCAGGCTCCATGTCTTCCTTATTTACTGGTGAAACCCAAGTGCCTAGTATAGTGCCTGGTAGAGCCATTACTTTGCTGATAAGTGAACCCAACAGCCCATCCAGCACATCACTTAATAGCTCCATGGTTTTAAAATGTATTGCCTTGGGGCACCTGGGTGGCTCAGTGGGTTAAGCCTCTGCCGTTGGCTCAGATCATGATCTCAGGGTCCTGGGATTGAGTCCGGCATCAGGCTCTCTGTTCAGTAGGGAGCCTGCTTACTCCTCTCTCTCTCTCTCTCTCTGCCTGCCTCTCTGCCCACTTGTGATCTCTGTCCAAAACAAAACAAAACAAAACAAAAAACCGTATTGCCTTATAACCAGTAATAGTTCAAGCTACTACTTTACATAGATTATAAATGCTGTATAGGTATTCTTCAGGAATAATTCACATTCATTAGCTTGAGACATGATTTTCCTAAGTTTGAAGAAGTCTAATATTATGAGCATTAGAATATATACCTTGCATACCTAGTATACATGTACTTATTCATATAACTTATAGTCCTATATATATGGAATATATAGTAATAAAATATAGAATGCTTATTATTTATCAAATACCACATTCAATTTAACTTTTTTATTATACTAAAATAAACATAGCATAATATTTACCATATTAACAATTTTTTAAGTGTACAATTCAGTGGTATTAAGAACATTGATACTGTTGATATAAACATCACCATCATCCATCTCCAAAGCTCCTTCCGTTTTCCCCAACTGAAACTCTTTAACAGTGAAGTGAAAACTCTCTATTCTCCCTCCTCCCAGTCCTTGGAACCATTGTACTTTCCGTCTATGATTTGAATACTCTAGATAACTCATAAATGAAATCATAGAGCATTTGTCTTTCTCTCCTTCATTTCTCCTTAAAAAGGCCTGAGTTCACCAGTGATCTTTGTCTCATCTCACCACCTCTCAGAAATGCTTTATGCAGATGAGCACTCTATTCATTTTGAAGCATTCTTGCCCTGGTTTTTATAATACCTTACTCACCTGGTTTTCTTTTGGTCATGTTATCTCTCTTTTGCCCAATTTGTGTGTATGTATATATGTATGTATATATGTGTGTATAATTTTTAATTGAAGTATAGTTGACATCCAATATTTTATTAGTTTCAGGTGTACATGACAGTGATTTGGCAATTACATGTGTTATATACGTACTTACAAAGTGTACTTACGATCTGTCACCATACAAAGTTAAACAGTATTGTGAACTACTCCCTAAGCTGTGCTTTTCATCCTTGTGACATACTTATTTTATACCTGAAAGTTTATATTACTTAATTGTCTTCATCTATTTCATCTATTTCCCCTCCCATTTTCCCTCTGGCAAATACTACTGTTCTCTGTGTTTATGAGTCTTTTCTCTTTGTTTACTCATGTTTTTTAGATTTCACATGTAAGAGAAATCATGTGAGACTTGTCTTTCTCAGTCTGACTTATTTCACTTTGCGTAGTATCTTTTAGGTATTCATGTACCCAAAAGTGGAATTACTGGGTCATATGGCATGTCTTTCAGTTTTTTGAGGAGCCTCCATATTGTTTTTGACAGTGGCTGCACCAGCTTATATCTCCACTAACAATGTATGATGGTTCCGTTTTCTCTACATTCTCATCAAAACTTGTTACTTCTTGTCCTTTTGATTCTAGCTATTCTAACTGCATGGTGATATTTCATTGTGGTTTTGATTTGTATTTCCCTGATGATTACTGATTTTGAGCATCTTATCATGTGTTTATTGGCTCTTTGGAAAAGAATGTCTTCTTTGGAAAAATGTCTATTCAGATCCTCTGCCCATTTTTTATTGGATTATTTGTGGTTTTTGGTGTTAAGTTATATGACTCCTTTATATATTTTGGTACATATATCTTTATCAGATATACCATTTGCAGATATCTTCTCCAATTTAGTAGATTGCCTTTTTGCTTTGTTGATGGTTTCTTTCACTGTGCAAAAGCTTTTTAGTTTGATGTTCAATTTTTTTTCAATTTTCGCTTTTGTTTTCCTTGACTAAGTAGATATATCCAGAAAATACTGCTAAAGTTGATGTCCAAGAGTTTATGACTGATGTATCTTCTTTAGGAGTTTTGTGGTTTTGTGTATTTAATCTGCTTTGAGTTTATTTTTGCATAGGGTATAAGGAAATAGTCCAGTTTCATTCTTTTGCATGTATTTGTCCAGTTTTTCAGCACTGTTGAACAGATTGCCATTTCCCAATCATATATTCTTGACTCCTTTGTCATAGTTTAATTGACTGTATAAGTGTGGGTTTATTTCTGAGTTCTCTATCCTATCCTACTGATCTGTGTATCTATTTTTGTACCAGTGCCATACAGTTTTGATTACTACAGCTTTGTAGTATATCTCGAAATATGGGATTTTGTTCTTTTTGTTCTTTTTCAAGATTGCTTCAGCTATTTAGTGCCTTTTGGTTTCCATAACAATTTTAAAATTATTTATTCTAGTTCTGTGAAAAGTGCTATTTGTACTTTGATAGGGATTACATCAAATCTTTAAATTTCTTTGGGTAGCATGGATATTTTAACAATATGAATTCTTCTAATTCATGAGCTTAAGATATATTTCCATTTACTTGTGACATTTTTAATTTCATTGATTGTGTCATCAAGGCCTTACAGTTTTTAGAGTACAGTTCTTTCACCTCCTTGGTTAAATTTATTTCTGGATATTTTATTCTTTTTGATACATTTGTAGATAGGATGGTTTTCTTTCTTTTTTTATTTTTTTTTTAATTTAAATTTTTTTTCAGTGTTCTTTGTTTATTCACCATACCTAGTACTCCACGCAATATGTGTCCTCCTTAATACTCACCACCAGGCCCACCCAACCCTCTATAACCCTCCCCTCCCAAACCCTCAGTTTGTTTCTCAGAGTCCACAGTCTTTCATGGTTTGTCTGCCCCTCCAGTTTCCTCCAACTCACTTCTCTCCATCTCCCAGCATCCTCCATGTTATTCCTTATGCTCCACAAGTAAGTGAAACCATATGATAATTGACTCTCTCTGCTTGACTTATTTCACTCAGCATAATCTCTCCCAGTCCTGTCCACGTTGATAGAAAAGTTGGGTATTCATCCTTTCTGATCGAGGCATAATACTCCATTGTATATATGAACCATATCTTCTTTATCCATTTGTCTGTTGAAGGGATCTTGGTTCTTTCCACAGTTTGGTGACTGTGGCCATTGCTGCTAGGAACATTGGAGTACAGATGGCCCTTCATTTCACTACATCTGTATCTTTGGGATATATACCCAGTAGTGTAATTGCAGGGTCATAGGGTGGATCTATTTTTAATTTCTTAAGGAATCTCCACACTGTTTTCCAAAGTGGCTGCACCAACTTGCATTCCTACCAACAGTGTAAGAGGGCTCCCCTTTCTCCACATCCTCTCCAGCACTTGTTGTTTACTGTCTTGTCGATTTGGGCCATTCTAACTGGTGTAAGGTGGTATCTCAGAGTTTTGTTTTGTTTTGCTTTGTTTTTTAAAGATTTTATTTATTTATTTGACAGACAGAGATCACAAGTAGGCAGAGAGGCAGGCAGAGAGAGACAGGGAAGCAGGCTCCCCACTGAGCAGAGAGCCTGATGCAGGGCTTGACCCCAGGACCCTGAGATCATGACCCAAGCCGAAGGCAGAGGCTTTAACCCACTGAGCCACCCAGGAGCCCCTCAGTGTGGTTTTGATATGAATCTCTTTGATGACTAATGATGATGAACATTTTTTCATGTGTCTGTTAGCCATTTGTATGTCTTCTTTGGAGAAGTGTCTGTTCATGTCGTCTGCCCTTTTTTTTTTTTTTTTTTTTGACATGATTATCTGTTTTGTGTGTGTTGAGTTTGAGGAGTTCTTTTTTTTTTTTAAGATCTTATTTTTTTATTTGACAGAGAGAGAGATCACAAGTAGGCAGAGTGGCAGGTAGAGAGAGAGAGAGAGGAGGAAGTAGGCTCCCCGCTGAGCAGAGAGCCTGATGCGGGGCTCGATCCCAGGACCCCGGGATCATGTCCCGACCCGAAGGCAGTGATGACTTTCTCTGCCCAAAGGCAGAGGCCCCAAATCACTGAGCCACCCAGGCACCCCGAGGAATTCGTTATAGATCTTGGATATCAGCTCTTTGTCTGTAGTATCATTTGTGAGTATCTTCTCCCATTCCATGGGTTGCCTCTTTGTTTAGTTGACGGTTTCCTTTGCTGTGCAGAAGATTTTGGTCTTCATGAAGTCCCAAAAGTTTATTTTCACTTTTTTTTCCTTTGCCTTTGGAGACATGTCTTAAAAGAAGTTGCTGTGGCCAATGTCAAAGAGGTTACTGCTTATGTTCTCCTCTAGGACTGTTATAGATTCCTGCCTCACATTGAGGTCTTTTATCAATTTTGAGTTTATATTTGTATATGGTGTAAGAGAATGGTCAAGTTTCATTCTTCTATACATAGCTGTCCAAATTTTCCCAGCATCATCTATTGAAGAGACTGTCTTTTTTCCATTGTGTATTTTTTCCTGCTTTGTCAAAGATTATTTGACCATAGAGTTGAGGGTCCATATCTGGCCTCTCTACTCTGTTCCACTGGTCTATATGTCTGTTTTTATGCCAGTACCATGCTGTCTTGGTGCTCATAGCTTTATAGTAAAGCTTGAAATCAGACAATTCGATGCCCCCAGTTTTTTTTTTTTTCTTTTTTTTCTTTTTCAACATTTCCTTAGCAATTCAGGGTCTCTTCTGGTTCCATCCAGCATTCACAAATCAATCAGTGTGATAGAACAAATTGATAGGATAGTTTTCTTAATTTCTCTTTCAACTAGTTTGTTTTAGTGTATAAAAATAACAAATTTATGTATTTTGATTTTGTATTTTGCAACTTTACTGAATTTATTTGTTATAATACATTTGTTATAATAGTTTTGGGGAGTTTTTAAGGGTTTCTATATAATATATCATCTCATCTGCAGATAGTGATAGTTTTACTTCTTCCTTATGAATTTAGATGCCTTTTGTTTTTCTTCTCTGATTGCTTTTGTTAGGACTTCTAGTACTATGTTCAAGAAAAGTAGTGAGAGTCTGCATCTTTATCTTGTTTTTGAATTTCAAGGAAAATTTTTCAACTTAAATCATCATTTAATAAATTAGCTATGTCTTCTTTTTCACATATGGCCTTTTCTATGTTGAGATATGTTTTCCTTTATACCCACTTTGAGAATTTTTATCATGCATAGATGTAAATTTTATTAAATGTTTTTTTCTGCATGTAATGAAATGAAATTTTCATATAATTTTATCAATATCATGTGATGATTTTGATAATCAGGATATGACTTTATCATTTGTTTTGTTAATGTCTATTAGATTGATTGATTTGCATGTATTGAACCATACTTCCCTCCCTGGAATAAGTGATTGTGGCTGTTGATCCTTTTAATGTATTTTTGAGTTTGATTTCTATTATTTTGTGGAAGATCTTTATATGTATGTTCATCAAGGGTACTGATCTATAATTTATATTTTTATTTTTTTTTTTTTTATTTAGTGTCCTTTTCTGGTTTTGGTGTCAGGGTAATGCTAGCTTCATAGAAGGAATATGTTTAAATATGTTTTTGTTTTTTTTTTGTTTTGTTTTTTTACTTTTTAGAATAGGTTGAGAAGATTAGATATTAACTCTTTTTTAAATACTTGCTAAAATTCACCTGGGATGCCATTTCATCATGAACTTTTATTTATTGGGAGTTTTTTGTTTCTGTGTTTGATTACTGACTCAATTTTATTCCTAGTAATTGGTCTATTCAGATATTCTATTTCTTCCTGATTGAGTCTTGGAAGATTGTTTCTGGGAATTTATCCATTTCCTTTAGGTTGTCGAATTTGTTGGCATGGAGTAATAGTCTCATAATCCTTTGTATTTTTGTGGTGCCAGATATAACTTCTCTTTCATTTGTGACTGGTGTGTGTGTTTGTGGTGGTGGGGGGGGGGTCCCTCTTTTCCCCATGATGAATCTGGCTGAATGTTTATAAATTTTATCTTTTCAGAGAACCAGCTCTTCATTTCATTTATCTTTTCTATTGTTTTTTTGTTTTATTTTGTTTTTGTTTTTTAGTCTCTATTTCATTTGTTTTCACTCTGATCTTTATTATTAGTTCCTTCTTTCTACCAAATTTGGGATTTGTTTGTTCTTCTTTTCCTAGTTCTTTTAAATATCAAGTTGGACTGTGTATTTGAGATTTTTTTTTTGTTTTTTGAAGTAGGTCTGAATTGCTGTAAACTTTTTAGAACGACTTTTTGTCCCACTGATTCTGAAGGGTTATGTTTCCATTTTCATTTCTCTCTAGATATATTTTGTTCATTTGATTTTTTTCATTGACTAATTTGGTTACTTAGCATATTGTTTAGCCTCCATATGTTCTTTTTTGTTTGTTTTTTATAATTGATTTCTAGTTTCATGCCTTTGTAGTTAGAGATCCTTGATATGATTTCAGTTTTCTTACATTTACTGTTTTGTGGCCTAACATGTGATCTGTGCTGGAGAATGTTACATGTACACTTGAAAAGAATGTGTATTCTATTTTTGGATGGAATGTTCTGTTTTTATTTGTTAAGTCCGTGTGATCTAATGCGTCATTCAAAGCTGTGTTCCTTATTGATATTCTGTCTGGATGATTTATTCATTGATGTAAGTGGGGTATTAAAGTCCCCTACTATTACTGTGTCACTATCAATTTCTCCCTTTATATCTGTTAATGTTTGCTTTATGTATTTAAGTGCTCCTATATTGGATACATAGATATTTACAATTATTACATCCTCTTTTTTAGTTAAGTCCTTTACTTTTACTCACCATCCTTCTTTGTCTCCTATTACAAGCTTTATTTTAAAGTCTATTTTGTCTGATATAAATACACTAACTTTCCATTGAGCATCTACTTACATGGAATATATTGTTCCATCCCTTCACTTATTCACACATTCTTTGTTTATCTTTTAACCTGGAGTGAATTTCTTTTAGGCAGCATATAGTTGGGTCTTTTTATTTATTTTTTTCTTTCTTTCTTAATCCATTCAGTCACCCTATGATTGGAGCATTTAGTCCATTTACATTTAATATAATCATTTATAAGTATGTACTTACTGTCTTTTTGTTAATTGTTTTCTGGTTGTTCTTGTAGTTTATATTTATTCCCTTCTTCTTCTCTTGCTTGCTTTCCATGAGATTTGATGACTTTCTTTAGTATTATTTTTATAATTATTTCTCTTCATTTTTTATGTTTTCTGTTCCAGGTTTTAGATCTGTGGTTACCACAAGGTTCATATATAACATCCTATGTATATCACAGTCTATGTTAAGTTGATGGTCACTTAAATTTGAACACGTTCTAAAACAATATATTTTTACTCCTACCATCTACCTTTTATATATATCTTATTATATTTTACATCTTTTTATTTTGCGAGTCCCCTTCACTAATTTTTTATATATAATTGATTTTTCTATTTTTGTCTTTTAACTTTCATTTAGCTTTATAGTCATATAGTCATATAGTCTACTACCTTTACTACGTTTGCTTTTATCAGTGAAATTTTTCTTTCATAATCCCTTTCTAATTATGGTCTTGTCTTTTCTGCTTAACAAAATCCCCTTAATATTTCTTGTAAGGCTGGTTAAGTGGTGGTAAATTCATTTAACTTTTCTTTGTCCGGAAAATTCTTTTATTCTTCAATTTTGAATGATGGCCTTGCCAGGCCAGGTATACCTGGTAGCATTTTTGTTGTTGTTTGTTTTGTTTTGTTTACCTTCAACACATTTGAATACATCATGCCACTGGCTTTGGCCTGCAAAAGTTCTGCTAAGAGATATATGTATGTGTGTGTGTGTGTGTGTATACACACACACACACACACACACACATATATATATTTTAATTTGTTATAGACTTAGTGGGTTTCTTCTGTATGTAAATGATTTTCTCTTGCCCATTTTAAGATTATCTCTTTGTCTTACATTTTTATCATTTTAATTATTGTGTATGTTAGGACCTCCTTAGGTCCATCTTAGCTCCTCCTTAGGTTCATCTTCTTTGGGGTTCTCTGTTCTTCCTGGACCTGGATGTCTGTTTTGTTCCCCAGATTGAGATAGTTTTCAGCTATTATTTCTTCAGATTAGTTTTCTGTGCCTTTCTCTCTCTCTTCTCCTTTTGGGACCTCATATAATGTAAGTGTTATTATATTTGATATTATCACAGATGCCCCTTAACCTTCCTCATTATTATTATTATTATTAACTTTTGCTATACAGTTTTGGTGCTTTCCATTGCACTATCTTCCAAGCTTGCTGATTTGTTCTCCATCCTCTAATACTGTATTGATGCCCTCTGGTGCATTTTTTTTTTTTCCCATTTCTGTTAGTGTGTGTGTGTGTGTGTGTGTGTGTGTGTGTGTTTAGCTCAGATTGTTTTTTTTTATTATATTTTCTATTGCTTTGTTAAAAATTTTCTATTTTTCTATTTCTTTGTTAAAATTTTTACTGAATTTATTCATCTTTTCTCAAACTTATTATTATCTTTATGGTCATTATTTTAGGTTTTTAGCAGGTGGATTGTTTTTCTCCATTGCATTTAACTCTTATTCTGGGGATTTGTCCTCTTCTTTTGTTTAGATTATATTCCTTTGTCTCCTCATTTTGCCTCACTCCCTTTGTCTTTTTGTTTTTTTTTAAACCATATATCAGATCATCAGTTGCTCCTGATGTTGAAAGTTAATGGCCTCATGTAAAAGGTAGACTGTGGTGCCCAGTAGCACAATCCCACCTGATGACCAGAACCTAGTGCTCCAGGGGTGTCTTCTGTGTGGGCAGTGGGATCTATCCTGTTATGGCTGGGCTGCTACTGCTGCAAGCAGGCTGGTGGACAGGGTTGTCCTTCAGCCTGGCTATTAGCAATGATTTTCTGCAACTATTGCCTGCACATTGGTAGGCAGGGATTGCCCCTGACCCAGCTGGCTGAGAGGTCCTTGTTCTGTTATTGTGAGTGTGTTTGTGGGTAAGGCTTATTCCCAGTATAACTGAGTAAGAGGCTAGGCTCTAGCTATTGTCTGTGTGCTGGTCCGTGGAGCTACTTCCCCCAACTCCATAGGACAGGAATCCTTTGGGAGTGGCACTGGTCTTGCTTGGGCTGCCTGCTGACTATGACATGGAAGGAAGTAGTGTTTCTGGGGGGACCCAGTCGAACTAAAGCTGTCCACTTGGCATGGTGGGACAGGACCTACTTTGGAGGGGGGCCAGCTGGCACAGGCAAGTTGAGTGAGGGCAGGGCCACAGTGGAATGCTCAGGAAACACAAGCAGTGCCAGCAAAGCAGATGTAGAGTGTAAGAACTGGTACACTCAAGCTTCAGGCTAGCTAGACTGAAGGAGGACAAGAAAAATGGTGCCTGCCAGCGCCTCCAATCCCAGAGGAAGCTCTTGTAGGTCCCTGCACCTCTGGCACGCATTCTAAATTTAGTAAATAAATCTCCCTCCAAGTATAACCTAGGTGCTTTCCTAATTACTTCTTCTATGCTGGGTTTTGGGCCAAGTGACATAACATGTTTGCCCTGTAAGAGTGGAGACTATTTCCTGTGACCCTTTGGGGTCTTCTGAAGTTAAGCCCTGCTAATTTTCAAAGCCAGACAGTATGAGGGCTTATCTTCCTAGTGCAGGTCCCCTGGGCTGGGGATGCCTAATTTGAGGATTTGTCCCCTTGCTTTTCATAAAGGATCTCTCTACCTATGGGTAGTATCTTGCTTGTGGATTGTTGCCATATTGAGGGGTTTGGTTCCTTACTGTGTCTCTTCCCCTCCTCCTTCTCTTTTTAATGTGACCTCTCCTTTAAGCTTTTAGCTATGGAAGATCTGCTCTATCAGTCTCAGGTCATTTTCAAAGTAAGTTGAATTACAGGTGGTAGTTGATTTGTTGTGAACATAGGAAAAGGTGAGCCCAGGATCCTACTATTTCACTATTTTCATCTCTCTCCTCCCCACACTAAATATTTTTCAAACATTATCTAATTGTACCCTCAAAAAATTCTCAAGAGATTGATGTTAATATGTCATCATACATACGAGGAGTCTGAAGACCTTGTAGGTTAGGTAACTTGCCCTTTATTTTATGTAAGTACTATGATTTGAACTCAGGTTTCTGGCTTCACAACTCATTGCCTAAAATAATATGATATATTGCCAAAATAGACATAATTGATATCTAATGAAATGCTAGAAATGAGGAAAAGTATTAAATTTCTTTATGGCAGTAAATGAGAGAGACAATGCTATGACATTTTTTGTCAGACAAAGAAAATAGTCCTTAGGCTTCAAAGGCAACCTCCTGCACGTGTATTGAGTTTGTTGGTTTTGCTTTCAGCAGGAAGTGCAGTCTGCATGACTAAGCTTTTCCACAGCTGTGGGATTAATTTAAGGTATCAGAAGTGTGCTGGTGTGCACTAATGGCTGGATCTAATGCTTCTGGAAGCACACCTCATCCCTCATGCCATGATAAGTCTTCTCTGTTGCCCTTCCATTTGTAAAATAGATTAAACTTCCTCGGTATTGTCTTATAAAATATATTACAGAGGACTTAAAGTAGAATTCCTTTGTTTTACAAGAGAAAGGGAACCAGATAAGTCTGAACACAGATTTTGCATATCCTTTCTGTGCTTGAGGGTTTAACCTATTATTTGTTTTATTCAAACAAACAAACAAACAAAATAAAACAAAACATAGAATGTGCCTAGGCTTTTGATATAAGTTGACTTTTTCTTGTTGATGAGAAGGGCAGGTGATAGTAACATAAACACAGGCATCTTTACTTTAGGATTTATCTAGTAACTTCCCTGATTATTATTTCTTCTTCTTCCTCTTTTTCGTTGTTTTCCTTGTCTTCCTCTTCTTCCTTCTCCTTGTTCTGCTGCTGCTGCTACTACTAGTTACTAGTGCTAATAACCACTAGTACTACTTACTCTTCTTTTGACTGAGGTATAAATGATATAAAACACTATGTTAGTTTCAAATTTACAACATAATGATTCCATATTTGTATATATTGTGAAGGTATCATCACAATAAGTCAAGTTAATATCTATCACCACTCATAAATGCAGAATTTTTCTTGTGATGAGAACTTTTAAGATTTAATAACTTTCAGTTATGCAATACAATATTGTTAACTATAGTCAGCATCCTGTACATTATATTGTCATGACTTAACTCTTGTATAACTGGAAGTTTGTACCTTTTGACTCCTTTCACCCCTTTTATCCACCCCTTATTACTGTCCCTGGCAACCACCAATCTGTTCTTATTTAGTATTTATGAGTTTGTTTTTTTGTTGTTGTTGCTTCATTTGTTTGTTTATAGGTTCCATATATAAGTGAGATCATACAGTATTTGTCTTTCTCTTTCTCATTTATTTCACTTAGCATAATGACCTAGTGTTATATCTATGTTGTTGCAAATAGTAATATTGCATTATTCTTTATTGCTAAATTATATTCCAATATACCACAGTTTCTTTATATATTCATGTCTTGATGGACACAGATTGTTTCCATATCTCAGCTATTGTAAGTAATTCTACAAAGAACATGGGTGTGCATATCCTTTTGAGTTTATGTATTTGTTTTCTATAGATAAATACCCAGAAATTGAAGTGCTGGATCATATGGTAGTTGTATCTTTAATTTTATAAAGAATATCTATACTGTTTTTCATAGTGGCTCCACCAATTTATCTTTCCACCAATAGTGCATGAGGGTTCCGTTTTCTCCACACCCTGACCGAAACTTATTATTTCTTTTCTTTTTGATAAAAGCCATTTTAACACATGTGAGGGTGGTATCTTACTGTACTTTAGATTTGCATATCCCTGATGATTAGTAATGTTTAACAATGTTTCATGTACCTGTTGTTCATCAATATGTCTTCTTTGGAAAAAAAATTATTCAGCTGCATTGCCTAGTTTTATGTTTTATGATTGGAATATTATTTATTTATTTATTGCTATTTTGTGTTCTTTTTACATTTTGGATATGAACCCATTATCAGTCATATAATTTGAAAATATTTTCTTTCATTCGGTATGTTGCTTTTACACTTGGTTGATAGTTTTCTATGCTGTGAATAGCTTTTTAGTTCAGTATAGCCCCACTTATTTATTTGTGCTTTTGTTGTCTTTACTTTTGGTGTTCAATCCAAAAAAGTCATTGCCAAGACCGATGTCATAGAACTTACTACTTATGCTTTCTTCTCAGTGTTGTGTGTTTTCTTATCTTACTTTCAAATCTTTAATCTATTTCGAATAATTTTTGTGTATGGTATAAATTAGTGGTCTAGTTTCATTCTTTTGCATGTAGCTGTCCAGTTTTCTCAACACCATTCATTGAAGAGACTGTCCTTCCCCCATTGTATATTCTTGGCTTTGTTGTTATAAATTAATTAACCATATGTGTTGTAAGATAATTTCTGGGTTCTGTGTTATGTATCACTGATCTATGTGTCTGTTTTTATGCCAATACCATATTGTTTTGACTACTGTACGTATGTAACATAGTTTGAAATCAGAGTGTGGTGTCTTCAATTTTGTTGTTCTTTCTCAAGATTACTGTTGCTATTTGATGTCTTTTGTGGTTTTACACAAATTTTAGAATTGTTTATTCTTGTTCTGTGAAAAATGCCATCGGGATTTTAATAGGGATTGCAATGAATTTGTAGATTGCTTTAGGTAGTATGGACATTTTAGTAATATTAAGTCTTCCAATTCATGAGCATGGGATATTGTCCCATTTATTTATGTCATCTTCAGCTAATTTCATCCATGTCTTATAGTTTTCATTGTACACGTTTTTCAGCTCCTTGGTTAAATTTATCCCTAAATATTTTATTCTTTTTGACTCAGTTGTAAGTGAGATTGTTTCTTAATTTCTCTTCCTGCTAGTTCTTTTTTTTTTTTTTTAAGATTTATTTATTTGATACAGAGAGAGAGAGAGAGAGATAGATCACAAGTAGGCAGAGAGGCAAGCAGAGAGAGAGGAGGAAGCAGGCTCCCTGCTGATCAGAGAGCCTGATGCAGGGCTTTGATCCCAGAACCCTGGGATCATGACCTGAGCCGAAGGCAGAGACCTTAACCCACTGAGCCACCCTGGCACCCTTCTTCCTGCTAGTTCTTATTAGTATATAGAAACAACAAATTTCTGTATTTTGATTTTTGTATCTGCAAATATACTGACTTCATTTATTAGTTCTAACAGTTTTTTTATGGAATGCTTGGGGGTTTCTATATGTAGTATCATGACATCTGCAAATAGTAACAGCTTTACTACTTCCTTTCCAATTTGGATGGCTTTTATTTCTGTTTCTTGCTTAATTACTCTGCCTATGACTTCCGGTACTATGTTGAATAAAAGTGAGAAGAATAGGGATGCTTTTCTTCTTCCTGATCTTAAAGGAAAATGCTCTCAGCTTTTCATTGTTGAGTATAATGCTAGTTGTGAGCTTGTCATATATGGATTTCATTATTTTGAGATACATTGCCTCTATATACATTGAGAGTTTTTACCATAAATTGATGTTGCCCCATAAATTCACCTATTGAGATGATCATATGATTTTTATCCTTCATTTTGTTCATGTGGAATATCACATTGATTGGTGTGCAGATGTTTAGCCACACATCCTTCCCTGGATTAAATCCCACTTGATCATTATGTATGACCCTTTTAATGTATTATTGAATCAGTTGGATAATATTCTTTTGAGTGTTTTTGAATCTGTGTTCATCAGGAATTTGGGGCTGTCATTATTCTTTTTTGTGGTGTTCTCTGGTTTTGGTATCAGGGTAATTCTGGCCTTGTAAAATAAATTTGGAAGCTTTTCCTTCTTTTTTACTTCAGGGAGGAGTCAGAGAAAGATTGGTATTAATTCTTATTTGAATGTTTAGTAGAATTTGCCAATGAAACCATCTGCTACTAGAATTTTCCTTGTAGCGATTTTATTTTAAATTCTTAATTTAATCTCCTTATGAGTAATTGATCTGTTTATGTTTTCTATTTCTTTATAATTCAGTGTTACATAGTTTTAGGAATTTATGAATTTCCTTTTTTTAAATTTTTTATTAACGTAGAATGTATTATTTGTTTCAGGGGTACAGGTTTGTGATTCATCAGTCTTACACAATTCACAGCACTCACCATAGCACACACCCTCCCCAGTGTCCATTGCCCAGTAACCCCTCACTCCCCTTTCCACTCCAGCAACCTTTAGTTTGTTCCCTGAGATTAGGAGTCTCTTACGGTTTTTCTCCCTCTCTGGTTTTGCCCTGTTTCATTTTCTCCTTTCTTCCCCTATGATCCTCTGCCTTGTTTCTCAAATTCCACCTATCAGTGAGATCATATGATAATTGTCTTTCTCTGATTGACTTATTTCACTCAACATAATACCCTCTAGTTCCATCAACACCACTGCAAAAGATAAGATTTTTTTTGATGGCTGCATAATATTCCATATATATATATATATATATATATATATATATATTTATATATATATATCACATTTTCTTTATCCATTCATTCGTTGATGGACACCTAGGTTCTATCCAAAGTTTGGCTACTGTGGACATTGCTGCTAGAATCATTTGGGTGCACGTGCCTCTTCAGATCATTACGTTTATATCTTTAGGGTAAATACTCAGTAGTGCGATTGCTAGGTCATAGGGTAGCTCTGTTTTCAACTTTTTCAGGAACCTCCATGCTGTTTTCCAGAGTAGCTGTACCAGCTTGCATTCCCACCAACAATGTAGGGTGGTTCCCCTTTCTCTGCATCCTCGCCAACATCTGTCGTTTCCTGACTTGTTAATTTTAGCCATTCTGACTGCTGTGAGGTGGTTTTCATCATTTCAGCATCATTGTGCTTTTGATTTGTATTTTCCTGATGCCAAGCGATGTCGAGCACTTTTTCATATGTCTCCTGGCCATCTGGATGTCTTCCTTGCAGAAATGTCTGTTCATGTCATCTGCCCATTTCTTGATCAGATTATTTGTTCTTTAGGTGTTGACTTTGATAAGTTCTTTAGAGATTCTTTAGAGTTTTAGATACTAGTCCTTTGTCTTTTGGTTTTGTTGAGTTTCCTTTGCTGTGAAAAAGCTTTTGATCTTGATGAAGTCCTGATAGTTCATTTTTGCCCTTGCTTCCCTTGCCTTTGGTGATGTTTTTAGGAAGAAGTTGCTGCAGCTGAGGTCAAAGATGTTGCCGTCTGTGTTCTCTTCAAGGGTTTTTATGGTTTCCTGTCTCACATTGGGGTCTTCCATCTATTTTGAGTCTATTTTTGTGTGTGGTATAAAGAAATGGTCCAGTTTCATTATCCTGTATATGGCTGTCCAATTTTCCCAACACTGTTTGTTGAAGAGACTGTCTTTTTTCCATCGGACACTCTTTCATGTTTTGTTGAAGTTTAGTTGACCATAGAGTTGAGGGTCTCTTTCTGGGCTCTCTATTCTGTTCCATTGATCTATGTGTCTGTTTCTGTGGCAGTACCATACTGTCTTGATGATTACAGCTTTGTAATAGAACTTGAAGTCTGGAGTTATAATGCCACCAACTTTGGCTTTCTTTTTCAACATTCCTTTTCCTATTCTGGGTCTTTTCTGTTTCCATATAAATTTTAGGATTATTTGTTCCATTTCTTCTAAAAAACTGATGGTATTTTGATAAGGATTGCATTATACATGTAGATTGCTTTAGGTAGCATAGACATTTTCATATTTGTTCTTCCAGTCCATGAGCATGGAACGTTTTTCCATTTGTTTGTGTCTTCCTCAATTTCTGTTATGAGGACTTTATAGTTTTCTGAGTACACATTCTTTGCCTCTTTGGTCAGGTTTATTCCTAGGTATCTTGTGGTTTGGGGAACAATTGTAAATGGGATTGACTCCTTAATTTCTCTTTCTTCTGTCTTGCTGTTGGTGTATGGAAATGCAACTGATTTCTGTGCGTTGATTTTATATCCTGACACTTTACTGAATTCCTTTATGAGTTCTAGCAGTTTGGGGGTGGAGTTTTTTGGGTTTTCCACATAAAATATCATATCATCTGCAAAGAGTGAGAGTTTGACTTCTTTGCTGATTTGGATGCCTTTTATTGCTTTTTGTTGTCTGATTGCTGAGGCTAGGACTTCTAGTACTATGTTGAATAGCAGTAGTGATAGTGGACATCCCTGCCGTGTTCCTGACCTTAGGGGAAAAGCTTAGTTTTTCGCTATTGAGAATGATATTTGCTGTGGGTTTTTTAATAGATGACTTTGATGATATTGAGATATGTGCCCTCTATCCCTACACTTTGAAGAGTTTTGATTAAGAAAGGATGCTGTACTTTATCAAATGCTTTTTCAGCATCTATTGAGAGTATCATATGGTTCTTGTTCTTTCTTTTATTAATGTATTGTATCATATTGATTGATTTGCATATATTGAACCCACCTTACAGCCCAGGAATAAATCCCACTTGGTAGTGGTGAGTAATCCTTTAAACGTACTGTTGGATTCAATTGGCTAGTATTTTGGTGAGAGTTTTCGCATCTGTGTTCATCAATGATATTGTTGTGTAATTCTCCTTTTTGGTGTTATCTTTTGTCTGGTTTTGGGATCATGGTAATGCTGGCCTCCTAAAATGAGTTTGGAAGTTTTCTTTCCATTTCCATTTTTGGGAACAGTTTCAGGAGCATAGGTATTAATTCTTCTTTAAATGTTTGTAGAATTCCACTGGGAAGCCATCTGGTGCTGGGGTCTTATTTGTTGGGAGATTTTTGATGACTGCTTCAATCTCCTTACTGGTTATGGGTCTGTTCAGGTTTTCTATTTCTTCCTGGTTCACTTTTGGTAGTTTATATGTCTCTAGGAATGCACCCATTTCTTCCAGATTGTCAAATTTGCTGGCATATAGTTGCTCATAATGTGTTCTTCTAATTGTTTGTATATCTTTGGTGTTGGTTGTGATCTCTCCTCTTGCTTTCATGCTTTTATTAATTTGGGTCCTTTGTCTTTTCTTTTTGATAAGTCTGGCCATAGTTTTATCGGTCTTATTAATTCTTTCAAGAACCACCTCCTAGTTTCATTGATTTGTTCTACTTTTTTTTTTTTTTTCTATTTCATTGATTTCTGCTCTGATCTTTATGATTTCTCTTCTCCTGCTGGGTTTAGGCTTTATTTTCTGTTCTTTCTCCAGCTCCTTTAGGTGTGGGGTTAGGTTGTGTATTTGAGACCTTTCTTGTTTCTTGAGAAAGGCTTGTATTGCTATATACTTTCCTCTCAGGACTGCCTTTGCTGTGTCCCACAGATTTTGAACGATTGTGTTTTCATTTTCATTCCTTTCCATGACTTTTTTTCAATTCTTCTTTAATTTCCTGGTTGGCCCATTCATTCTTTAGTAAGATGCTCTTTAGCCTCCATGTATTTGAGTTCTTTAAAACTTTCTCCTTGAGATTGAGTTCTAGCTTCTGAGCAATGTGGTCTGAAAATATGCAGG
The DNA here is from genome assembly GCF_010015895.1 of Lontra canadensis. Classification (NCBI taxonomy): domain Eukaryota; kingdom Metazoa; phylum Chordata; class Mammalia; order Carnivora; family Mustelidae; genus Lontra; species Lontra canadensis. Next base: position 18,816,507 of record NW_022631001.1, read on the forward strand.
GAATGATCCCAATTTTTGGTACCAGTTGAGACCTGATTTGTGACCCAGGATGTGATCTATTCTGGAGAATGTTCCATGTGCACTAGAGAAGAATGTGTATTCTGTTGCTTTGGGGTGGAATGTTCTGAATATATCTGTGATGTTCATCAGATCCAGTGTGTCATTTAAGGCCTTTATTTCCTTGTTGATCTTATGCTTAGATGATTTGTCCATTTCAGTGAGGGGGGGTTTTAAAGTCCCCTCCTATTACTGTGTTATTGTTGATGTGTTTCTTTGATTTTATTATTAATTGGCTCTTCCTATGTTAGGGGTATAAATATTTACAATTTTCAGAACCTCGTCTTGGGACCATTTAATTATGATATAGTGTCCTACCTCATCTCTTATTATAGTCTTTGGTTTACAATCTAATTTGTCTGATATAAGAATTGCCACTCCACCTTCCTTTTGATGTACATTTGCATGGTAAATGGTTTTCCACCCCCTCACTTTTAATTTGTCTTTGGGTCTAAAATGAGCCTCTTGGAGACAGCATATTGATGGGTCTTCTTTTTTTTTTTTTTTTAGATTGTATTTATTTATTTGACAGAGAGAGATCACAAGTAGGCAGAGAGGCAGGCAGAGGGAGAGGGGGGAAGCAGGCTCCCCGCCAAGCAGAGAGCCCGATGTGGGGCTCGATCCCAGGACCCTGAGATCATTACCCGAGCCAAAGGCAGAGGCTTAACCCACTGAGCCACCCAGGCGCCCCAAGGGTCTTCTTTTTTTTAAAACAATATGATACCCTGTGTCTTTCGATTGGAGATTTAGCCCATTTACCTTGAGGGTAACTATTGAAAGACTGACTTTAGTGCCATTTTATTGCCTGTAAAGTGACTGTTAATGTATATTGTCTCTGTTCCTTTTTGGTCTATGTTACTTTTAGGCTCTGTCTTTGCTTAGAGGACCCCTTTCAATATTTCTTGTAGGGCTGGTTTTGTGGGGATTTATGCATTTCTTTTAGATTTTGTCTGATTTATTGGGGTAGTATATCATCCAGCCTTCATACTGGCTTTATAAGTGATTAATCTTTGCCTTCACTATATAGTTACCTTTACTTTTGAGATTTTTATAAGAAAACATGTTTTCTTATTACCAGTTAGTTTCCTTTCTTCTCAGCTTAAAGAAGTCCCTTTAACATTTCTTGTAACACCAACTTATGGTAATAAACTCCTTTGGCTTCTACTTGTCTAGAAAACTCTTTGTCTCACTTTTGATTCTGAATGTATCAAAAGTACAGTATCCTTGGTTAGATTTTTTTTTCTTTCAGAACTTTGGATATATTATGCCACTATCTTCTTATGTGCCAAAATTTTGTCGAAAACCTTCAGATAGTCTTTTGAAGTTTCCCTTGTATGTAACAAGTGTTTTCACTTGCTGCTTTTAAGATTCTCTATTTTTGTTTTATTTTACTTTACTTTATTTTTCCTTAATTTATTTTATTTCTAGTATTGTTAACATACAGTATAATATTAGTTTCAGGTGTACAGTATAGCAATTTAACAGTTTCATACATCACCCTGTGCTTGTCATGACAAATGTATTCCTTAGTCCTACCACCTATTTAACCTAACCTCCTACCCACCTTTCCCGTGGTAACCATCAGTTGTTCTCAGTACTTAAGAGTCTATTTCTTGGTTTGTCTCTATCTTTCTCTCTCTTCCCCTCAACCGTGCTCATTCATTCTGTTTCTTAAATCCCACATATGTGTGAAATCATATAGTATTTATCTTTCTCTGACTCATTTCACTTAGCATAATACTGTCTAGTTCCATCCATATTGTTGTAAATGGCAAGATTTCATTCTTTTTATGGCTCAATAATATTCCATTATACATATATGATGTATATATGATATATAGTGCAATATATAGTGATATGTATGTGACATATATCCTATATATAGTATATATTTTATATATAATAATATAATGTATAACGTATAAATCTTTTGTTGAAATTCTCACTGAGTTCATTCTTCTGCTGAGTTTATTTGAGTACTTTTATGACTATTATTTTGAATCTTTGCTTATGTCCAACTCATTAAAATTTTCCCCACCTTGAGATTTTGTTTTATTCTTTTATCTGAAGCCTGTTTCTTTGTTTGTTTGTTTGTTTGTTTTTTCCACTTTGCTTTACTTTCTGTGTTTATTTCTGTGTATTAGATGAAACAACCACCTCTCCCAGTCTTGAAGCTTTGGCTTTTTGTAAGAGATGGACCTTCCAATCTACCCTAGCTCTTAGTCATCTCTCAAACCTTTGTTATTGTTGTTTTTAATAGCGCCCATTAGTTGAGGGTGTGCCAAGACCAGTCAGTGTCCCAAAGGGGAGGATCTCAGCATTTAGCTTTAAGCTTATGGGAAACCAGAACTCCAGATAATAGCTTTTAAAAATACAATTATATATAATCCTGTGGGAACTTCAAGTTAAGCACTACTGGACCCCAGAGTCAGGCAAACTGTAAATGTCCTCTGGATAGCACCTGCCAAAAATGGGGCTCCAGATGAGTATACAAGCTTCTTTCTGGGGAATTCTCATGAACTATAGTGTAGTAGAGGGAGAGTATAAAGATGGTGTTCCCTGGCCTACATTTCCTGATAGTACCTCCTAAATCTCTAGATGTGTGCCAAACTGGCAACCTGCTCCAAAGCTGATCCTCCAAGACTAACAAGTAGTCTCCTTTCACAGAAAGGCCAGGAGTGCTTTTCAGTCGGCTCTGTATGCAATGCCCTGAGGATGGTATTCTCCCAATAACAGTTTCTCTGATTGTTACAGTCCTGTGGGACCTGGGGGTGCAAGTCCTCCTGGTCACCAGAGCCTCCTGATCAAAGGGCATGCCCTGGGCAGCAGCTGTAGACACCAGGGCACCAGACATAAAAACTGTGTTACCTCACATTTTTAAGAGCTCTTGTCTGATAGTTGCTAATTCTCTGGGGCATGGCAAAGGGAGGGCACATAGATAGTAACTTCCCTCCCAGGTGTCAAGAAAGGTTTACAACCAGCTCTTAATGTGTGCCTAATTAGAAGTTTGCCCCTTAGGCTGTAGCTATGATAAGCTAATAGTCCTCTTGTACAGAAAGATTGAACACCTGGGTCTGTTGCTTCTTTCTGTGCCTGGGAGTGGTAGCAATTTAAGAACATTACCTGTGTTGCTTACAGTCCTTTGGGACCCCAAAGTATAAGCTCTACTGGTCACCATAGCCAGGTGATATAGAGGTGTCCACTGGCATTAGCCACAAAAATCAGTACCAGACAAGGGTATAAGCTGCTTTTTGGAACATACTGGTGATCTGGAGTAAGGCCTGGGGAGAGCAGAAAGATTATGTTTGTCCAGTGGGCTCCATTCCATGAGATTATCTCCATAGATAAGTGTGCCAAACCAGAAGCCTGCACTTGAGGCCAAAATTCTTGGACAAGCAAATAGGCTTTTGTTTCCAGGAAGAATTGGGATTTTGTTTCAGTTTGCTATCCATGCAATGCTCTGGGAGTGTTATTCTCCTAAGAACTATCTTTCTACTTCTTACAGTCATTTGGGAGCAAAAAATGAAAGTTTTCTTCACCTCCAGAGACAGGTGAGCAAAGGGCATCTCCTGGGTGGCAGCAACAAAACCCAGGTTACCAGACATAAAACCCAGAGCACCAGACATATGTAGAAGCTTCCCTCTAGGAAATACTGGTGTTGTGGAACATAACAGAGAGAGAGAGAGCAAAAAATGGCATTCACTGGTTATAATGAGACAGATGGGGACGGCAGTGTGTGCAAAGATAGCACCTGCTGAAAAAAGGAAAGGAGAGAGAAAGAAAAAGTTGGGGGGGGATAAAAGAAGTATAAGGAAAAGGAAATAACAAGAAAAAGGAAAGAAGTGGGTGTGGGAGATGGTGCCCACCAGCTATAGCAAAGCAGAGAGAGAATGCGTGAGATGGTGCCCGTGAGGGGGTGGGGGGAAGATGGTTACTGCTGGCTTTAGCAAGGCAAAAGGAGAACAGTTGGATTGTACCTACTGGCCTCTGACCCCAGAGAGTATCCCTAAACCGGCCTCTGTCCCTCAGATTAAAATTTTAAATTAGGAAAAAAGTCTCTTTCATCCACAATTGAAGTCTGGGTGCTTTTCAAAGAGCTACCTCTGCTTTGGGGTTTGGAGTGGATGAGTCTGCACACAGGCCATTTAAGAGCCTTTACTCAATTTGCCGCAGCCCTGCATGGGCAGAAGTCCTGTTGGTCTTCAAAGCCAGATGTTTTGGGAACTTGTGTCTCAGGTGTCAGTCTTAAAAGTCAGGGTCCCTAAAGTGGGATATGAACAGTTTGCTCCTCAGAGAGAGTCTCTGAGTTCCCTCTGAGGGAATTTTGAGTTCCCTCCTGATTATGGGTGGTCACACCAAGGGCGGTTTATAGCAACATAGTGTTTCAGTCTTTCCTACCCACATGAATGTGATTTACCTTTTATTTGTCCAAGATGAAGGTGTTGCTCCACCAGTTTTTACTCTCCTATCCCCCAGGAGAAATTGTTCCATATATAGCTGTACATTCAGGGTGTCTGTCAGAGGAGTTGAGTTCAGGATCTTCCTATTTTGCCATCCTCCCGGCTCTCTTCCTTACGTTGCTTGTGCCTTGCTTTTCTTTCTTTCTTTCTTTCTTTCTTTCTTTCTTTCTTTCTTTCTTTCTTTCTTTCTTTTTTTTAAGATTTTATTTTATTTATTTGACAGAGAGAGAGAGATCACAAGTAGGCAGAGCAGCAGGCAAAGAAAGGGGGGAACCAGGCTCCCTACTGAACAGAGAGCCCGATGCGGGGCTCAATCCCAATCACCCTGAGATCGTGACCTGAGCCGAAGGCAGAGGCTTAACCCACTGAGCTACTCAGGTGCCCATGTGCCTTGCTTTTCCTCATGTCCATTCCCATGGACCCACTTCTTGTATTTAGCTTATGAGACATCCGATGGACTTATGATCTGATTAGTTCCCTTAGTTAGGTACCTTGAAAGTTTTAAATAAGGGCTTCCCCACAGAGCCCTAACAGACTCAGCCAGACTATCCATTTGACACTTCCCATCAGGGTAGGCAAATCAAACATAGTCATTCAGCTTTAATAACCTCTAGTGCTAGGGATTGTGGAAATAAATGAAGACGTCTCAAGTCAGAACAAACAGTACTTGCTTAGTCACTTTTGTATTCAGAGCTTGCTATAGCAAAGGAGTCAGCCACCAACACTTGTGTTTGGCAGAAATTGAAAGGCAGACAAAGGAGTGGGAAAACTTTATAGTGGAAAAAAAAAGTAGGCTTCAGATCTGCTCTGATTGGAGGTTGTTACCATGGGAAAGCTAGAGGTAGGCTAACTAGAAGTAGGGTATCCTATATGATTAATTTGGGGGCATATTTGGCTTTTTCTAGTTGGCCTGAGGCAGAAGTAAAGATAAGGGAAGTTGGCAGTCAGTGACCAAATCTAACTGTTTCGGTCCCATTGCTGTTGAGGCTGTGGTTTGGCTTCCTCAGCTAGTTTCTATAGAGGTTCTTAGTCTGAGGTCTGCATATTTTCCAGTTGTTTATCAAGTCTTTCAGGATGCACACCTAGATAAATAGTCTCCTTGCCTTCAGTGAACTGAATCTGGCAAGGGCAACTGAATTGTACATAGGTGTATCACAGTAAAAATTATAAAATGCACTGATATGTGTGCAAGGTATAGAGGTGGTATTGGTTGAGAGGCAGGGATTTTTATGGGGAAAGTCAAGGAAGGATGACTCCTATGCCAAATTTTAAGGATTAGCAGAATTTTGCCAAATACCAAAAGAAGGAAAGGATATCATAAGAGTCAGAAACAACATGTGTAAAGGCAGAGAAATATGAAATAATAAGGTATGTGAAGGGGCATGGCTATTTATTTTAGAATTTTGAAATAATATGCTGTGCTAAATTTAGAGAATATGGTTACACTCATACCCCATAGGGCCTTATATGCAGGGCTAAGAAGTTTAATTACTCTTAAAGGAATGAGGATCAAAGAGGGTATTCTCAGCCCCTAGAATGGTGATGTCTGGTTTGCTAAGTGATACAATATGCTGTCCATGAGGCAGATACTTATAAAAAAGACCTCGAAATGTCCTGGACCCAAGGACTAGAAGAAGAATGGAGCCAAGATCAGTGCAATATGTTGGGAAGAATGACTGAAGTGGGTGAAGATAGAATAGGTATTAGAAACAGGCTCTAAATTCATGGCCTGGTCAAGACAGGGAGGGAGGTAGAAGCATATAGGAACAAAGCAGGAGGGCAGGGTGGTTGGGTTCTTCCAGAAGCCAGTATCTTGCTCACTTGAGGCAGACTTAAAAGGAGTAAGTATGAATCTTCTATTTTAAAATGGTCAGCATTTTTAAAAGCTGCTCAGTATGTGACACTTAAAGGCTGAAATGAATGCATATTTTGAACATGCAAAATATTTGTAAATATGGTTATGATTGCTCCCTTTTTATTGTTAGCATTTGTAATAATAACTCAATTAGGAATAAATGATAAAACAAAAAAAAAATTTTAAATGTTTTTCTTTCAGCTAAAGAGTCATGCTTTAGAACAGGGGCTAGCAAATAATGGCACATGGGCCAAATCCAGCTTGCACCATTTTTGTAAAAGTATTATTGGAACAAAACCATACCCATTCATTTACCTATTTTCTATGGCTACTTCACACTACAACATCAGAGTTAAATAATTACAACGTATGGCCCCCAAAGCCTAAAATACTTACTGTCTGGACATTTACAAAACAAAAAAACAAAACAAGACTGTTTCCCAGCCCCTGTTTTAGAACCTAGGGACAAATGGAGCAAATGCATTCCAATTACATAACATGAAAATAAACATAATGAACTAACCATATCTTATGTGCCTAGATCTTCATAGGAATTATTCTAAATCCCATGATATAGAGGAGGAAGGCAAGTCTCAGAAAGGTTTAGTGATATTTTGAATAGTATATAGGTAGTAAACATCCATAATATGATTTTGACTCATGCCTAATTGGTTGCAAAATCCATTTTCCTTTTTTTCTTTTTATCATATTTCCTGTGCTCTTCAATTCAATAAGCACTGGTTGTTGCCCTCCAGTACCTAGCAGGTCACTGCCCTAAGTTCTGTAGTGGTACAAAAATGACATGGTAACTTGCTTTTGAGGAGTGAAAATCTAGTGAAAGAATCAGATATGTAAATGTGGCAAAACATGAAAAAAAGCATGCCGTATATATGCACGAAGGTATGCAAAGTGGCTATATATCTATACCGATATAGATATAAAATAAAATAAAATAAAATAAATAAAATGCAGTCTAATGCTAAAGTTAAGAACACAACTCCCAAAGCCAGACTGCCAGGTTTGGACCCCTGGCTCCACTACAGGTGAGCTGTGCCACCGAGGGCTAGATACAGAATCTTTCTGTCAGTTTCCATTTCCATGAAGTGGAGATAGTAGTCAATTACTTTATAAGGTTGTGGGGACTAATGCATTATTTCATTCAATGTATCCTATTGAGCACCTACTAGGTGACAGGATTGATTGAGGCATTTGAGATACATCATTAAACAAAACAACACTCCTTATTTTGTGAAGGTTACAGTCTGCCAGAGGAAGATAGGCAATAAACAGTAAAATTGTAAATAAGTCAATTGTATGAAATGCTAGAAGAAAATGAGAACTTCTGGAAAAAAGGAAGGGAGAGCCGAGTATGGGAATCAGCAGCATGGGGCAGTGGGCAAAGAGTGGTTTGGGAGAGCCTCAGTGAGAAGGGAAGATTGCAGTGAAGACGTGGAGGAGGTGAAAGGTTGGCTGTGTGGCTGTCTCATCAGAGAGAACAACACAGAGTTCAGCTAGAGCCCAGATGCTGCCTGAGGTAGTGTCTGAGGAGTGGCAAATGGGCCAGAGTGTCTGAGATAGAATAAGCAAGAGGAAATTGGTGGAGAGAGGTCAAAGGGTGTTTGGTTCACCTAGCACTTTAGGGGACTTGCAAAGACTTTGGCATTTACTCAGTCTAAATGCCCTTCCAGGGTTTTGAACAGAAAAGAAGATCACACATTCAATGTTTATAAAGTGTTTTGCTTGTCTTATAAGAAGTATTCAATAAATATTAGTTGTAATTATTATTATTACTATTATTATCATGGTGCATCTGGGAATGGGGGATAACTCATTGCCTATGAAGGAGGATGGTGATATGAAACTGGAGAATTAAATTGTCACCAGGCTGAAATTAGTGTCACACTGAAGAGTTTGTACATTGTTGTGAAGACCAGGAGGAACTGAACTGATTTAAAAGTCATAATCATAAGAGGACTATGAGATCATTCTTGAGCAAACCCAATTTGATCGATTAATATCATACCATAGTTTTAGTTAAGTCAGTTTCCATGTTCATACCACACAACCAAGAAAAATATCCAATATTAGTAAGTACTTGTTATGATCTACAAAGGCTTCTGTTGCTTTACATGTATTATCCCCAAAACTCTATGATATAGGTTGTAATGTTATCTCCATTTTATAGATCAATAAACAAAAACCCAGAAAGATTAAGTGTTTTGCCCAAGATTATATAGTATCTTAGTTTGGGTTCTCTAAAATCCAAGAGATTGCTAAAAAAAAATAAAATAAACAAAAACAAAAACAAAACTTAAAAAGCAGAACCACCACCACCACCACCACCACCAAGGGAAGGCTTACAAGGTAGGGTATGTGCTACATGCAATCTCAGAGCAACACAGAGGTACAAAGATGGTAAGGCAAGAAAAGAAAATGTAAGGTGGTACATTACCAAGCTTTTAGATGACAACATAGCCAGCTACTCAGTCATGCTGGACAGATTCAAATAGAACTCGTGGATCCACCATGCCTTGGAGGGGAAGAAAAGAAGGAAATTGATCTGATGGCTTCTTCTTGTTTTCCTTTCTCTGGTTGATTCCAGTTAGCCCACAGGATGTTAACTCCCTTGTTGTCTGCATGCGTTAACTGACAGACTCTGGGGAAGCCAGATCCCTCGTTTCCCATCTCAGTGCTTCACACAGGCTCCCATTTCCTTCACGTGGTGCTTCACATGGTCCTTCACACAGGAGAGCCTGTCACTTCTCACCTGGATACTGGAGTTGCTGGGCTTTTACATGGCACCCTGCCAAAGACTGACCTTTTTTGGGAAGCGGAGATAACCAATGTTACAAGAAGAGTCACTGTGGAATCATAGCACTCTTTTACTCTCCTTTAAGCAAGTGGGGCTCACTGGACATTTGGGCTTGATAGATTCCTGACAAGTGCATAAACTAGGTCGGATGCACATAGCTAGGAAATAGATTTTCCAGGAAGAATAGATTGAACCAGGAAGTCTGACTACAGAAACACCAAAACATGTTCTTAACTGCTACTGCAGACTGCCTACTAAGCCTACTTCATGTAAGGGTCCAACTTTTTAAACAAGAATAATTCAAAGAGACCAAGGTTTTAAATTCTGTCCAACTCAGTATTACTACACAGAAGCATATGTTTTGGTCCCTCATTTTCTGGATTTTCATTACCATTGTGTGATTTTTAAGAAAAATTAATGTATTAAAAATCTAACCTTATAGAAACAAATCAATTTTTATAATAAAAATTATTATCATATTAAACCATTTCTATTTCATACCATAAAAGCTTTTGCTTTACTAATAACTTTTTTTCTCTAACTGGTGGTACGTATTGGATTGGTTTACAGATCATTAATTATTTGGTTTAGTACTGTAGGAAAAAGAAATAATTCTAGTTTATTGACAAGGGCATCTTCATATAAGGACTTACCACAGATCATAGTGTCAGAGACTTTAGGGTTCATTTAGGCCAATATTTACTCAGAGTACTTAAACACTTTGATTGCATTAAGGAAGTTGCTGACCTGGAGCTGTGTCATTCTACTGTTTGTTAACTACAAGGAATAGTTAGGCCTTTAAAGAGAAACAGTCTGTGCTTATCAAAATTTTCAACCACTTATATTTACGAAGAAATAGAATAATTATAATAAAGAGAAATCCACTTATCACCTATGCATTAAATGCTTACAAACTATAGAACACTGTTGTAAGCATTGTGGGGAATGTGAGTTACCTATGTCTCCTAAAAACTTCTGGAATCTTTCAATGTTTTCTAGCCCTACACCACTCTTTAGAGTCACTATTACCTCTCAGCTTCAGCTGGAACAGTATAGCAGACTCATGGTTAATATTCATGGTTCTTCTCTGCTGTCCTTTGAATCTGATCATGTAATATTCCAATTCATTTGCTTAAGTGGTTTCTCATTGGTCTTTTAAGATATTTACATGGCTCGGGGCACCTGGGTGGCTCAGTAGGTTAAGCCTCTGTCTTCGGCTCAGGTCGTGATCTCAGAGTTCTGGGATCAAGACCCACATTGGGCTCTCTGCTCAGCAGGGAGCCTGCTTCCCCCTCTCTGTCTGCCGGCCTCGCTGCCTACTTGTGATCTCTCTTTCTCTATTCAATAAATAAATAAAATCTTAAAAAAAAGAAAAAGATATTTACATATGGCTCAACATGATCTAGAAGCTCCTAAAAGACCTTACCCATATTTTCTATCTAGCTTCATCTCTCCTTAATCCTTCATGCTTTCTCAACCGTTCCCCAACCCTAGTGTGCACTCCATGATCCAGCCTATATATGGTTTGTTTGTTTGTTTGTTTGTTTAAAAGATTTTATTTATTTATTTGACTGAGATCACAAGTAGGCAGAGAGGCAGGCAGAGAGAGAGAGGAGAAAGCAGGCTCCCTGCGGAGCTGAGAGCCCGATGCGGGGCTCAATCCCAGGACCCTAGGATCATGACCTGAGCCGAATGCAGAGACTTTAACCCACTGAGCCACCCAGGTGCCCCAGCCTGTATATGTTTATAATAGGCTCCCCCTAGCTCTCTTTCTTATTATAAGCTCACTGTTCTGCCACAAACAATCCTTATCTCTGCCAAACAGTGCCCTGTTTTGTACCACTTATTAATTTGGTTGATTTGTATTCCTCCTTTAGGTCTCTGCTTAGATGTTACATACATTGAGCAGTCTTTTTTTTTTTTTAAATTAACATATAATGTATTGTTTCAGGGTCTGTGATTCATCAGTCTTACACAATTCACAGCACTCACCATACCACATACCCTGTCCAGTGTCCATCACCCAGTGACCCCAGCCCTCCCATTCCCTTCCCCTCCAGCAACCCTCAGTTTGTTTCCTGAGATTAAGAGTCTCTTATGTTTTGTCTCCCTCTCTGGTTTCATCTTGTTTCATTTTTCCTTCCCTTCCCTTACGATCTTCTGTCTTGTTTCTCAAATTCCTCCTATCAGTGAGATCATATGATAATTGTCTTTCTCTGACCGACTTATTTCACTTAGCATAATACCCTCTAGTTCCCTCCACATTGTTGCAAATGGCAAGATTTCAGGGTTTTTTGATGGCCACATGATATTCCATTGTATATATACACTACGTCTTCTTTATCCATTTATCTGTTGATGGATATATAGGCTCTTTCCATAGTTTGGCTATTGTCATTGAGCAGTCTTCTTGAGGACAGCCCATTTCCCAACTTCTGGTTGTATATTTTCCTCTGATTTTCTTTGCTATCCTTTGCCATCCCAACTACATCATATGTCTCTTTCAAATGCCTAACTCAACTCTAGGATTTAAGAAGATAAACTATCCTTCTCAGTACCCATCCTAGTACCTCTGATCTAGGAAATACTCAATAAATTTATGGGAAAGGAATGAATTAATCCATCATTTTCAACTCCCTACTATATACCAGGCATATTTATTATATCTAAATTTTACAACTAACCAAGGTACATAATGTTTCCATGTAAAGAAGGGAAACATGATTCTGTGTTCTCTTAGGTATAAAACAGCTACATAGACCATGTTGCCTTCCACTTTCTACCAGTGTTACTAATATTTTACAGCCTAAATGTAAGATGTAGCCATGATCTCTGATAAATTAAATCCTGTGTGTTTCAGTTCCATTTTCTGATTATAGAGACATTTTTAAATCCCAGTTGTTATATCCAATAATCCAAAAGCTTTGTGTAAAGCACATACTTAATAACTCTTCAGTCTTGGGGTGCCTGGGTGGCTGAGTGGGTTAAAGCCTCTGTCTTGGGCTCATGTCATGATACCAGGGTCCTGAGATCAAGCCCTGCATTGGGCTCTCTGCTCATCAGGGAGCCTGCTCCCCCCTCCCTTGCCTGCCTCTCTGCCTGCTTGTGATCTCTGTCTGTCAAATAAATAAATAAAATCTTTAAAAAACAATAACTCTTCAGTGTCTTAATCCAAAGAAATCATTGATTTAAAAAAGAAAAGATAAAAAGTATTGATCACTAAAGAGAAGTCTTTAGAGAGCTATGAAAAATATTAAAGCTTTAATAAAAAATTGGGGGCTATGATTTTTTAGAAACTAACAATCCCAACTAATAAGTTCTTCTTTTCTATATAGGCATGAGAAATATTTTGTGGTATAAATCAAATATTATGGTGGTAAAATTCTGCTTTTATTACCAAAACCTAATTCATTGTAATTTCACAGAATTTTGTTTGCTTGTTTGATAAAACATGCTAGTGCTCATGATCACCTTTTTCTTATAAATAAAAAGCAACCTATGAATAAAACAACATTTTCTTGTTTCTTCTCTGCCTTAAAATAATTTACAGTGGTTTTAGAGAGTTATTAAAGCTTACGATTTCATTCGAACAAAAGAATTAAGTATGTCCTATTTTGCTTTCATAAAATAGTATCTTTTCCTTTGTCACCATTTTTATCTCCTTTGCCATGGCATTTATCTATAGCAGACACTGCTGTTGCTGTGACCAGACCCTTAGCACTTAGCTTTGTTCCATCTCTCCTCAGGGCAAGCATCACATCCCTTTCTTCAGGGGCTTTCTCTGGCCAAGGTCATGTGCTCAATGTGTTGGTTCCTTGGAGCAGGTCTCAATCAAGATTAACGGTTTCATGGGAAAATAGCCAACTTCCCTGCCCTCCAGGCGGGCCCACTCTGCAGCATGCTCTGCTTTTTCCTAGAAGTCCTCAATGTGATTGAGCCCCAGTTACCTACCATAATTATAGGTTTCCTTCACTTCTCTTTTGTATTTCTCTTGCTTGGGATCACTTCTCAAACAAACTTCTAGTTTCAGGGTTGGCTTCTGGAGGGACCCAATCTAAGACTTTATCAGTTGTATCAGATGAAGGTTATAAATCCCAAGCTTGCGCTCTTTAAGTTTCAGTCCTTTCCATCAGAATGTCCTCCTCTTCTTGGGAAACAAGGAGACAGAGAGAGTATGAGCAAGATCACTTTATGCATCCCCCATTTTTATCCCTCCAGATATGATTTAACCTATCATGTATTAAGAAAACCTACTAGGTTACTAGTCACTACATATATTTGATTGTTGATATGTTGATATGTTGAGTTCTAGGAAGGCTGTAAGCTTTTTGGAACCTCTCTTCCTGTCAAAACAGGATGGGATAGGATTACTTGAAAGCAATACAATAAAAGACATAAATGGTCCCAAGAAGGTGTTTACAGCATTCTGAAGTAATTCACTTGGCAAAGTCCCTTTTCTGTAGCTGATTCTTGCTTAACTCAGGGTGCTGGTAACAAAGACAAATGATGCCATGACAGTTGGCAGTACAAGCAGGCTGACATGTCATAGAAAAAAGGCTATCAGTTCTGATTGTTCGCCAGCAGTTTCTTTCTCTCTCCCTCATCAGACTAAACATGGCAGCAATGTGAATATATGATTTATACTACTCAGTAGTGCATCTTGCACACATCCTTCTCTTGAAGGAAAATGATGAACGGTACCTGTGACAGGTTCCTTCCACATCAGAATCATCTGATAACTGAAAGAAGAGGGTAAAGAGGAGTGTCTGGTCTTTGCTTGTCAGACAGATAATAAAGGGGAAACATTTTATTGGAAACATTATGTGCTCTACAGTGGCAGTAATGAACTCTGTTCAAGGTTTTGAGAGAACCAAAGGATCCTCATTGATACTGTGACATGTGAGAGACATGTAGGCTCAGAGTCTCTTGTTTCTGTTGAGCTCTGTAGGAAGTAGATTGAGGGGATAAAAAGAGCACAGTTTTGGGAGTTAGACCTGGGCTAGAATATTGTCATTGCTACTTCCTGGATGTGGCAAATCTGGCAAGACATCTTCACCTCTATAAGCTTCAGTTTTCTTCATTGTAAAAAGCAATATTAATAACTGTTAAACAAAATCACTGTATGAATTAACCTTGAAATTATAGAATATTTATAGGAACATAGATGCATGTGAACTACATGTTGTAAGACGCAGCGATTTTTAGTTTAATGGATTTTGCATGAGTCTCAATTACAGGTTGAATACCCTTCACATTCAGGACTGTGTTGACAGTGGAAAGTCAAAGGTGAGTAGAACATGATCTCTGCACCAGGAGAGTTCACAGTCAAATTTGGGAGGAGAAACCAATTTACTGCTGGAGTACATATATATATTCTTCTAAACACTTGTCTTTCTTTCTTTCTTTGTGTTTTAAGAGGATTATCACTCAGCTTTCATCCATAAACAATGAGGGTCTATTGTTTTGTGTTCCATGCCATGTGATGAAACACCCACAAACAGCTGAGTCTTTTGTTTTGTCTTCCATGCCACATGCATGTATCTGGAATAATGTATTCTGTAATAAGGTATTTTATATATATATATGTATTATGTATGTATATACACATGTATATATGTGCATACATATAAGTATATATGAATGTAATATAATTAAATATATTAATATAAAATAAAAACCTGTCGTGATGATAAGGAAAGGTGATCATTTTAATCTCTTACCAGATAAAATAAATAAATTCATGTTCTTTGAGGAACAGTTTAGACTCAGTCAAATAAGGCCTTACCTATAATATATTTTTATTCAGTCTTATTATCTGATGCCTTAATTTTTGTCTTTGGTAACTCAAGCAGGAATTGCTCTCAACAAACTGGGAATCTCAGTGCAAAAAGGAGGACAAAAGAAGCTATGATGGGGTAAAAATCAAAGGCAAAGGGATAAGGCTGGTTCCTTAGGGGAAATGAATGGGCTTGGTTCTTTTGGGCTTGATTCACACCAGGGCTAGTAAACAAGGAGTCTGATGCCATAGTTAAGGCACGGTGACCTGGTCCTTTACCTAGGGTGGGGCTCACAGTTAGCAGGATAGCAGCTTTGTGTTTGTAAAAGGTTTGTAAAATTTAGGGAAGAATTCTTACTTCTGAATGAATACAGTTGATCCTTGAAGAGTGTGGGGGTTAGTCAGGTTTGCATATATCTTTGGACTCTCCCTGAAACCTACTTACTAGTAGCCTACTGTTGGCTGGAAGCTGTATCAATAACATAGTCAATTAACACTTATTTTGTATGTTATATATACATACAAAATTATACACTATAATTAGTATATTTTATAGACTATATATATTATATACTATATTCTTAGAATCAAGTAAAGAAAAAGTTACTAAGAAAATCATAAGGAAAAGAAGATACATTTACAGTACTATACTGTATATACCATATAATGTCAGCATAATGTACAATATAATGTACCATATAATGTACAGTACTATACCATATATACCGTAAAAATGTCTTAGATAAATGGATCCATGTAGTTCAAACTATGTATTTTTCAAGGGTCAGCTGTATATGAAGGAAATGGTCCATATTCCCTGGGGCAGAGTTGGAAAATACTGATGAAGTTATTCTTGAACTGCCTACTATATATTAGAATAATCTGAAAAGCTTTTCTAAAGCAAAACAAAACAAAAACAATGTATAGATCATAATCCCAAAGTAATTAAATCATAATCTCTGGGGTGGAGTCATTTTATTATAAAAATAACTAGACAATCAGAAAAAATGAAAAAAACTTTACATTGAACATCCATTTATTTCTTGCTTAGAGTCTACATTTAAAAGTTTGCTTTATCAAACTTGCTTTATCAAATATCCATCTGCAAATTTTCTGTCTCTCCATCCAGTAATCCATTCTATTTTTGGTGTGTTTGGAAGTAAATTGCAGATATTGGCACATTTTTCCTTAAGTATGTCAGCTTGCATATCATTAGCAAGATTATAATATTATTTACAACTTTATTTGATTTGTAATTTACATACATTGTAATACTTATCTCTCAGGTGTCCATTTTCTAAGTTTTTAACAAATGCAATGCACCACTGCAACCCAGACTTTTATCAAGATATAAAATATTACCATGACACCAGTAAGTTTTCTGCTCCCTTCCCCAGCCAATATCTTGCCCCTATTCCCCACAGACAATCATTATTTTGACATTTTTCCCTAACTACAGATTAATTATTGCCTTTTTGAGAATTTAATACAAATATAATACATACTCTCTGTATAAGGCATTGTTCACTTTTCATAATCTTTTGGAGATTAATCCAGGCTAATGCCTCTGATTTTTTTTTTCCTTTTTGTTGCTGATTAGTATTGTTTGGCATAAATATACTACAGGTTTTTCATATAATCTCCTTTTGATGGACACTTTGGCTGCTTCCAGTTTAGCTGTGATGACTGATCCTTCTATAGGCATTTTTTACATAAGTCCTTTTGAACATTTTCTAGGAGTGGAATAACTAGGCCATAGGGCACATTTAGTTTAGTTTTAGAGAAAAGTGCCTGAACATTTTTTTCTAGATGATTACAGTTTTTATTCCCACCAATAATTTGAGAATTCTAATTGTTCCACAACTCACCAACACTTGCCATCATCAATCATTTTAATTATAGTAATTCTGATGGACATATATTGATATCTTATTGTGATGGCAAGTGATATTAATTACTTTTTCATATTCATATTGACTATCTGTCCTCTTTTGTGAGGTGACTTTTACATTTTTGCCCACTTTTCATGTGGTTCTCACTTATGTACTATTAATTTGTAAGAGATTTTTTTGTTTTGTTTGTTTTTGTTTGTTTGTTTATATATCCTGGACACCAGTTCTCTGTCAGGTATATATTTTGTGAAATCTTTTCTCTCAGCCTATATGTTGATAACTTGTCTATTCATGGTATTATTGTTCAATGAAAAAAGTTCTACATTTTGCTAAATTCTAATTTATCTTTTTTTTTTCTTTTATAATCACTACTTTCTTAGGCTATGAAAATTTTCTTTTTCAAACTTTTTCAGGTGATTCTAACTTGCGGCCAGAATTGAGACCAACTGGACTATAGGGATCACTGAGGTTCTCTGGCAAGCCATAGTGCTAATCAGGTCACAAAAACATTGAATTTTGGAGAAATTAGTATGTTTGAAATAAAGGTGGCCTTGAGACACTCAGGTACCCAGGCTTCATCCCAGGGCATAGAGCTTATGGTGGCTAGTATAATTCAGACCCTCTAGTCATTTTATGACTAGATTGTGGTAATTTCAGATTCTGGATAAGATAGAAGTTGTAAGATTGGGGGCATCAGTGACTATAGTCGATCAAGAAAGAGGAGAATTAGGGATTAAAATCCTTAACACCTGAAACTTCAGCATTCTATCCCTACCAATAATAGATTAAGTATACTGGATCATATAATTTCCCTGTACTACGTTTATGGAATATATTATGGAAAAAAACAAAAATTAAACCTACAAAATATTATTGGCAAATGTTAGGTTAGTTTGAGCTTAATTTAGAACAGGACCACAAAATCAAAATGCTTAGTAAGGAAAGACAGATTAGCTCATGATAGTACTGGGTGACATTTATGAAATGCTTAATGTGTATCAGCCATTGGCAAACTGTGGTCAACAAGTCAATCTGTCCCACTATCTGTTTTTGTAAATAAAACTTTATTGTAACATAGTTACCTCCTTGATTTACTTATTGTCTATGGCTAATCTTACCCTGCAAAGGCTATTGGGTAGTTTTAACAGGGACCATGGCCCACAGAGTCAATATTCACTATTTGTTTCTTTACAGAAGAGTTTGCTGACATCTGATAGCCATTTTTTTTAAAGCCATATAACATGTCTATAGGAAAATGTTTAACTTCTATTTCAAAGTTGGACAACTGAAGCTCAGTGTTTAGATGACTCTTCCAAGGAAGTAAGAGGAAGACCTAGAATTTAAACTCATGTATGAATGGCTTCAGTGCATATAATCATTTTGTTGTACCGTATTCTCCCCCTCAGTCATATAGAAGAACTTAAATAAGATAAATTTAATTATTATGATCATTGAAAGACTTAGGCATGCTTTAGATATTGGAAAAAAATGGTTGATAGGTTGAGTGATCATTGTTGAAAGATTACAAGAAAATATTGATACCAATTAATCATACCTAATCTAAATTATATATATTATGAACATAATCTAAACTCCATTTTGTGGTACTATGTTTAACATTGATTCCTTCTTTAGGACAAAGAGACAGGACATATATGAGACACTGTGATGCAAAGCAGAAATGAATCGGCATCAAAAGCCATATTCATACTAGGAAGAACCTTTGGCTACAAAGGTACATGTGGTAGAAAAAATAACATTTTAACTAGTCCTTGACAAATAGGAAAAATTATATATATATAATTTATATATATATAAAATATAACATTGCTTGCAAGGAAACCAATTCATGTGTAAAGAACAAACTAAAGTTCAGTTTTTCTGAAAAGTAGACTGCAGGAGGCATTGCTAAAAATAAGCCAGAAAAGAAGGTCACTGTTATATCATAGAAGGTCTCGAATACCTGGTTAAGAAGCTGCAAATAAATGGAGAAGATTTATAGCTAAGATGACCAAGCATTGTAATTTGTCTGGAAAGCAATTTCTGAGGTACAAGGCTTTTAATGCTAAAACCAAAACAGTTCTGGGCAAATTGGGATGGTTGGTCACTCTATTTATACCTTCCCCCAATGCCTATACACTCTCTTAGAGTAGCTTATGTTCCTGTAAAAATAATACAGAACTGTAATCTTTACTAACTCCTATGTTAAAATTTAATAAAAATCATCTTAAAGATCATGATAAAAGAAAGGATGAATTGAGTCAACTGGAATTCACTTGGGAATGATGTGAGAATTAGTTGCTGAATTCATTATCAATTATATTTCATTTTAGCAGATCCTAGCATTACTGATAGGCAATATGATAACTATAGAAAAGTGTTATACACCAGAGAGGCTAATTAATAAAGCGTCCTTTGCTAAATAAAAAAAAAAGTGACAAATAATCAAGCAATATCCTTTGTGAATTGGTTTTCAGATACAGTTTTTTTAATTAAAAATTATCTCATCTTATTATTTGTTCTATGTTAATAAAGCATTTTAAATTATGACTAGCATATTGGGCATTACAAACTTTGATTACTCTTAAGTGCTCTTAGGCACTTGATATAAAATAACATTTGATTTATTCTTTTTTTTTTTTTTTGCTAATTTATTCGATCACTGAAGGGAGAGTTTTCGAGAGCCTACTAAAGGTGGGAGAAATCAAGATGAATAAGACAAATGCCCTACCCTCAAGTAGCTCAGGATCCCCTTAGGAAGAAAGATGTAAAAACAAATATTAACAAAACTAAGAAGTTAAAAAAATACAACAGTAGTGAATACATGCCAGTTTTTGTGGAATAAAGGAATTATTTCCACTTTAGATAGGGTAGTCAGAGAAGGCTTCACAGAAGTGATAGGTGAGAGGAGCCTCAACAGATATATAGGCATGCAGTGTGTCCCAAGTTTTGTTTATAGAGGAATGAATAAATAAAATGGAGGAATTTGATATGAGAGTCTGTACTGAACTAGTAAACAGTTGGGTCTTTGGTACTACTGATGGGATATTTATTGACAAATTAGAGGAAGGTGGTGAAAAAATCCATGTAACTGTGGAATGGATATGGATGAAGGAGAGGGGAATATGAATGCCAGAGCTGAAGGGGCTACCACTGTGGATTGAGTCTCAGGAAAAAGACAATTGAAAGGATGACAAGTGGTCTAAAGTGATTAGAAGACTAAGAGGAAATGGCAGAATAAATATGTAATAGATGGGCAAAATTTAGAACACTGTATCTCAGTGCCAAGTAGAGATTTAAATGTGCTTATGCACTGTTTTGGAGATTGTAGACCAGCATATGCACTCTCTCTCTCTCTCTCTCTCTCTTTTTTTTTTTTTTTTAAGGATTTCATTTATTCACTTGAGAGAGAGAGTGTGCGTGAGCAGGAGGGAGAGGGAGAAGGAATCTAAAGTAGACTCTGTACTGAGCACAGAGCCCGATGTGGGGCTCATCCATAACTGCAAGATCATGACCTGAGCCACAACTGAGTTGGATGCTTAACCTTCTGAGCCACCAGGCAACCCCCAGCAAATGCATTCTTTTTTTTTAAATCATTTTTTAAAATTTATTTTCAGCATAACAGTATTCATTGTTTTTTGTACCACACCCAGTGCTCCATGCAATCCGTGCCCTCTCTAAGATCAAGGTCACACTTTTTAAGAAAAGTAAAGGTTTGCTGACTCTATGACCTAGCTATTCTACTTTTGGATCTGTATTCCAAAAAAAGTGTTGTGCAGATCTAGAAGGGGGTTTTAGAGGGTAGCAAAATGTTAATGTTATTTGTGGTAGCAAAAATTTGAAGGTAACTTGGGTGGGTGCTCACCCATGGGAGAGTGGATGGGTGAAATGTGGAGAAGGGATACATAAGTAATCAGAAACCATGAATAGCCACATTGAAGGATCTGAAAGCACAATGCTTAGAGCAACAAGAATAGTAGAAAACAGTGACATTTATAACAGATTTTCATTTTTATAAATTAAAAATACATGTACTTAAAATGATAATATAGTCAGTTTTTTATAATGCAACATATTCTTTCCTAAAAATAATCTTGCTATACAAAATTTTACAATAAAGCTGCAGTGGTTGTGAGGGAAATGGGTTTGGGAATAGCACTCAAAAACTTTGCTAGTGACTAGAAAGACTGGCATCTAATAAAAGCTGTGGCATAATTGCGCATATGTTAAGCAGTTGGGAAACGTCCATATATACTACAGTACATACCTACTACAAGTTTAGGTTGACAAGGCCAGGATTTTTCTTATGAAAATGGGCACAAGGCGGGTTGCAGCTTGTGAGCTTACTGTGAGATGGGCGAATGAGGCTTCTCTGATATCAAGCAGAAAGTTGTAATGCAGGTGTGAGTGTGGATGGTTCATAACACATGCTGAATTGAGATAGCTCTGTGTGTGTGTGTGTGTGTCTGTGTCTGTGTGTTTTGTGTATTCCTGCGGACTCCAGTCAGTGGAGCACCGTTTTCTACATTCACTTGGTATTTCTCCTGGACAGAGTTACACATAAAGAGAAATTTGTGTTATGCTTAAATTATTCTCTATGTCAGGGGCATTGGGGCAAGTTCATGATTTCAAAAGAAGAGTTATAGCAGAAATGACGGTTTGAATACATGCAAACAAATGAGAATAAGATATTGTAGAATTTAAAAAGCTAAGTATATAAAATAGGGGATTTTCATAAACAATGATGTTGATTGATAATATTCCTGAGTTACAGAGTATGATTAATCAACTCTAAATTACTTTAATTCAGAGGGAGAGAGTGGAGGAGGAAGGAAGGAAAGAAAGAAAGGGAGTGGGGAGGGGCACCTGGGTGGCTCAGTGGGTTAAAGCCTCTGCCTTCGGCTTAGGTCATGATCCCAGGGGCCTGGGATGGAGCCCTGCGTTGGGCTCTCTGCTCAGTGGGGGCCTGCTTCCCTTCCTCTCTCTGCCTGCCTCTCTGCCTACTTGTGATCTCTGTCTGTCAAATAAATAAATAAAATCTTAAAAAAAAAAAAAGAAAGAAAGAAAGAAAGGGAGGGGGGGAAGAAAAGAGAGGAATGGGAAACAGAGGGGGTTTCTTTATGGCCAAGGTGAATATTTCAGGGAAGAATCCCTGAGAAAATCCAGGATGCCTGAGATTGTTTTCATATGTAGTGGGAACTAACCAAAAGAGCTTATTTAAAAAAAAAAAAAAAGAAAGAAAGAAAAGAAAGAGTGAGAGCTAGAGCAAGAGAGAGAGAGAGAGAAGAGAGGGCTGCAGGGGATCTTAAATCCAGATGCTGACAGTGAAGAATGGCATTAGTGATGGAAGAACACCATTGCAGTGACTCAGGAAGCTAAGCAACATGATCGTACAGAACTAGAGACAGAAAGACAAAGAGGATTGAAAGAAAAAAAAATCCACACAGATAATAGTTGATAATAAACAGGAAGTTGATCTCTAAATCAGCCAAAGACACTAGTCTGAGTAAGCTCCCCCGCATTTTGAGCTTTGTGAGTGGTAATACCCATATATCCTTCCCAATATATAGCTGACTGAAAAGAGCAGATTATATAGCTAAAAATCATCGATGCTGGGAAGTTGCAGAGAATACCCAATAATTTAGTGACTACCGCTCGGTTTGATCACGGGGCACAGAGGGATGGTTATGGGGTAAGACAGAAATTGTAAAAGGAGGTGTGAAAAGTAGTCTGCAGAGGAAATAAAAATTGCAGATTCAAGGACAAAAATGAGAAACCAGCCTCTGGATGGTAATGAACAGTAAGACAGTTGATGGTAAAAATGAAAGGTGATAATGAATCACTTTTACACAGATGAATATTCACTGGGGTGATACGGCTTAACAGGAGGGAAAAGTGCATTCTAGAGATCGAAAGATCTTGCAGTTGGAACAGACAAGCTAATATTTCCCCTTTGGAATGATGTGGGCTGGACTACAGTGTAGAAATATGTACTCCAAAGGAAAACCAGAGCATTTTTTATTAAAGGTTAGATATAATACCAATCAGGCACAAATAATGGAGGGAGGGAATGAAAGAGGGAGGGCATCTACTAATGGTCAGGCAATGTGACACAGAGGTGATGTCATTTACCTGCCAAATTAATATGATTATGTTTGTGTCATGAGATCTCAGTTGGGATGTTCCTTACCTCTCAAAATCTAGGTTGAATTTACTTCTTCTCACCATCTATCTGCACCAGTAGACATACCGTACTTCCCTAAATATATTAAGAGTTCCCTTTTCATGGCTATTCACCTGTCTGGATACCTGTTCTGTCCTGAATCATCTTTGTTGACCTACACTTAGAACTCTGGTTCCTCCATTTCTCTAAAATCAACACTCCTGGGGTGACTGAGTGGCTCAGTCAGTTAAACTTCTGCCTTCAGCTCAGGTCATGATCCCAGGGTTCTGGGATCAAGTCTGCTGTTGGGCTCCCTCCTAAATGGGGAGCCTGCTTTTCCCTCTACCCCTACCCCCCACCCCACTGCCTTGTGCTCTCTCTGACTATCTCTTTCTCCCTCTCTCAAATAAATAAATAGAATCTTAAAAAAAATCAGTACTCCTAATAAATATGTCTAAGTCTTTTAGACTGTCCTTAAGATGTATGTAAAACAGGATTTATATGACACAATGTAAACAACTTAGAATATTAAGAAACTTTGCTCTTGTGATGCTCTTAGTTAACACACTGTGGAGTTTCATACATCCTTAACCCCAGTTGACTTTAGAAATTCCCCATTAGAGTCTTCTGTTGCTTTTCTTCCCCTTTCTTGCCTTCTAGGTTCTTTTCTCTCCTCCTTTGTTTCAAGTTTAATTTTCCAACATAGAGCATCTTGTCCCTCTTCCCTGAAGCTATGGTGCCAATCAGTTACCACCAGAGCTTATCAAGGTGTTTTTCTGTAAAACACAGTCCTTTTCCTAATAGAAATTCTGGTTGTTAGAATAATAAATTCATTCACTTCTTTATACTCATTTTAATGGATGACAGAGGAGGCTTAGCTAGGTTAAATGACATATGCCAGATCACAAAGTTACTAAGGAAGATGAACCAGTACTCAAACGCTGTGTTTGCGAATAAAAAAAAATAATAAAAAGAGAAGCCTATTTCAAGTGTTTCTGATGAAACAGGCATAGAACCAAGGGGAGCTCATCGATTAACTACAGAGCTACCGGTAAGGTCTCATTGGTGCCCCATAGATGAGGAGACATATTCAAGTGATAGTTTGCTCTGAGAGCATGCAGAGCCCTGTCTGCATTTCTGATGTTTTCTCCTCCATGAAGTTGATGTATTTTTCTCTTTCTCATTCTCTGTTCTAGTTTTCTGGTTATTGGGAGGTTTGGTTATTTTTTGGATTATGGATGGTAGCAACAAAGAGGATAATCTCTCTCTGATTGGGCCAACTCTTCTCTAATTTCCTCCTTAAGGCTGGCAGTGTGAGGGCAGTTTTGGACTTGCCTGTCAGAAAAGGGGCCTTTATATCAATCTCCCTCTTCATGTGGGGGAAAAGTATGGTAAGGGAAACTACTGTCTGCAAAAATTGCTTTTTAGATGGGGAAAGATTTTTACATGTTCCCTTTAGAGATTGGCACTTACTGCGATGGTCCTTGGTTAGACTGGAAAATGAAATATGGATAGGCTGTTGCAGTATCCTATCAGGAACCTCATGTAGGCCTTTCCACTGTCTGGCCCTGGTCTAGTTCTGGCAGTTACTTGGTGTTCTCCTTTTCTTGCAAATCAGACCATGAAATGAATATCGTTTCTCACTCCTGTACTCTCCCAGCACTGCAGAATATGAGCACATCCCCCCACCCTGGCAGACCAGCTATTAAGATCTTTTCCTTTTAAGGGATTTACAGAGAGGTGCTTGTTTTAGCAGTAAGAGCATATCCTCTGGGTTCAAATTCCATCTCTGTCACTTCCTAGTTGTGTGACTTTGCACAAGTTATGCAAACTACCTGTGCCTCAGTTTCCTTGCCCATCAAATGGGGCTGTTGATGGTAGTACATATCTCATAGGATCAATATGAAGATTAAGTTTGTTAATGCTTATTAAGTACTTATAATAGCATACGGGGTTAGCAAATGTTATGTAAGTGCTTGTTAGATTAAAAATACATAATCTCTGAGAATGGCTAGACATAGGTATCAAAAGTTAGACATTTCCCCAGCCCTATAGATCTGAGTTTGTTGGCCTATCTCAGTTCTTTTGGTGCTTCTGTTCCTGGTATGCATCTCACTTTGTGGAAGTGACCTCATTCATGACTAACTGCAGGCTTCGTGAATGGAGAATTCTATTGATCTTATTTATTGTTTTGTCCCCACTGCATATCGCTGTATAATTAACTGAAACCCTTACTATTTGAGTCTTCTGTCTATATTGCAAATTTACTTTTAGAGAGATAAATGAAAGGAGGATTCGGAGTCTGTCCCCTGCTTTTTCATTTCTGCCTTCTAATAGAAAGCCAGGGGGATGCCTCTTCTCATCAGATACTCTCTTACCATCATGAATCAAAAACCATCCAGTAAGTAAAACGAACAAACAAACAAAAATAGAAACCATCCAAAAGAAATTAGGCAGCCTGTACTGGGCCTCTGTCACTTTCCGGTGGATCTGTCTGAGAATAATCCCCTCTCAGCTTTTCCTTCTATTACCTTTGGTGATTTCAAATTAGGGTAGATCAAGGACATTCAAAAATCTTTAACAACTCGTCCAGACACCAGTGAGGTGGAACTGAAGAGTTTGGAAATAGTCCAGGTTATTTTGAGGAAACTTGGGCCTAAAAGATCTGGAGCTTCTTAGAACTGTCTAATTTCCCTGGGGAAGCTTCTGGCAAGTGTTGTACCATTGGTAAGACCGAATAGCTAAGGCAATTTGGCATGGCCACAGAGAAATATGCTTAAGGGGAGATAAACTTATTGCCAGAACCATCCATATTGGGGGCGGGGGGAGAAAATCACAGTAAGCTATTTTGCAAGTAACTACCCATATTATAAGCACAGAATTGGAAGCTTCAGGAAATGAAAAATAATCATCATTAAAAGTAATGGTGAATAATAGCTTTAAAAGACCAACTATAGAATTTCACATTTTGGGTACAGATTTTACTGAGAAATATATGTATTTGTGTGTATGTGTACATATGTGTGTACATATCAGCTTAGAGAAAACTGTACTTTTTTAAAAGATTTTTAAAATTTATCCATTTGACACACACACACACACACACACACAGAACAAGCAGGGGGAGCAGCAGAGGGAGAAGGAGAAGCAGACTCCCCGCTGAGCAGGGAGCCTGATGCAGGGCTTGATCCAATGACCTCAGGATCATGACCCGAGCTGAAGACAGATGCCTAATCAACTGAGCCACCCAGGTGCCCCAAGAAAACTGTACTTTTAAAGTATAAGTTTCACCTATAACATGGGCAAATTATTGAGTTCAGTGATGAGCTCTTTCCAAGCTCCCCTTAACCTGTTTGTCCCAGGACCAGACACACTTGTGCCCTCATCACACTATGATTCCAGAAGTACTGTGGAAAGAGCATAGGCTTTGCAGTCATGCAGACTTGCATTCAAATTCTAGTTTCTCCATTTACTCCTGAGACAAGTGTAACCTGAGACAAGTTAATCAGTATCTATAAACCTCAGGTTTTCTGCTATAACTACTAGGGAAGAATTAAAATACCAATCTCTCAGATTAGCTGGGAGAACCAAATGAGAAAATATCACTTAAATCATACATCTCAATTCTTTTCCATTAGTAAGAGCCACTTAATAATAATCAGATCTTCTAATTTATGATAGAGCAGACACCCTAGAGCAATGATAGCATCCTGTGTATTCTTGGTAAGAGTAAGAATCTGGACTGTTTGGCTTTCATTACGCTTTATGATACATTCCATTAGGCTCTTTGTAACCCAAAGAGCAGAGTACTGTCAAGACAAATGGACTTCCTTAAGGTGTGCTGCCATAGCTACTTTATATTTTATTTTGAAAAAGACTTCTTGTATGGTAAAAAGCCACTAAATATTTGTGGAATGAATTAATTAAAAACTAACAAGCCTGAATCCTCAATTAACAAGGTGTTATTATTGTATTTTCCTACACTCCACTGAGGAGGAAAAACACCCAAACAAACAATGACAAGCTAATATTGGAATTTAAGTGAATTTAATTGTGCATGAGCATGTGTGTTAATTCCTTAGGTATATTCTAGGGTAAATACCCAATAAGATACAATGTTTCTATTTCTTCTGTATCTGTTATCTATCCTAGATTATGAAAACACATTTCAGACAGGGTTTTTGATTACTGCCAATAAATGCGTACATTTATTGGTTTGGGAGGATATTGTCAAGGGGAGGAGAGGAAAGGCAACATTGAATTGGTACTTAGACATCTGAGTTCTGATCCACAAATTAGCTGCGTAAACTTAGATAAATTGTTTCCACTCTCTCAGCTAGTTTTTTCATGTGTATGATGAGGAGATTGGATTTGATAATCTATATAGTATTTTCCATCTCTAAAACTTTAATAGTGTGGAAAGAAATTTGGTCATGATGCTTCAGAAACATTTGTGAATGTCTCTGTTATAGCACTTGACAGCATATATAGGAATGATATGTTTATATATCTTTGTGCTTCATTAGACTGTAAACTTCTTCAGGACCTGGCTTAGAGCCTAGAATAGAATAAATTTTAAAGGATTAGCTGATTTTCATTAATTGTACTGCTCAAATATATTAAGAAATGTCTAAATTTGAATTGTGATTCAGTTTATCTTTTAAAATAATGACAACTAATGACAATTTTCAAATGGCCTTACATCCTATAACTTTAAATGGACTTCAGATAAATGCACTGACCCAGGGTTAAAATTAAGCTATTAAAAAGATTTCAGCCTGCCATTTTTCAAAGGGCACAGGTGTGTACTGCTGAAAACAGTCCTGTTCCTCCCCATAGTGGGGGATGTGCAACACACATGCCTCTGCCTTTGAATTTGCTTTAGTCAACATTTTTATCTGTGCCTTTGCTGAAGATCTAGTAGACAGCTCATCAAATGCAAGAGTGACAGGAATCTGGAAAGAGACTGCATATAGTTTGTGATGGAATCATGATCCAAAGAGATTTTTAAGGCTGCAATAAGATTATTTAATTCTCTCAAAATGCAGTTTAACAAAGATGAATGTTCTATCTAGATATCTGAAAAAAAAATGTGTTTGGACAGGATCAGGGAGCTGTGGCTTAGTGGTTACAAATATAAAGTATCTTAAGGGTTCTAAAATAATAATAGTGATAATTACTATGAGAGTAGCCATCATTTATTGAGTACTTATTATGTGCCACTCATTGTCCCAGATGCTTCAGCTCTGTTTGAAGACCAGCACCTTTCCAGCATATGGTATTAGAAATGCATTTAAGACAACTAATGATAGGACTATTGAATTGCTACCTGATATGAGAATGAATTTAAATAGTTAGGCAGGTGCTAATCAAACTTCATTGAAATTTGTGTTCGGGTTTAGAGTTCACCATTGTATAGGTTTATAATGAACATGTTCCAGAAGTTGAGGGGTCTTGTAACCTTATATTCTGTGGATTCTATATGGATTTCTAAAGTTACTCCATATGAAACTCTGCGAGATACTGTATGGATACAGCTGTGATATTGCGATTTATTATAACAAATATATATTTTTGATCTCTGTCCCCTATTCTGCCTCATCATATCTCCAGAAGCCCTTGGAACCTGTAAAAGTGTCCTTTATTATGTTAACAAAGTGACTTGTGGAAAGCCCTAAGAATGGGGGCTAGTTGCCCATGGGCCAAACTCCAGATTACAGGGAATGTTTAGCCCTACCCCCAACCTCCAGGGAGTGGTGTTAGGCTGGAAGTTGAATCAGTTATCAGTGACCCATGATTTAATCATTCATGGCTATATAATGAAGCTTCCATAAAACCGCAAAAGGAGAAGGTTCAGAGAGTTTCCAGGTTGGTGAACATGTGGGGATTGGGGAGAGTGGCACATGTGCTGAAGGCATAGAAGCTCTGTACCCTTGCCCATACCTTGCCCTATTCTTCTCTTCCCAAGTTGTATCCTTTTGTAATAAAGCAGTAATCTTGTAAGTGAAATGTTTCTCCGAGTTCTGCAGGCTGTTCCAGCAAATTGAACCTGAGCAGGAAGTCCTGGAACTCTCTAATTTATAGCCAGTTGGTCAGAAATGCAGTTAACAACCTGGGCTTCTGACTGATGTCTAAAGTAAAGGAATTCCTGTAGAACCAAATCCTTAACCTGTGGGATCTGATGCTATCTCCTGGTAGATAGTGTTGGAATTCAGTTGCATTGAGTTGAACTTTTGGGACACCCTGGTGGTGTCAGAATTGCTTGGTTGTATGGGTAGGAACCCTCCACACCCTGGCACACACACACATATTTGAATTGGTCTCAGGATACCAATTTTGCAGGTATAACTCCTCACCCCTAAAAGAGTATGAGTGAGATATTTCTGTAGATTGATTACTTTTAATTTTTAAACTTTACATCTCATAGTAATCCTACACATTATCAAATGATAAGACTGAGATTCTGAGAAGTTAAGCAACATGTAGAACATCATACTTTTAATTGGTAGTAGCTACATGATTCACACATGAATGATTGGGAATTCTAAATAATATGTCTCCCTCCACATTTTCCTAAGTATCTACAAATTGGGACAATTTTTAAAAGGCCTTCAGCTTGGGATCTTTTTAATTATTAAAGTCATGCATATTTATTGTGGAAATTTTGGGAAATAAAGTAAAAATAATAAAAAAGTAGAATAATATCATCCATTACACTACCATCCATAAAATTCCTCTCAATTTTATACTGTATAATTTTGTGGCATTTTCATACATATATTTTATGAACTACATACATATATAATTAAAAACAAACATTATATATAAATGTTACACAGACATACAAATATATATATAATTTGTAAGAGGAAATGGGACCAATTACTCTGTGGTGCTCTTTGTCTTTGTCTGGAAAGAACATGTTGTGAGCGTAGTCTAATATTACTAAATATTCTTCTAAAACATGCATTTTATTTGCTTCAGCCTAAAGAAATATTGAGAGGACAGCAAAATCCATTTTTATTGACATGCAAGTAGAGTGATTCCTTTGCAAAGTTGAGACTCATTGTCAGTCATTTAGGGAGTGAAGGAACCTTGTGCTATGTCTGCCCTCAGACCAGGAGACATAGTAGAACAGTTCAGAACAGTCCCTGGTTTCATTTTGTTCCTGGGCCTGCCTGATGTAGCCCCTGTCCAACTAACCTCACTCCCTCTGCCCTAAGCATTCTGGCTTCATTCTCTCCCCTAAAATTGCCAAATGCTCTCTAGCCTCAGATCCTGAGCACTTGACAGTCACAAGGTCTGGCAAGTTTTTGTTCAATACTTTGATCTCTGCTCCAACATCACCTCTTCAGGGGTCTTTCCTGACTGGCTTACCTGTAGCAGATCTGACATTCCTTTCTTCTTCCCATTGCCCAATATTTACCCCACTTTGGTTTCTGGATCCTACTTTGCTACCTGCAGTTGAATCGTATTGTATATGTATTTGCTCATTGCTATTTTTCTTCTCTGTTATTAAGTCTAGGGGAGATAAAATGTTTCCATCTTGTCAGTAGTAACCTACAAGAGTGTCTTCCAAGGAGTGGGCACCTGACATGTGCTTATTGCATGAACGAATAAGTGGCTTGTATGATATAGTTGGCAAATCTGTTTTATTTTGAGCTGGTTAGGAAGCCAGGGAAGAGTTTTTAGCTGCTTTCTAATATTTCTTGTATGTCTGATCTAAGAGAAATCATTAAAGAGAGTGAAACTTAGCACAAAGATGGATTTGTTCTCTTCATTGGAGTTTTTGAGAGAAGAGCACAAACTAGATGTTGTCCTGAAAAAAGGCCAGGAGGAAGGCCAATTTCCCAATGTGAGGAGTTTAAACAGAGAGTGGGAGAATTGGACAGAGCCAGATGGGGGGGAGGGGGAACAAGAGTCACAGGGCACCTAGGTGGCACAGTCAGTTAAGTGTCTGACTTTTGGTTTCAGCTCAGGTCTGATCTCAGGGTTGTGAGATCAAACCCTGCATGGGGCTCTATGCTCAGCTCAGTCTGCTTGAGTTTCTCTCTCCCTCTCCCTGTGCGTGTCCCCCCAGCACTAGCTTTCTCTCTCTCACCGAAATAAGTAAATAAAACCCCCCAAACAAAAAACTAGACCAAACCAAAACAAACAAAACAAAAAAACAGAGTCACTTCACAGTAGCACCTAATAGGTAAACCTGGGAAAACTTAACAAGGCCAGGTATAAATGCTGACATTGTCTTTTTGGGCACTTTTACAATTATTACTAAAAGGGCCCAGAATAAGCAGAAACAACCTTTTAATAGAAAAGTAATGTTAAGCTTATTCATTGTCTCTATGGATAGGGATTATAAGCCTCAGAAGTTTTCTATTTGCTTGCATTTTTAAGATCCCATGAAAGAAAAATGCAATCAAGTTGTGATTTTTGAGGAGAGAGTTATCCATCAGCATTAGAGTCTTGATGAAGCTGTATAGATTTCCTAAGAAAGATACTTCTGCAAAGGTGATAACATAGTTATCTCCCTGTCATGTAGTATAATTGATAGCACTATTCAAAATTAATGGACTCTTGTGTGTGGCAGATTAGTGCACAGTGTGCTTAGATCAGAAACCTACCACTTCTGGGATTTCAACCCAAATCTGGAATTAAATTAGAGTGAAAGGGGGATACTTTGTGCTAAGGATAAGTAAAGAGAGAGAACTTTTACATGGCAGTGGCCATAAAACTAGGCTTAACAACCCCACAGGCCTAAAAGTGAGACAGAAGTGTGTTCAAAGGAAGCCCTCACTTCTTGCTGGAGTCATTTTCTTATTTATTTCATTACTCCAAGCTTATAGTTCCCTTTAGTGGCTCTGCTTGAGCTCCTGTAAACCTGGTAACATACGGTACTTAAGAGATATTACATTAATAGGGGATTTCTATTGGCCTTCTGTGACCTAGATTAACATTGGGACAGTTTAATTTACACAGGGTGGCAAGCTAATAAGCACAAACTTACTCGAATATGTAGTCAAAGGAATGATCCTTTTCTAGCTGGATTGTGGAGAAAGTGAGGGTAAAAGACAAAGAGTTAAATCAGGGAGAAGCAGAAAAATGGAAGGATATAGGGCCCACACAGCCTGCTACTCATCGAGAAGCTGATGCAGAAGCAGCAGGTTTTCTTGTTCCCCTAAAGGAATAGATGGGAGAAGAAAGTACCTTTGTGTAAGTCTGGAGAAGAGCTTGCCCAAGGAATGAAATAGGATGTGTGTGTGTGTGTGTGTGTGTGTGTGTGTGTGTATTTTTTAATATTCCTGATTCCTAAGCAGACAAAGCAAGGATTTTGAAGCCATAGATATTGTGGATTAAATCCTGGCTCTTTTCTTTGTTCTGTATATAATTTTTGGACAGTTGTTTAAACCCCTGAGGTCTAAGTCTCCTTATCCATACAATGAAAGCTAGCAAACTAATCTATAGAATCACTGTGAGGAATAAATCAGATAAAGTATGTCAGACACAGAAAACAATGCCTGGACAGGTCCTTGATAGTGCTCAGGTTGCACCCTGAACAATCACTAAAAGGTACCATTTACATCTATGTAGGCCAAACTTTTAGCACCCCTCCATGGCACACACCTCCATCTTCATTGAGCACCTTGAATAGCAGCACTCTAAGTCAGGTGGTCTACTCAACATCATTTTTCAAGGTGTCCACTTTGAAAGTGCACGATCACAATGGTCTGGCATGTTTCTTGCACACCTTCTGGTAAAAGCAGGGATGAGAAAGGAGGGCTGGGACAAGTTTCTGGGTCAAGGGGATGTGCTATTCCCTCCATCTGACAGAAGAGTCTTCCCTCATAAAGTCAGACATTTTGTGACTTACTGGGAGGTGGTCCATGATGCCTTACATGTCTTTTTTACTCCATGCTGAATTATATACCACTGTCACATGTTATCACAAACCTCATCATTGTTCTCATAGGCTATATCTCTCAGGGTAGCTGACACTCTATTTTACGTGTCATTTTCCACAACTCCACAACAAGACTGTGAGTTTCCTAAAGTTCTCATTTATCCTTATATGTTTAGCACCAACTACCATGTCTGGCACAGTTACTATTCGGCATGTGATTGCTACACGAATAAGTACACAAAATGTTATATGCAAATCTAGTAGGGCATGACCTTGACAAACTACTAAATGCTTCTGATCCTCAGTGTTCTCATTTGTAAAATGGGAGATTGTGCATACCTATCCTAACACATATGTTGAGCTATGTGAAATACCTAGCCAGAGTATGCACTCAATAAGTAGGACAATGACTCATTATTATTATATTATATTATATATATTATTATTCTAATAATCATACACAGATATAGTAAAAAATGCATAATTATTGAATAAGTTTTAAACGTTTAGTGTAAAAGAATGAAAGCTATGAAGTCCCTTAATTCTTGAGGTTTTTGTCTTTCCACAAGATGACATTTTCCCTTTTCTCACCACAGGACTCTGTTTCTATTTCCTTTTTGCATTCTGTCTTAACTTTTTACATTTATTCTGTCTGACACACACAAATCCATTAAGTCTAATGAATATCTGTTCTGACATCATGCTGCTTAAATACAGCTGGTGCACCTAATCATTTTGCTTTTAACAGTGACTCTGTGTACTGTGTATTTCTAAAATTTAGCAGAACCAAACATTGGTTTAATATTCCTGAAATCCAGATAGTAACAGTTAAATTTCTACCAACACTTTTGAGCATTGATCACATAAAAGATAACATATGAGCCACTGGAGGGGGACGTAAAAAGGAGCATGCCCTGCCCCTCCCCTTCAAGTTCAAGATGTTGGATCAAATGGTCTTCCAGTAAATATGCTGTGAAGAGACACTCAGGGATATTCTCCATGACAGGGTATCAGATCTGTTAAGTTAAAGAAATGTTGGCTGTGCCAGGTTAGGGACTACAAGCTTTGAAAATGGAGCTGAATAAGATGTATGCTCTGTTTTTATGGAGTAAATAATTTACTGATTAAGAGAGGAGAATAAAAGCACATTATGTCAGTATAGTAGGCTAAACATTTTAGATAAAGTAAGCATAAGGACTATTGGTGGTCATAAGAGGAGAAATAAATTGGAGTAAAGATTCAGAAAACCTGTAGAAAACATTGACCTAAACAAGGGTTTGTTAAAAAGACTGCTAATAGTAGCTACCACATTTTGATCCTTGTAAAAACCAAAAAAAGAGAAACTTTATTTTTTTAATTTTTTAAAAGAGTTTTCTAGGGGCGCCTGGGTGGCTCAGTGGGTTAGTCTCTGCCTTTAGCTCTGGTCATGATCCCAGGGTCCTGGGATCGAGCCCCACATCAGGCTCTCTGCTCGTCGGGGAGCCTGCTCCCTGCCCCCCCTCCCGCTTGCTTGTGATCTCTGACTGTCAAATAAATAAAGTAAAATCTTTAAAAAAATAAATAAAATAGTTTTCTATTTATTTAGAGCACAAGTAGTGGGGAGGAACAGAGGAAGAGGGAGAAAGAAACTTTAGCAGACTCTGTGCTTGAGCACAGAGCCTGACCTGGGACTCATTCTCATGACCCTGAGATGATGACCTGAGCCAAAACCAAAAGTGAGGTGCTTAACTGACTGAGCCACCCAGGCACCCCCAACCCTGTCAAAAGAGAATCTTTAACTCAATACTTCATATAGAGTAAGTACTCAATGTTAGAAAATATTATTATAAAGTAAAATTTGTAATAATCATTATCATTATTGAGTAATTATTTTCTAACTGGAAATAGTTGAGGTGCAAAGGACATTCTAGGCAGAAAGATAATAGGAGGTAAGATGCAAATTTTTGAAAAAGGCTGGTCTCTATGAAGATTCCACAAACTCTTGTGTTGAAAGCATAGATACGGGGTGAGGACTGGTGGAAATTGGGTAGGAATGTGATGGAAGAGGGAGGGTGTGTCATGCCAGGCAACTCAGATTTTATTCCACATGAGGAGATACAGTTTTAAGAAAGCATGTGACTCAGATTAGAAAGCCTACTTGGCAACAATGTGGGAGACTGATTTTTGCAGTTCAAGAGAGAATACAGGATGATTATTTAGAGATGAGTTGTGTAGGTGAGAAGTGATGAAGGCCTGAACGTTGGGCAGGGCTGGAAGAAAAGAAGAGGAAGGGTCATTGAGGGGATTATGGAGAGAAGACACAGGCCATTTATTTGATGAGTTACTTGATGAAAATAAAGATGGAGAGATCAGGAGAATTCCATGATTTCTATCTGGATGGATGGTGGCATGAGAGAAGCATAGTTCAGTTTAGGTCATATTGACTCCAAGTGGAGAAATCCAGCAGGCAATTTCATACATGCGTCTGAGCTCAGAGAAGCCACTGCTGTTGGAAATAGTGGTTTAGGAGTTTTCTGCAAATGGAAAGAATAGCAGTCTTAGCAATGGATGAGAATTGCCTAAGTAGGACCTGTAGGTAATTAGAAAAGTGCGAGCTAAGTATAAAACTGGATAGAGCTTTAGAATACATTTAGGTATAGAATGGCTCTGAGTAGAAAAGTGGCAAGATCAGAGTGGTCCTTAGGAGCCTAAAGCTGATAGCTGTCTATGATAATTATCAAAAATAGTGTGCATGATAAACAACTGGGGATCCCACAAAATTGAAGATTCTCTGGTCCTACTAAGGGAATCCGATTGAATATATTTAGTATGGGCCCTAGGAAACTACATTTCCTAGCAAGCATCCAAAGATCCAGAAGCAGGGCTTCATGGATCATACTTTGTGAAACATGGGGGATATCATTGTATATTAGGGGAAGACAGACTGGGGAACTTGATCATCAGGGTTTGTGCTGGAGGAACTTGATGTGAGCCTCCTCCAGATTTGTTTGGCGGGTAAGTGGCAAAAAATTCTTGTTACCAATCTTAAGTTATTTCCTGAGCCAAAAACACTGTCCAAACCCACGTCAAAACTTCACATACCCAGAGCAGAGTTTGCAGACACAAATAAAAGTCAGGCAGGGGAAAATGAAGGAAATCCAATGCAATATATTTGTATTCTGTCACTGAGGCACTGTCTAATGTTGCTGTAACTATGATGTATAGGTCTATCAAAGCATGTGTTACCATGGTCTGAATTTCCCGACTGGAGAAAAATGATTAATGTAGAGATTTGCATTCAATGTGGGCTTGGACATCAATATTTCAGCTTAGGTAAACAGGAGCTTTACCTAATTTATTGGCTCTCATTATGGATGGCTTGTAGAAGCCAAATTCCGCCTCTGCCTCCAAAATGACCTTTCATGCTCTACAAATCAATCTAGAAGAAGTGAAGCAAGTTGGTTAATATTTTAGGGAGAAAAAAAATGACTTCACATGTCAGAGACTTAATTGTTGTGATTTTGACCCATTTTGAAATTAGTTAACATTTGCTTCAGGCCTCTGACTTCATGCATTATTTATTTTCATCTTGGCCTTCCTTAAGTCTCTCCATGCGCAATATGCCTGTAACATGTGAGAAGCTTTTTGTAAACACTGCACTTGACTAATAGCATTATGTGGCAGAAAATGGAAGGACCCACATTTGTCACTCTATGCATATGCAGGCACACACACACACATACAGACACAGACAGACACAGACACACGCATACACATATATGCTCATGCATCTATACCATTTTTTAGGCCTAGCTGCTCTTGAGTATATTTTATCTCTCATTGGCAAAGTTTCTAGGTGTTACAGCCAACATTACTGAGCAATTTCCCTGTAAGAGTTTTATGTTGCAAAGTATGTCAGAAGTTAATCAAAGGGTAACAATGCAAAAGCTGATGCATACGCTTCCTGGATACTGGAGCCAGTCTGTGCTGTCAGTCACTGTCAAACCTCTAGCACACATAGGCGTACTGCTCCTTTTTCTTTCCTGCGAGAAAATGTCCCTGCCCATAAAGGTCATTGCCTTTATGGCATAAATCTATTGGCCTATTGTTGTGGTATGAGTCCCAAGGAGAAGACAGCTCGTCAGCTGTCTGGCTCAGATGCAAGTTCTCCACAACTTCTTGCAGCAGAAGGTCAGGCTCTGAATCTTGCCTCTGACTGTCCACATCAGCTTTGGTCTGTCCTGTCATAACCTCTGTGTCCTGGTGAGTAATCACTTACCCCTGGCCTTGAAAATGACTATCCCATTATGGGTTCTGTGGGAGATGAGTGCTTTTGGAATCATGAAACTAGCTACACCCCCAGCCAATCTCTGTACCCTCAGAGCTTAGATAGGGAAGGGTCTTCCATGAGAACATTCCATTATGCCAGCTCTGTGAGAGGAGGGTTTAGCTCTAGAGGAAGAAAAAAAAAAAATTCTCAGAATTTCCTGTGTATTTCCGAAATGTTTACCACCTTCTAATCACCTACATTCCTTTAGTCTTGACACTCATTTGAAGTTAAACAAAAACCAGTGTAAAGATGAGGTTCGACAGCTGTTTCCCAGATGTACTGAAAAAACCATTGCAGCTGTCTGAAACTAGGGC
This sequence comes from Lontra canadensis, assembly GCF_010015895.1. Taxonomy (NCBI): domain Eukaryota; kingdom Metazoa; phylum Chordata; class Mammalia; order Carnivora; family Mustelidae; genus Lontra; species Lontra canadensis. The sequence continues at coordinate 18,854,043 of NW_022631001.1, forward strand.
ATTTGCATTTGCATCAATCTGGATTAAATCTTTCATTGATTTGGGTCATCATTTATGCACAAAGCTCATAGAACAAAGGATGTACATGTCCAAAGCAGCCGTTTTAAATCTTTAAGTAGGAATGTAGAAACTCTGGAGATTACATTCATCTGGTAAAAATATAGTCTTACTGAAGGTAATCTTCAGTGCACAGGCTTTTACTGAGTGTCTACTATGTTCAGAGCACATTTTTGATGTGTGGTAAAAGCCCAATCATCCTTCCAACTTCACTGTCACCTCCTGGAGTTAGAATTGATTGATATATTCCCTCTGGGATTGAGATTCAGACTTCTCATATGTGAATATAATGCTCTCATTTCCAGCAATGCTCATGGAAATAAATGCTCAAGGAATGCTTATGCCATCCTGTGCCAATAGGAAGGAAGGAAGGAAGAAAGGAAGGATAGATATGTATTTCTATTAACTCAAAATGTATAGTTTTAGTGTAAACATTTGTATGATAATTTATAATTCAGAAGCACTTTTGCTTTGTTGGCTCTGAAAATAGCATTTTAATATTCTCACATATTCTTTAGTGTGGAGCTTTATCAATGTCCCTTGATATTTTTCAGATGGAAGAATCTGAAATCTTCTAAATCCAAATCCTAAACTCTTTCACACCCTGATTTTGGTACAGAAAACAAAAATTTTCATTTTTCTCAAATTTCTTTTATCTTAAATTCACACTCCCAGATCCCCAAAGTATCTTGGTTTTCCTCTTATGTATAGGATCCCTCCCCAGTGATTATTCTCCCTTTCTCTTAAACACTCTTTTACCATCCACCCTAGATCAGGGTTTTCACATTGGCTTTTCTTTTCTTGTCTTTTGTCCATAAGGATCATGTTCATCTCTATTAACAAACTCAGATGATCTTCTTAGTGCAAGAAATATTACTTATGACTGAAATGTTGAGATGCCTTACAAATACTTCCAGTGTAACATGTTTGAGACAGAATGCATTATCTTTCCTGCCAGGACTCTTCTTCCTACATATCTCATCTTGGTTCATGAAGCAACCGTCATCCACCCAGTCTCTGGAACCACAAATCTCTGTGTCTTCCTCAATTTCTCTCTTGCCCTCACCTTTCACATCCTGATAATCCTGATTCCAAAAATGCCATTCAGATCCAACTTCTTCCTAGGGCCCTTGCCATTTTTCACATGGACTACTGCACAGCACCCACACTGAATTCATTTTTATCCATCTTGCCTGCTGTGGCTCATCTTTCTGTAATGCCACAGACATTCTCTCTTGTACGATAAATACGTGTGTGTGTGTGTGTGTGTGTGTTATGTCCTGTCCCTCTCATCTTCAGGAAAAGTGATTTTCTAATTAATCATAGCATTCACTTATTCATTTATTAATCATTGCACTCATGGCATTTCTCATCTGAACCTGACCTTCATCCTCATCCTGTATCATCCTAACCCCCCATAACATCCATCCCAGACACTAAGCTCTGCATTTTCTAAACACAGAGTCTTTTTGAAATTTTCAGACATAATGTGCCTATTCACTACCCCATGCTTCTGCATATGGAGTTTTCTCTACCAGGTATGCCCTTCCTTTCTGCCCAATGAACTATTGCTCATCCTTGAAGTGGAAGTTCATAAAGAAGGTCCTGACTCTTGGCATCCAAAGCAGACTGAATGTTCTTTGTTCTGTACTTCTGTAGGTCCTGGGATTCTCTCTAGTAAGAACAGTGTGATTGCTTTTCAGGTTTCTTTCTTTCACCTACCGACTTTCAAGCTTCCTCAAGACACTGTCTCTTTTTAGTTTTAGGACCTGACAATTTGCTTCCAACTTAATTTTTATTAAATAACGGAAACTTTAATTTTGTCTAACTTAAATCTTGATATTTCATTTTTTTTTCTTCATTCTGATAGAAGACCTATATTTTTGTAACTTTAATTGTCTTTTTTAGCACAGGTTTTATCCTTGGTAAAAGAAAGATGAGTGAAGTCACTATGCACACAAAATAGGGTATTGAATATTTTACATATATGTTAAATTCCCATATTGTGATTTCTTTCCCTAGTGAAAAAATTAACCATATAATATTTTACTTATTCAGGCATTCATTTCTTTTAGTGAAGTCTTAGCAGAAATACAATATGTACCAGACACTGTGCAGAATTATTAGGGTACATAAGTGATTATAATACCATTAAATAAAAGATGTTGAATTAGTCCAAGGTGTTTTGCTATTCAAGAAGTCATTGAGTGCCCCAAGAAACTTCAGTTATCATTCATCTCTCTTAAAGACCAGTGAAGAGGATTGGAGCACATGGTCCCTAAACTTCATAAAAGTGTCTTCTGTCCTACTCTTTAGCTCCACTTCCTTAATCCCTCAGATTTCTTACTTATTCAGAAACCAGCAAAATACCCAATTAATTAGCTTTCTTTTCTCTTTCTCTCTCCCTCTCTTATTTAGCCTTTTCTGACCTTCTGAGGTAACTGACCCCTCAGTTTGCTATATTACCCCCATCCTGTGCATAATCCTTGACATGCATTTCCTCTTCAGTTTTCCTCTTGAGAATCAACTCTCTTAGCTCTGTCCTTCCAAATCCTATCTCTTTCCCTTCCTGCTTTCTAGTTCTGGTGCTTTCCATCAGTTACCCCAATTCTGCATCAGAGAAGTGTAGAAGCAAGAAAATTGTATTTAAATGAAGGGGAACAATATAGAAATTGATCTAAGTGAGCAAAGTCACATGTATTGGGTGGTTTTGTTTTTTATTGTTTGTCTTTAACAGAAGATAGGTAAGTTGTGAGCATAACTGTTAATAGTTTTTGTCTTGTCAGTGATTCATATGTGGTCACCTCCTTCACACACATACTAAACCATCAACCATCATATATGGAAAAGGTTATGACAGAATTATGTACAGGGCATCCTGAGAACATCTCAAAGAGTGTCAATTTAAGTGTCATTTAAGAGAAACAGGAGCAAGAGTATGAGGGAATGATTAGTGGTTGTGATGAATAAATTTGAAATAATATATTTAAGTTTGCTTGGTGACTACATGTCAATGTTAATTGGAACCTGAAAGGAAAATTAGATGACAAATTTAGTAAGTTCAGGCTTCTCCATAAAACACATCTTATTAGTGATCAGCCTTGTTAGTTAGGATTCCTACATTGGATGTGTGGGTAAAATGCCAACCTAGATGGATTGTAACTAGCACAGTGTCCTCTGAAAATCTAAGAGTCTTTTTCTAGTGGAAGTTTTATGCAAATTTATCTTCTCGTGTGATCTTAATGAAGACTGATATCTAATATTGTCATTCTGTGTGTCTCATAACATATAAAACCATAAAATGTCTCCTATTGAAATGTTACATGAAGTATGGAGGGACAATGATATTGAAGACAAAAATGCAGTGTTAGGTTTGTGTGTATTTGAGTAAAAATGTTTACACTGATAGTGTAAACACATACAAATGAGAAGATTTTTTTCACCTTGACCTTTGTGAATGTGAATGTGTATCTTATTGTTTGACATTCTTAGGATATTAAAATAAAGCAGTCATGATTGTAAGTTATAGTAGTTAAAATGATTTGAAGATAACAGTGTTCTCGAATCTTAGAAGAATCATAAGGTTTCTACTGAAACTACTGGTACTCTTAATCCATTCATAAGGAATAATAACAGAGCATATCAATCATGATCAATTATGCATTTCTTTGTTTTTTTTAATTTAATTTTATTTTTTCAGTGCTCCAAGATTCATTGTTTATGCACCACACCCAGTGCTCCATGCAATACATGCCCTCCTTAATACCTACCACTAGGCTCACCCAACCCCCCCACCCCCCCTCCCCTCCAAAACTCTCAGTTTGTTTCTCCGAGTCCACAGTCTCTCATGCTTCATTTCCCCCTCCAATTTCCCCCCCTTGCCAATTCACTTTTCCTTTCCTTCTCCTAATGTCCTCCATGTTATTCCTTATGTTCCACAAGCAAGTGAAACCATATGATAATTGACTTTCTCTGCTTGACTTATTTCACTCAGCATAATCTCCTCCAGTCCCATTGATGCTGATACAAACGTTGGGTATTCATCCTTCCTGATGGCTGTGTAATATTCATTCCATTGTGTATATGGACCATATCTTCTTTATCTGTTCGTCTGTTGAAGGTTGCCTTGGCTCTTTCTACAGTTTGGCGATTGTGGCCATTGCTGCTATGAACATTGGGTCACAGAGGGCCTTTCTTTTCACTACATCTGTATCTTTGGGGTAAATAATCAGTAGTAATTATCCATTTCTTTGAAAAGAGAATAAAACAGGGGCGCCTGGGTGGCTCAGTGGGTTAAAGCCTCTGCCTTCGGCTCGGGTCATGATCCCAGGGTCCTGGGATCGAGCCCCATGTCCGGCTCTCTGCTCAGCGGGGAGCCTGCTTCCCTTCCTTTCTCTCTGGCTGCCTCTCTGCCTACCTGTGATCTCTGTCTGTCAAATAAATAAATAAAATCTTTAAAAAAAAAGAAAAGAAAAGAGAATAAAACATAGTCTAAGGGAAAACATATTTGTTACTGTTTTTTAAAAACATATAAATCTTATTGCATCAGAATGTTTTCAATGTTGTTTCATGCTGAGGAAAATGCTCATGCCCAAGTATGTTATTACAGATTTAGGATTAGACTCATCACTTCCATATCAGCATGAATTAAAGTTGCTTATTAACATATGAGTGATACCTTTGAAGAAGTTAGATCATGGAAGAACATAACACATGTTTTTTATTTGCTATTTCAGAGGCATTTTGTAATTACACAGGATTCATTTGCCAGACCCCTCTCTGAGCTAATGAGGTCAGACACCGCTGTAACTCTTTGCTCTCAGAAAACTGAAGTTAGGGAAATTAAAGACTCTAAAATGACTCTTGTTTCATCTTGCCAGGTCATTTCTGAAGGCTTGGCTCAACGTGGGCCTAAATTTTAGAGGTGATATTTGAGTCACTTGATAAGAACATTATTTTCTCTTACTGCATTTGTGTTCTTTTCCTGAATCATGGAGAAAGATTCTTGATTTGTGCTGAAAGAATTGAACTTATCTAATGCTTATGTTACACATTTTATTTTCAATGTTACATTCTCCTCATTCTGGTCCTGTATTTCCCCTTTCCTAGATAAACTGCACTTTTACCCGACTGATTGGAATGAAAAGGCAAGGCTGAGTGAGGTAAGCCTCTGGGGAGCTGCCATGAACACCCAGATGTTATGACCAACAACGTTGTGGAGAACCTAAATTTAAGCCATCTATCTTCACAGTGTGCTGGGTCCTGCTCTGCTGCCCTCCTTGGTCAGACTCCCACAAACAATACACATGGGTAAAAAATTTACTATTTTGGTTTGTTGGGCTGAAATTGGTCAGCAAAATGTGGTAGTGCGTGCACATACAGAAAATACATAGACGATTTATTTGAGCTTATTGGGAATTGTCAAGAAAAGGTGAGATTGTAGGAAAACATAGCTGGATTGTGATTATCACCCAGGAATTTGTCTTCTTGCTGAAAGAAAGGAAACCCAGGAGGCTACAAGGTCTCAGGACCCTTCCTACCCATTTTGCAAGGAGATGGCATGGTACCCTCTTCAGTTTGCTGAATAGAAACAGTCAAGACACAACACATCCTAGAAATCAGTTCTGGAACAGGGAAATAAAGAAGGGACTAGACAGGACCAGAATAAGGCATCAATCCAGTGAGTGCTGGCTTCTCTGGTAGAATCTGGAATCTAGGAAGAGCCTTTAAGTATGTTGGCTTATTGGGCTTGTTGTCTCTAGTTTTAAATTGCTTTTCTTGTGTAAACTAAATGGCTTTTCTTGAAAATAATTGAGAAATATATAGGCAAAGTCTTTAAAATATTTATGCCTATTCATCTGGTTCAATTTGGGATCATCTCTTTTAAGAGATTCATCAAAAAGGAATACTAACATTTATTTATATTCAAAAATGTTTACTGTGACACTATGTATAAGAATGAAACATTAGAAAAAACCCTACTACCCTGTAAGTAATGCTTGTTAACTAAATTATGGCATAGCCACATAATGGAGTATTATGTAGCTGTCAAAACTATCATTTTGGAAAAAAAAAAAAAGTAATCCTAATAGAAAATAATGAGGCAAGTGAAAAACCAGTATTAGAAATTACCTTAATTAGATATGACCTCAAATTATACATAGATATGAGATGGGAAAAATATACAGCAATTGGTTGATTCTAGGGATGTGGATATATTCCCATTTTGTCATTGCTTACATCAGCATGTGTCTTACAATTAATAGAACCTCCTAGTTATAATTAGAAACATTTTGTTTTCTTTTTATTTTTTTTTTTAGTGGTACATAAAATAAGATTGTACCTCTTAGATTTTGAAAAAAAAAAATAATAACAAGCATGTCAGTATAATAGAGTCAGATTTTACTGAGTGGCATTACTATGCACTTTGTCCCATGATGAGTATATGTGTGTGTGTATACACACATTTAGAAAAGAGGCAGCTCTATTTCAGTCCACTGATATGTGACATTCTTTATATTTATTCTGTATGTGTATAATTTTAGTTTGTCTGGGATCCTTTATTTAATACCCTAAGCAACTTTCTAGGGTCTACCTAGTTTGAAAATTCATTTGATATTAAATTAATTTTTCAGCAGAATCCTGTTTGGAAATCCAAAATACTTAGTTCTATCTATGGACTTCTGCACCTTCCAACAGCATGAGTCCCTTCCTCATCCCAGTTCACTCAGAAAATTCTTGGTGTGTGACTTCCCCATCAATTTCTCCTCAAATTTAATTCTCTTGCTCTTTCCCTATTCAGTCTGTTGTTCTCTACTGCTCTCCTCACATACGTAATAATTATGCTAATAAATGTTTCTTGTGGGGCCTGGGAGCTCAGTGAGAAGGGTGTGGCTTAGAATTCACAATTCACAGAGTCTTAGGTTGAAAACCTGCCTCTGCCTATCACTGGTTATGTGACTTTGGGCACATCACTAACCTCCCTGTAACCCAGTTTTTGTCTTTTGGAAAGTGGAAATAATAGTACCAGTCTCATAGGAATAGTGAATGGGTTTTGTGAGCTAATGTGCATAAAGCAGTGGACATTTGTTCATATGTCCAGTATTCATTGTGTTCCTTTTTTATTGATACGTGGCTTTGCTGAATAGACATGATCTTGACATAGTTGCTCCAAAAGAGTTCTCATCAGTGCACACTTGATTCATTTCAAACCCAGGAGACTTTCCCATGCCTTTGCCGCCTAGGAAACCTTGCCAACTACACTTCTTCCACCTTCATATAAAAACTTCAGACGTCTACAAATTCCAGCTTATACCCCACAGTCCTCTTTCCTCAATTTTATTATCCTTACATAGCCAAATTAACTCCCCTGGATTCCTGGCTGACTTCAGCTCTGCTGAACGGTTTTCTTCTCTGCACCAACTCTTACAGGGTTGAGTAAAATGTAAAGGGTGGGGAGGTAGACAGAGAAATGTCAGATTAACAATAAGATTTTCTAGTAAAAAACAAAAGCCTGGAGCAGACACAATAGACCAAAGAAAAGTGGGTTCTCCCTCAGTGGCTCTAGTATATTATCTTAAACTTGGAGATCTAATTTTCTAATTTTCTTTAGGACCCCTGCATCCTAACAACCAGCCCGTTGTCTTATCTGCTGCCACCTTACTTGTGTTCTTTAGTGGTTTGCATTCTAACCCAACAGCCTCTCCACACCTATCTGATTCAACCCTATATTTCCTTATAATTTGCTCAAAATATTTTCCTTATATTCAGCCTCTAAAAATATTCAGTATGATCTTCAGCTTTCCTTACTATAATATTAGGCCTAACTTTCTTCTTCTTTTTTTTTTTTTTTTCTCTAAAACTTGCCCTCTTCTTTTATTGCACCAGAGACCTTGGATGGTATAAGTGAAAACATTGCATCAGAAGAACATACATAGCTTGGGGCACCTGGGTGGCTCAGTCAGTTAAGCGGTTAAGTGACTGGCTCTTGGGTTCAGCTCAGCTCTTGATCTCTGAGTCATGAGGTCGAGCCCTTTGTTAGGGCTCTGCACTCAGTGTGGAATCTGCTTGAGTTTCTCTCCCTCTCCTTTTATTCCCTTCCCCTGCTTGGATGCTCTTTCTCTCTCAAATAATATTTAAAAAAAAAATAAAATCTTTGGAGGGAAAATGAATATAGCTCTGCCTCTCTTTAGAAGGAATTGGAGAACTCAAATAATGTTGAGGAAAAAAGGAAATAATAATGCTTTAACGTACATCTATCCAGGAAGGCTAAATGTCTTATGCAAGGAGTGTTATGGTACTGTCCATGGGGAATTTCATTTTAAAATCTAGTTCCTTCCTGCCAATGGGGGTTTTTAATTCTTTCCCATTGCTGAAAAATGCTCACCTGAGAGAGTGAACCATAACCATGATGTCATGAAAAGCATCACAAAGAACTTCACAACAGGTAGGGGGTAACATTCTATAAAAACAGAAAACCGTGAAAGTTGAGGAATAAAGTCCTCTAGGAAGAAGCAAACATCCTATGAAAGACAAGAGGGGCAAAAGGATATTGAGTTACAAAGGAATGGGATGCGATTCCTGGACATAGTACCATAACCACAGATGGTGCAGGATTATCACTAAATTCTTTAATGAGAAGTCATCTGAATTTAATAACAAAGCATATAAGGTAGGCTTCAAGGCAACCTTATGTTTTACTTACAACCTGTTCTAGAGAGCCAGCATTCTTTAAGGGAAGACAAGCAAATGAAAACAATCTATGCAATATATGTCATAAAAATGATAACATTCGCTACTATTTATTAATCATTGTCAGGCAGTGCTTTGAGCACATGGATTCTCATTTAATTCTACAACCTCCTCTGTAGCAGCCACTGTGATTCCCAGTTTTTTTTCGATTGGGAAAGCCTGAGGCTCAGAGAGGTAAATTAGCTTGCCAAAAGTCCCTAAGCTAATAGCAAATAGCTTTTGGATGTGAATGCAGCACTGTTTAACAGTGCATACTGAGCTCTTAATCAGGAGCTCATACTACTTTGCATAGTGAAAAGTGGAGAGAGGGTATACTTGGGAGAGTTCAGAAGGGTGAGGAGGAGCTGGAAAGCCTGCAGAAGTGGTAAGTGTAAAATCCGGTAGGAAGGTTCAGGAAGCAGAAGCAATTCCCTCTCTCCCAGGCCACTCCTCCCAGGCTCTGCCCATCACCACCTCCCTGACCTCTTCTCTTCCTGCACTCAGTCTTTGTCCCAAAGAGGCCACACCAGTGGCCCCCCATCCTCCCACTGAATAACATACATATATATATATATATATATATATATAATGTAGTAAATATATCTCCTCCCAAAGCCTCCCAAACACTCCTCCCCTTAAGAAAAGCAGCAATACCTTGTTTGCTTCTTGAAATGTGTGAAATGTGATTGTGTTTACTTTTTGAGATTGAAACCAATCACATACAAAAATACCTTTTTTTAGAGGAGAAAGATGTCAGCTCTTGCTGCATTCAAATATCCAATCTTTTCTGACTCACATTGAACAACCTTGAGCAAATCATTCTCTGGTTTCTTTTCTCTGCTGGTGTTGTATGGCGACAGTGAGAAAGGCCGTTCCAAGTATGGTGCAATCACTCAAATATTAAAGCTTTTTTACGCTCTTTGCTTCTGTTCATTCTTCCCTTTTGATCTAACAAAACTTCTTAAATTATAAATTAGAGAGTTGAAGTTTTGTTTTGTTTTTTTTTTTCTTTCCAAGATAAGGGAAAAATTTATGACTTCAAAACACTGTCAGTGGCATAGTGCAGCAGACCACATCAATATTTTCATTTGGCGTGTGGCATGTGATACCCTGAGAAAGATACCACATTTAGGATGATCTCTTAAGGATTTCTGTTTGTTTTTAAGTATAGTGAAATGAGCTAGTTGTTTTTACTTGGAAGATGAAATAGCTCCAATCCCCTTTTAAGAATATATAGTCACCCATTTTACAAAATCCAACATTATTTTGCCTCCTTATATTTTCTAATATATCAGCCGGTAGATGATTACTTTTCATCCTTGAAACAAATGAGAAAAAATTAGGGTCAAGTCAATCAAGGTATAATATAGTGGGAGATATAGAGGTGGAGTTGCTTTTTTGGAATATTGCTTTCAGGGATACAGTTGGCTAGTCATTTTGAGAATTTGTCTTGTTTGTTTTTAACAATTCTTCTTTATCTTTTTTTTTTTTTAAGATTTTATTTATGTATTTGTCAGAGAAGGAAAGGGCACATGCCAGAGGGCGCACAAGCCAGGGGGAGGGGCAGAGGGAGAAGCAGACTCCCTGGTGAGACTGGAGCCAATGCGGGATTCTGCATCCCAGGATTCTGGGATCATGACCTGAGCCAAAGACAGCCACTTAACGACTGAGCTAGCCAGCCATCCCTGTTTTTAACTTTTCTGATGCATAAGATTGTAACCTCCTTCAGGATATACCTCTTCTGGCTGTTTGGCCTTCTCAGTTGATGTGACCATCTTCTGAGCTCCCCTGTCCTGATGTGCACACCAGTATCAAGGGATTCTTCACACTGAAGTGTGAATAAGCATTTGTCTTCACACTAGCCACAGAATTCCTTGAGAGCAGGGAGCCATGACATTTCCTCCTTTTATCTACCAATACAGTGTGAGGCTGAGTAGATACTCTGTACATGGTTCTGGAAAGAAACTGAACTTGGCTGTGCTTTAATGAAAATAGGATTAATGATGGGGACATTTGTCCAAGATGTTTTATCTCACTGAATGGAAAGAGAAAGTTTAGAGGCAAATTCCAACATACAAACAAAATGACAAGCATGAAAACAGACCCCAACTATTTCTTCCCTGTCTTGAGCCAAGAAAGAGTGCCAAAGCCTCATAAGAAGTTGGCCCAAACTGTGCCTATGTTTGAACAAGTCGGAAAAGTAGTGAGAATAGGATTTTTTTCTTGCTACACCATTCCTGAAACAGAATAAAAAATGCAGTACAAATATGGGGAGTTAATAGTTAACTTCCCGGAGGAAAAATGTAACAACAAATAATGACAACAAGTACAAAAACCCTCAGTCTTTGCATGGTGATCTCAAGCATTCTGATTTATGTCATGGTTTTGTTTGGTTTTGTTTGGTTTTGTTTTCCTCAGCTCTTAAAAATATTATTGTTTAATCTATATACCTGGCCAAACAGCTGATGTATAATGTACAGATCAGAACAAGATATGACATTAACAGTGATGCTTCTCTGTATTAGAATAGTCCTTCACAGTTGGTAAATATTTCCACACTTAGTATCTGAATTCATTCTCATCAAAATTTTATATGGTAAAAAATCCATGTCTTGCTACCTTATACCCATCTTACAAATGCCAAAACAAATCCCGAGTACCTCCCTCAGGATCATAAAGCTATGATGTTTAACAACAGTGATGAGAGTCAGCCATGAGGTAGCAACAGAATGGACACCCCACCCCCATCTCGGTCATTCAGTCCACCACCAGGGTTCGATACAGATACCAAGATTTTATTTGACTCCTATCAAGTACAAATTTAAGAGAAACAGCTGAGTTTCTGCAATAATACAGATTTTTTTTAAGCACCTTCTATGAGGTAGGGTCACATAGTAAACGTGTAAAACATTAAAAGAAATATTATTTACTTTTTTTTTATGTAGTTGCAAGTATTTAAAGTATTTACTTGAACTTTTCATAAAACTCGACAGAGCCAGCACTATTTTGTCTATTTTCTACAATATCTCCAGAGTAGCAAAGCTTTAAAGTGTTGGAGCTGGAACTTCAAATCAGTTCTGCCCAGCTCCAAACCCATTTCATGACATCATCCTGCTTTCCTCAAGAAAGAGTAGGGGATGTTTCTTATTAACAAGATTCCTGGGAAACCTGACTAGGTCTTTGAGGCAAAATATGCTTGAAAATAAAACATTATTTCCAAGTAGTAGTCATTATCAGCTCATAATTGAAAGCAAGCTTGAAGAAATGCTATAAACCAGTGTCTTCTGACACAAAACCTATCTGCAGATATGTGCTTGTGTTTCCAGTTCTCACTTTGTAAACAGGTTAACCTGATTTATATTTTCCTTGCTTTTGTTTCTTTGAAATTGATGTTAGCTTCATTCGTGGTGGGAAATTGGTTGTTCCATGGTATAAAAAACACATGTTTGCCTCACCTGTCCAACTGAATTTAAATGGAAGGACTTGTCTTATGGCAATTGTATATACAATTTATATAAATCATGTGTATCTGAAGGTAGATTAATTTGGTCTAAAGTTATTATGATGACAGGGTCCCTGCATGCCAAGTACAGGATATGATAATGGAAAGAATATGGGGCTTCAGAATCCAGCTGTGCTGTCTTTTAAACTGAGTAACTTGAGGAAATCATTCCTTCACTCTGAATCTTGATTTGTTTTCATGTTGTTACAAAGACCAAATGAGATCTAAGGGATTCTAAACATGAAGTTGTTTCATTATCATCATCATCTTTGCCATTAACAAAGCAATATTAGGAAAAATATTTTGATAAAAGAAAACCAGTATTCTCACTTAACATTTTTGTGAACATTTATTTGTTTTTTAAGATTTTATGTATCTATTTGACAGCAATCACAAGTAGGCGGGGGGGCGGGGGGAAGCAGGCTCCCTGCTGAGCAGAGAGCCCTATGCAGGGCTCCATCCCAGGATCCTGAAATCATGACCTGAGCTGAAGGCAGAGGCTTAACCCACTGAGCCACCCAGGTGCCCTTTTGCGAACATTTAGATCAATTTATTCACAGGAAGAAATAGAAACAACAGTTAGCAAAATGGAGAACTCTAAAAGATTGCTACATGATCATAAGTCTGTGTTTCCTCTCTCCTCCCTGTTTCTCATTACCTAAAGAGTGCCTCTTCCTTTCTGCATTCATTTCCTCTGTAATCCCTTTACCCCAGTGGAAGAGCAGAGGATAACATGATTTGTCTTTTGTGCGCTAGTTGTTTCCTGGGGTTCCAGTGTGCTGGAGTAGGGGATGGTGAGTGATGGAGAGTGAAGCTAGCACTTAACAAGCAGTTGGCAAAGTCTCTTAGGAACAGATTCAGAGTTTAAAAAGGAAGAATGTGACATAGATACGCTGCTGTCAAGTAACTTGAAGGTCAGGGGAGGGCAGACAATAAAAGAAAGATGGTAGGACTTCGAAGTATGGCTGGAATTCGCCATTCACAATTACAGGATCTCAAGACTTTTCACCCTTCATAATCTTCATTTGAATAGGGAACATCACCATCTTTTATTTATCTTGTAGAGTAGGTGTGGGAATTACATGAAATAGTATATATAAAATTGTTTTGAAAATTATGCAGTCCTATACAATTGTTATTCTTTTTTAAAAATTGCTTTTATTAACAGATAATGTATTATTTGCTCCAGGGGTACAGGTCTGCAATTCATCAGTTTTACATGATTCACAGCACTCGCCATAGCACAAACCCTCCCCGGTGTCCATAATCCAACCACCCTATCCCTACCACTCCCCACAGCAAACCTCAGTTTGTCTTGTAGTATTAAGTGTCTCTTATGGTTTGTCTCCCTCCCTACCCCATCTTGTTTCATTTTTTTCCTTCCCTACCCTCCACAACAACCGCTCCCCCACTCTCCCCGCTTTTCAAATTCCCCATTCCCTTACCTTTATCCTTACTTTTCCTAATAGCTTGTTGAGGCTATTTTATATTGAGGCTATATTATGTATTATATATCATATGTTGAGGCTATATTATACCAAGTTGAGGCATGGACTCCTCACGATGGTTTGCCTATACTGAAAGCTAACTATTTTCTAGTTGTGGTTCAGAGTATTTCACCAGTCATCACTTCCTAGGAAAGTGTCCTTGCAGATCATTAATATGCTGTTCTAAACTCTTTGTTAAGTATGATTTTTTTAACTTACTCTAAAAAAATCCAGTGCAGTGATATCAAAAGAATTTTATATATGTATTTATTTGTCTTTAATTTATACTGATAGATACTGAAAACCTACTATATGCTAGGTGTTATCCTGAGTTCTACAGATAAAGCAAGTAGCCTTTTGCACTAGCCAGCAAGGTCATCAGGGATTAGACTTCACATGATAGTCTTATTACACGTAAAAATAATTTTACTTTAGACCATTCTTTTTCCTCTCTTTCTCTGTCTCTCTTTCTCTCTCTCTTTCATGAAATTTTAGAAATTGAGAAATTTGCAATTTTAAAAAGAGCCTAGGGTATTCTTATCATACTGATTGGAGGATTTTTGATAACCACTGTTAATGACCAATGCTGCAAAGAAGACATTTGTAATGTATAATGTGTTCTTTCTAACTCGTAAATTTCATTAATTAATGAGTAGCTGGAAAGAGCTTTTTTTTTTAACCCTGTTAAAGTTAGACTCTGAAATGTCACAATAGCTAATAGATCCCACATTTGCTTATTCATTGTTGAAAATGGTTCCCTTATTGAAGCTGATGCAAGAGGTCTAGTTGTGAAGTCGAAAATGGATCTCATTTGCATTTTATTGGTGTAAATTCAAGCCCATTTCATAATGGTAAAAGGCAAAAATTGACTTTTTCCATCTGTGAGCCTTTCCGATTTATAGTAAGAGAACTTGTCAGTCAAGTCTAGCCTCGTATCTTGGTTCCCCTCTCTAGAACCTAGTCACTACCTAGTGATTTTGCCCCTCTGAGCATGTGTCCTTGTTGATATCTGAAAAGTGGGACCATAATTCTGGTCTGAATAGTGTTGTGAGTAATGAATGAAATGGTGTATGTGAGCATGATCAGCACATTGGTGCTCAGAAAATGGTCAAACCAATAAAAATCCACTCAATATTGATATTTTATTCAGATTAAAGAACCAAGGTGTTATTTTTCCCTATCCCTTCACCTAGTCAACTCCTAGTCATTAGTAGGATGAATTTGGAAATTAAAAGAAGTTCATTTGGAAAGCTCAAATTTCTGGCTATCTTAATTTTGTTTGATCTGCCTGAAAGGATCTTAGAAGAAAATGGGAAGACAGCCAGCTCCAAGAAATTTAATGTATTATTAAATATTTTCAAAAATATTACATTTCTTCTGTCCACTTCATAGTTCTTTGTCTTTGGTACTTAAATCTTAGGGGAAAAAATAGTAAAACACAAATATATTCCCTTTATTATGTTTACGTTCTAAAAAGGAATAGGCTTTCCTCATTAGAATGAACCATTCTTATAATAATAAAGGAATTTTGATTATGAAGTAATAAACTGTTAAGATTAGTAAAATAATAATGTGGTTATAGAGAATGTGATAGGTAATGCTGTTGCTCAGATATAAATATATCAGCAGCAATACTATTTGAATATTTGAACAATATGTTACATGTCCCATGTATTATACCAAGTAATAATCTTAAGACATAGGCAAAGCAAGTATTAATTTTACCCATTTTACAAATGAGGAAACCAAGACCCAGAAACACAGAAATTATTAAATGCAGGAGGCAGAGCATGAATTCTGCTCAACAAATTCATTGTTCCTTTTGTTAAAAACACAGTCACATAAATCGTCATAATATTTTAAGTCTAACATTCTTTATTCCCCTTATGCAAGGCAAAATCTAGCTCAAAACAAGTGCATCTTTTCAAAGGAATTCGTTATAAAGCAATTTTATACAGAAATTATTGTAGGGCTTGTTCTCTGAAGAAAAAAAGTGAGTGTATTCATGATGTTGGTCATGTCCGTGAACCTTAAATAAAGATAGGAAGGTTAGAAAGGTTAGAAATAAAGAAATAAAGATAGAAGGTTAGAAAACTAAGTTGAGAGTGCCTATTCTGTGGCAGCTACTATGTGCATAGGCGATTTTATTTAATCTTCACACAGGGTAATTATGTGTTATCTTGACTTTATAGATGGGGAAACTTAGGTACAGTTAGGGTCATGCCTTGCTGAAGTAGATACAGGAATGAGGAGAGATGAAGTCTAAATTGGAAATTTGATTCATGTGACTTGAAGAATAGGGCACATTTCTCTCTGTACCTTCTTGCCTCCCAAGAGTCAAGAAATGATTTGTTAAGTTTATGTCCCCTCCTCACATCTCCTTTCCCTTATATGGTGAGGAGGTTCAGTGGATCTCAGGTGTACTTGGAATCCATGATGTTTTTACAGTAAAAGAAAACAGGCCTCCGTGTACCCTCTTCTTTCTCATGAGACAATGCTGCAAAGCAGTTTGTTCCAAATATATACCAGCCTAAGGGTCTTATGTATAATAAGGAAAAGAGAGAGACACTTGAATCTTAAAAGAAAGAAAGAAACAAACAAACAAACAAACAAACAAACAGGTTAGGGGCTGAGAGTATCTTTACCTATACAGATGGATTCAATGATAACTAAGTCTCATGCCTTCCAAAAAGGCAGATTACTCACTCATTCCAGTTGTAAATGGTTAAATCTAGGAAGTGCTTTTGTGAGGAAGAAGATACCACTTTTAAGGATAATTGATTCACTAATCCCGGGAGGAAAAACATTCTCAATTTTACGTCCTCCCAAGATCTTTGAGCCACTTGCAAACCAATACCTGAATGGCATGGAGAGAAACTAGATGGAAATGAACAATTAGGAAACTGACAACTGGGAACATTCTCTAACCATTATCTGAGCCACTAAAACTCCAACTAAGCAAGAGGTTGACCAGAACTCCTCTACCTTGCACATGAATTACCAAGCCTTTCTTGTATTCTTTGGGGTTGCTTTGGAATCAGTTCAGCATTATATTTTGCCTCATGAGTGTGGGATAGTGAGAGTGTCCTAGCTTTGGAGTCAGACATACAAAAATTCAAATCTCTCATTGCCATTTACCAGCCAGAAATCAAAGTTGAAACCCACACTTTTGTGGCTCCAGAGTCCTTGCTCTTTCTTTGAATCCCACTATCTTTAAAAGTAGACATATCTCGGCAGTCTGTTGCGATATCTGGTATGCCACCATTGGAAGCAATTTATAATTTAACAAAAGAAAACTAGTATTTATTGGGTGCTTGTGTACTCTGTACTCTCGTGTGTGTGTATAAATACAAATACAAATATATGGGATAGGGATGTAATTGGGGCTAGAGACCAAACATATAATATAAATATAAATATAAATACAGATACATATCTTGTATAATTATATATATACACATACATACATGTACTCATACACACACACACATATTTAAAAACATGCATACACTTATATATAAGTATATTATAAAATTGACATAATAACCCTGCAGGTAAGGATCAGATGAATTAAAGCAAAAAATTAATGAGTTGCTACTGGAATTTGGTTTTAGAGAAGCTTGATTTCAAAGATAAACTTTGTCCTACTATAACATGCAGCTTTGGGATTGATGTTTCTCTCAATTGCAAAAACAAATAAACAAACAAAAAGGTTTTTCTAGTATAGAAAAACATATTACCTTTTGTAGTATAGGAAACCTAGAATAAATTCATGATGGTATCCAGTGCTGTCTGTAAGTTCTTTGAGGGTAGGGAGAGTTCTTTGTAGTATGAATACTGTATTGCACTTGATGTGCTGTGAATGCACAAGAAATGTCTATGAATAATAACCACTTAGAATTTGTTAGCATCTGGGATGTGTTGGAACAGTACAAGTCCATAATTATGATATCTTACAGTTAAAAGGTCATGAATCTTACTATTTATTTATTTATATTATTTATTTCCTTTGGGAGGTTCATAAATGACAAATTGGAATAGTTGGCTTCAGTTTTATGGCTTCTCCTTAACTGCCTTTATTTTTCTCCAGGAGTTAGACTTCTCTTTTGATTTTTAATCAGGCTTTTAGCAAAAATATAAATCAATATTAATAATAATTAGCAATTTTCCACCCTTTTTATAAATTCTAAACCCTTCTCCCCTCTTGTAGAAGGTACTTAATACATGCCAGGGCATAGCAGAAGATGTAAAGCTCCAAGTGAGTATAAGGGAATTCCTCTGAAATACAGATGGGATAAGGACATGCCTTGTGCTAGAGACCAATATTTTGGCTCCTTGATCTAATTAGTTGGTTCTCTTTGATAATTATGACAACTATACTAGTCTTCCTTCCTTCCTTCCTTTCTTTCTTCTTTCTCTCTCTTTCTTTCTTTCTTTCTTTCTTTCTTTCTTTCTTTCTTTCTTTCTTTCTTTTTCCTCTCTCTTTCTCTCTTTTTTTTCTTCCTTCCCTCCTTCCTTCCTTCTTTCCTTCCTTCCTCTCTCTCCTTCCTCTTTTGTGTACATATGAAAAGGGCAAGTATACTGGCAATTTGGAGAAATAAGATGAGGTGTAGAGGCTCAAAGAGAATTAAGCAGTCTGCTGGTTGCAGAAAGCGAAATGGTGGGTACAAAATCTGAGATGATAGTGGTACTATCAATCTTCCCTTTGTTTTTAGTTCCAGTCCTGACAAAATTATACAGGTTTTTTACTGCTGCACAATGAAACGAAATCCTTGGCATATGCTTCACATATTGTGCAGTTTAATGTTTTGGGATCTATATATTTTCTAGCGTAGCTCTGATCATCAGTATGTTGTTTAGCATCTTTTTACATCAGGATGATATGTTGGATGAAATGAGGGTCACTTACTAGTGAAGAGGGAAAATTGCAAAGTAAAGGGTATATGATCACCCCAAAGTTATAATAAACCAGTTATTTTAGATGAAAACAAGATGCAGATTCAAAAGTTTAAAGTGTTTTATTTAAAAAAAATAGATATAGAGTTCAAGCAGTTATAGACTCTTTTAAAAAAGAAATTTTGATGGAATCCAGGGATTCCCTCCTGGAAAATAAGAACTGTTATTCAAATCACATCTTTGCAGGATGAGAGAAAGGAAGTAAACAAGGAAAAAATTATATAGGAAAATCTGGAAAAAAGCAGGAGGAAAGGATGAGGGGGTTTTGGAGGGGTTACTGGAAGGTATTTTCCAGTGGGGTTGGACAGTTAAACTAGAAGTCCCATTTTGGAGAGGAATGCCAAGGAAAGGCAAATTAGCCCAAAGGTGTGTGTCAGTCATAAGAAGGGGAAATGTAGCCCTTGTCTCACAAGGTGTTAAGTGTGGGTATTACAATTCAGATCATCTGTCACTTCTGAGGCCCTTGCCTTTTCTAACCCACTGCCCTTTAAGGATTTCTCATTCATCTGTCTGTGAATTTGGCACCAGAAAGCCAATCAATCAGTGTCTGTGGAGAAGAGAGGGAGGGAGGAAGAAAGAAAGGAAGAGAGGGAAGGACAGAGGGATGGAGAGACGGAGGACAAAGCCAAACAGGAGAATTGAAGAACCAATAAGAAGTTCATCCATGGATAATTTATTGTGTACATTTTCCATTCCATAGACTATGGCACAACCATAAAGGTATTTCTGAATATGCATTATGGTTTCACATGAAGACGTGTTCATTATATAATAAGTGGAAAAAACAAGTTAAGCACCGTATTCTGGTAGTATATTTGTTTGTTTAAAGTATGTATAGAAAAATAGGAAAGTATATTTAACAGAATGTCAACAACTATTTTCTTTCAGTATTTCCCCCCCTCCTTTTAATATAATACCCTTTTAACTTTATGGTAACAATCGTTGTAATAATTAAATTGAAATATCTGAGAGAAAATAAGAATGCTCTGGATAAATTTAGAGAGCGGTTGCATACCTGGGCCACATTTCTTTTAGGTACCTCTTGCATCTTTATGTATTTGGATGTGTTTATTCATATCCAGATGACCTGAAGGTGGGGGCTGCTCGCAGGTGTTCCTTTAAGATCTTTCACCTTTCTCAGATGACATTCAGGTATTCTTCCCTTCCTGTAGCTAGAACATGCTCTCCTGTCTCAATGTTTCTATTGCATTTTAGCTAAGGCTGCTCAGAAGCATGTCGGGGGATAAAAATAACTTGGTCGCTTACAAAAATGGGGGCTTAGTCAATGCTCAGTCCCATTGCTTCCTAGTACAAACTCCATGTAAGTATTTTTTGCCCTCCAGATATGCAATTACTCTTAGGGGTGCTGGTTTTAGCAGGATCCCTGGTGTTAGGGAATCACACTATTTTAGGGCACTTAAGTATTATATAAAATGCATGTGGAGCACAGATAAGTTTTAGTGAATATATAAGTGAATGAATGAGTGAATTGTAATTTGAAATCAGAGGTCCAAAAATGCAGTTCAGCTTCTAACAGTCTTTAATGTTTTACCATCTACCATCTTCCAAACTTAGTTGCTTCACAAAATAATTATAGCAATATATATAGGACTCTCAGAAATATTAGCAGAATTAAATGAGACAACATGTAAAAATGTTCTTCATGAACTTTAAGCCATATAAGCATGCCTCTTACTTGTCTGAAACATGGATCTTTATACTTTTTGCTATAATAATTTTCCTGTGTGCATCATTTCTTCCAAGAAGATTCTAAGCTCCTTAAGCATTTGGTCACAATCTGGCTGAAAACTGTTTCCTTGTTTTTTATCATATTGTCTTGCTCCATCATTGGTTGCCAATAAGCATTTTATTTTATTTGTAAAATACTTTTCCAGCATTCAACCCTATTGCAAATATTCTCCAAAAGCAACTTATTTAATCCTCATTGCAACTCTGTGAGGCATGTACTATTATAATGCTCTCATTAGAAACAAGGAAACTAGGGCACAGAGAGATTAAGCAACTTGCCTGCAGCCACACAGGGAATGAATAAAAAAGCCAGAATTGGAACCCAGTTACTCTAACTCCAAAGTATATGAGAGAAATTTAAAGTATTATCATTATTGTATCACAAGAATGGACAGAAAGGGACTTCTTTGAATGGACAAGATAATTAGTACAATTTATTAAGAAACCTTTATGTGTCAGGCACTACTCTGAGTGATTTATATCCATTATCTGATTTATTCTTTGAAGATATATCAATATCATCATTACTCTTCCCTTCCCACTTACTTAGGAAAAGATTATATAAATGTTCAGGAAAAAAATCCTATCTCCATAATACATTTTTATTAAAGAACATTTTTAAAGTCAAAATTAGATTTTAGGTGGTAGCGTTATTTAGCCCAGACTGATTTAATTCATTTTTTCTGGGACAGGTATCTATGGGCGAACTGGAGATAGAGGAAGCAAGTTACAACCATATATTCGAAATGTTAAGACTCACTCATACTGTCCTATATGCAGCCAGATATTTAGCCAGATATTTCTCTCTTAGAAGACAAGTGTATTTGGGGTCCATGCTTAGAGTAGCAATCTGAGACAAAAAGAGGATGGGCTTTATAATCAGACAGCCCTGGATTTGAATCCTCTATTACTCTGTGTGTTCATAAGCAAAGGATTCAATTTCTCCTAGTCTCTCTGCAAATCTATAAATGGAGATTAATAATAATAATGGTAATAACAATAATAATAATAATAGAGCTGTTGAAAGTATACATGCAGTCATGCAAGTTAAAGGGCCAAGAAGAGTGCTAGGGAGGGGAATGAGCTCCTGCAAAGGGAAAGATGAGAAGAGTGGCCGGTGGGGTACTGAAACAAAGCACAGAGCAGGGCAAGAGTGTGGCAGATGACACAGTCAGCAAGGACCTATGGTGCAGAACCTGGTGGGTTCTAGGAAGCTATTAAGGGTTTCTAAAGAAGGAACTAGTATGTTCAGATATGTTTATTTTTTAAAGATTTATTTTATTTATTTGAAAGAGAAAGAGAGAGAGAAAGAGAGAGAGAGCACAAGGAGGGGCAGAGGAAGAGGAAGAAAGATAATCTTCAGCAGACTTTCCTGTTGAGCAAGGAACCTGATGCAGGGCTCCATCCCATGACCCTGAGATCATGACCTGAGCCAAAATGGAGACTCAGATGCTTATCTGACTGAGTCACCCAGGCGTCCTTCAAATGTGCTTATTTTTTAAAGAACTCTTTGGTCCAAAGATTGCAAGCAAAAATTATATAGCTTTACTTGAGATATTTGCCCAATTTGACTTCTTACTGAGTGTCAAATACTGTACCAACATTTTTTTTTCTCCTATATTACTTAAATTTTTATACATCCTGAAAAAACTAAAGCTAAAATATTTTACATTTTACAAGTGAAGAACTCAAGTGATAGGAGAACTGGAGTTTGAGTCCCGGCTTACCTGACTTTATAAGTGCTCTTGACACCGCCTGGCTTTCATTGCCCCTGAAACAGATGTGAGTGATAGTGGTGTAGGGGGTAGGCAAGGAGCACCAGGAATGTAGGGTCTCTGGCAGATATACCTTATTATAACCCCCCGCCATGGAGTCACACTTGCATAATCCCCTCTTGAATGCAGCTAGACCTGGAACTTGCCCTTATGCAGTTTGGCAAAGTTAAGAGGGATATTCATTACCATGATGGCATTAGGTTATGCAAGATTCTGCTTTAGCCGACTAGAACACAAGATTCTTCTGCTGGCTCTGAAGAAGTAAGATGCCATGCTATGAGAAAGCCATTTGGCTCAGAACTAAGGGAAGCCAATCAGGAGCTGAGATTGGATACTTGGCTGACAACCAGCAAGAGGATGGTGCCTCAGCCATACAACCACAAGGAACTGAATTCTGTGAACAACTGCCTCATCTTAGAAGAGGTCCCAGGATCCAGAAAGAAACATGGCCCAGCCAACACTTTGGAGCAGCCTTGTGAAAACCTGAGAAGAGGACACAGCTAAACTGCACCTGGACTCCTGACCTACAGTATGTAGCGATTGTGAACTAGTCCAGGTTCTGGTGCAGCGGAGGAAAAAATTGTGGCCACTTGCAGAGTAATATTTAAATGAAGGGCATACAATACTTGGAAAGAGAGAAGAACAAATTCTCCAGAGAAGACACACAGGTCAAGCCAGAGCTAGGGTATAGATTAGAATTGGAAAGGAGACAAGATGGGGTCACCTGTGAGTTGACTCAAGAAGCTATAATTCTACCTTTTGTTGTTTTTCCCTTTTCCAGACATACTATGCTTAGCTTTAAGAGTAAGTGTGAATTTTACTATACATACTACAGGAAGATAGAATTTAGATATTTAGTTTTTTGTCACAGGTAACTTTTCTTTAGCTAAGTTCAACTATTTATTTATGTTTTATCTGCTGAATAGCCAGAGAACACATGGAATAGATGCATGTTCCATAAACCATGTTCACAAGTAAAACAGAAGTCTTGAGCCATTAACTGAACATTTTCATCCATATGTAGGGTGGCTCTACTATTTTTTTCTCTTTTTCTTTGAAAAATGATGTAACAATATAAAGATATGTTTTAACAATGTTTAATGAACTATAGTATTTTCTGTATTTGTATTTTTCCCCAGTCATTGTCTGTATGTATTATGTGTTAGAAAGTTATTATTATGAGAATGTTTTCAGCTGAAAGAAACAGCAAGCCCAACTAAACCCGACTTGTACTATAGAGACTGTGATCTCATATATCAGGAAGTCCAGACGGAGAGTAGGTTTATTTAATGTCAGTTTATTCAAGGTAAAAAGCCAATAGAGGTATAAAGGTACTTTTACCAAAAAGATTGAAAAAAAAAAAAGTGGTTATAGAGGTCAGGTTTCAGGTTTTTTCCATCTCTACAAACTGCTATAGTCGATGTTGGTTTCATTCTCTGGTCAGAAGATCCCTACAATGTTTTCAGGGATCACATACAGATAACATGGTGAGCTGAGCAAACAGGGAGACCCCACATCCTCTTGCAGCTTTCTTAAGAGCAAGGCTATTTTTCATAAAAGCCCTCATCAGATTTCCATTATACCTTTTTGGCTAGATGTTACATACCTAGTCCTAAACCAATCACTGGCATTGAGAATAGGGTACCTCTGTAGCAAGCAAATCAATCCCAAAGTTGGCTACCTATAAGATGAGGTAGGAAGATAGCAGTACAAAATCAGATAAGGCATCAAAGTAGAAATGGATTCCAGGTGGTGTCTACTACAAAGTGCATTACATTTTTTTTAAAGAAGTTGCTTTCTTACATCATCTTTAAAACATATATTCTTGGGGTGCCTGGGTGGCTCAGTGGGTTAAGCAACTGCCTTCAGCTCAGGTTGTGATCCCAGAGTCCTGGGATTGAGCCCCACATCGGGCTTCCTGCTCAGCAGGAAGCCTGTTCTCCCTCTCCCACTCCCCCTGCTTGTGTTCCCTCTCTCGCTGTCTCCCTCTCTGTCAAATAAATAAATAAAAATCTTAAATATTCATTCATTCATGCATGCATTCATTCATTGATGGGGTGCCTGGGTAGCTCAGATGGTTAAGCGTCTGCCTTCAGCTCAGGTCATGATCCCAGGGTCCTGGGATCGAGCTCTGCATCAGGATCCTTGCCCTGTGGGGAGACTGCTTTTCCCTCTCCCTCTGTCTCTCTACCCTGCCAGTGCTTTCTCTAGCTTTCTCTCTCTCTAATAATTTTTTTTTAATCTTTAAAATATAAGTATATATGTATTCTCATGGTGAAATACCATAATTTGCTAACCTCTGCCTAATTCTTTGTTTAATTTCAGTGGATTTATAAAATGTAAGGTGGTATTTTCCCAACCCTCTCAATTTCTATGCCAGTGATTCCTAGCAGTTAGGGTGAGATTTTTCTATGAAGCTAGTTTTAGCTATACTAGAAGAAAAGGTTTTATATGAATTGAGTGTTAAAGAAGTGATACTATTATTTAAGAAATCATCTTTAGTTTGCCCTCAAACAACAGTGAAAATATAAATCATTTATCTGGGATTAAGCACAGACAGCACAGGCAAGGTCCATGATAGGTTAATTTATTTGCAATTAAACTCTGGTAACATTTAGTTTATTTATGTTATCTCAGGCTCCCAAACTTCTAAGTAACTTTTGTTTGGGAAAATCCCAGACTGGTTTTGGCATTTTAAAAAACAACAGAAGCACATCCTCCTCCATTTATTGGGAACCTATTATTTGCCATATTTTATTTATCATAATTAACCCTAAGAAATCAGTATTATTATCTCCAGAGATTACCTTTAAATGGATTACAAAAGAATGCTCTCCAGAAAGTGGTGAAAATGGATTATCTCATCTCTGTTTTCTAACTCAAACATCCATAGCATTCCCCTGTGTTAAATTGCCCAGAATAGTAGCTACTCAATAAATAGTAGTTAAATCAGTGGATGAACAAATTTTAAGCTCAAATGAGTGTTTTTGCTCCCCAGGATCATTAAAATGCCATTTAAAATCACACCATATATTCTCTACCAATTAAGGTACATTTAGCAGAATATAGTCTGTTCAGTTTAAATTGATTCACTTGATTTGACTTGGTTTGTTGTAATAGGCAAAAGTATGGTCCTCCCCAGAGCTTTAAATTATGTTCCTAGTTCCCCCCAATCACCTAACCTAAAGTGTAGCTAATTAAGTAGGAAAAAAGCAAAAAGAACCTTCTCCACAGGAAAGTCATTTTGTCTGCCTGGCTATTTTAGATGGAGTTTATTAGCAGAATGGAACCAGTAGTGAAAGGATAGCTAACATGGATGACCTTTCTCATTAGTCACAAAGATCAGAAGGCATAGAATTGTTGAGAAACCTTTCCATCCTTCCAACTTTGTTAGGAAGAATTGCAGATTAAATCCATAAACTTGGGACGCTACCATCTTGAAGCAGAGCACTTCAGTTCCTTATGGAAGTGGGCGAGCAGCAAATGAGCCAGCTTCTATTTCATCTGCTCACTGGCACAAATCTTGTCAGGATTTGAACTGTGGGATGAGTTTGTGTGCATTTGTCTGTGTATGCACATGTGGTGCCGCCTTACTTCTCCTCTCACATACTCGCGGTTTCATAATTATGACCCAGTGAGTTGTGTTCACCTGTTGCTGCCTGAAATCCTGTACTGATGTCAGGAGATACTACACACCACAGTGCAGTTGTTGTGAGAGATGATAACATGATAGGTCCTTTGTAACCTCGGTCATTTTCTGTCTTAAGCCACCAGGTGCTTGCCACCATGTCACTCACTTATGCCTGCACGTGAGTGGTTAGGAATCCAAAAGGGAATAAGAAATGGAGGGAAGTTATACTGGTTGGCCTTCTCATATGTGCTGGGTACAAGGCACTTTGAGTCTCACCTTCTTAGTCCTCCCAGTGATATTTTAATTAGGTATTATTCCAATTTCACAGATGACAAATGAGGGCTTTGCAAGTTAAACAACAGACCCGAAGTCATAAAGCCAATAAAGCTGCAATTTCAACGTGGGTCTCAGGTGAGGGAAAAAAAAATCTAGACATTTTTGTAAAATAAAAACACACCTAATGGGCTATCGATATAACCACTCAGCAGATTAATACAGCTGCTTCCTATTCTAATAAGTGAACAGCATCCAGATGACACATTGTTACATATAGGATCTTAGAGTGAGCACCCATCAGAAATAGGACATTTAATTCAGGTAGCCATATTTATAAAACATTTAAAGACTTTTGAGCATACACAAAAGATGCTGAAGGGATAGAGAGTTCAGAAATTATCTGACAAGAGAAAATTTTTATTAACTACAATCATAAATTACCTTACTCCAGCTCTCTCATTGGAGAATTTGAGCTAAAAAGCAGAAGAGCTCATTTCTTGCCAAGGATCACTGACCTTTCCACTGCATCAAGTGATGCTAATGAAACAGTCTCAGGAGAAGTTTCCTTACAAAGAGTAACATCTCAGGCTGATTTTTAAGTCAAAGGCCTTGCCTCCAGAATTCCAGTACTGTCTTCCCCTGGGGTAGCAGAGGTTTCCCAAGAAAACAACCACATTCTCTTCAGTCCCAGGAAGACGGCCTAGGAACCTATGAGATTCATATTTGGTAAAATTTTACAAAAAATTTTAAGTATCTGACAACAAAAGGGGAAAGAAAGAAAAGTCATATTCTCCTTCTCAAAACAAAGTGTTCTGTCAAAATCCTAGTATTGTGGGATAAAATCATGTTGTAATTATCTGAAAAGGGGAAAAATAATGCTCAGACACGTTAGTTTTATTTTAGTTTACAATTAATAATTGTCAAATATGAACACTAACCTGAGGCCCATTTGACTCCAGGCTTGTGTTCTCGATTTCCAACCATTGATTCCCAGAGACATTTAAGTGGAAATTATTCAGTTGCCTGTCAGGGGTGTGTTGAAAGGAACCTCACATTGGGAAGCAGGCTGGTCTTCACAACCTCTTAGATCTTTTCACTTTCTTAGCTTCTTTGATGTTATGATGCAGCTGGATGGCATACTTAAAAAAAATTCAAGTAAGGCTAATGATGAAAATTGGTGCTTAAAATAGAGCTTTGGAGGCTTTCACTTACCTTGATCTTCTCTGTATAACTCTGTGGATGATTGGCATTTGGCTCCATTAAAGGTTTATACACCATGGGCAAAATGTTAGCAATTGCTTCCTCCAACCTTATTATAACATGGTTCTTGGCAGCTAAGCCACATGCCAGCTCCTGAGTGGTTTACTTGGTGTGAAGATAATTACTCCAGGGTTAATTACAGAATTCTTCCAGCTTTATTACACAGGTTCCTCAGAGACAGTCCGTTTTTGGGATACAGTGTGTACGACTGACTACATATAAATGTGCTGCATCACTTCCAGACATGAATCCATGTAATTGAATAAACTTACAAGAGGCTGAATGGTGAGGTTCACTTGGTTCTTCCATTCCTACCTCCCATTCCTTTCTCAAATACCGAGGGCATATAGTGATAATGTGTTAGATATTTTCTAGATTTACCATGGGCTGATTGGACAAATGATTTCAAGATCAGTTTGTATCTATGTCATGAGATTTTCTTAAAACTGTAAATTCCTCTCTCTGAAACATCTAAGACTGTTGAACATTCTCATTTTAAAATTTTTTCTGCATTGTCTGCAAAGTTTTGTTAATTAGATTTTTTTGCTTCAATTAACAGAAAACAGAAAGTGATTTAAGTAATGAGTACATCATTTGCCATATAACTCTCAAATTACAAAAAATATAGAAATAGGGATACAACCAGTGACAATTATATACATTGTCTGGTTCTGCCTGTATGGATTCTCTCTGTTTTCTTCTCATTGTCTTGTTTGTCCTCAGGGTGGCTCATCATGACCACAGGATGGCTACCAACTACAACTGGGGCAACATGTTTCTACAGGGACATTACCAATGCATGCGATATGATTCCTTCTTTTCAAGTTCATGGGGCGCAACCTAGGTTAGTTGACCAATATGAGTATATAGAGAAATGCCTTGGCTAGTCTGGAATGATTTGGAATGACTAGAATTTATTTCTGAAACTGGAATGTTAGTTCATAAACCAGCTCTTATGCATGGAGGGCAAGGAGAGGTCAAAGAAAGAAGTAGACCACTCCAGATTTGCAGGTGTCAGGTTTTAATAAGCAAGGAAACTTACATACGAGGCTTTACTTGGGCAGCCATGGGACAAGTGGATGTCTGCACCCACCCACCAGAATTTTGAAAGTTTACATAGAATTCTTAACTGTATGTAGTCACATATACCATGCAGATGGGCCCAGCAATACTTTACTCTCTAAAAGTTTATGTTTTGGGGACATCTCCCACTGTGAGAATGGTGGGCAGAACTTATGTTTTAAGGACAGGAGAAGAGGTCAGGAATCTCTGGTTCCTTGGGTTTAGCTTGTGAGTCAACCAACAGTCACGTTCTTTCTATTACCTCCTCCAACACGGGGATGGGTTCAGTTTCTTCTGCATCACATAAAAAGGGCAGAGTGGAAACCTTAGTATCCCTGGTGTCCTGCTAGGAGGCAAGAAGATATGATAAGTACTGCATAGTAAACCAGTGGTTTCCTTTATGCAAGGCAACACACTCTACTAGTGACTCCTCTCTCTCCTAAGCCTATTCTCCTTTCACAGACACTTCAGTGCTGGTAGTCTCGGAGTTCTGTTCTTGAAATTCTATCTTCACTCTATAGAGATGATATGTGTGTTATTATAATATATAGTATACACATTATATCATGGATGTATATGGTGTATAGAGACTGAGGGAACAGACCCTGAAGCCAGGCTACCTAAATTTGAATCCCAATTTGATTATGTGTGTTTGATTCATCTTAAGCAATTTCTTGAACTCTATATGTTTCATATTCTTAAAATGGAAATTAGGACAAAAACATCCTTTATCTCATAAGGCAGAAAGGTTTTATAAAGATTAAATAAGAAAATATGTAAAGCTTACAACAGTCTTTGGCCTCATTTTAAAAACCTTTCTTATGGTGCTTCAAACTCAAGAAAGGTTGATATGAGTAAAGGAAAGAAAAAGAGAGAAGACAAGGCACCATATCTTGTTTCTTATTATCTTATTTCAGGTTCAAAATGACAACAGTGATGAAAGTCTTAAGAAACAACTTGTGTTTCTTTACGCTCACTGTTTGGAAGGAGGCAATCAACATTTACTGTGGTCTTGGTGTATGCTAAACACTGCTGGGGGTACTTTAAATTCACCTTCTTCTGTACTTTCCCTCAAACCACATGAAGCAATGATGTTATTCTTTTACAAAGAAAGATCCCAGGCTCAGAGAACATGGGTATATTGCCCAAGGACAGTAAATGGGGAAATCAGGATTTGAAATCTGATTAGTCTAACTTTGCTTACTTATTTTTATTTCTTCCTTAGATTTTGGTTTAACCATTGTTTCTTCTTTAAAGCCTTTTCTGACCACTCAGACTAGGTTCTGTGATCCAGTTCTTTGTTGGCAGAAGACCCTCTGCTGCAGTGGTATTATTCATCACATCACATTGTTATTGTCCAAATATTGTCACGTTTTTATGTTTCCCCTTACAGATTTCCCCCCTGCCATAGACTTTTACATCCTATTACATTTTCAGCAAACAGCAGCAACCTCAGTAAGTTTATATTGAATGAACAAATAAATTAGTGGGCAGACATGAGACTCTTTAAACTCCATGATGTTCTTTCTTCTATGACACTTAGATCTTCTGTCTTCCCTTAAGAGAAATGTGCCAAGTTGAGAGGGACGGAGATGTATGTGTGTGCATATGCTGTGTGTACATGTATATGAAAGCCAAATGATTGACAAAATGTGGTTTATATATGGTTTATATATATATATATATATATGCATATATATATATATTAGTGATTCTATATAGACAGTATTGATAGATATTGATAGATAGGTGATATTGATAGATATATCTAGTCAATAGATATATCTGTATATTCTGGAGATGTTCTGGTAAGTGGGAAGTCCAAAGGACCTCAGTACCTTACTTCTTCCCACCCAAGGCTGGGATTTTGTAGACTGGCCAATTGAAGGATTAGAAAGAAGTGATTGGTAAATTTTCCTTGACTAATCCCTGGAGGAGAGGAGCTGTATATGAATTCTTAAGTCTCTTGAACTTAAATGAAGATCTCCCTTTTAAACATTTCTGTGGGGCAGACACATCTTGGTTATATCACTTTGTCTTTCCTTTGAAAGACTTTCCTTTGAAAAGTGGAAAAAAATCTAGAGAAAACTTCAAATTATAACAAAAGAATAAAATGTATATATATGTATATGTTAAAATGGAATACAAATCTTGTATTTCAAATTATAACAAATTATAAACTTCAAATTATAATAAATTATATATAAAATACTATATATATTACAAAGAGTAAACTTCAATTATAACAAAACTTCAAATTATAACAAAAGGACAAAATGTATGTGTATGTGTATGTAAAAATGGAATACAAATCTTGTAGTTTCTTATCCCCCTTTAGCTTTATTTTTTTTAATTGTTTTTCCGTTCTTTGTTACTATTCCTAAACATTGACTTCTGAGGGGCATGTGTATTATGCAGAGTCTGAGAAGATAAAATTAGTGTAAATGCTGAAGATTCAGATATCTTATGGGACCGGGGAGATGGGTTCCAAGAGAGAGGTTTGTGGTCATTTCCAAATTAATGTACAATATATAAAAACACTGAGGGAAAAAATTTTGATTTTCACAGTAAGTAAACACTGACTTTCTCACTTTAAATAGCTCTGCAGCTTTCTTTGGAAGGTGGGTAAGGAACACTTCATAAAAATAAACGTTTATGGATGCAATTTATTTCTTACATGTTCGATTATTCATAAATCTATTAAAGCAACTCAGATGATTAGTTGATCGTATTTACATAGCAAATATTTACTGAGTGTCTTGTAAGCATTAAATGCTGTGATGGGTAAAATGCTGGATGAGTCTTAGTTATTATTCTCAAGGAGTTTTCCATCCAGCAATGCCATCCGTGTGGATTGTACACTACAGTTTATGAAGGCTATCATTATTGCCACTTTTATTTGTACTAACACATGCTGATAATTATAACAGTCTTATAGTGAGGCAGATGAGTGTGGTTATTTTCTTTTCATTTTACAAATGAGAAATTGGAGGTTTAAGGATGTTAAGTGACTTGGTCTAATTCACAATAGTTAAATGATGCCAAGATTTGAATTCAAAGCACTTAACACAATTCCCAGCAGACTTAACACAGCACCATGCCTTAGCTATTAATAATAAGGGAATTTGTATCACTTCATTCCTATTTTATGAAGCTGGAACTTTAGTGTATCTTATTAGTATTAATAGTCTAAAACACCACTGACAAAATGAAAATTCTGTCACTGGATAGTTCATTTTGATTATAAAGCACATCATTTATTATAGTATTGAAACTCATTTTGTGCCTATCAGTGACTAAACTGAATTGCAGTCTGTGTTTTTCTTTACTGGTATTTTTTTACCTTTCTCCCAAACAAACAAACAAACAAAAACCAACTCCTGGTATTTTTACATACGGTGCTTTCTCAATAACAATATGTTAGGTTGAATTATATGTGTTTACCTCTAAGGGCAGCTTATTATAGTGGTTAGAAAAACGAGCTCTGGTGTCAGACTCTCTGGGTTTAAGTCCTGTCTCCACCACTGGTAAGCTTTGTAACCTCTGGCAAATTTCCTAGTATCTCCGTGACTTTGTCTCCTCATAAAAATTGAGGATGAATATAATTATGTCATACTGATATGGTCTGATTAAATGTGAAGATGTTCTTAGTGACACCTTAGCTTCAATTAGAACTGAATTTCTTTTACTTCCTCCTGTTTCTTTCTCATCTTACTAATGATCTCAACTTGATTTTATAGAAAAATCTCTGGCAACCTGGGTAAAATGTAGATTCCTAGACCTCACTTCCCAGGTAACTGTACCCCGCAGGCTTGATGTGGACTCAAACAATTTGCATTTTTCCCAAGCATTCCTAGATGACTTTGAGAAATTCAGCCTTGGGACAGTTGCATATGCATTTTGTTGTGCAATCTGCACACAATTCCCAGTCCCTGTACATATATCCTGGTTAGGAGGCAACACTGAGTGTTTTGTTTCCAGAATTCCCTGGGTTGCTACCCATAGGATGGGAGGGACATTCCAATTTTCTAGTCCTATTCACATATCAACCCTGCCCAGTGCCTTCACTAAATCATTAAGTCTCTAAAAGCTGGAGGCAACCAAGCTTTTTCTACTAACCCACAAATCTCTTTAATTTCTTGGAAGGTGCCTTGAAATGTCAAAGGGAACCTCAAAAGCAATATTCTCAGCATAACTATTAGTGAGTAGACCCACATATCATTTCCTGGGAGTTAAATGCTGATGACAGTTCCTTCTTCAGAAGGAAAAGCAAGCAAGCAAGCAAGCAAGCAAAGGAACAAGGAAAGTTATGAGGTTCATATTAAAATTATGCACATGAGAAGTTAGAACATGGCAGTCATGCACTTACTCACATGCCAGAAATACTTCCCAGAAAGTTCATATGTGAACAGCAGTGTGGGCTTTAGGTAAGAAAATAAAGACAAATCTGAGCTAAGCCAGCTCCTTGACTGGAAGGAGCTGTAAAAAATGAAAATTCCTACTCCTTATCTAGTGCCAAGTGCCAAGCACAATGGCACATGTCTTCTGCCCAATTTATACGGTCAAGATCTTATAGATAGTGTTAGGCAGAGGTAGAAATAAGAATATCTGTTTCTCTCCCTCCCCAGAGTCAGAAGAAGAAAACACCAGTTGTCTCCTTGGCTTCTTTGCCCCAGTGTTTCTGACCAGGTTATCTCTGCCAAAAAGGTGCCACAGACCTTAATAGTGCCAGTTTAAAGAATAAGTCAGCCTGACTGAAGGAGAAGAGGGGAAGCAATTAGTGAAGAGGACAAACTGAGTTACATAATGAAACCCATTTACTTCACTTCAGTGAAAAGTAGAAGGAGGAAGCTTTGAAAAAGAAGGAAAACAAAGCTGAAGTTTATTGCATAGAGAGGGGTGTTACTTTGTTTCAGGATCTTATGGACTGAGGGGTAATATGGCTAAGAGCAAAGACTTGGGGCCAGAGTCCCTAGGTTTACATTTCATCTGTCTCACTTATTTTGTGACCTTTGCAGTTCCTTAAACTTTGTTTGCTTCTATTTTCTCCTCCATCATGTTCTCTATAGATACCAATGGTGGTGGTGTCACTTTGGACTGAACCCAAGAATCAATTATTTTAATATATAGAAAGTCCTTGGAATCAAGCCTGGCACACAGTGACCACAACTGAAACATTTGCTGTCATTCTCATGTCTGTAGTCTTTATTATTATTATTTTTTTTAAGATTTCATTTATTTATTTGACAGAGAGAGAGATCACAATTAGGCAGAGAGACAGGCAGAGAGAGAGGAAGGGAAGCAGGCTCCCTGCTGATCAGAGAGCCTGATGTGATGCGGGGCTTGATCCCAGGACCCTGCGATCGTGACCTGAGCCGAAGGCAGAGGCTTTAACCCACTGAGCCACCCAGGCGCCCCTGTCTGTAGTCTTTATGCTGTGAGCTCTGCGAGGGTGGAACCACATCTAATCGTTCCCTGTTCCTTCAGTTTCTAGCCTGGGACCCAGTTCTGAGTTGAATTAGCTACTGAGATGAGTAAGACCTGTATTTTGCCCTTTTTCACCAGACCCAGTCCACTAAAACCATATAGGAATAGTTCCTGTGTAGGTCAGGAACATGCCAGAGAAGCCGTGGGTTTATTTACTTTTCTCCTTCCAGGAATTAGAGAGGAAGTGTTTGTAGTTGATGTTATTGTTTTGTTTATTTGTTTCAGTTTGACCACACCTAGAGCCTTAACCAAGTCTAAAGAAAGAAATGGCAATAAAAAAGGGATAGGGAAAATAGATGGAAAAAGGTAAAAGAGGGAGTGTTGCCAAGAGAGAAAATATTTATTAAAAGTCACTGTTGTCCGTCTTGCTGCAGACATTATGTCTTTAAATGTAGAGATTATTTTTTAGCTCCTTCTTCAAATATTTGCTTAATCTGAAGTACTTTATTTACTTAATTTTGAGTAAGGAGTGTGTTCTGAGCATGAGTGCAAGGAAAGACATGTACAGTTCCCTACACGTGCACACGGCTCGAGAGGAAGGGAACAACCTTTATTTCAATATTTCTAGGTATTCATAGAGGTGTTCCGTAATAGTAGCTACCTTAATGGCTACCTGCTGAGTATTTCTGTTCTAGCAAAGAATAGAAAAAATGTGCTTAATATGAAGGTATTGCAAAGCACATTCTGTCACTGACCCAGAAGAAGGCCCCTTTCAACTCTTTTAAATTCTCTCTTTTTCCTGGTTATGCTACATGGCCTAAACAACAGGTGTTTGGTTCTAATTATGGATGGATGGATGGATGGATGGATGGATGAATGAAAGAATTTTTCCTGTTCAAGAAATTTACTCAATTCAAATTTCTATAGGACACTGGGCCAGGGAATTAATGTTTCCTGAAGTCACAGAAGAAGGAAGTTTGTTTCAGTTTTCCCACAACTAGCACTTAAAGCAGATGGTCTATTTAAGAAAGCAGTTAAATCCTACCATTTAAGTTTGTCATGATCCTCAATTGGTCACTTTATAAAGAAAATTCTCTGACCATCCTTTTCTGGTAGAAATTTGCTTGGAAAAATCTATAATGAGGTCTGATTATTGGAAGCTTAAAGCTTCTTCTCTGGCATTCATTTAAAAATAATGAAGGCTCGAAGCCACCTTGACAATAGATCTGATTTGACCTGACTGATTAAAAGGGTCAATGGGAGTTCACTTTTTTTTTTAAAGAAAAATCGGCCTTCTGCTTCTGTATTAGGATAATCTTTGTGATTAGAAGAGTCACAATTCATGTACAGCTGAGCAAAAGGATTCTTTAGTGAAAGAACCTATGCTACCAAACTGTAGAGCTTAGTTACAATTTCCCCTTGACACTAAAATGCACCATTTTCAGTGTGCATTTTGATCAAAGGTCCTTCTGCTATCTCTTTAACTGATATATACTCATAAAATGTAATCATATGATATACTGCATTTTTTATGGAAATAAAATTGACCAATAAACTCCACATAAAGATCTGAAAAAAGTTGACATTCTTGCAACTTTGATTTCAGTAATGAACGTGTTCATGTATGTGTGAGTGCAAGGAAACCCATCTGCATGTGTGTTTGTGTGCACATAGCTTGAAAGCAAAGGGGTAACCATCATGGCAGCATTTTTAGTTATCACTGGAGGTTGTTCTAGAATAGGATAATCTTATTGGCTACCTGCTGAGTAATTCTAGCCAGCCAGAATCAGACAGAAAACCTTTAATGCTGTGTTCATTTTGTTTGCCTACATTATCTTTATGGAAGGAAGATGTGAATGATTATATCAAGAGTAGTTGAGAAAGTTTTCCATTGCTGAGCATTTTGATGAAGGGTAGTCTCAGATAAAGCACAAACACCACAAACAAAACCAGCAACCTAGATTAAGTTTTACACAAGGGGTTTGAAGCCAGAGAGCACTGGAATGAACAAAAAATTTGTCGTGTACTATGGTGTGATGTTGGCTGAACTCTAGTACTGCTTGAGGCCTTAGTTTTCTCATCTGTAAAATGAAGTTAATACTGTTACATAGCTCAGACTCTCATTATATGGAAGGTGATTGTTACCAATATTGTTGTTAGTGTTATTTTATTATATATATATATATATATATATATATATATATATATATATAAAATTACCTGGCCTAGTATCTGTTTCTGACCCCATCTACTCTGTCAAATGTTCTATTCCTGCCCATAAAAAGTGAGCAGATAGGGGTGCCTGGGTGGCTCAGTGGGTTAAAGCCTCTGCCTTCAGCTCAGGTCGTGGTCCCGGGGTCCTGGGATCGAGCCCCGCATCGGCCTCTCTGCTCTGCAGGGAGCCGCTTCCTCCTCTCTCTCTGCCTGCCTCTCTGCCTACTTGTGATCTCTGTCTGTCTAATAAATAAATAAAATCTTAAAAAACAAACAAACAAACAAACAAAAAAACAAGTGAGCGGATAGAACCTGCTCTGTAAATATGCTATTTATTTGAAGCCCACTTTGGAGTCAGTTACCTGAACACTGAGATGATTTTCTCCCCCATGTTAATAGTAATACGAGTAGCATGAGTTGGCTAACTCATTTCCAACACCTGTCTTTGCCAGACATTGTGCATATATTTTACATGCATTATGTTATTAATTTCTATAGAAGTCCCATAGAAATTTTTAAAAGGAGCTAAGACTTAGGGCAAGATAGTTTATGGCAGCACCAAGTCCAACCCAGATTTTTACAATTCAAAATCCCCATCCTTTTTTACTGCACAGTTTTGCCTTTCAGTAGTAAGAAAAGTAATGATTATAGCTCGGATATGGGGCTAATTTGCAAAAGCCCACCAAACACAGAATGTAGCCAGCATTTAGACCATTGTCTCTTTGTGTTTGCATATGTCTTTGGAAGCCTTCAGTTACAAGGAACAGAAAAACCTGACTCATACAACCTTACAGATGGGGAAATTAATCATCTCACCTCCTACAAGGCCAAGGGTAGGAGGAGTGCTAATCTTAATTCAGTTTATAGGGCAATAGCTCTTTAAAAGCCCAAGGGTTTTTCCACCTCTCTTCTCTGTCTCTTCAGTGTGACTTTCATGTTTGTTATACTAAAATGATTTCTGTATGTCCAGATGTCATATATGGAATGATTTTTTAGGAATGATTCTTTTTAGGAATGATTAATCCTTTCCTAGAAGCCCCAGTAGACTTTTTAAAAAAAAATATTTAATATCTCATGCTAGGATTAGGATATATACCCATAATAAACAATCAATGGCAAGGAAATTAGGATTACTGTGATAGGTTTAGTCAAACTTTTGGAGTGGGATGGGTGATGGGAACACAATCAGTAAACCTCTCAAATATGTGTGTGTGTGCATGCATTTGTAGCCACATGGAGGGATTGTACAGTATTTCTCCACACAGTGGATAATATCCATACTTCTCTGAAAATAGAGTAGCTTCCAGTTCCTCTTTGTGGTATCCATTCCAACCTCAAAATAGAGAATACGTACCTAGCTCTTATGGAATTGACTTGACCGGAGTCCAATTTGTTATTCTTTGTCAATCTCTAATGAACAGGGGTAGCAATTGGATAAATTAGATAAACCCATTCAGGCAAATCACTTGAATAAAGAAAGCTATAGCTATAATGCCAAAGTCTTACTCATAAGAGAGCCCTTCAACAGTGCATTTTAAGAAGAGTGATGGAGTTTATTTATATTTTGTCTACGTTTCAGTGAGCTCATATTCGTCTCAGTAAATATCTTCACTTCTTTTTAGATAAATATTTAGATTGGTATTATGGGCCATAGGGCTAGGTATATTTTCCAAATTGGTATAACTTTTACACTTTGACCATCAAACTAGAAACATGTATCATGAACATTTGGTCTTGACTTATTTTTTAAAATTACCATTCTAACAAGTATATAGTAGTTATCTCACTAGAGTTTTAATTTGCTTTTCCCAAAACACATTAATGATGTCTTGTATTTTTTTCATTCTTTGTCATTTCTATGTCTTATTGATGTGTATAAATATTTTCCCCATTTTTAATTGGGTTTTCTGTCTTTATAATTTAATTGTAGGAGTTCTTTATGTATTGGGGATACAAATCTTTTGTAAAATACGTTCTATGAAAATCTTTCCAGAGTATAAATTATCTAATGATTTCCTTTAAGAAGTCTTAAGAGCACAAGTTTTAATTTTGATAAAGTCCAATATATAAATGTATCATTTTGGAGGTTAGTGCTCTTTATGTTTTAATCTAAATAAACTTTGTATATTCCTAAATTGCAGAGATATTCTCCTATATATTTTTCTAGAATTTTAGCTTTTATATTTACTTATATGATTAATCTAAAAAATTTTTGCATATGCTTTGAGGTCAACATCAAGGTTATCCCCCTCTACTTTCTATGGAAGTGCAGTTGTTTGAGCATTAGCATCATTTGTTGAAAAGATTGTCCTTACTTCATTGATTTGCTTCAGAGACTTTATAAGACATGAATTACTTGTAAGAATCGGTTTATTCGTGGTTTCTCTATGTAGTTCTATGAATTGATTATCTATCTCTTTCTGCCAATACTTCATGATTACTATAAGTTAGTCTTGAATCCTGTAAGTTTGGAAGTAGTATTAGTAGTCCTCCAACTTTTTTTTTTTTAATATTTTATTTATTTTTGACAGAGAGATCACAAGTTGGCAGAGAGGCAGGTGTGGGGGGTAGGGAAGCAGGCTCCCTGCTGAGCAGAGAGCCCAGTGCAGGGCTCAATCCCAGGACCCTGAGACCATGACCTGAGCTGAAGGCAGAGGCTTAACCCACTGAGCCACCCACGCACCCCAATATTTTTTTTAATTAAAAAAGTATTGCCTTTGTTATTCAAGGTTTTTTAAAATAAAAATTATAGATTCTTTTTTTTATTTCTACTGCCTTCTGGGATTTTGATTGATATTACATAGATGGCGGCAAAAGACACAGATAAACAGATACACAGATATAGAGATAAAACTAGAAATAATTGGTATCATCATAATAGTATAATCTTAGTAATATAATCCATGGACATGATAGACTAATGACCTATGTGGGTCTTTTAAAATGTCTCCAAAAGAACTTTGTAGTTTCTGATGTAAAGTTTTCACATCTTTTGGTAAATTGATTTCTAAGTAGTTTTTGTTTGATAATGCTATAATAATAATTATTTTCAATTGTGTTCTCCATTTGCTTATAGGTATACAGTTGATTTTTGTTAATTAAGCTAGTCTCCTATGATATTGTTAAATTTATTTATTACTCTGCTAGCGGTTATTTTTGATAGATTTCTTATTAATTTCTGTATACATTCTCTATCATCTGTGAATATTTGAACTTTTGCCTTTATTTTTCTTACCTTTTGTACTGGACTGAAACATCAGTATGATTTTATTTTATTTTATTTTATTCATTTATTTGTCAGAGGGAGAGAGAGTGAGAGAGTGCACAAGCAGGGGGAGCAACAGGCAGAGCGAGAAGCAGGCTTCCCCCTGAACAAGGACCCCCGCATGGAACTTGATCTCAGGAACCTGGGATCAAGACCTGAGCCAAAGGCAGGTGTTTAACAGACTGAGCCACCCAGGTGTCCCCATCAATAAAATTTTAAACAGAAATGGTAGTAAGAGATCTTACAGGAAAGCATTCATAATGTTAGTTACATATAATGTTCTTGATAGGATTATTATATTTGCCCATGATCAGGTTGAGGAATATTCTAACTCCAGTTTGCCAAGAAGTTTTATAATGAATAGGTGTTGAATTTTGACAGGTCTTTTTCTGTCCACTCCCTCTCTTCCCTTTTTTTCTGGGACTCAATTTAACATCTAAGTTTGTCATTTAATACTGCCCCATACCTTACTGATCCTCTGTTAACCTTATTTCAGTGAAATTTTCTTACCCTTTTTATGCTTCAGTGCAGAAAATTTCTAGTTCTATGTCTCTCTCTCTCTCTTTTCATTATTAGATTGGCAGTTGATGTTATCCAGTGAATATATCATTTGTGGTACTAGATTTTTCATTTCTAGAAATTTTATTCCATTATTTTTTAATATCTTCTGTTTTTCTTCTCATCATGCTTTAGCTTTCCTCTACCTTTCTGAACATATTTATTTAAAATGGCTGACTTAATACCCTTATTTATTTAAATTCTGTGATTTGGACTTGGTATGTTAATTTTTTTTTCAAAGTATTTTTTTCACTTGTTTTCATGATGGATATTGTTCTTTGGTCTTCATATTTTTTTCAAATTTTGCTATCAGGGTAGTACTGGTCTTATAAATTAAGTTGGCAAGTTGTTCCTCTATTTTTTTTTCCTTAAATGCATGATAAAATTCACCATTGAAGCTACTGGTCTGATAGTTTTCATTCTGGAAAATAACTCAATTATAAATTCATTTTTAAAAATTTTAATTTAAGCTCATGCTATTTTGGTTTTCTGTTATATCCTGTGCTAGTTTTGGCAATTTGTACCTTTCAAGAAAACTGTTCATTTCTTCTAAGTTTTTAAAAAAATTATTAGCACAAATTTTATTTATTACCTTAATATGTCTTTATTATCCCTATAAATCCAGTGGTAATGTCTCTCATTCATTGCTGGTATTGGTAATTTGTGGGGCTTTTTCTATTTTATTGACCAGTTTGCTTATTTATTTTTAATTTATAGATACCATCCCAAAACAGGCTTTGATGTTATTGTTTTTCTATTGTGTTCACATTTATTGACTTCTGGATTTTCTTATTTGGCTTTACTTTCTTCTATTCATTTTGGCTTTAATTTGGTCTGTTCATCTGTATTTTTCAATAGAAGCTTATTTCTTTGGTTTGAGAACTTCCTTTTTAGTAGAAACAAATTTTCCAAAAAAACCTATTAGCTGGATTCCATTCATTTTGATAAGTTATATTTTCATTTTCATTTCACTCAAAATGTTTTCTAATTTGCCTTGTGATTTTTTTGTTGTTGTTGTTGTTCCAGGGGTTATTTAGAAATATGTTGCATTATTTCCAAATAGTTGTGGATTTTCTAAATTTTTTTTGGTCTTGATTCTTAATGTAATATTATTATAATCAGAGAACACATTATATTATAATCAGAGAACAGGTAAGGAAAATAAAGGCAAAAGTTCAAATACATAGTCAGAGAACATTTAAAGTGTCCTTTAAAATTTACTTAGAGCTCTTTGTTGGCATAGCATATGACCTTTCTCAGTTAACGTTTTATCTGCTCTTGGTAAAAAGCGCATATTTGCTGCTATTGGGTAAAATGTTCTATAATGTAAATTAGGGAAAGTTTGGTGATAGTGTTCAAATTTTCTCTATAGTTACTGAATTTTGGGAGCTACTAGTTACATCAGTTGCTAAAAGGATGTTTTTAAAGTCTCCAAGTATAATTATGTGCATTTGTGTATTTTATTTTTCTTTCAAATTTGTCTTCTCCTGTGTTAACAATTTTGAAGCTCCATTTTTAGGTGCTTGAAAATTTTTGCATGGTCCCTAATGAATTGGCCCGTTTATCATTATACTGTTTTTTCATTCTTTATAATATCTTTCACTCAGAAGTCTACTCTGCTTGATATTAGTGCAGTCACTCCAGCTTCCTTCAGATTAATGTTAGCCTGATGTTAGCATAGTATATCTTTTTGCATTATTTTAACCAATTTGTGTCTATGTGTCCCACTTGTTCTTTGTTATTTTTTCCTGTATTTTTAGAAGTTATTTAAGTAAATGATGATATTCTATTGCAATTATCATATTGACTTCTAAGTATACTTTTTCTATATTCTATGTTGTTAATGGTCACTCTAGATTTTACAGTATGCATTTCTAACTTATTGTAATTGACAATCTCTTAATATTATACCATTTCTATAAATAACGTATGATGACTATAACCATATACTTTCTTCCTTTCTTCTCCTTTGTTGTATTGACATTATGCTTAGTTCTATATGTGTTTTAAATCTCATAGTAGACAAACCATGAGAAACTGTGGACTCTGAGAAACAAACTCAGGGTTTTGGAGGGGAGCGGAGTGGGGGGTTGGGTGAGCCTGGTGGTGGGTATTATGGAGGGCACATATTGCATGGGTGTGGTGCATAAACAATGAATGCTGGAACACCGAAAAGAAATAAAATAAAATAAAATGGAAAAAATTCAATAAAAAATACATTGTATTTTCTACCCTAAGTAGTCAATTATCTTTTTAAAGGAAATATGTACACATGCACATATATACATGCATCAAATTATATACCACCTTGGTGATCTTTATTCCTTAGTATGGATCTGGGTTTTCACCTGGTATTGTATTTCTTTAGTCTCAAGAACTTTCTTTAATATTCCTGGTAAGGCAGATCTTTGAATTCTTCAGCTTGTGTTTGTCTGAAAAAAAAAAAAAATAGTGTTTATTTTTTAAGGATATTTCTGCTGATTGTACAACACCATTTGTTGAAGACACTGTCTTTTCTCCTTTGCATATTCTTGCCTCTATTGTCAAAGATTAATTGACCATATTGTCGTGTGTTTGTTTCTGGGCTTTCTATCTTGTTCTGTTGAACTGTGTATCTGTTTTTATGCCAGTACAGTGCTGTTTGATTACTACAGATTTGTAGTATGACGTGAAGTCTGGAATTCTGATTCTTCCAGTTTTGTTTTTCACTTTCAAGATTGTTTTGTCTATTCGGGGTATCTTTTGGTTCTAT
The DNA here is from genome assembly GCF_010015895.1 of Lontra canadensis. Classification (NCBI taxonomy): domain Eukaryota; kingdom Metazoa; phylum Chordata; class Mammalia; order Carnivora; family Mustelidae; genus Lontra; species Lontra canadensis. The sequence goes on from NW_022631001.1 coordinate 18,896,744, forward strand.
ACAAATTTTAGTATTACTTGTGTTAGTTCTGTGAAAAATGCTGTTGGTATATTGATAGTGATTGCATTAAGTCTGTAGAGTGCTTTGGGTAATATAGACATTTTAACAATATTTTTGCTCCCAATCCATGACCATGGCATATCTCTCTATTAGTTTATGTCATCTTCAGTTTCTTTCATCGATCTTTTATAGTTTACAGAGTTCGGAATTTTCATCTCCTTGGTTAAGTTTATTCTTAGGTATTTCATTATTTTTGGTGCATTTGTAAATGGGATTGCTTTCTTAATATATATTTCTGCTGCTTGATTATTAGTATATTAAAATGCAACAGATTTCTGTACATTGATTATGTATACTATGACCTTATTGAATCTATTTATCAGCTCTAGTAGTGTGTGTGTGTGTGTGTGTGTGTGTGTGTGGTCTGTTTTCTATCTCTAGTACCATGTCACCTGCATAAGTTTTACTTTTTCCTTACCAATTTGGATGTCTTTTCTTTTTTCTTGTCTGATTGCTGTAGGTAGTACCTTTAGTATTATGTTCAATAAAAGTGGTGAGAGTGGACATCCCTGTCCGGTTCCTGATGTTAGGGGGAATAGTCTCAGTTTTTCCCCATTGAGTATGGTATTTACTGTGGGTATTTCATATGTGGACTTTATTATGTTGAGGTGTGTTCCATCTAAACCTACTTTCTTGAGGGTTTTTATCATGAATATTTTACTTTATCAAGTGCTTTTTCTACATCTTTTGAAAATACCATAGGGTTTTCATCCTTTCTATTATTGATGTGATGTATCATGTTGATGGATTTGCCAATATTGAACCACCCATGCATCTGGGAATAAATCCCCCTTGATCACGGTGAATTATTTTTTTAACGTATTATTTGATTCAGTTTGCTAATATTTCGTTGAGGATTTTTATGTCAATATCCATCAGAGATAATAGCCTATAGGTCTTCTATTTTATTTTGTTTTGTTTTATTGGTGTGTTTATCTGGTTTTAGTATAAGGGTAATTCAGTCCTCATAGAACGAATTGGGAAGTCTTCTTTTTTCTTCTTTTTTTTATAGTAGTTTGAGTAGAAAAGGTATTATCTCTTCTTCAAATGTTTGGTAGAATTCACCTGTGAAACTGTCTGGTCCTGAACTTTTGTTTGTTACAAGTTTCTTCCTTTCTTTTTTTTTTTGGTTTTCAATTCAATTTCATTTCTGCTTATTGGTCTGTTTAAATTTTCCTTTTCTTCCTGATTCAGTTTTGCAAGGTTATATTTTTCCAGAAATATGTCCATTCTTTTAGGTCATTAAATTTGTTGGCATATAATTTTTCATATTCTCTTATAGTCTTCTGTATTTCTCTGTTGTCTGCTGTTATTTCTCCTCTCTCATTTCTCATTTTGCTTATTTGAGGCCCCTCTTTCTCTCTGTCTTTTAGATGAATCTTGTTAGTGTTTTACCAATTTTTTTTTATTTTTATTTATTTGACAGCGAGAGATCACAAGTGGGCAGAGAGGCAAGCAGAGAGAGAGAGAGGAGGAAGCAGGCTCCCTGCAGAGCAGAGAGCCCAATGTGGGCCTCGATCCCAGGACCCTGAGATCATGACCTGAGCTGAAGGCAGAGGCTTAAACACTGAGCCACCCAGGTGCCCCAGTGTTTTACCAATTTTGTTGATCTTTCAAAAACCAGCTCTTGGTTTATTGCTCTCTTCTCGTTTTTGTTTGTTTTGTTTCTATTTAGGTTATTTCTGCTCTGATCTTTGTTATTTATTTCCTTATACTGCTTTTGGGTTCTATTTATGCTTACTTTTGTAGTTCTTTTAGGCGTAAAGTTAGGTTGTTTATTTGAATTTTGTCTTCCTTCCTAAAGTAAGCCTGTATTGCTATAAACTTCACTTCTTGAACAGTTTTTGCTGCATACCAAAGATTTTGGACCATTGTATTTTCATTTGTATGCATGTATTTTTTATTTCCTGTTTGGTTTCTTGGTTGACTCATTCATTGTACAGTAGCATGTTATTTAACCTCTATGTATTTGTGTTCTTTCCAGATTTTTCCTTGTGATTGATTTCTAACTTCATAGTGTTGTCAGAAAAGAGGTGTGGAAAGACTTCAATCTTTTTGAATTTTTGAGGTTTGTTTTGTGGCCTAATGTGTGATCTATTCTGGAGAATGTTCTGTGTGCACTTGAAAAGAATGCATATTCTGCTGTTTTAAGATGGAATGTTCTGAATATATCTGGGCCAATGTATCACTCAAAGCTACTGTTTCCTTGTGGATTTTCTGTCTGGATGATCTGTCCATTGATTTAAGTGAGGTATTAACTGACTTAAGTATTTGTGTTCTCCATGTTGAGTGCATAAATATTTATAATTGCTGTATCTTCTTGTTGCATTTTCCTCTTAATGGTTATATATTGTCCTTCTTTGTCTCTTCTTACAGTTTTTGTTTTAAAGTCTATTTTGTGCAGTATTAGTACTGCTACCCCAGCTTTCTTTTGACATCCATTGCATGATAAATTCTTCTCCATCCATTTCCTTTCAATCTGTAGGTGTCTTTACGTCTGCATTGAGTCTCTTGTAGGCAGCATATAAATGGATCTTTTTTTTAATCCATTCCATCACTTTATGTTTTCTGATTAGAGTGTTTAGTCCATTTACATTCAAAGTGATTATTGATAGGTATGTATTTATTGCCGTTTTGTTGCTTGTTTTATGGTTTTTTTCTTCTCTTATTCTCTTCTCTCATAGTTAATTGGCTTTCTTATTGATATACTTAGATTTCTTTCTCTTTATATTTTGTGTGTGTGTTACTGGTTTTTGATTTGTGGTTACCGTCAGTTTGTATGTAACACCTTCTGCATGTAACATTCTATATTACATTGATTGTCATTTTTTTAACCCATTCTTTACTCCTCTCCTCACCATGTTTTAGGTTTATGGTGTTATACTTTACATCCTTTTATTTTTATTTTTTCCCTTCGCTATTATTGCAGATATAATTATTTGCACTACTTTTTTTGTTTCCTACTTTCCTTACCTTATTCTTGCTTATGGTATTTCCTTTCCATTCATAGATTTCCTTTTAACATTTCTTGAAGGGCTGATTTAGAGGTCTTCAATTCCTTTAACTTTTGTTTGGGAAACACTTTATCTCTCTTTTCATTCTGAATGGCATCCTTTCTGGATAGCGTATTCTTGGCTGCAGATTTTTTTTTTTTTTAACCTTTCTGTACTTTGAATTTATCATGCCACTCCCTTCTGGCCTACAGAGTTTTTATTGAGAAATCTTCTGGTAGTCTGATGAGGTTTCCCTTGTGTGTAATTGCTTTCTTTTCTTTTGCTGCTTTAAAAATTCTCTCTTTATCACTGCAGTTTGCCATCTTAATTACTATGTGTCTGGTTGTGGACCTCCTTGGGTTGATTTTTTTGGGGGATCTCTGTGCCTCCTGGATGTGGATATATGTTTCTTTCCCCAGATTTAGGAATTTTCAATGATTATTTCTTCAAGTAAATTTTCTATCTCCTTTTGTTTTTCTTCTCTTTCTAGGATCCCTATTATATGAATGTCATTATGCTTGATGGAGTCACTGAGTTCCCTAAGTCCATTCTCATGGAATAGGTGGGGTGCAGTGGTGGTGCTAGCAAGCTTTGAGTAACACCGATCCTCTGCAGAAGGGGTCCTGCACTGTCTGGACTCAGGGAGGCTATCTAGAGCAGTGGATTTGTGGAAGCACAGTGTAGGCGCAGGACAACAGTACTGGCAAATTAAGTAGCAAGTCCAGCAGGTGCATATGTGTTTATGAAGAGGGGCAAAGAGGTAGATGACACCTGATGTTTCCTTTGTTTCTAGAGGAGTTACCCAGTAACTTCTTCCCAGCCTTCCCATATGCCCCAGGTACCTTTGACCCATATGCTTCTATGCTGTATCTCCAAGGGTAGGGACTCCATTTTCTCTAGCCCACCTGTTCTCCAGAGCTAAACTGCTTTTTTTTTTTTTTATTCATGTTTTGGGGTGCCTTGGTTGCTCAGTCAGTTAAGCAGCTGCCTTCAGCTCAGGTCATGATCCTAGGGTCCTGGGATTGAGCCCAGCATCAGGCTCCTTCCTCAGCAGGGAGCTTGCTTCTCCCTTTCCCTCTGCGGGCTGCTCCACCTGCTTGTGTGCTTACTCTCTCTTTCTCTCAATCTCTGTCAAATAACAAAATAAATAAAATCTTTGAAAAAAATATCCATGTTTTAAGTCCTGCTGGCTGTAACAATTCATGAAATTCAGCCCCTATGATTTTCAAAGTGAAATGTTATGAGGATTCATCTTCCCCAGTGTAGGAGTCTTCTTCTCTCCTCTTTCTCTGCCAGTGGTGTGTTTCTCTTCCCACGGACAGTCCCAGAAGTCTGTTTAGTTCCCAACCATGTCTCTAACCTTCCTAGTCTCTTCAGTGTGGTCTCTTTTTTACTTTTAGTTATGGAGTTTATGCTGGCAATCTTCAGGTGGTTTTCTGGGTTATTTACATTGATGTGAGTGCTATGTAGCTAGATCTGTGTGACAGAGTGAGTCTAGTGCCCTCCTACTCTGTTGTCTTCCCCAAAAAGAGCTGTTTTCATTATTTCTTCAACATTTTCCTGTCTCTCATTCTCTTCTGGTATTCACATCACAAATTCTGACTGTTAGGTATCTTCAAACATATGACTGAGGAGGTTTTCTCCTCACCCCCAGCCACTCCACCTCCAGTCTTTTTACATAGAATTTCTATTGCTATGTCTTCAAGCTATTTTCTCTTTTCTTCTGAAGTATCCAATCTAATGTTAAACGCTTACTGAGGATTTTTCACTTAAGATACTATTTGCTTCAGGTTTATAATTTTGTCTCTTTTTAATAATTTCCTTTTATATTCATAGCTTTAAAGTCTTTTTCTGTTCATTTTAAGATCTCTGGATATATTTATTTTTACTCTTTTTAATATTTAAATAATTTAAATTTTAAATACTATATATATTATTTTCCTGCTTTTTCATATGCCCAATAGTTTGTTCTTGTACTTGACCATTGTGGATATTATACTGATAAGATTTTAAACTTTGTTGTTTTCCTTTGGAAACTCTTGAATTTTATTTGACAGATAATTTACTCAAAAATCAGCTTGATTCATTAAAAATCTGTTTTTAAACTTTGTGAAAATGGTTCTAATGTAGCCCTTATTATAAGACCAGAGTAACTCTATTTCTGAAACATGGGATTTTTTTTTTTTTTTTGAGGAGTCCTAAATTCAATACCCAGGTTATTCAGCAAGGTTACTTGCCCAGACTGCTCAGAGGGCCTATATCTTTCAATATGGTACAGTCTGAGGCATTTCTTTTTAGCTTGCATCTTCCTACTAGCTTTTCTTGTCCTGGCCTTGAAAAAAACCTTGCTATACACGTATATAACTTGGTCTTTGCTCAAAGAGGTAAAGGACCTCCTGTCCTTATTTTTAGTGCTACTTTTTGTAGCCACCATCCTTTCCTTGGGCTCCACCACCCTGAATTATACTCATAAACATGTCTAAAGGCAAAATGTTGGGTTGATCATTGTCTTGTCTTAGTAGTTTCCCTCCTCTGGGCATATACAGTCCTCATCTAGATAGCATGTCAATATTGTAGTTCTGTATGGCAAGGGGACTAGTACAGTATCAAATGCTCTTTCATGACGAGAAGCAGAAAATACTCAATGGAGTTTTTAAAAATATCGATGTAGAGTTCCAGCTCATTTCTTCTAGATTGTAATTTCTTGGATTTTTGAAAGTCCACTCTTCCTACCTGTTCAGATTCATTGTTGGGGGGGAAAAAAACAAGCAGAGTTGCTACATAATTCTCTTTCTAATTTTAGAAAGATTAGGGGAGACTTTGTGAGTGAAAGACCAACCAATTCCTCTTCAGTTGCAACAGTTCATGTGATAAATATTGAGAATGTGAACTAGAGCAGTAGAAGTGAGATTAAAAGAGATGAACAAATTATCAGGGATATTTAGGAAGTTACCATGTTTGTTTAGGGATTATAAATGAAGGAAAGAGAGGGGAAGACATCTAACCCAATCATTAGCACCAGCATGTTGTTGATAATAATGCCACTAAAAAAGAAAGCATGTACATAAGTCAGATGATGACTTCATTTAAACCATGAATTTCATTTTGAAGTGTCTTGATTAAATAAGATAAGGACATGAATTGAGACAATAAAAATGGAGACTGAAATAATGATAATAAACATGAAGTACATTTATCAAATATCATTAATAGTATTTGGTGTCCTATTAGATATAGATGGAAGAGAGACTCGGAAATTTCTAATTTAGGTAGTAATCCCGTTAACTGAGATTGAGAACATTGTTGAATGTGCTAGTTTTGAGGTGGGAGGATTGGGAAAATCAGGACTGGTAGTGAATACTAAATTGCATATAGTGTTTTGAGGACACACAGGTGAAAAAGTCTATTTAGTGGCCAAATGTGCAGGCATGATGGTGAGGAGAGCGGTGCAATTTAGAAATAGAGATTGGAATTTAAAGCTGCAGTAGCAGAGCTATCCCCAGAGAGACAATCAAGTGAGGAGAAAGGGAAGACTGAGGGGAGATCAACTGGAGAAAACAAGAGTATCAGAGAATATAGGCTGTTTTAATGTACTTGGACATGACTTATGTTGAAATGGAAAAATATTGGGGCATCTGGATGGCTCAGTGGGTTAAGACTCTGCCTTCGGCTCAGGTCATGATCTCAGGGTCCTGGGATCAAGCCTCACATCAGGCTCTCTGCTCGGCAGGGAGCCTGCTTCCCCCTCTCTCTGCCTACTTGTGATCTCTCTCTCTCTCTCTCTCAAATAAATAAATTTTAAGGAAAAGGAAAAATATTATATCCCACAACCATTTATTGAAGTACTCAGCTTAGAGTTGTTTAAAACCCTGCATGAAGAATACCTTCAAAAACATCTGTTTTTACATTTGCAGTTGGATATCCCCTCTATGGGCATCACAAAAGTCAAAATCTCTAAGTATTTAAGTAATATTGCTGGTGAATATAGCAAGGCCATTATTTTAAATATCATCTAAATGTGAGAATATGTTGTGTATATTAATGTTTATTTTATTGACTTTTTTTGGTGCTTATCTAATTCAGCTGTTACTTTGCACATTATGAAAAAGCAAAGCAAAGCGAAGAGTTCTTCATGAGTCCAAATGATGAACAGATTGTAATAAAGAAAAAAAAAAGAGGAAGAAAAGAAAAGGGGAAAAAAGGAGAAGTATTTGGGAAAATTCTAAACAGTATGTGTATTGTGTGTGATTAGCTTTTTTCTGGTGGTGTTATTCCGTGTCATTGCAATTGATGTAATTGCATCTTGTGCATACTTTACAACATGTGTTTTGCCCAGATGAAGAGTAATCACAACAAGTAATTTGAACTTGTCGTTTGGTAGCATTACTGTAAATGGCAGGAGAATATTTTCTTAAATCTTTATGACTTGGATATGCATTTTTGTAACCATTCCAAAAAGTTAGTAGAGGTGGCAGATGCCTGACAGAAATCTTCCTGTTAGACTGTTGTGGTGAACAGAAAGTCAATAATGGACATTTTGCCCTCCTACCGCCTCTGTACTTTTACTCTAAATGTAGAATCACAGAGAAGCACGTAACCTCCTTTCCTGCACACACACACATACATAGATATATGCACAGCCCATAGGTAAATAAGAATCCAAGTATGTAATAATTTCTGTACTACTTTGTATTGGGGGGAAAAAATTAAGTCACCAAGTCTCTTCTGCAATGTGCTTACAGTTTTTCAAACATTGTTATCTGTCATGCGTCTCTGTCTTTGGTTCACTCTCTTTCCTATAATTGGAATGCCCTTTTCCCACTTTTCTTCCCTTGTCCAGGGCTCTCTGTCTCAGATGCTGTTCAAGATTTTCTTGTTGTATGCTTGCCTTAGACTGACGTAGGTGCTCCCTATGTGTGCTTCTTGGCTGATTACTGTGGGATACTGTATGTGTAGGACACTATCTATGCAGGCATTTGAGCTCTCCTTAGGGTCTGTTATGTCAGTTACCTGAGCAATCTGACACATGACTCTAATCTTCCTGAGATCAGAAACATTTTCTTACTCATCTTTGTATAGCCCCAGTATGTTGCTCTGTGCCTAGACCATGACAAGCCTCTAATCTGATCACCCAACCTTCACCCCTAACCCTGACTAAATTTGTCTCTTTATTAATCAACAAAATCATAACTCTCTTGAAAGTGGGGAGTAAATAAGTATGTGCTGAACTCTATCCTAGGCACTATAAATATTTACAAATCCTGTAATTAATTCTTTGTAATTAAGACAGAGTAAAATAAATATTCAATCCATGTGTAAATAGAAACAGATAGTAAAAGAAAAAAAATGGAGTGGTAAACTCTTATGTGAGTCTTCGTGGGAGAAATACCATTATGTCTCTGCTACAAAAGTACATAAATTTTGCTGGACAGAAAAGGAAGTGTGGCAAAGATTGAGGAAAGGCAGACGGGCATGGGAACCCAGGTACAGCTATGGGGCTGGGAGCTAGTCAGTTCTTTGAGGCAGCTGCTTTAATAGAGAAGGAAGCAAGGCCAAGATGCTGATCTGAAATGGGTGGAATTAGATAGTAAATGTAGTCAACACCAACATTAACATCTGTATCAAAAAGAATTATTAAAATTGCTGTAGGTATGTTTATGCTATTATGAAAACATAAATTTTGTGCATGTATTTATAAATTTCCATTTATTGTGAATATTTTAAACTTAGGTTATCAGATACAAAGTAAAAATACTGGGCAAACCACCTGTGGTAATTTGAAAACCAGCAGTAACAAGCAGTTGCTTTTTTGTAAAAAACAAACAAACAAACAAACAAAAAAACCAAACATGTGTGGGGAGAGGACACTATAGAAACCTTAAAAATATATACATCTATCACTGGTATATTATGCAAGTTACAAATATATTAAAATTAAAATTTTAGTATGTTGGCATTGATAAATTGAATATTATCTACTGTTCTTTTCCTTTTCATCCACCTTCCCTAACTTTGTGTTTCTATCATTGTAATCTTTGTCCACATGTCTATTATGAATAATGTCAGGTTTAGTCAGTAAATGTCTCTGTGAGAAACTAGAAAACAAATAAACAAGCCTATTATTTTCCTTGCCTATTTGTTGACAGCAATAATGACATACTAGTATTTATTCTGTTATCTAGTAGATGTTTCATAGGGTTATGCCCATTGCCTGGAAACTTGATCCTGTCAAATGAATCAGTACTAATGGAAGTATTAATTTATCTGAAGGTATATAGGTCAATACCCTTGAACAGTACCTACCGCCATATGGAAGGTCGATTCAAATCTTAATCCTCAATACCTATGAATATAATTTTATTTGAAGATAGTTTTTTGAAGATATAATTAAGATAATGAGGCCATACTGGATTAAGGGTACTAAAGCCAATAACTAGTGTCCTATAAGAAGACACTTATAAGTGTCCTTATAAGAAGGCCATGTAAAGCATGACTCACGTAAAGAGTCTTGGGACAATAGGCGTAGATTGAAAAACAAGCAAAGAAGTGTCATTAGAAACTAGGCAACTGTTATAAACCAGGCAGAGACAAAGAAAGATACTTACCCAGAGACTTCAGAGGAAGTATGGCTTTGCCAAAATCTTCATTTTGGACTTCTAGTTTCCCAAAAGAAAGCTTCTAGCTTTCTGTTGTTTGAAGCTACCCAGCTCCTGGTAATTTGTTATGGCATCCCAAGAAACTGAATGTGTTAATACAGCACTCTTTATGCTCACTAAATGAGGTATTTTAGTAAGAAGTGAAATCCAGGGGTGTCTGGGTGGCTCACTTGGTTAAGCGTTTGCCTTTGGCTCAGATCATGATCCCTGGGTCCTGGGATCGAGCCCTGCATTGGGCACCCTGCTCAGTGGGAATCTGCTTCTCTCTTTCTCCCTCTGCTATTCCCCCTGCTTGTGTTCTCTCTCTCTGCGTCAAGTAAATAAATAAAATCTTTTTTTAAAAAAAGTGAAATCTGTGAACAGCTCTAGGTAGTGCATCTCTACCAGTTTCTATTAAGAGAGAGAAACTAAAGAATTGGCTTAACATGACAGTCAGGAGTATGGGTTTTATCAAAGAAATAATGATTGCCAATTCCAACTCTAATCATTTATGTGACACTGGGCAAAATATTTACTTCCCTCACCTTCACTTTCCTATCCATATAATGGCACTAATAGGTTACGCTTTTCTGTGGCTTAGAGAGATTAAGCACTTCAAGATAACACAACTAGTAGGATATAGAATCAAGCCTTTATGGTGCAAAAAGGCTTCTGCTTTTTTCCACGAGGAAATATATGCATAATATGTACATGCTTGAAAGATCTGTGAAAACTCTAAAGGAGGTTCAGCCATTCTGATAGAGAAAATCAGTGAAACTTTTTCAAAAAAAGTAGACTTAGAGTGGCTACATATAGCCTAAGGGAGTTTTGATAGGTGAAAATGTCAGGGGCTAGACAGATAAGTCAGGGACCCTGGAAGCTAATCAGACTAGGAGTCAAATCCACGAAAGATGCTGAAGCCCCAAAGTGGGTGGCTTGTTTTAAATGAACAGCAAATAGACCCATGGGACTAAGTAAATGCAGTAGAAAATGAGGTCAGAGAAGTAAGTCAGGCCAATTCTGCAGGGCCTAATTACTTGCTGAGCTCTGGAAGGCATTCTTGTTAGCAAGATATCATTGAAGGTTTTTAAGCAAGATAGTGGCAAAATATATGAATCCTGTAGACATATTCAATTCACATTTAGGCATATGTATACAAAACAACATTATATAATGCATACATATGTAACATATATATATATATATTTCTCACAGGTGTTACATGCGTAGTTATATTGACACGCTTTTTTTTATCTGAAAGATATGTACCAAAAATATAGCAATGATTAGCTCTGGTAATAGCTTTTGGCCAATATTTACTTTTACCTTTTTACTTTTTTGTTTGTATGTTTCTCAACTTTTCTATAATGGTCTTCTTTTTATGTCAGTAACATGGTGAAAGTCAGGCTAGTGACAAAGAGGCCAGAAGGAAAAACTTCGCAGTAATCCAGCACAGGAAAGATAAGGTCCTGTGCCATGGCTGAGTCCAAGGCAAGCGTGAAATACATCTCCAGGTAGAACTGACAGGACTTGGCAATCATTCTTTGGGGGAAGATGTTGGAAAGGTGGATCTGAAGATGACACAAATATTTCTTTTAAGACAACAGTAGGGGTGGGGGTTCCATTAACTGAAAGTGAGAGATTCCAGAAGAAACATGTTTGCACAGAGGGTCAAGAGGGGTACAGATAATGAGCTTAGTTTTAGACATGCAGAATATGAGGTGACAGCTAGACTGCCATGATTTTGAGAAGAAGTCACAAGGGCTGTCCCAGCGGGCCAAAGTGTTGAGATAGAAAGAGACAGTAGATATAGTAAGATATTTCTAGAGGAGCTTTAAAAATCTAAATGATGATGAGTATAATTGCCTGGTAATAAAATCTCAGAAGCCTTCTGATGTAGCTAGATTCACATGAATTGTTTTACTAAGAGATATAAAGTGATGCATTCTTAGAAGATAGATATAATTCACAAATTATAGTTAATGTGCTGTGGAATTATTAGGCATTCAAATATAACTAAAAATGCAGTAAACTCAACCACCTCATAATAAGGAGCTGACAAGCGACGCAGAAGTCTGCTTGAAAAAATACATCCCTGCTGCTTGTCACAGTGTCATCCCAGATTAGGTACATAAATAAACATGTCACTCACAGTGTTTTCACTTCCTCCCACAAGACTGTCAGAAAAATGGGGTAAGAGAATTAAACCACAGTCCCAACTAACAGAATCAAACAAATAATAGTGATAAAAAATGAAGAACCCTCTTGGTTCAATGTTATGTTGCCTGTAGATCATAGAGGAAGAGCCCATGCATATCTGGGAGAATGCACTGAAGACTGCCCATCCTAGTAGAATCACCTTCAGAGTCTAGTGATCATATTACTCATTTTGGCAGGATTTTGAACACCATATTAAAAAAAAACAAAAAAAAAAAAAACAAAAAAAACCCACACAATGCCCTATTGACTGTCAGTAACGGAGACTGTCTGGCATTGTTTCTCTATTGTGTGACCTTCTCTGCCAGATGAGTGAGCAGAAACAATGATGCAGATGAACAAAAGTTTGATCCATATGGTTTTAGTCAAATTGCTCACGTTTTTCAGCCTCAGCTTCATCAGCTTAATTGGGATTATAATAGCAATCTACAATGGATTGGGAGAAACGACTTGAAGGAGGTATTCAAAGAGTTCAGGGTATTCTAGTTAGAGGTTGGAATATTGGGGGAAAATTTAATTTTTCTCCTTCCTGAAAGCCACCTGAAACAATAGTAAAAGGTGTTAAAACTACAAAGAAACATAAATCTTCCAGGATAAAGAGAACAGGGGAGTAGAAAGGGAAAAAATGGAAGCTGAAAAACAGAAGATTAGTAGAAACTATTTTAGACATAAGAAAACTGAATTCTAAGACATTTAGTGGGACAATTGGAAAGCAACCATATTTGTGCCAGAGATCTTAAATCACTCAAGAATTTGCAAGAGGGACCTCTGAAAGTGGGAGTAGGAGCAAGGAGGGGAGGATAAAATTGGTTGAAATCCTCTTTAAGAAGGGGCTGGATCTTCATATTCCATCTCCTAGACCACGCGACTGAGCAACAAAGTTCCTTTCTTTTCCTTCCCATCAAAACAGATTAGATGATATCTTTAGACCAAGTAAAATAAGGTGTGTCTTTGCTTGGGGATGTTGATAATGTACTGAAAATAATGAAAGTAAGTAAACGTTTGCCTAACAAAATCGAGTTGAAATCCAACCCTCCTCCTCTATTTGATTATCATAATTGGCTAGCTAGCTTAGACTTCCATTCTGGATCTTGGAATTCCATCCCCTTCCTGCCCCTGCTCCCCAGCTGAAATGTTTTAGATCAAGAGAACCATCTTAAGATAGTGATGTTAGGTCACTAAACACACACGCACAAGTTCTTATATGAAAAACAGACCAAGACAAATTGAAATGAGCCAATTGGAGGAACAGAGACTATGCAGGAAAATGAAAAGTTCAAAAGAATCTATCATTAGTATTTCTTACGGATATAAAACCAAGTATAGGCTGTCCTGTTTAACATGTAGTCTTAGACACAAATGGCTATTTAAGTTCAAATTAAGTAAAATTAAATAAAATTCAATGTCTCGTACTAGTGGATACTGTATTTAGTAGTACATAATGTAGAATATTTCTATCATAGCAAAAAGTTATGTAAAGTACTAATGAAGTAACAATTAGGAATAAAAAAAGAACTTACAGAATTAAAACCATGCAAAACTCAGAGGAAAAGCTGGAGGATATGGTAAAGAAAGTTTCACAGAGTGGAACAAACATACAAAGGAGGATGGAAAAGATAAGATTCATCTAGGAGATCCAAAACCAAATTAAAATGATGTCCGGAAATGTAATCAGAAAGAGAGGAAATCATTTAAAAGATAATGTCTTAGTATTAAAGGACATGCCTTCCTTGACCAAAAGACCCTATTCATGAATCAGCATGATGGATGAATTTGATCTATGTCAAAGTACACTACCATAATATTTCAGAACACTGGGAAGGAGAAAATTCCAAATATTCCACACAACAGGAAAAAAAACAGATAACATATGAAAGCTCAGAAATCCAAATGATTTTGCATGGATTTATCAATAGCAACACTGGAGCTAGGAAAGGAAAGTTATTGCTCATCTAGAATTCTATATGCAGCCAAACAGATCAATTTTGTGAGCAAAATAAGAAATATGTGTGTGTGTGTGTGTGTGTGTGAGAGTGTGTGTGTCTGTGTGTGTGTGTGTGTATGATATTGTATATATGTGGTAGGACTCAAATAGTTTAGCTCCTGGAGAAGATATTCCACCAAAAACAAGAGTAACCTAAGAAAGAGAAGAAATGGGACTCTGGAATTGCCTCATCTAATTGAAGGGAAGGGGAGAGAGAATGGAAAAGGAGAAAGAGAGGAGAATTGGGGATAATAGCATGAAAGTGATGAGAGATTCCCAAATGACAGCTGTCCACTAAAGATAGCAGTGAGTGCGTGAAGAAGGGGCAAACTACCTTGGAGAGATGTCCTCAAGACATTAAAGCTGTGAGAATTCTGATATATTTGAATACATTGAGATGTAGACAGCTGGGAGAGAATTTGAAATTGAATTATACAGAAGTGCCTAGAAAACTAAGTAAATAGACATATATTATATTAACTTTAAGCAAAATATATAGTTTGATAACACAGAAAAAGTAATTACAGTATACTATATGGCTAGGGAGTGAACTATTTCACATACCCAAGCAGATGTAAAAATACTGACTGTTGAACTAACAATACTTAGGATAGAATTATGTTAAGTGGATGGGGGCAGTGAGAATTCTGCATGTTATATTTAACTGTGAGAACTATTTCTTCACAAATAGGTAATACCAGAATCTAAGAATCAGTAAATAACAATATAATAACATAACTTAGAAATAAGGAGGTAAAATCAAAGTATGCTTGCTTCTGTGAAATATTAGATGTGAGAAAGGGGTTCAGAGCATTGCTTTTTTTTTTTTTTTTTAAGATTTTATTTATTTGACAGAGAGAGATCACAAGTAGGCAGAGAGGAAAGCAGAGAGAGAGAGAGAGAGGGAGGAGGAAGCAGGCTCCCTGCCTAGCAGAGAGCCCGATGCGGGACTCGATCCCAGCATCCTGAGATCATGACCTAAGCTGAAGGCAGAGGCTTAACCCACTGAGCCACCCAGGCAGCCCCAGAGCATTGCTTTTAAAACAATTTGATTTTAGTTATGTACATCTATTACTTTGATGAAAATTTTAAGCATTAATATATTAATGAAAGAGCTTAGTATATTGCATGACATATATCAATTCTCAATAAATGGTAACTGGATCTGAATCAGGAATATAACCAATTTTATATTTACTGTGACCAAATCTTTCTCCTTTCAGACCAGTCTCAAATACACATAATTATAAGTGTTTGTGTAGGGGTGCCTGGGTGGCTCAGTCAGTTGAGCATCTATCTGACTCTTGATTTTGCTCAGGTCATGATGTCAGGTTCCTGGGATCAAGCTCTGTATCAGACAGCTCATTGGTGGGGCCTCTGCTTGAGATTCTCTCTCCTCTTCCCCCTCCCCACCACACTCTCACTGGCATACACACACACACACACACACACACACACACACACTGTATCTCAAATAAATATATAAATCTTTTTTTCTAATTTTTTAAAGAAATGTTTATGTAAGTTTACTATGTTGAGCTAAATTGTCCTATAGGCCTGGAATCACAGAGGAGTTTTATCCAGAGCCTACAGATTTGTAAGATATGTTTTCTCTCTCTTTTTTTTTTTTCTGTTCTCTCCCCATTCTCTCTCTCCTTCCCAACTCTCCCCCTCTTTCTCTCATCTATTCTCAGTATTTTAAATCAAGATTTTTTTTTTTTTAGCATCTCTTGGAACTTAGATGATACAGCACAGCTGGCCAATGTTCCCACATGGCAAGAACAAGCTGAAGTTAACTAGTGGTTCCCCATTTAAACGAGGCACATGCTCTCTAGTATGCCATAGAACTACAGCAACATTTTACCTCTTCCTGAACATGACTTTATGAAAGTGCATTATTTATCAGACATTGACACAGAACTAGTGAAGTCTAGTTTCAACTCTCACTTAAAAAATGAGCCATTTTTACCCCGATGACTTTACTATTGGTTAAGTTTCAAATGCTTATTTGCATTTTCATGCATATGTCAACTTGATAGGTAGATAATGAGTTCAGTTTGCAGAAGGGACTGTGGCTGGGGCTATAATGTGAAAACCATCATCACAGGGTGGTACACTTGGCACCTGGACACTTGATGAAATTTGATAGGAGCCAGGGTGTCTGGGGGTGGGCACCACTGGCAGGGGAAGTAAGAATGTGTGGGTGTGGTCTTCAAGACAACAGTTGTTCTTATCTTCATTTCTGTCAGAGGTGCAAGGAAGTGGCAGAGATAACAAACAGAAGGATCTTTGAATACTTTATAATCCCTCCATTTTTCCAAAGGCATGTTAAGTCAGGAAGGTCTTTAGTATCAGGGGCTTTGAGCTTGGCTTTATAGAGGACCTACTATGTGGTAGCTCATAATCTATGAGGGTGGCATGTTAATAAACAATTAAAACATAGTAGAAACACCATTTTAAAAAAATATTGAGAGGGATGCCTGGGTGGCTCAGTTAAGTGTCTGCCTTTGGCTTAGATCATGATCCCAGGGTCATGAGATCCTTGAATCCCACATTGGGCGCCTTGCTGAGCAGGGAGCCTGCTTCTCCCTCTGCCTGCCACTCCCCCAGCTTGTGTTCTCTCTCTCTCTCTCTCTCTCTGACAAATAAATAAATAAATATATTTTTTTAAAGTGCTAAAAGAGCACAGAACATAGAACAGGGCTAACTGACTTGGCAGGAGTGAAAGAAAGCTTTAAGGAGTGACATGTGAGGAGTATATTGATGAATGAGAGATCAATAAGTGGATTCAAGGGAAAATTAACACTGGAAATAATAAATTTTGAGAATTTATTCTCAAAAAAATAAATTTTGAGAGATTTAATTTACTTGTTAATTTATTTAATAATTTATTCATCCATTCAATTCAGTGTATGTTTACACAGGACATACAGAGCTGAAATACAACAGACCTTGTTCTCGGAAAGCTTATAGTCTAGTGTAAAAGATAGACACATACAGTTATTACAATAGAAACTAATAAAATGACAGAACAGCAATAATTAAAAAGGTAACAAGGATGACTGACTTTGAGGAAATCATCAGCTCTAGAATGATTGTTGAATTCCGGGGAAACTGATTTTTCTGAAAAAGCATGATGCTATGATTCACTTTTAGGACTATTTACAATGAAGAGATAAAAAAGAGGAGAAATGTGATGAGCTAAAAATTGAATGGTCTAAGGAATAGGAAGAACAAAATATATCCAAGAATTGTGAGAACTACTGAATCAAATAAGAGATTGGTTCCTTATTAATAAAGGTTGTGTGTGTGTGTGTGTATGTGTGTGTGTGTGTGGCATGTATTATTTAGCAGTGTTGATAATAAGTATAAGATTAAGTGAACTTTATTTTGTAAATATCTTAAGCTTCAGATTGATAGGAAACTAAAAAACAAAACAAAACAACAAAACCAGTGATCTTGATCAACACTCCCTAGAATATATGGTACAGAACTTTGATTCCTTAAAATGCATTTCAGAGTAAAGTTCCCCTCTTTGACAAAGACAGGCTCCATTTGCCATATTTACTACTATTGTGTATGATTAGGCATAGTGTTGTCTCCTTAATTTCTAGTGTCTTTATTATCATCCTAAGTTATCAAAAAAGGCAATAACTATAAATTTATTTATTTATTTTTTTATTTGGGGGGGAAATGTTATAATATTTGATTTTATGACTGTATGAAAAAGGCCTATTGAATCCCTCAGAGCCATTTCAAGGATTAAGAAGATGTGAGTAAGAATATGAAATGTCTTTTGAGTTATGACCTTCAGTGTTGAAACAGTCATTAAATTTATATTTAGTCTAAAAACTCAATATCTTTACATCAGTGTTATGATATAAAAATCTCATGGTTCAGAGCTGCACTGGTTGCTTTATATCCGGGCAGCATGAGATGTGGAAAGAGAGATTTAGAGTAAGGTGGAACTGGATTCAAATTCTGGTGAAACGTAAGCCAAGTAACTTCTTTCTTCTGACAGTATTTTCTTCATTTATAAAACAAGAATGGTTCTGCCTCACTTTCAGGACTTTCTCTCAGCTGCCTGTGCTTACCTTAAAGTTACTGCTTTGTAGTTGGATATCCCAACCCTTAACTAATGTTTTCTAGGGACCAGCAACTATATCTTTTTTGTTTCTTCTTTCCATATGTTCAGTATCTACCAATCACTGTATATTCAGAATCTACCAATCAGTGTGTATTCCAGGCACATAGAAGGCATGCAACTGTTGTTAATACCCCATAAACACACACACACACACACACACAAATGAGTGACAGTAATAAGAATTCTCTTCATTGCTGATGGTGTTTTCTTTCCCACCTCGTACATATATGTACACACACACACACACACACACACCCCATAGGCACAGGTTAATGTTTCTTCAGTAAAAAAATAAGCCCGGTCAAGCCAGAGACACACAGTGATGCCATGTGCTAGTGAAGGCAGAATGAATTAAAACCATGGCTCTCTTATTAGCTGCTTCAGAACAGGCCCCCTCATGAGCATTCAATTTAGATTTAAAAGAGTAAGGAGGAAAGTTATTGCATGCTAATTATCTTTAGCTTCCACCTTTACATGGTTGATTAGAGATGACAGGATAACTGCCAACTGGGCAGAGATACTTCTGTGAGAGGAGGGGGATAGATGCTTCAGTATCCCTCCCTCCCACCTTTCTGGCCCAATAGGCTCCATCACTTTCACTTATCCCATACTCTCAACAATGTCACAGGGTCAAAACAACTTCAGCATAAATAAGGAACAGTCTCTGTAAGTCAGTCATGTAGCTGAAATTCTAGATGTGGCAGGTGAATTCTACCTCAGTAAGACAGTAATTTCCCTAGCTCTGGAGTTGTCCCTCCTTCTTGTTTCTGTGTTCCCATAATGCCAGGTACCTCCATTATAAAAATGTATTTTATGTCTCTTCTACAAGACTATGTTGGGGGAACAGATTGAGTTTTTAGATTTCTTTTTTCTTAGGACTAACACATAGCAGGTATTCAATACATGTTTATTGGTTGGATAAATGGTATAATCAAATCTGGGTGGAAGAACCATGGGGCAGGGAACCTCTAGGAAAAAGTAAAGTATCTGGTTCAGATTATGTGGGTTCTCAACTCTGTCTATGATTTGTACAGCTGCCAGTCATTAGGCTCTAGAGATGCAAAGCAAAGGGCTTCTTCCTGCCAAATTCATCTGTCATCCTTGATTAATTCTTTCTGATGATGTGGACTGAAAGAAACAAAAAGAAACCCACTTTCTTTTTTTCTCCTTAAAGCCTTGAGTCACCTGGAGTCATCACAGGACTTAGGTTTCTTTTCCTTGTGTTGGGTTGAAGGAACTTCTAGATAGAAGGCATATCTAGTTCTCAAGTGGAGTTCTTGAACCTTGCTACTCAAGATGCCATAAGAAAGTGGAAACAAGAGGAAAAAATGGTTTTTATACATTCTCTTACTTCTGCCATTTGCGATATGAGTTATTCTTATAACAACTGCCATACGAGATGCCTGGGTAGACTGGAAGTGGGGTGGTGGAAGTGGTTACAGTAACATATAGACCTAGGATCCATTATTACTATGACACCAGGCAGACTGGAGAGGACTGAAGAGAATAGAAAAAGATGTGGTTGATAACATACTGTAAGGACTACATGAAACACATGATCTTATTTAACCCTTGGAACAGTTTTAAGGTAGGTGTTACCATTATTCATTTTATAGATGAGGATGGAAGTTGAGAGACTTTCTATAATTTGTTCAAGGTCACACAGCTAGTAAGTGGTGAAACCAAACCTCAAATCCATCTATGGTTGGCTTATTCCAATATGCATGTTATTAACTACTATGCCATATTGCCCCAGGCAGATGTAGATGACCTTAGAAAAAATACTAATGTACTACATAAATGCAATGTTACTCCATCTTCTTGCTAAGTTAGTGCTAAATTTATTTTTAAAAGAACTATAAACTTCAGTCCCCAAGCTTAACATCTGTCAGAGACCTATTTTTTTTTGTTTTTCCTTTATTATTATTATTTTTAATTTAAGAAATTTTCCAGTATCTCATCTACATCTTTCTAGCACATATATGGGTTTGGGGTGAGCAGAGTTGTGAAGGCTGATTAGATATCAAAGTACCAGCTGTGGGTCTCCCTTCTGTTATTTCCTTCCTTGGCAGTCAAACAAATACACAAAAAATAGAAGTAATGGAGGAGAGACTGCAGTATTTTAGTTGTGTTCTCTAGAGAAGCAGACAGATTTTACATATCCCCATTATGCATTTTATCCCACTGTGTTGCCATGGGATAGCGAAAGAGCAGAGCAGCATGTGTGTGCACTATTGAAGACGAGCAAAGTAAGGGAGGTATTGTTCATGGCTCTTCCTCCTGGTTGGAGAATTTATGAAAGTGGCTTGGTGTCTGATAAAGAGCAGAGAACAGTAGAAACTCTGGACTAAGTATGCAATGTCTTTCACAAGATGAGCTCTAGAAATACTGTGGGATGGCAGGAATGAGGACTCCAGCATACAGTTGACATAAGCAAATATGTGGTCAATGACACAGGTTTCTGAAAAGGAAAACAAGTCCCTATTAGCTTCCCTAGTATCCTAACAATTTTTTTTCATGGTTTCCTTAGTGTGAAATTATATTATGAATGATGTGTCCTGTAACTAGTCCCCTGGTACCCAAAGCTTAGAGCATAATTTTCTTCATAAGGTATCTAAACATACCATTATCTGTTTCCAAATAGCTTTTTCTCTTGCCACTCCTCATGCTTTTCATGAACTATGTATTCCCTCTGTTTTCTGAGCACCCCACCCTTCCCTGCAATGACTGATCTTGTGCCTTTACATACTCTGTTACCTCTATTCAAACTGTTTTTCCCCCTTCCTTTTTTCCCTGCTGTCAAACTTCTTGAATGACATCGTTTTTTAAGACCTGACTTACATGTCACTTCTCCCCTGAATTCTTTCTCAACTACAAGGAAGACATTTTCTCCTCTGGAATTCCACTGTGCTCTGGTGGCATGTGATACATAGCCTACCAGAATGGAAATAATATGATATTGACATATCATACATGTTTTCCGTATATGTTGAGTATCATCAGGGATGAATAACAACAGAAGAAAATAACTGTCTTCATGATGTTTAGAATTATAATGGAGAGACAGAAAATAAACAATTAAATATATAATAAAATGCTGGGGTTTTATATATAATATATAATATAAAGCAAAAATAAAGTGTAGAAGTGGAGAGTGACAGGGGAAGGTGATCCAGAGGGTCTTTTGAGAAGGTGTCTTGAGCTGGGACCTGGAGGGAGGGACCAAGCCATATAGATATTTGTCAGTGTAACAGTCATGAACCAGGAGTATTTGGGAATATATGGGGAACAGTAAGAAGGATGGCATGATTGGGGAAAGTCCAGAAATGAGGTCAGATGAGAAGTCTTGGGTATAATAAACATTGCCCTATAGGCCATGGCAAGGACTTGGAGTTCTAAATGTGAGCAGAAACCATGGCAGGACTGAAAGCAGGAGGCCAATATCAAGTGGTTTGACTTTGGCTGCTATGAAGAAGGGATCATAGGGGTAAGAAAAGAGCAGGGAGCCAAGGTAGAAAGCCTCTCGGTGCTCTAGAGAGAAGAGGGGGAAGCCAGTTTGAAGTGTGCACTTTAACCTATCTGTTCTCTTAAGCCATCCTTCTCTCTGGGTCTCAGATTCACCCAACAATTCCTACTTGGACCTTAGCACTTGGAGTCCCATATCAGAAGTGCTTCTCTAGCTGGTCTTATAGTCTCCATACTTCAGATATCATCTCACTTAGCATTTCCTCAGAGAAGCCATCCCTGGTTATTCTGTCTGAAGTCAGCCACCTCAGAAAGTTTCTATCCAACCCACCACTGTGTTTCCTTCACAGCACTCATTACTGTGAATATCTCTTGCTTATTGATTTGTTGATTCATTCATTGTGTTTCTCCTCCACTTGAATGAAGGAACATGAAGACAGGGGTCCTGTCTGTGTTTGTTCACTGCTATCTATCTCCACTGCCTAACAGCTATGCTTGTTACATCAGAGGTATACTGATAAGAATTTGTTGATGAATAAATGATATTGATAAATGATTAAATGATAAATGAATATATGATAAATGACTGAATGAACTAACCAAATGGAGTAGGCAGAATGGGGCCCATAGGAGGCATACTTGGCCCAATCTTGAAAAATTAGGGAAAGATACTTAAAAGAGATTTTTATAGGCTGAAAATTCTATTTGAAGAAAAGTAGTTTTCAATATTATTTTTTAAAGTTTTCCTCACTTAAATACTTGGGAAAAGCATTTTTTGGTGTTTGTGTCTTTGTTTTGTTTTGTTTTTCCAAATATAGCATAAAGAGCACCTCCCATTCAAACTTCTATTTCATTCCTCCTATTCATGGCAAAGCCCAAGAACCTCTGATCCTCTTTGTATACCAAGTTTATTCTTGCCTCACACGAAATCAGGCTAGCTTGTCATATTGAGCCATTATTGCTGTTCACAGAAAATATCTGCTTTTATATTGGTCAGACTTCTTGTAAGTGCCAAACTCGAAAGTCTTTGTTTATTTTCACTAGATCATCAAGGCATTGGGTGCCATTTTTACTTAATATCCTGGCAATGGCTGTGGCTACTGCATCTCTGCCTCATTCTACATTCTGATATGGGTAATCGCTCTTCCCCAAATCTCTATGTCCAGAGTTATACCTCTGGAAAGGAGTGGATCCACCTAATACCAAAACAGAGTTTTTCCCATTATATCATACTACATAGTGATATTTTGTATTTCAGCACTAATCTTGTTGTTATTTTTTGGGGGTAGGGGAGAAGGCAATATGTGAAATTATTGAATAAAGCTCTTAGGAGGGGCCAGGATTTATTTAGGCATCTAATAATCCATTGTCACATAACCCCTTACCCTAACTCCAATCCTGAGTTAAGTATCACTATGCCACTTTTCAGCTGAAAAGAAGTGTGGAGAAAACTTACACGTAACCAGAGTTCTCACAGCTAATAAATTGGTGGAGGTGAATTTCAAGCCTAATATTGTCAAAGACCCAAAAAAGCCTACCTTACATTCTAATCTGCTCTAATCACTATGTTTATCATCAGTAGTCCTGATGAAAAGCCTAAACATTTAAAAATAATCCTGCCAAAGTTCCAGTACCTGTACTTCTCTTTAGATATTTTGTCTAGTATACTGTTTTCTTTTATGATTTTTTCTCAACATCTCTATTGCTTGAGATTCAGAAAATGATGAAGAATGTATGATTTCCCCCTAGATGTGCTTATAATATAATTAACCCCACTTCATTTGGTAAACATTTATTGAGAATTGATTATGTACCAAGAAAATCATCAAAATAGTGAAGGTACTTAGATGAATGAGACATGGTTCTTCCTCTGGAAAAGCTTATATCCTACTGGGAGAAACAGTCATTAAAGCAATTAATTGTAATGATCCATGCAGTAGTTGAAATAAAGATGTGTCAGATGTAGAAAAACAGAAAAAAATTACTACTTCTAGGAGGATCTGGAAAAACTCTCATAGAGTAGATGACATTTGAACATCCACCAAAGGATAAAGAGGCATTTAGCAAGGTGTCTTGAATACCAAGTGGTTTTATAGCAGCAAAATGTAGCTATAGGAAGTATTAGTGTTTTGGTAACATCACTAGCCCTATGGTGACGAAACTGTATGTATGGAAGGAAATAGAGGGGGTGTAGTGAAAGGGATGATGTTCCAGGAGCAGCCTGAACTGGCACACTAAAAAGTTTAGGCTTCACAAAACCACAATCAGATATCGCCTCACATCTGTTAGGATAGTTATTAGCAGAAAGACAAGAGATAACAAATGTTAGTGAGGGCACGGAGAAGAGGGAACCCTCATACGCTGTTGATGGAAATGTAAACTGGTACATATAGTAACATTGGAAAATAGGATAGACATTCCTTTAAAGATTAAAAATAGAACTAGCGTATGATCCAGCAATCCCATTTCTGGGAATATATCCTAAGGAAATGAAATCACTATCTTAAAGAGATACCTGAATTCTCATATTCATTGCAGCATAATTCACAAAAGTAAAGCTATGGAAACAGTCCAAATGCCCATCAGTGGATAAATAGATGAATAAAATGTGGGATATATATTTATATAAATACAAATATAAATATATATATGCATGCAATGAAATATCAGGTTCTTTTAATTTTTTATTTTTTATTAATATATAATGTATTATTAGCCCCAGGGGTACAGGTCTGTGAATCGCCAGGTTTACACACTTCACAGCACTCACCATAGCACACACCCTCCCCAATGTCCATAACCCCACCACCCTCTCCCTAACCCCCTCCCCCCGGCAACCCTCAGTTTGTTTTGTGAGATTAAGTGTCTTTTATGGTTTGTCTCCCTTCCAATCCCATCTTGTTTCATTTTTTTTCCTTCCCTAGCCCTCAAACCTCCCATGTTGCCTCTCAAATTCTTCATATCAGGGAGATCATATGATAATTATCTTTCTCTGATTGACTTATTTCGCTAATACCCTCTAGTTTTATCCACATTGTTGCAAAAGGCAAGATTTCATTTTTTGATGGCTGCATAGTATTCCATTGTATGTATATACCACCTCTTCTTTATCCATTCATCTGTTGATGGACATCTAGGTTTTTCCATAGTTTGTCTATTGTGGACATTGCTGCTATAAACATTTAGGGTGCATGTACACCTTTGGATCACTACATTTGTATCTTTAGGGTAAATACTGAGTAGTGCGATTGCTGGGTTGTAGGGTAGCTCTATTTTCAACTTTTTGAGGAACCTCCATACTGTTTTCCTGATTCGTTCCACTGGGCTTGCATTCCCACCAACAATGTAGGAGGGTTCCCCTTTCTCCGCATCCTTGCCAGCATCTATCGTTCCCTGACTTGTTAATTTTAGCCATTCTGACTGGTGTGAAGTGGTATCTCATTGTGGTTTTGATTTTTATTTCCCTGGTGCCTAGTAATGTGGAACACTTTTTCATGGGTCTGTTGGCCATCTGGATGTGTTCTTTGCAGAAATGTCTGTTGATGTCATCTGCCCAATTCTTGATTGGATTCCTTGTTCTTTGGGTGTTGATTTTGATAAGTTCTTTGTAGATTTTGGATACTAGCCCTTTATCTGATATGTTGACTACAAATATCTTCTCCCATTCTGTCAGTTGTCTTTTGGTTTTGTTGACTGTTTCCTTTGCTGTGCAGAAGCTTTCGATCTTGATGATGTCCCAGTAGTTAATTTTTGCACTTGCTTCCCTTGCCTTTGGAGATGTTTCTTGGAAGAAGTTGCTGTTGCTGAGGGCAAAGAGGTTGCTGCCTGTGTTCTCCTCAAGGATTTTGATGGATTCCTGTCTCACATTGAGGTCTTTTATCTATCTTGAGTCTATATTTGTATGTGGTATAAGGAAATGGTCCAGTTTCATTTTTCTGCATATGGCTGTCCAGTTTTCCCAACACCACTTGTTGATGAGACTGTCTTTTTTCCACTGGACATTCTCTCCTGCTTGGTCAAAGATTAGTTGACCATAGAGTTGAGGGTCCATTTCTGGGCTCTCTATTCTGGTCCATTGATCTATGTGTCTGTTTTGTGCCAGTACCATACTGTCTTGATGATGACAGCTTTGTAATAGAGCTTGAAGTCTGGAATTGTGATGTCAACAGCTTTGGTTTTCTTTTTCAACATTCCGCTGGCTATTCAGGGTCTTTTATGGTTCCATATAAATTTTAGGATTATTTGTTACATTTCTTTGAAAAACATTGATGGTATTTTGATAAGGATTGCATTAAACATGTAGATTGCTTTGGGTAACTTAGACCTTTTCACAATATTTGTTTAAAAAGGTGAATTTTAATTATATTTTTGGAACTGTGTTCCAAGCAACAGAACAGGCATTGCAGAATCCAAGTTGGACCCATGTGCAGTATGTCCTAGTAAGCAAGGAGATCCCAGTAAATTAAGGGGAGTGTAGTGAACATGAAATAACATTGATAAATGGGGGCAGATTACAAAAAAAATCTTGTAGGCCAAGGCAAAGAAACATACCATTGGAGAGTTGCAGCAAGATCGGACCTAATGTTTTAAGAGCATAATTCTGGTTATAAATTTTATAGGCTTCAAAGGGAACAAGCATATAAAGAGACTATTGGAATAGTTAGACAGGAAATGAGAGTGAATCAGGATGTAGTAAGAGGGTGGTCAGATCTGGGTATATTTTGCAGATAAAAGCTACAGCATTTCATGCTGGATTGAAGTGGGGTGTGATTGAAATAGAGGAACAAGGGTAAGTTAATTTTTCTGACCTGAGCAACTTTCCCACTCAAGAATAGTTCAGTTTGGGACATATTAGCTTTCAGATAGCTATTATATTAGTGCAGGTGTTGAGTAGGTGGTTAGATATATGAGTTTGGAGTTCAAAAGAGGGTTCTATGTTGGAGAGTCAGTGCCATATGGATGATGTTTAAAGCCATTGTCTAGAGAAGATAACCAAGGGAGTGAGAGCGACTAAAGAAGAAAGAAGACCAAGGAGTAAGGCCAGACATACTCCTATCTTATGAGGACAGAAAGAAGTGAATTATCTAGTAATAGAGACTGAGAAGGAACAGACATAAGGTAGGAGAAAAAACAAGAATGTATGGTGTTATTATGGATGAGGAAGTGATTAACTGTTTTAGTTGGTGTTAATAGTTGAAGACAGATACAAAGATTGAGAATTGACCATTGATTTGGCAAGAAGTGTGTCACAGGTGGTCTTTATTTAAGCAGTTTTAGTGGCATGGCAAAGATGGAATTTCATCTGGGCTTGTTTAAATTAAGGAAAGTGCTGGAGATAAGTGTGATAATTCTTTCAAGGAGTTTAAATGGAAAGGAGAAAAGTACAAGAGAGGTAGTTGAAAGGTAACGATTGGCTACATAGTTCTATTTTTGTTTCATTGTTAAAGAAATACAAGAAGTTATGCCAATGGGAGTAGCTTACTATAAAGAGAAATAATGGTGATGTAGGATAGAGAAGAATTGCTGGGGATGTGGGAATGGATTAGGGTTGTATAAATATGTCTGACAGGGTTGCCTGGGTGGCTCAGTGGGTTAAATATGTCTGACAATCTTAAGAGCTAACCTGAAGTCCATAATCATACTTTAAAGGGAGAACAATCAGTCTGGATTTTTTTGTTTGTTTGTTTATTTGTATTTTGTTTTGTTTGGTTTTTCTAGCCACAGTCAGCTGCCAGGTTTAGGCATAGAATAAGTCCAGGGTTGGATTTAAGAAGAGTTTTGCCAGTTGAATTCTGCAAACAATGAGCAGGCTCAGTAAGTTAAGCTTTTATGCAAAGAAGAGATAAACTGTGTAAGGAAGCGATATAAGACTTGAAATGGGCTAAGAACAGAGATGAAGTGGTTAGATAAAGGAATGGGAGGCCCTGGTGTGGTGAGAGGATTATTAACATTGGGCATACTAGAGAAAGTAAGCTGGAGAACTAGGAAATGGTGCACGAGAGTAGGATGCATTAGTTTGAGATTATAGGGGTATTGCACTTATGGTAAATAAGATTTTTGGAGATCTAGGTGGAAAGTGGCAAATGTAGCACAGAGGTTGGTATCTTTGGAGGAGAGAGTTGAGGTTTTAGAGCTGAGAGAAGATCAGAGTGTTAGAAATATTATCTATCTGTACATATATTAAAATATCCAAGTGCTAAGACAGAGTATTATTGGAGAAAATGATCATGAGCCAGCAATAAAGGATGATGAGATCCAATGCTGAAGATTTGCAGGGAGAATGACAGTAATGTGCCCGTAAATATATAACAACCAGTTTTCTGGAAAACAAAATAAACAAGCCCGGATTTTTACTGTATGTCATTTTCTTGCACCATGGTGCCTGCAAGCTACTGAGATAATATTACCAAACACAGAGTTGGGAAGAGATGTGCACCGTCAGCTGTCACAAGTAGGTTCAAGCCAGCTCCAACATGCCACTATAAGAGTATAGTATAAGAATCATCTGGAAATGGTGAAGAGGAGAAGAAAGACCCTAGCTCTAGCTGTCAGCTCAGTGATACCAGGCCCATGCGAGAATGAAAAGATCCCCACTTGGAAAGACTGGATGGGAAGTAAAGGTCTATGGGTGGTGAAGGGAAGCCTGATTTCTTTAAGTGCAAAAAGTTGAACAAAACGTTCAGAGAAGAGTTTGGGGACATAGGATATTTTGCCAGTGACAGAGACTGATTCCAGAGGGTTCAGTGGAGGGATTTCAAGGTAAGAAAATGAAAGGAACAAGAGATTCTGCTTTATGGAGATAAGAGCCTAGGAGATGAGGGGCGATCTCTGCATCTAAGACTTTCTGAATCGGAGGGCAAAAACAGCAGAAGGAAGCATCTGGAGAAGAGTTCTTCTGAAGACTCTGATTTGTAATGGTGGCAAGGCTGTGAGTGTTAGTGCACCTAGCATGTATGTGACTCAGCTCTCTCCTGACCTTTGTCAGAGATAGATATACTCACTCACAGGGGGGAAGGCCCTTTAGACTCCCACTGATGGAGCTGAGGATATTAGAAGAGGTCAAATTTACTCAGACTGTGTGGGTACTCTTTTGTCCCTCAAACTGCCTCATTATCCAGGGCCCCTCCTCAACTCATTAGGTTGGATTACTTCTGTCTGTACATCTCCAGCATTGCTCCCAAATAACCCCATTATACATTTTAAAATTTATCTTGCTGTTGCCACAACATGATGGAAGTTCTTGAAGAAATGAGCCCTGCAGTCATCTTTGCTTTCACAGATCTATGGCAATGCCTAACCCAAGCCTAGAGCATAGGGGCCTTCAAAGAATGTTAAGGTGAATCATCTTCATAATAAGATTTATCATTTGTTGAGATTTTATTATGTGCTGAGCTATGCTGAGGACTTCATAAAGATCATCATGTAATTTTCACATGTCTATTTTATCCCCCATTTTACAGAGGGAAAAACTACAGCTCAGTGGATTAAGTGACTTGCTAAAAGTCAAAAACTTAATAAATGTCAGAACCAAGGTCCTTTGGATTTGAGATTATGCATTTAGCTTTTTTATTAGCTCTATTTTGAAGGGAGCTGCGTGCCTATATAAATAAAAAGGAAGAGTTTTAGCACTTCCCAGATTTACAGTGAATTTAATAGTTCTGACCATACTCTGAGATTCTCAAGCAGGATCAGATTTAGTATTTATAATCCTAAAGGCACCCAAACTGACAGGTTTAGATTAAACCAGGAGCAGTCAAACTGATAAGATCTGCCAGCTGCTTGCCACACATCTGGTGAGGAAGTAATCTGATAAATCAACCTAAAGATAAGCCAGATGCTAGCCTAAATCAGGAAGAGTGACAGACACTTAGCAGTCGGAAAAAATAAGATGTCAGTATCCAAGTGCTAATGATTGGTGCAAAGTGTTCCTTATAGTTTTTTTTTTTTTTTTAAATTCCAGATGGAAATTCAAATCCTGTTTAACAAATATAAATGGGTACATACTATGTATTGTGCCAAATTGAGAAAAAAAAAAACTACTTTAAAGTTGTGGTCTTTGTCCTTGTGAAGGTCAGAGTTTAAAAGAGAAGAACATGAAATAACTATACTGTGATATATGAATTGTTTTAGTTGTAGGGGACACCAGTGTGGACACTGATGACATGTAGTGGTAGCAACTAACACT
Source organism: Lontra canadensis (assembly GCF_010015895.1). NCBI lineage: Eukaryota > Metazoa > Chordata > Mammalia > Carnivora > Mustelidae > Lontra > Lontra canadensis. Next base: position 18,926,430 of record NW_022631001.1, read on the forward strand.
ACCTAAGGAGGATCGCCAAAAGAAAACAAGATTTTATTCAAGCCTTGAAGAATAGTAAAAGTTTACGAGTAGAAAAGATTAGGGAAAAAAAAGATCTTCCTGGTAAAATGAACAGCATGAGCAAAGGCAACTGGCATAAGGGGCATGGTATCTAGAAATCGGTACCTCTTTTGTTGCATCTAGAAGACTGGCTGTGAGAATAGGGACTAATGCACCTACAAAAGTTTCCTGGGCCTTGAATGCTGTGCCAAGAGTTTGGACTTCGAAATCAATATAAATCTTCAGCTGGGTCAACTATGTACTTACTGAATTCCTAAGGGAGCTAAGAATTACTTAGATATGGGAGAGAATTCAACCAGGTAGGATATGACACATTTCTACCTATAACGAGCCTTGGTACAGCTTAGGGAGGAAAACATAGTGCATGTAAAATACTTAAAGGACAAACCTGTTTCTACAAAATATATATTTTTCAAGAATTCCAAGAAAGGCAAATCATTGTGACTTGGAGTCATCAAGCAAGGCTTCAAAAAGAGCAGAGTTTTTGACCTAGCCCCCAAAAGATGGGTAGAATTAGAATTAGTGCATTTATGATAGATATTTGCATAATATTTTTAGTTTATGACCTCAGAATTTCCCATTTCTCTTCCTTGTCCTTAGAATTTTGTGATAGAGATAAAATAAAGATTGATACCACAAGTTCACATGTGCAGAAGCTCTCTAGGGCTGAGTGGCCATCATTGCCCAGTTAATATACAGCAGATATGGGATCTCAGTGCAGGTATGCCTAACTCCATAGCCAGGCATCAAATTCTTGTTAACTGAGAAACCATCAGAAGAAATGATTGGAACAGAGTAAGGAAAACACCCTTTTCCCCAGCAGAAAAGTCCAAGCTTATATGGATGGGTTGATATGTAGATGAATGTAAGCATACCTCCTTCACTGAGAGAAGTCTTAGAACTCATTGTGGCTCAGAGAATACTTGCAGGTGTGGCTGTGGATCAGCCATCTGTCCTGAGAAAATAATGGTCTGGATATGGAGTCAGTTTTATCTGCCCTCTCAGTACCCTCTTACACCCAGAAAATCTAAACCCAGTATTAGATTTGCTCAAGGCTGCAGGAAGCAGGGGACACCATTTCTGACATTGTCACACTACATAGAAGATTTGGAAATGTCCTAACCCTGGTGACATATTCCTTGTCATGATCAAGATTTGCCTGACCCTACCTTCTCACACCTGCTTTCCTAATTAGCTGATTTCTTTTGGACTACATTCTAGGAATCACTTTCTAATGAAAATGGGAGAGGAAAAACACTGTGTGCCCGGTACTTGAAAGTTACCATATATATCGCCTCTATGATAGTCCTGAAAATTTTATGCATTTACCTCTCTAGCCTCCTTCTTGCAAGTTCTTGATTTTTCACTATCTTTGGAAATAGGGAAGTAAACATGTAAGAAGGGCTAGTATATTTTTACAAACCTTTAAATTCCAAGACCTTTACATGCATTATACAATTTAATCCTCAGAATAACCCTGAGAGGTAAGTGCTTTTATTATTACCATTTGCATAGACTAACAAATGAAAGTCCAGAGTTTAAATAATCTTCGTGTAGTCATATGTCCAGTAAGTGGTGGAACTCAGCCGGAACCCAGATGGCCTAGCTCCATTAGATCCCAGCACTGTCTTGTCTCATGATGCAAAGGGAAAGATGCATGCCATTTGGACCAAGAAACCAAGAAACCTGAACTCAGTCCATCATCTTTCAGTTAACTAATGCTAAAAAGGAAAATTCACTTCCTTGCAATAAAAAGGACCATATACTTTTATTTCTGTTTTTCAGAAATAGCCAGTTAGTCTCTTTACTATCCTTTATTCTCATCTGGTCTGTAATATGGTAATTATAACTATTAGGATAGAATATGCTATCCTTTGAAAAAAAGTCTATGTGTACAATTTATGTCATATATATTTTTTTCCAATTATGTAAAATTTCTGATTGTGTTGTGTCAAATATACTCAGAGAGATTGATTAGGTAATCCAGTTTATCTCTGATTCTGAGGACACCCTTTGCTCTGATTCTTCTGGGCAGAAGAAACTATGCTGCCAACATTGTGCTTGGATAACAGAGGATGGGTAGAGAGGGAGCATTTTTGCCATTTCTTGTGGTTTTTCATCCTTGTAAAATTTGTGGAGAATTAGAGAATAATAAAATAATGCATGAAACAGAATCGTAATCCAGTCCAGTTTTAGTTACTCGCTAGCCTTGTGATTCAGGCCTTTTTATTTGTAAAACTAGAACAACTACCTCATAGGGTTGCCATGAGGATTAAATGAAAAAAATGTTTCCCCAACACCTAGTAAAATACCTAGCCCATTTTATTTTATTGATTTATTTAAGCCTATCATGTTGTTTGTTTTAGTTTAAACATATAATTTTAAACATTTCCAAAAAGATACATGGGTATGGACACAAATATTTTTGAGTGTTTTCCATGTATCAGAAATTGTGCAGAGTATAGGTAGTCACCAAACTGAGGACAGACAGGGAACCCTGTGTCCATAGTATCCATTCCCTAGTAGAAAAGGCAGATATAAACACATAAATAATTCTAAATTGTAAACAACATTATCTCTTCAGGAATATGGTTGAGTCATCTAAGTCTTCTCCGAAGAAAAGTGAGATTAGAAAGAAAAATGAGACACAATTTAGGACCTCCTAGGCAATACTAAAACTCCTATGTATTTGCTTCATCAGTAGAGAGGTGTTTCTGGTCCTTAGTCCACCATAAGTGAGTTTAAAATAAATGCATAGTTCATCCCTAATTCTCTTCTTTCTTGGTCATATCATTAGGTTTAATTGTGACAAATCTCAAGTAAATTTACTTAAATATAAAAGACTTTTTTATTCATGTTCTCTCTCATTTTCACAGAGTCTAGAGGTAAGTAGTCCATAATGACAAGGACCTAGACACCTTCCATTTGGTCTTCCACAATATATGGTCTTTTATCCTAAGGTGCCTCATTCTGCAATATAGTGTCTATAGTTCCAATCATCGTGTCCAGCTAGTAAGAAGAAAAAATAGGCAGCAAAGGGCACTTCACCCCCTTTTAAAGGCATTTTTGAGAAATAGCACAACTTTGTACAAAGGAATGATAAATGCCATATATATTCTAAGCCCCCCATTTTTTAAGATGGGAAACCTGAGGAGCAGAGAAATTAAATAATATGAAAAAAGTCACACAGCTAGCAAATTCATGGTTCACATTTATACCTAAGCAGTCTAGCTTCAAATAACACTTTTTTTAAACACTCTGCCACACATTTGTCCTCTCAATTTCTTGAGATAGTTAATACAGGGTTACATTTTGAAAGATTAATAAGAAGCTGATCAGTTGAAGAAATTGGAGAAAAGAACACCTCTGGGGAGCAAGGACAGCACATGCAAAAGAAAGGACTCAACGTGCTCATCTGTGCATGAACAAATGCATCTGTTTCCTCCCTGAACTGTTCTACAAAAATCAGTAAGATCAAGAGGGTAGGAACACATGTCCCAGTGCCTGGCACTTTGAGAGAACTCAATGAAATGGGGTTTAGACCAAATGCCTAAAGCATGTCTGCAAAAGATTACACAAGAGCCTTGTGGGCCATACTAACCCTCTGTTAGGGGACAGGTTTTGTTAATAATATAACTCCTAATTTTACCAAATTTAGTTTAACAAATTATTTGTTAATAATATAACTCCTAATTTTACCAAAACATTTGATGGAGTCTCTTATAAAAATTTAATTGCAGACTTAATTCCATTTGTCTTCCACATGGATTGAAAGGTGGCCAGACAATATGGCCACCTTTGTGGCCATATTGTTAATTGTAAAAAGGTATCTAAATGGAGAGCAACAGTGATTTTTTTTTTTAAGATTCTATTTATTTATTTGACAGCGAGAGCACAAGCAGGGGAGCAGCAGGCAGAGGGAGAAGGAGAAGCAGGCACCCTGCTGAGCAGGAAGCCTGATATAGGCTCTGTCTGGGAGCCAAAGGCAGATGCTAAACTGAATGAGCCACCCAACTGTACCTCAACAATGATTTTTGATTGTGTTCATTATCATTAGAGAGATTATCTATGGGGATGACCCAGTACAAAGTTCTCATCACTGAAAATCACCAGCCTTTATTAAGGCTATTAACCAGAAGACTTAACTTCTCACCATCTCCAACATTAACCCACCTAAGATTACATTAGGATTTAGACCCTTTAGTTTTCTGCTCTGTGGCATTACATGTTGTACATTTGAATATAGAATCCTACAAGTTGATGCTCTCTTAGAGACAGATCAGTTTCTCAGCTGAATTACTTTACAGATGGCCTTACATGAGTTATATAAAAAGTATGTCACTTCTCAAACATCACTTGGGATCATTTAGGTTATGACAAACGTTAGTCTTTGGATCTTTGAATTCTAGGTGACCGAAGAGATTCAGTACCAGAAGTAAAGATATTCTTACTATAGTCCAGGGCTCTTTCGATGTTTCAAAATTAAAGAGCCCGGAGAACCTCGAGGACATGAACACTAAAGCATAAAATAATCTTAAGGAACATATATTTAAATTGTATTTTCTTGTATTCTTATAACATTTTAAGTGTTCTCTTACTTTCACATGTATCCCAAAGCATTATGGTTATTTTCTTATTTCTGTGACGCTTCTCTTCATTTGCCCTTCTGCGTCCTTTCTCCATTCTTTTATGGTTCCTACGAGACCAACCATTATATTCTTGCTTGTCCTCTGACTTCAGGGTGGATTCAGCCAATGGAAGGCACAAGGAAAAGATGAAAGGGGAGGTGGAGAATGAGCTCACCTCACCATGTTTCCATATCCCTCTATCAAAGGCCACGTGTCTGTCAGGGTACCCCCTCCTCCAGGGTCCAGTTATGCTCTTTCCCTTGTATATTCATATATACAGTAAATATATAGCAGTAAAGACCTCTCAGGGTTACCAATGCCAACATCATGCCTCTAAGCAAATATACAACCACCGGAATGAAACAGAGAGGGACTAGCACTGTGAAATTATCAGCAGTGTTGGAAAAGGTGCTTATTCTGTTCTTCGTAGTAAGAACTCTTAAGAGGAATAGAAGGAACAAAATTGGTTACATTAACATGCATGCACAAACTTCAGAGGGAAAGTCTTCAGTTAAATGTTTTAAATGTTATATATGAAATAAGGAGAAGCTTTGTGTCAGTTTGTACAGGATAGTATAGAGAGCAGCTTGATGGTTTAGAAAGAGCCCCAGCTTTGAGCTCAGGGTACTTGCTAGATGGATATATTTGGGGAACTCATTTAATAGTTTTTGGTTCACTATATACCACCACTGCTTGAAACGTCTATGTGGGCTTCTAAACTTCTAACTCAAAGGCAAGGTCGGTCTTTCATTCAGTTTAGTATTTGGGTGCTTAGTTCTCTACAGGGCATGAAGTAGTACCATAGATATGTGTGTGTGTGTGTGTGTGATATTTACATTTATATATTTACTTATTATATTTTATTATTTATTATTACATTTATATAATGTGTTTATATATGTGTATATATGTGTGTGTCTGTTACTTAACTTTGTGATGCAATTTTCCCTTTTTAAATGGAAACTAGGATAAAACTTTTTTCCTATAATAGAAAAATAAATAGCATCATGACTAATGATTTTAAGTGGTATGCATGTGGTTTAGGTCCTGGAGTCATTTCAGGGTAGGATATTAGGAAATGGGAAAAAATGGAATCACTCTTTAAAAGGCAAGAAATTAAAAAACAAACAAACAAACAAACAAAAAAACCACTTCCAGTTGATAGTGGCTAGTTATAGGTAAATAATACAATCCTGAATTTAAGTCTTGGATGATATTGGAGAATTTCCAACCCTCCTTCATCCCCATACCATTCTTCGCTCTTTTTTAATCTTTAAGTCTTTCTTTCTTTCTTTCTTTCTTTTTTTTTTAAGAGAGGGAAAGAGAGGTTGGGAGGAGCAGAGAGAGAGAATCTCAAGCAGGTTCCATGCTCAACACAGAGCCTGAAATAGGGCTCCATCTCACAACCCTGAGATCAGAACCCAAGCCAAAATCAAAAGTTGGATGCTTAACAGACTGAGCCATCCAGGTGCCCCTTGTCTTTTTGTTTGTTTGTTTGTTTGTTTTTAATCTTTTAAATGAGGGTGATAATAACAATACTCCTGTACTACTGTCCTGGGATTGTGATTAGATGGGTTTACAAATACATATGAAGTATGCTGCTTAATAGAAGATAAAACATAAATACCAGTTTCTGTTGTCATTAAAGTCATCATCATCATTATCTTTACAAAGCATTTAATCATTTTAAGCATGGTAAAGCAACTAATATTTATTATGAATCTATCACATGCTAGACCTCATATTTCATATGATACTGTGTTTAATCCTTCAAATTAGATCTGTAACAAGACTTAGCATGATAAAGCAAGAGATCATAACTTTGCAGTCAGAAACATTTAGGTCCAGATCCTAGATCTGCTACTTCTTAGCTATATGACTTCACCAAATTGCTTAACTTGTTTGAATGCTGGTGAATGTATTTATAAAGCTGAAATAATAATAATTAACTTATGATGATGGTATGTATATTAATGTAAGTGTCTATCAACATGGACATGTGTGAACATAAATATATAATGTGTATGTATAATATGAGACCCTAAAAATAATTTCTTAAATTATAATTAATCATATTATCCCCATGATCTTATTATAATCACAAATGAGACAAAACTAGGCTCAGAAAAATATCATGGCATGCCAATGTTCAAATGAAGTTGCAGGGTCAGACTTCAAGGCCGGGTACACATAAATATCGAGGCCTTTTTTTCTCCACTATAGTACGGAGGCTCAGATAGTATCTTTGCAGAGAATTCAATGTGGAATAAAGTAGAGGAAGGCTACATGGACAGTCCACTCTTTTCACTAAATTAAGGTTTACTAATCCAAACCTATCTTGAATTCAGGTTGCTTTAAATGGGTTATCTCTTTGGTATCTTGAAGGCTTTGGGCCATGATTATTTTATAGGATGTCCTTATACATAATACATTTATTAATTCACCAGAGAGATTGTACCACTTATTGATAAAGGATAGAGGGCAATAGGGGAACTCTACAAAGGGAAATTTATAAATAAACAAATTAATACATAAAGAAGATATTCCACATTTCCATTATAAACATAATTTCCAAGAAAAAACACAGAAAACTTAAAAGGAATGTTCCATAATGGTACAAATGCCTAGAGTTTACATTAATCTAATATTTACTGACCTTGTTTCAGGCACTTTACATATATTAATTTATTTAATTCTCAAAAAAACTTTATGAGATAGATGCTATTTTAGTTTCCATCTTTCATACGGGGCTAATGAATCGCAGAGAGATAAGTATCTTGTCCAACCAAGATCACATAGTTGGTAAATGGCAGACCCAGTACCTAGACCTAGGCAGCTGGACCTCAAAGTTTATGCCCTGTATCTGCCAGCCTTTGGAATAAATTAAAGAAAATAGGCTCATGCCTTTCTTAATTATTTCTAATTTACTTCCATTGCATAGTTATAGCTGTCATTATTTTAACTCTGTTTGACTACTATCTATTTAGTGATCATCTGCTAGGAGCCAAGCAGAGATGCACATACCAGAATAAAAAAAGAAAAAAAATTAACAGTACTGCTTAAGAACTGGGTAGAAATGGATATATAACAAAATGATGACATTCAGAAGAATCAAAATTCTCAATCCAAGGCTTTTCTTTGTACCACTAGGGGAAAAAAATCTAGTTTGAAAAGCTATATTGCTTTCAACTGAAACAAAAATTGATTGGGAGCTTTCTTTCTTTTTTATTTCAGTAAGATAAGTTTGAGTTAAAATCAATACTCAGAAGAGCTCCAAAGAGAAAGAGATGTTCTCTGGGTACAAAATTCATGAAGGGGTAATTCATTCCAGTGACAGTGGAACAGTCTATGAGTGTTTCTGTAAGCAATTCAACTTGTAGTAAAACCTCTTCAGAAAGAGTTCAGGGTTTCAAGAGAACCTGGAAAAAAAGCCAACAGAAGTCGTGGTCTTATCATGACCAAATTCTCAATCCCTTTCCCCTTCAGAGTGGGCCAATTGATTTCTAACCTGCCAAATATAAATAATTTCTCCACCCATTCTTTGACAGCTGGGATTTAATCAGGTTTTAATACAACACTGAGACTCAAAAGCTCGTGGCCTTTGCTTCTGATAAGCTTTGCCCCTTCTTTGTATATCCCCTAGTTCTGATAAATGGCTGATGCCTGATATCTTTTGTCTACTACCTAATGCCTTAGCCATTCAAGAGTGCTCTAGAGCTTGCTCTTAAGAATGCATTCTCCCAGACACCATGGTCTTCGTTGTTCAGTCTGGGATTCCTTTATTTATTCCTTAACTATTCAATTAAACATCAATTGAATGTCTATTATACTAGATATTTTGCTCTGTGAAGAATGTAGAGAGTAAGATAAAATACCTCTTCTTGAGAGATCAGAACAAGGAGCAATCTGAGAATTTTGTAAATTTTATGGTAGAGGGGTATGTTAAGAATCATAGGATCATGGTGTAAAAAATGCCTACCCCTTTGGGGTGCATAGAAATGTTGTATAGAGAGTGGCTTTTGAGCTAGGTTTTAGAGAATGAAGGAGTAAAGGACATTAAATGCAGAGCAATAATATGTGGATAACATGGAAGTGGTAAGATAGGTTATTCCCTCAAGGCAGATGGATTTGATTGGTTAATTAATGTTAAGAAAAGTGACTAGATTTTGTCAGGAATCAGGTCCTGGAGGACTCTGTTTTCAAATCTAAGTTTTGGGGACTTGATTTCAAAGCTGCAGGAAATCATTGGGGGTGTGGAGCTGAGGAATGCATGGTCACAGCTTGTCTCAGAAACTTGCTTCTCTAGACCCCCTGGTCTCACCCAGAAATTTATAAATGTATGCAACAGAGTCAGGGAGAACTGCCCTTGAGTGGTGGCTCCATCTCTCTTTAACTGTGCAGTCTTAACCAACTCTCTTAGTCGTTTAAGACCCAGTGTCCTTATCTGTAAAATTTGAAACTCTTGTGCCCCCTAATCTTGCTGTAGCAATGAAATTATTTATTATTTATTGTTGGTTTCCCAAATACTTATGTTTATCTATTCATTCAGTTAAATAACATAGTAAGCACCTGTGATGGTTAATTTTATGTGTCAACTTGACTGGGTTAAGGGATGCAATTATGGCCAGAAAAAAATCTGGGTATATCTGTGAAAGCATTTCTGGAAGACATTAACATTAGGCATGTGTAAAAAAGATTGCCTTCACCAGTGTGGGTAGGCATCAACCAGTTGAGGGATTGAGGAGAACAAAAAGGTGGAGGACAGACAAAATTTTCTCTGTGTTTGAGCTAAGACATCCATTTTATTATTATTATTTTTTTTCCTTGGGCCTTAGCATTTCTGGTTTTCAGGCTTTGGAACCTGGACCGAATTACATCACTGGCTTTCCTTTGTTCTGCAGCTTACAGATGGCAGATCATGGGACTCCTTAGCCTCCATAACCACATGAGGTGACTCCTAGAAGGAAGGAAGGAAGGCAGGGAGAGAGGGAGGGAAGGAGGGAGGACGGACTCTATCATCTCTCTCTCTCTCTATCTCTATCTCTCTATCTCTGTCTCTCTGGATAACCCTAGCTAATACAGCATCTACCCTGTGCCAAGTACTGTTTTAGAAGGTACAGTGGTGAACAGAAAGAGGTCTCTGTCTTCCTGGACTGATCTCCTGCAATATCTTGTACAAAGAAGGTGGTCAGTGAATATGTGACAAATAAATAGATAACCGCTTTCTAGTTTCCTTTTCCTTCCAGAGGCATAGTTATCACTTCGCTCATATAGAATAAGGACAGACTCATTCCCTTTATACAGTTTTGCTCTGATCTGGAACATTATTTTCAGCTTTGTTGGGAGACTCATATGCTCCAATATCATTAGTGACGTTTGTACTCTTGCTATGGCATGGATAAGATAGTCTGTGGGATTTGCAAACATTTTTAGAGAGCTGGATTTAATTGTACTTCAGTCTTTATTTTTTCATAGTGATTGTGATTCTTTGAAATCACCACATTTCTTTATTGGCTTGTCTTTTAATTATCTATCTTCCTCCATTGTAAGTTCTGTGAAGGCAGGTATGATATCTGTCTCATTTCCCACTGTATCCCTACCACAGTGTCTAGTCTACAGTAGGTTCTCAGTAAATGCTTTTGGAATGTAAATGCTTGTTGTTCCTGTCCTTAGTACAATTCAGTTAAAACAACTGTTAAAGAATACATGTAAGCACCAGATGGTGCTTCCAGTGGTAGAATTAGATGGCTTTAAAACGTCCTTCCCACCATGAATGCACTTATTCTAAATTGTCAGCCTCTGAAGAAACTTTTTTTTAACCTTTTGAGCAATGCCAGTGCTTTAGACAGTCAAATGTTAGGAGATGGGGTGCAATTTTCTACAGTACTTTGGATACATGAAATGGATTCTAGAGAAGAAAAGAAGCAATGGTTAGGTGGCAAATAGCAATATTAGTAATGCTAGGCAACTTTATATGTTCCTGCGTGAAATAAAATTTGTATGGTGTATATGGAAAGTCTATCTGATATGCTTAACTACTTGTAAGCAGTTAATATTTGCATATCACCATGGAATATAGACTCTAGCAAGGTCATTTAACAGTTACAGGGCAGAAAGTTTCCATTTTGTTAATTACTTACAGCTCTAATTTCACACTACATCAGTCCTTTTACTCTGGTCCACAGCCTTTCAAAATCCCATTCTAAAAATCCGCAGGAAAACATCTGTTCACAATGTGCTACAAATAATAGCCACTGATACTCACCTAAAGTCAGAAATTTAAGGGCCAGAGTAACACGTTTTATACCATTTTTCTAATCCCCACCTTGATCTACCTAGACTTGTCTGGCCTCTGCCTTGTCAGCTATCTCCTGTTTGCCATCCCTACATTTCCTTTTCATCTGGGCTCTGATGACTTCTTCAGAGCCATTATTTTTCTGAGCTTTCCTTTCCAATTCTCAGCCATGCCTCTCAGCTACAGTGCAAGGAGTCACCACAACTCTTAGCACCACTAGTCACCTGGAAACAAGTTTTCAGGTGAGATGCTCAACACTCACTGGGACTCCCTCCAGTTCAAACCATGGATGGGATGCTCCCCAGACTTCCAGCTAGTTCTACTAATGGGCTTCCCCCCAGGGAGGAAACGTTCAGTTAGAAAGAGGGATCCAGAAGATGTGAACTCCTTTGTGGCACTGTGCCTGCCCATCTGACAGATAAAGACAGTTGCATGTTGAGTCTCATTTCCAATCACTTAAATTAATACCATAAACCAATGCAACATCTCCACTCTGCCTTAGCAAAGGAATTTGAATGCTGGCTACTTTCTACATGGGAAGCTTTGATACAGCTTCATTTATATAAGGTTAAGATGACATGGCAGAGAAAGAGCTAAGTTAAGTAAGTCAGACTAGTAAATCTGACCATAAAGTCAATGAGCATCCCATTTTCATAGCATTTCAAACAAAATAAAACAGCTTTACACCCTGTTCTAAGAGTGATACATTGTCTCACCAGTTTCATTTTCTTGGCTTTATTCATGTCATAAGGCAGGGTCAGGGAAAGAAGATTCATCTGTATCCTGTCAAAGTACATTTGTTGCTAGCTGCATCATGGTTCTGATTTCACAATGATATCCTGATGTAATCTGATTTTTTCAAACAAATATGGATCATATCAGTTACCAATGAAACATGGGTTGTAAGAAGGCCACTGAACAGCGCAAGGGAGGCTCTTCTTTCTTCCCTTCTTTCCTCTGAATTTTCAGTATTTTTTTCATTTATTCTTGGCGTGTGAGCTAATTTCCTCCAGATCACATTAACATTGTTTGTTGAGTGTTAGTGAATTAGCTGAATTCCAAGCTCCTGCTGGTATAGAAGAGTGTCCTTCTAATGAGGAATGGAAGCCAGATATGGAAGGGTTTTTAACCACCAAAATCATAACACTGGTAATTAAATGCAAACGCGGAAAGCAAATATACAATATTTTGCAGCCGTTTTCTAAGCAGAGTTGTGATAGTGGTTTTGTTTCCCAGACAATGATTCATGGGCAGTTATAGCAAATGTTTATTGCTTTCTACTGTTTCAACAGTCTTCTTCACCAACAGTAGGCATTGTTAATCCTCTTTATAACTCCAAATCAAACTCTTTTTTTTCATTTATTTGATTAAACACTTATTTTTAAGCATATTAATTGCATACAAGCCTCTCATTCACAAGAGTAAACTCCTCAGCAATTCTCTGAGTGGATGTCTTTCATTTGTCCTTCCGCTTCTGACACCCTTTTACCTATTTCCATGATCTTTGACTCTGGTTGTGTTCCATTAATAGGAAGCATCAGCCAAGCATCAAGGGGAGGAAAGGTAGTAATTCCATTCATTGCTGACAGTGGGGCTGTTGAAGACTGGCTGAGGTTCCTTAGTCACAGCTTCTCTTAGGCAGCCTTTCCTCTCTGGGTTCTGGTAACAGCACACTCAGTGGTGCTGTGGGATAGGGTAGTGATGGAGTCCCACTCTTGTTAGCCCTAGGCACCTGCCTATCCCTTGTGACTTCCTTTCATTAGTCCCACATGGTTGTGCACATATCATTAGTTTCAAACTCTCCTCAAGTAATGCTGATGTATGTCTTTTGCTTCGTGCTTAACCCGGATTGTTACAAGTTTAACTTCAGTGTCCTAGGATCTTTAATGATAGTGTCTCTGTGTCAGACTTCCATGTGCTCTTTACCCCCTTTCACTGCATCTCACTTGACACTCCCCTAGGGTCTAGTCATTGGGATTTGGGACTTCTAAACACCTCACTTCACCAAAGGTCATAGATTCTCTAAGTCTGCCTAAAAACCACCCAGAACTCATGCTGCAAATCCCTCTAAACATGTCTGCAGGTTTCTTTTCTTTCTTTCTTTTTTTAATCCACACCACATATCATGTTCTAACGTACTATATAATTCATTTATTTATAATTATTACTTCTTTCCTGTTTCCCTGCACTAAAACCTAATCCTTGAAGGGCATGAATCTTGGGTTTTTGTTCACTGATCTGTCCCAAGGATCTCAAATTGTACCCTGCATATTATAACTGCTTAATAAATATTCATTGAAGGAAGGACGTCTCAGCTTAGAAAAGAACTTTCAAGAAGTTTTCCTAAATTCTCCTTCTTTAGTTTCTCTCTGATCTCCTTCATCTTGGTCCAGATAAAGTGCCTCCCATGTGCTTCCTTAAGCGTCCCATACTTCTGTCCTCATAGCACTTAGCAGGTTCTATCCCAATTATCTGTTGACTTGTCACACTAGATTGTAAGCCTATCTTTGGTGTATACAGGCATGCCTTGTCTTATTGTGTGTTGCTTTACTGTGCTTCACAGATACTGCATTTTTGACAAATTGAAGGTTTGTGGCAACCTGCTGTCAAGCAAGTCTGTCGGCACCATTTTTCTAAAATCTGCTCACTTTGTGTCTCTGTGTCACATTTTGATAATTCCTGTAATATTTCAAACTTTTTCATGAATGTATTTGTTATGGTGATCTGTGTTTGGTGATTACTACTCTCTGAAAGCTCGGATTGGTGGTTAGCATTTTTTAGCAATTTTTAAAAATTAATTTATGTGCATTTTTTAAGCATAATGCATACTTAGAAGACTAGAGTGCAATGTAAACATAACTTTTATATTCACTGGGAAACCAAAAAATTCATTTGACTTGCTTGATTACAACACTTGCTTTATTGCAATGGTCTGGAACTGAACCAGCAATGTCTCCGAGGTATGCCTGTAAACAGATGAATAAGCGAGTGAAAAGATGAGCAAAGCTCACATCCTGCTGTTATAACAAGTAACTTTAACAACACACTAACTGGCTGTTGCAGTTGAAAGAAGCACAGAGCGCTTTCGGAACCCAAGAGAAGGTTGCCATCCTAGGCTCTGAGGCAGGGAGATTGGGAGTGGATGGTCAGAGGAGACCTCTCAAAGGAGACAATTGTTGAGCAGAAACTTGAAGAATAATCAGGAGTTATAAAAAGCAGGTCAGTTGGGGTTAGGGAGCAGAGTTTGGGAGTGTGAGAGAAGCCCACGCAGTGACACTCAGATGAAGGAAGCAGCGACTGAGTGAAACTGGGTTGTAGGAGCAGCCTGGTGAGAAACACAAGATGAAGCTGGAGAGGTAAAGTGGTAGCAATTTAAGAAGTCTTTGCAGGCTCTGCTAAGGCTCTTAAGCTTTATCCTATAAGTAAGAGGAGGGAGGGAGATTTAAAATAATGGAAAAAAAAATAACTGTCCAAGTAAACCACAAGCCCCTCTGATCTAAATATGTAAAGTTCACTAATTTTCAAAATTCACCAGGAGTTTTGTATTTCCTGATGTGTAGGGGATAAACAAAAGGATATCGTCCCTATATACAGGAAACCCCTTTGCTTCTCTCTTACGCAGATGATGTTTTGGTTTTATCAGTCGGAGGCAATTTTAGGTTTTGCTGCCCCTCTATACACCTCCCCTATAGAGCCCCCAAAACCCCCTCCAGTTGCTCTGCCCTTCCCACATGCCTGCCTCTGCCCATGCGATTTCCTCTGTGCAGTCGTGGATCTCCAAGCTATTTTCCTCGTGGAAAGCGCATCCTCACACATTCAGAGTGAATGCCAGCACAAAGCCTTTCCCGCATCTGGAGGGCACGATGAATTGCTCTGCCCTCTGTGCCCTAACAGCATGCTTCTCTAACAGCTGATGCTAATTGTACAGAAGTTACCTGGAGACACATCAGTAGTTCTAAGTGAATACCTACCTATTCTGCCCACCTCTGAGATATCCAGAGTGCATAGCAAATGGTGCAAGCAAATATATGCTTGTCAAATAAAAGAGTGAAATATAAGAAATGCAGAGTGTGACTTGGTGGGCTACCAAAGGTGAATGAGTGTGAGGGAAGCACCTGTAATGGACAGGGTTGCTCAGACACTGCAGCAGTGATCTGTGATGTCTCGATGAAAGACTAAATAGAGAGTTTTGCTTCCATGTTCACCTTTCACATTTTTCACATAATAAATGGTCAAAGGTAGAGTCTGAAACCAGGGGAGAGTGAGTGAGTGAGTGAGTGAGCACCATTTAATTTTTGTTTTACACTGAAAAAATACTCTCACATCTTTGGAAGCTAAAATAGTTTTAAAGCAAATTAATACAGAAATTAAAGTACACTAATCTGTAGAAGCAGTGATATCAAAGTGTTGGATAGGATATAGGAAAAGTAAGGTGTGGAAAAAGAGTATGCATGCAAGTTTCATCTAATATAAAGTCCCTGTGAGAAAAATAATTGAAAGTTGAAACTCCCTTACAAAGGCTCCACAGGGTGGCTATAGCATTTGCAGTTTCAGAGAGAATTGTGTCTTCTGAGGGAGAATGAAAGAAAGAAAGAAAAAGGGAAACAAAACATATGTTTGACTTATACAATCACTTGCTGACTCAGTTTTCTATCATTGTTATCCTAAAACACCATTTTCTTGATTGGAGTTTAATGGGGAGAGAATGTTACAAAGAAAACATTTAGATTCCACAAACTTTTACTGAGTGTTGGTGCACCAGACCTCCTGCTGGGTGCTTTCCAATTCGTTATCTAATCCATACATTGCACAGTGGTGGGGAGGGGAGAGGAGTAGACACCCCATCATATCTGTAAGACATCCCTAGACAAGAGAAAGGGCTTGCCTAAGGCCATGTAGCTAGTGACTGGCAGAGCTGGGGTGACCTTCAAAGTCTTTGGCGACAGGATCTGGGCTCCTTCCAGAAGGACAACTGCCTCACTTTCTTTGGTCTAATGGTAACACCACTCTGTCAGTTTCCTTGTCTGCAAAATGGGATGAATAATGCGCAGTATTTGTAAGCATTAATACCCCTATGTTATGGATGAAGGAATTAAAATAGAGAGAGACTATGACCGTGCACAGCTTGCACAGAAAGAGAGTTAGAGTTAAACTCAGGGTTCCAGCTTCAGAGGTTGTGCTCTTATCAGTCATAGTGTTTCTTAGTCTTTCATATTACCCAATTTATTGGATTTTTATGAGAATGAGGAGTTAACACAGTTTCTGGCAAATAGCTGGGCTTAATAGCTGTCATTTCTAATGCTGTTCTCATCTTTATGTTATCTCTCTCTCTCTCTCTCTCTCTCTATATATATATATATATGCTTAAGTTTATATATATGCATGTTTATATGTATAAGCATATATGTACAGGTTCATGCACACATACACACTGAGGAAACCTTGATAACTTGTTAAAATTGTTATTACAGTTGTTTCCAAAGAGTCTTCAGTGGGCCACTAAACAATGATCTGTTCAGACCAAAAAAAAAAAAAAAAGGTTTCGTGACATGTACTTTAACATATTAAAAGCTCTGTGAGGTCCTGGGTCCTATAGGAAGAAAGGCCATTTGAATTCTTCAACCTAGTGTTTCATCTTTGAAAGTGCCTATGTGAGGTAGATGCTGTTCACAAGAACATTATTGGTTCCCTCAAATCCTGGAACTGACTGTCACCCCCTTAAACTGAGGCTAATCTGTATCCTGGGGTGGTACTGCATTTTTCACTACAGTTTGGAGACCAAGAGTCAGTCCTGCATTCCCAGTGTTTCTTCCATCTGAGGAAGAATATTCACTCGGAAAACTAAGTTGTAAGTCAAGTGGTTTCCTGAAAAGCATGTAATAAGACTCAGGAGAAGGCCACTGGCTCTCCTATGGAGCTCCTATGGAGCATCTGGCTTGAGCTTGGGGAGCCTTGAGAATTGACAATTCTCTGTGAAGAAAGAACACTCGACCTGGCACCCTGGGTCTTGCCCTTATGACCTCTGTGACCTGTGGGAAGGTATCCACCCTTCTTGTGCTGAACCCTCAGTTGTAACCATACAGTGTAATACAGGGTTGTTCTGGCAGTTAATCATGGCAGTGAATAATGTGCTTAGTGCATATTGAACACATGGCAGCTGGCTAGATAATTTGAGCTTCCTTCCCCTTCCTGTTGAAGGCTATTTCTGAGGAAGGTTCAAGAATAAGTAGGTAGAAGCAGAAAGACCTATACCATACATGTATAAAAGGAAAGGTCAGATTTTCAGAGGGTCGTCTTTACACGGCTCTGTCATCATAGCCAGTATTTACTTACTGACCTAAATAATTTCGAGGAAATTAGCTTTTAAAGGCTACAGGTTAAGCCCTGACACAGCAACAGCAGCCGACTGAGAATTTATATTTATATATGTCCTCTGTTTACGGCCTGATTCCCACCACTTACATGACACACACACCAACTTTGGTTTGCTTCCAGATTGATGGTTTACTGCAGAATTATTTTGGCAATGCCATTGTCCACAAGTAGGCTGACTACACATAGAAATCGGAAGTCATGGCAATGCCATGAACCACTTCTCATGCATTTGAATACTAGTTACCTCTCTCAAGTACCTACTTAGTGCCACTACTGAACTAGGATCTTTGTGTAAAGCTGATCATGAGATCCTTACAATCATCTTTGAAGATGATGAAACTAAAGCTAAGATTCAGGTCAGGTGGTTTGACTAAGAATACATAGACTTACATTTAATTTTTAGGCTGTGGTATTTTTACGGCACTTTGTAAGTGAAAGGCAGTGGTGAAGCCACAGGCTCTGTTTCTGCCACTAGAATTATGTGCCCTTTAGAGCTAGAATTGTTATCTTTTCCATCATTCTATGTCCAGTGTCTGTTACTCTACCTAACACAGAGCGGGTTTGGGTAAATACGTGCTAAGGTCCATGGGCAATAATTGGAAACCAACAACTCAGGGCAAGTATTAAGCATATGACTACCTTTCCTTACTTAGGATGGAGAAGAAAAACACAGTTCACAAATGCCACATCACAAATGTGGGTTAAGAAGGATATATACAGAGCCTAAACTTCAATTTCCAAATCAAGGAATTAAATCCTCATTCTGAAAATTCAGTTTCTTTGGCTTGCCTGTCAAAGACCGTATTCACAAATTAGAATCAGGAAAAGCTAAAAAGGTTCTCCTGTCTCCTTGGTTTCCTAGTTATTTAAGGTTGTGTATCAGCCATGGAAGAACAATATACTTTCCAGAATATGACCATGGAGGAAGGTATTTCTTCCTTGATCTTTCTTACTTTCTGAAAATGGCTTGTCATCTTGTAAGCTTCTCTCAGTAACCAGGAGACAGCAAAGAAACCTAAGTGAGCTCAGAGGAGGAAAGGTTCGATGTTCAGAGAGAGACTTTAAACCATAGCAGGTTCTTTTGGATTGTACTCTGAGAGATGAGAAGAAATTGGAGGGGTTTGAACAAAAGTATGACATGATATGGCTTACGTTCTACAAGAATTACACAGTTGCTTTGCGGAGAATGAACTTTAGAGAAGAATAGCACTGAAACTAGCTAGGGAGGCTCCTACAAAGCCCTGAGCAAGAGACAGTGCTGGCTTGCCAAATTCTACAGGGGATAATAGTACAAATAGAGAGAAGGGGGTCTTTCCATTCTTTTCTAGGCATGAGTAGTTTGGAAAGCCACAAATTGCCATTTTTTTTTCTTATATAGCATGGGTATATACCCCTTCAGGGGTAATAAACTCAAAATGTGCAAAACACAAGTTGAGGTTGGGGCAAGAAAAGGGGGAAATCGTCAGATGTAAAATTAGTATTTGAAATGATTTGCCTAGTACAACTGTATGTTCAGTAAAGGCAGGTGACTTCCTTGTTGTGTTTTGCTTTGCTTCTCTAGTACCTAGTATATTTTAGACATTTGAAAGATGTCTGCTAAATGAAGGATAAATCATATGGAAACAAACCTTTGATCAATAGAAAAGACATATATCCTGAGTAAACTTCAGGTCCCTTTGCTTTTGGTTTGTTTTGTCATTGTTCCATATTGTTGTATAGCTTGTTCAGTCAGATCAAAGGTCAGATTAAGTTGGCTGTGAATGAGAAAGTTTTCAGAAAGTCACAGGCCTACGATGGATGTCTGACTAGATAGTAAAAATTATATTTGGAGGGGGAGGGGTAACCATCGGAGTTATGTTGAAATGTCCTCTTTATCCACCCTGTCACCATCCTGTTTAAATGTGCAGATAAAAGCACTAAGTATCATAAGGAGTTGTTGATTTTGCCAGGGAGATTCAGTGACTGTGAAAAGAGAAATCTCTGCAGTGTTGTAATTCTCTCTTAGGTTGATTGTGGCATTTGGGATTCCCAACAGAGTGAGGATATTAGTGCTTAATTTAAGATACCATTTTTTTATGAAGTCAAATGTTTTTATATTTCATGAAATATAATTCAAAAATGGAAGTTAAAGGCAATGTGCAAATATAAAGATTTATTAAGCAATTTCATTATTTATGGCTACTGCATAATTTTTTACAACTTAAATAGATATCATTGTTATCCTTTTTATTCTTTCTTCTATTTATGATGCACTGATTCCTCTCCATGTGAGAATGTTAATGTGATTGTAACTTAAAATCTCAGGAGAATATTTCTTTTTTGATGTACTATTTTATTGATCTCTGCTGTAAAATGATTTCATGACTTATGCTCTCTGTTGGGAAATGACCCATGAGGATTAGACTTAATTGGTACATTTCATATTTATTTTCTGACTTGATCATACATTCTAATTAATTCAGGGGTATCTATCCTTTTTAAGTAACTCACTGTAGAAAAGAGTAACCCACATGGAACACAGGCTTTCAACTCAATGATTAGTTGGTCTCAACTCTGCCGTTTACTAAAACTAGGAGACCTTGAATGAGGCATTTTGTATTTGAGTTTCTCAATTTATAAGATGGAGAAAATAGGTCCTACAATGCAAGGTTGTTTTGAGGAATAAATGAGAAGATATTGCTACATAGTGGACACTTCCTATGTAATCATCAACTCTCCCATAGTGATCTCACAAACATGCATATGTACTTTGGTCATTTTTATAACTTCTGGACAAGGAGTCAGTACCTCAAAGACCACTAACTTGGTTTGACTCCATGGTGAATCTGAATTTATAGATACATACACATATAAGTAAATAAATGTGTGTGTAAATAAATATGTGTGTGTATACACACACACACACACACATATGCAGTTTACCCTTGAAGAAAACAGTTTGAACTGTGCAGTTCACTTAAAGTGGATCTCTTTTTTTATAAGTACAGAACAATACTATAAATATATTTTCTCTTCCTTATGATTTTCTTAACATTTTCTTTCTTCTAGCTCAGTTTATCATAAGAATACAGTGTATATATACACACACACACACACACGCACACACACATATAGTCACTCCCACACAACTTTATTTTTGCAGATTCTCAGTCAAAATGAAATTGTTCAGTTCTCTTTGCTTTAGTTCAACAAATAGAGATTCAGTACTACTTAGATCCTGGCCATGGCTTAAGTCCTGGAGACTCTTTCCCTGCCCTCAAGAAACTCAGAATGTAGTAGGGAGGGAAGTGAATTGGAAACCTTCTGTTTCTTAGATATGTATCAGAGCTCCTCAGTTCTGGAGAATCACAGTGTTGATAACCACTTCTCTGCAAGGGTAAGTCAGTAAGGTAGTGTTGACCTGCAAACAATGAAGGCACCAAAGAGTGGACCTGTCAGCAAGCATTCCTGTTATAAATCAACTCTATGTGACTCGATGAGCTGCCAATTTTAAGATGGTGGACGTCCCTTCCCAATCTCCTCAGCCAGGCAGCCAAATTGTCCTTCTTCTTTAGTCCCATCCTCTTGACATTCTAAACATGGGATTTGGAATCTACACACAGGCTTTTTTGTCTTTTGCTGTGGCCCATTCATGTCCCTAGAGCTCACTACTTTCATTAGGCGATTGTTGGAAAGCATTGAGGACCATGCCACCTATTTATATAATAATTTATATCACACTCATGATCCAAGAAGGGATATAGCAAGGCTTCATGTCCTCTCATATTGGCGTAAATTTCAAGACTTTTGACAAGTCATGCTTCTTAAGTTTGTGTTTTGACATTTCATGTTTTCCTTTTTTCACTGAGAATAGTGCTGTGGAATTTCCACTCTATTTTGTCCTTTTAGTATTCTCAGAGGATTTCAATAGAGGAGAGTGGGACAAAAATGCCTTCATACTACCACTTTTGCCAGAAGTCCAAATAGACCTGATTTTAAATTCTGGCTTTACACATCTATCTTACATGGTTGTACAAAACATACAGATATGGTGTGTACACACACCACACACACGTACTTTGACATAAATTGTAGCACTTTCTTTGAGACAGAATACAGTGTTATCACAGAGTTAAAATCCTCTCTTCATCAAAACCCACCAATTACTGAAATTAACAGATAGATGATTTCTTTGATCTCCTCTCTGTGGGCTGGCTTCTGGAAGAACCTAATTTAAAAAAAAAAATTTTTTTTTTTTTTTTCCTTTTTCTCTTTTTTTAGCATAGAACTACAGAACAAAAAGAAATGTTTACCTGTAGTAACTATAATACCTAGAACAGTTCTGGAAGGGAAGTTTATGTTACATTTTGCAGATTAGAAAACTGAGATAGATTTGGCCCAAGATTATTCATGTAATGAGACGTAAGAGAGGAATTTTGTGTTTCTCTAGTATGGTTATTCTCTTTGCTGTGTCACAGATGGATTTATGACTGAGATTTGACTAAGACCTTTAGTGGAAGTCTTAGAAAACATGAACAGTTTTATGAACAAGAAATGCCTTTTGACAACAGGATTAGACATTTTGATTATATTGTTCAAATAAAGCTGCCAACCCCTATAAAAAAAAATTTATTGCTATCCCCTATCTCCTCTATGACCTCTAGAACTACAAGACTTGCTAAGTAAGATTCAGGAGAAGTATTCTGAAATGCTGATTTTTCAGTTTAATTATCTTTCTAGTAGTGTGAAATTTGGACTGTTTCCCTGCTCACCCAGTTGTGAGCATTTGCTGTCAAGTTTAGAAATTTGAATAAGCTTAGACGATGGTTATATAATTTAACTTCCTGTTCACAATCTTGATTCATTAGTGTTCAGTCAGCATGGAATATTTATTGAGGTGCCAGGTACAATGTACATTATCAATCAAACACAGATGGAAAACAGGGATTACAATGTAAATGAAAAAAGAAAATCAGAGACCTTAAGAGAGTGATAGAATTCTTTTTCTTACATTGGACTCCATCAAGCACATCTATAATATGAGAATCATAATTTTTATTCCTCCCTTTTAAGTTCAAATCATTGTATAAGAAGAACAAAACAAACTCATAAAACTATCCAGTCTCTATGAAAACTTTCTTTTCAGTTCACATTTACTACTTTGTAACATATTTTATTTCTATTTCATGTAATGTCAGTGCTATATATATAAGCAGTAGTTTTGAACTCACAAAAGAAGCAGATGAGGATATCTACCATTTACCTAGCATTTTAATATTTATTAGGACTTTGTTCAAATATTCCACTTTTGATTCAAAGGAGTCATGTAGTCAAGTAGATGTTACCAAAATTCCACTGTAAAGTGATTGAAACCAGGCTTTGGCTGGCTCAAGGTCAAATAAGATATGAGAAATGTTGAGCCTTTCCATAGCTTTATTTTCGATTATCCTACAATATATCTCCCAGATCTAGATATTTTTCCACAAAAAAAGTAATCCCTTTTCTTACTCATCCTTGGTATTCCATCTGGAGACTGGAATCTGTACAATAAAGAGTAAGAATTCAAATGATCTTTTTATTTATTTGGTTTATTTTTAGGGAATATTTCTTAAGTTCTAGTCACTGTGAATATAATCTGTAGTTAGCTACATTTTATAGTAGAGAAAAACAGACTGACAAAATTGAACTTGGCCAAGAACTGCTGCTGATCAACGGCAAACCTAGATACACATGCAGTTACTTGGCCACCTGTGTTCTCACCGTGATGCACCCCAGTGTCCCCCATTATCCCTGCTGCCATCTGCACCTGTTTTCATCACACCAAACTTCTTTGTCACCAGGAAGATGATGATAAGGGTAGAACCCTCTGACACTGAAGGGATCAGAGTCAAATGTGAACCATTAAGATTAAGATGTTCATATTTCATATGTTGTGATGTCATTTAGTGGGTTCAAGTATAAAATTTCCTGAATCTGAGGCAAAATTCTGGGACTTCTCTCACCTCCAGCAGAACACCATAGTGTTCCCAAACTGAGTAGTACATTAGAATTTCTTGGGTACCTTTTACAATGTATTTCTAGGCTTTATTCCTGATCTCTAAGTCTAGGTGTGAGGCCTAGGAATCTTATGTTTTAAAAGGCTGCATAGGTGACTTTTGTAGGGTGGTCAACTTTTTGGAGAGCCAACATAGGACAGTCATACCAGACCTAAAAATAAATACTGGTAATAAATAACTATATACATGAGTGGTATTACTTTAGTGTATATATAAAAAGTTAAGTGTCTATCTGAAATTATATATTGTGTATTTACTTTTTTTTAAATTTTTTAAATTTATTTTCAGCATAACAGTATTCATTGTTTTTGCACCACACACAGTGCTCCATGCAATCCGTGCCCTCTCCAATACCCACCACCTGGTTCCCCCGACCTCCCACCCCCCACCCCTTCAAAACACTCAGATTGTTTTTTAGAGTCCAGAGTCCCTTCCAATTTCCCTCAACTCCCTTCTCCTCTCTAACTCCCCTTGTCCTCCATGCTATTTGTTATGCTCCACAAATAAGTGAAACCATATGACAATTGACTCTCTCTGCTTGACTTATTTCACTCAGCATAATCTCTTCCAGTCCCGTCCATGTTGCTACAAAAGTTGGGTATTCATCCTTTCTGATGGAGGCATAATACTCCATAGTGTATATGGACCACATCTTCCTTATGCATTCGTCCGCTGAAGGGCATCTTGGTTCTTTCCACAGTTTGGCGACCGTGGCCATTGCTGCTATAAACATTGGGGTACAGATGGCCCTTCTTTTCACTACATCTGCATCTTTGGGGTAAATACCCAGTAGTGCAATTGCAGGATGTACAGAAATCAGTGGCTTTCTTATACACTAACAATGAAAATACAGAAGGGAAATTAGAGAATCAATTCCATTTACTATAGCACCAAGAACCATAAGATACCTGGGAATAAACCTAACCAAAGGGGCGCCTGGGTGGCTCAGTGGGTTAAGCCACTGCCTTCGGCTCAGGTCATGATCTCAGGGTCCTGGGATCGAGCCCCGCATCGGGCTCTCTGCTCAGCAGGGAGCCTGCTTCCTCCTCTCTCTCTGCCTGCCTCTCTGCCTGCTTGTGATCTCTCTCTGTCAAATAAATAAATAAAATCTTAAAAAAAAAAAAAACAAACCTAACCAAAGAGGTAAAGGATCTGTACTCGAGGAACTACAGAACACTCATGAAAGAAATTGAAGAAGACACAAAAAGATGGAAGACCATTCCATGCTCTTGGATAGGAAGAATAAACATTGTTAAGGTGTCTATACTGCCTAGAGCAATCTATACTTTTAATGCCATTCCAATCAAAATTCTACCGGTATTTTTCAAAGAGCTGGAGCAAATAATCCTAAAATTTGTATGGAACCAGAAGAGACCCCGAATCGCTAAGGAAATGTTGAAAAACAAAAATAAAACTGGCGGCATCACGTTACCTGATTTCAAGCTTTACTACAAAGCTGTGTATTTACTTTTTTATTCCATTAATGCTATTGTTTAAACAGCTATAGGATTATAGCTGTGGCAATTAGTAGTAATTAATCATATGACTAATTAACCAAGAAATATGCATGAGAAAAACATAATATTTTGTATTCATTTTTGTTCTCTGATACTATAATTTAACTCTTTTTAACTCTATTGGAATTTAAATTTTATAGTCTACATTGTTGTGTGTTCTTAAATTACATATAAGTACATAGAGATAAGGGTTCTGAAAGAGAAACCATCAATAAGCCCTATGAAGTAGATATCATTCATAGAACTTCAGCCTGTAAGGTATCTTTCTTTTATGTAATGTAATGACACTACGGAATACAGTCAACCATAAAATTCACTTTGACATGCAATTCTGCTTTTATGAAGCCTGCATTACAATGATATCTGGTATCATTCCATTGAGATGATATTAAACTAAGTATTTTCTAGAAAATGGCATTTGAGCATGGAAGAGTTAGGATTTTAGTTACTAGTACAGTAGACTTTTGGACTTTAAAAAATTAGTTTCCTGCTCCCCCCCACCCAATTTCCTGCTCTCAAAAGTAATCATCCACTTTGTATCTGCAGGCTTGTTTTGAGAGACCATTTGTTAATCCTTTGGGTTCTTTGCATCTCTCTGTTGATCATGCTCACCATATCTAAAAATCTACGTCATTTTCAAACACTGAAGCACATTGAATGTCATCCTAAATTACACCTCTTTCTCAGGGAAAATGGTTTTAGGTACAAATAATTTGAACTTCTGAAAGTGAAGTTGAATTCCAAATAAGTTACAGTTTTAGTCAAGAAATTGAGA
This sequence comes from Lontra canadensis, assembly GCF_010015895.1. NCBI lineage: Eukaryota > Metazoa > Chordata > Mammalia > Carnivora > Mustelidae > Lontra > Lontra canadensis. Next base: position 18,952,115 of record NW_022631001.1, read on the forward strand.
AACAAGTATTTAACTTGGCTGCCCTTTTCTGGTGATATTTTATATGATTGTTTGTTTTAGGTTCTGAAGCATTCTTATTTCTAAAATGGGTCTTTTTTTCCCCTGCTGTGTGAATTTTTGTTGCAGCCTAAATGTAACATCAAACATCTCATCCTTTTCTAAGCCCTTTAAGACCTCTTCAAAGGTCATCACGCAGCTTTGGAGAAAAAAATATATACATTACTGTTTTACTATAATCCTTTCTCCATTTTTATCCTCAATGTATTAGAGTATATTAGAGAAGGATTTCTTCTTGTCCCAAACTTTGAAAACAATATCAGACCAACAGTTTAGCATCTTTTGTATGGCAGGCAACAATAGCCATTTTATAGGTACATCCCTGAAGGGATTATTTCCTTTAATTTCTCTAAAGTTGAAAATTTCACTAAGTGCTCTGGCACATCTTCAGGACACTGAGAAGTGATCATAAACATCCATTATGAAAGCATCCATTTTGCAGGTCACAAAGCATACCCCTTCTTATCAGTGGGCATGAGGTGTATAGGACAATGAGCAAATCTTTTCATTTTTCTTTGATAAGAAGTATATAGACTAAAAGGAATCTGCCAAAATTTACATTTTTACTCTTTGTTAAACATGCAGATTAAGGATCAAAGTCTAGTTTATATTTGAACAAAATATCAAGAATCTTTAGTTTTATGTCTTCTGCAACATCATTAAAATTTATATACAAATCAAGAAAATAATTTGAAAATACACTTTTTATATCACAGTACTTCAGTGTTAGGGGGAACTTATATTGTTATGATTCAACGTATCACTCACCATACTCAGTAGAAAACATACTCATTGGTTAAGATCTCACAGAACGAGCTCTGCTCTGTTAGAGGCCCACTCATCTGTTATCAAAATTTCCCCTTTTGTTTGTCATGGGACAATTTAGTTGTAACCTCTGCATCAGGGAATGTAACCTTACTAAGTTTCATACAACAGTCAAGGGAATAACAATATAATGTGTGTTCATTCATATGGTATCCCCAAGCTAATTCAACTGGTATTTTTTCCTGAGCATTAATGTCCTGGAGAGATTTTTTAAAAAGTCAAACTAAACAAACAAACAAAAACTAACAAAAACAAAAACTTTTGATTATTTTAGAAGTACTTGATTGGCTTATCCCAAAATTATAAAATTTCACCAGTTCACATCTTTACTGTGCCAGAATTCCTAATTCCTGTATATTGTGTATATCTTGTATATATTCCTTCCTGTGTATTATGTGGTATGCTTTGTTTGGATCATTGTCCTCCCTAATGTCCTCCTATCAAGAAAGAACACAGATGTTTAATTTTATTTTTTGGTGTCTGGGTCATGCTGGTGTTTGTATTGTCATCATTTTCACTTTCTTTTTCCTTACCTGACCTCTTAGAAAACATGGTCACAAGTTTACCGTATTAAAATTTAAACTAGCATTATCTCAATACAAAACACAACAGTCATTCTACAGGCAAAGCCACAGAGGGACTGTTAACACTCCTGACTGCAATGTACTTAAGTTGCACACTTAAGTCATTTACTCAGACCATTGCCACAAAGTGAACTGCAAATCCCAACTGCCAATATCAGTGGTCAGAGGAGAAAAAAAAATAGTAACAGCAACCATGAAGGACAATCTATTCCTTATTTTGTTTGATACTATGTTTGATACTAACAAATGTATTATTTTCAGCCCCTTTTTTTGATGCTGCCATATGGATTTTGTACTTTTTCCCTGACTTTTTACCCATTTCTGAATGCTGTGGCCTTTTGCATCCCAGGAAATGGTTCTTTGGAATGTGAGACATTTGGTGCTAAAACTGATGGTTGTCAGAGGCATGAGGGATGGGATGAGGGGATGGGCAAAATGGTTGAAGGGGAGTGGGAGGTACAGCTTCTAGTTATGGAATCAATAAGTTACAGGGATGACAGATATAGCATAGGAAATATAGTCAATGGTATTATTATAGTGTTATATGATGGCAGACAGTAGCTGCACTTGTGGTGAGCATGACATAATGTATAGACAGACTTGTTGAATTATTCTGTTGTATACCTGTGACTAATGTAACATCGTGTCAACTATACTTCAGTTAAAAAAAAAAAGCAGGTCTAGAAGATGATAAAGGCACTCAGGATATATCATTACTTTTGAAATTACTAAGTCTCAAAAGATCTAAAATTATTAAGTAGCAGACAATAAAGACCCAGCTCCTTAACAAAGCACAAATTGTTCTGGGTTAAGTTAGCTTCTGTCTTACTCCAGGCTTTTCTTCAGTCTTGACATTTTTGCAGCCCAAGGTTTAACTCCTTGTTCTGTCATTTCCCCCAAAACATCATCCTCTCTCACTCTCCTGTCATGGGACTTGTGATCCTCCTTCCAAAATGCTTTTTTTCCAGCTGTCTGCTTGGTTAATGCCCACTCATCCTTTAATTTGTAGATAATATATTACTTCCTCCAGTAAATTCTTCCTTACCACTAGCCTGGGATGAATTCTTCTCTTACCTAAAATGTATGGTTATTGTCACATAGAGCTTATAACGTCCTGGGATAACTGGGTGTCTCTGTTGTTGGATTCTGAGGGCATACATTCTGGTTTTTGCCTTTATATCAACAGTTTCTAAGTTTACTTCTGGCATGTTGTAAGTTCTTAGTAAATGTTTGATGATGGTCTTGAAAAAATAAATGACCAATTGACTAAATAAATGCATGAATGCATGTCAAATATTGTTATCAACTGCCATAATGATGTGAAATATTGTTTCCTGAACACATATGAGCTTATTAGTAACCTACCCATAACTCATTCCAAAGAACCTTTTAATCATTATGACCAAGTGTTTTTTTGTTTTGTTTTAAATAATTAAGGCACTGTGTAAATAACTTCTTTTTTTTTTCACTCTTTTTCTACCTTTTTTTTTTCATTCTATTTTATTTTATTTTATTTCTTTTCAGTGTTCCAGCATTCATTGTTTATGCACTATACCCAGGGCTCCATGCAATATGCGCCCTCCATAATACCCACCACCAGTCTCACCCAGCTCTCTATCCCTTTCCCTCCAAAACCCTCGGTTTGTTTCTCAGAGTCCACAGTCTCTCATGGTTTGTCTCCCCCACCAGTTTCCCCCAACTCACTTCTCTTCTCCATCTCCCAATGTCCTCCATGTTATTCCTTACGCTCCACAAGTAAGTGAAACCTTGTGATAATTGACTCTCTCTGATTGACTTATTTCACTCAGCATAATCTCTTCCAGTCCCATCCATGTTGATACAAGAGTTGGGTATTCATCCTTTCTGATGGAGGCATAATAAGTAACTTCTCTTAAGATTAATTTTAACCGGGGCACCTGGCTGGCTCAGTGGGTTAAAGCCTCTGCCTTCAGCTCGGGTCATGATCTCAGGATCCTGGGATCGAGCCCTGCATCAGGCTCCCTGCTCAGTGGGAAGTCTGCTTCTCCCTCTCTCTCTGCCCCTCCCCCTGCTTGTGCTTACTCGCTCTGTCTCTCTCTCAAATGAATAAATAATAAAAAAAAAAATCTTTTAAAAAAAAGATTAATTTTAACCGTATGAAGCTACTGTTTTTGGTCAATTCACAGTGGTTGAATATGAACACTTCAGTACCATTTCATCTGATAGATACTATTCAGAAAAATTAACAAACATTAAATATCACCATACTTAAAGAAATAACTACCTCTATTAAAATGTCCCAGAACTTTCAGGGTGGATTACTACAAACCCAATTATTACCCTAAAAACAAAAACAAAAGCAAATCACTAATACTAAAATACTGAACTTTGGTACCATGTTCTGCATAAGTCTGGAGATAAGACCTCTTCTTTTTATAGTACAGTTGCTCAGGAAGCCTGTTAACATTCATCTCAAGATTGTTTAAAAGCATAAGAACAAAGATATTGGGGATAACCTAGTATGTGGCATGAATTTATGTGACTGGATCTACATGGCAGAGCTGGAGGCCACCAGATGTGGTTTGTTTCCATGCAATGGATGCCATATATCACCCGCAAGAAAAGCACAGTCTAGACATTCTTGATTTTTAAAATCTAGGCCACAGTGGGAGAACACAAGTTTATTCTTCCATTTAACTATTTAATAGTACCTCATTGGATGACTAACAAAGGAAACAATTATTCCTTTTAGGAGAATGTAATTTTTTTTATTATAGAAATCTATTTTTTTTAACAATTGTGTAAAAAATTTACCATAAATTGTGTGAATTAAACAAGTCCTATTTATTATTTCATAGTTCTATAGAACTAACTTTGAGCAGGGCCAACTGAGCCCTTTCTCATAATACCTGAACTCAAGGCTCTGCTGTGTTCCCATCTGAAACTCAGGGTCCTTTTCCAAACTCATTTGGATTGTTGCACATCTGTAATTTCTTGTGGTTGTAGGACTGATATCCCCTTTTCCTGTTGGATGTCAGCCAAGATCACTTCCTGCTACTTCTTAGAGTAAAGACAACCCAGTTTCTTTGTCCTGTATCCTGCTCCATTTTCAAATCAGCAAAGGCACTTTTTGCCTTCAAAAGCAAATTTTTCACACTTTGAATCTTTCTGACTTTCCTTCCTGCCACTAGCCATAGAAAGAAAACTTTCCGCTTTTAAAAGATTTATGTAATTAGATTTTACCCACCTAAGTGATCTTGTGATCAAATTAAAGCCTAATGATTATTAACCTTAATTTCACCGGCAAAATCCCTTTTTCCATGTTATAGTAACATAATGAAAGTGTAATATCTCATGATATTCAGTCCCACAGATTAAGGTGGGATATTTTGGAAGGCCATTTTATGATTATGGGGATGTTGTAGGATCCTGAACCCTAAGGTACTCAGACCAGAATAGCAATGCCCTTCAGGGAACTGGGTCAGAACAGAGATGGCCTCTTTGAGTGGATGCTATGTTTTAATGGTAAACATGAAATGGGAGAGAAGCGATAATTTCAGTGGGTACAGAATAGAATGTCAGGGGATGGGATGCATTAAAAATAGAAAATGGGTACCAGGTATGGGTCAAGCCTTTATGGGTGAAGTGCCCAATTTACTGTGTGTGAGGATTATCTCTTTGTCTTTCTTGACTTTAAGCTTCTTGAGGACTACCTTTTCATTTATCCTATAGCTCACCTACTGAGCATAATGCCTGGCACTAATGGATAGATGGATACACAAAAGTACTAATGCATGATTTGATGAGTCACTAGGTCAAATAAATTCATTAAAATGTTATATATAGGTAGAGGAAAGCTCCCAGATGAGCCCAAGAAGCTGTTTCTTAACCCAAACTTTCTGAAATGCAGCTCTCCTTAAAAGCACCACTGTTCAAGGCTACTTGACAACTTTGAGCCTAAGAACATTAAAGTCTTTTTCATCTCTAGTTTTCAAAATGTGAGTACAGGGATATTGCTCCTACCCGGAACCATTGATATCTAGATAGGAGTGAATGCAACATCTCCAGAGTAAATGTTTTTCTCCCTTCAGGGACTCAAACACCTCTCCTACTTGGATGTGACCATGCTATAGATTCTTAAAACTTTCTTAATGAGAATCATTTTGGGGATAACTCTGTGTTAGTTTTCTGTTGCTGCAATAATAAATCACCACACACCACACACTTCACGGAACACAGACTTGATATCTTATAGTATCCATGGGTCAGGACTCTGGGCAGGCTCAGCTCACTCCTTTTCTCTGGGTCCCAAAAGGCCAAAATAAGGTTTTGGCTAGGCTGAACTCTTATCTGGGGCCTCTGAGGGAGTGTCTGCTTCCAGGATCATACAAGTTATTGGAAGAATCTTGTTCCTTGTGGATGAAGCACTGATGTCTACATTTCCTTGCTATCAGCCAGGGGCCAGTCAGTTTCTAGAGACCTTTCTCTGGTTTTTGTATTTGGGCCTCTACATCTCAGAGCTAAAAGATGTGAGTCTAATTGTCTCATATTTGAAGTATCTCCGGTATCCCCTTCTGTACCATCTGTCTTGCTCCCTGCCTGAAAAGAGTTCTCTGTTTTTAGGCTCATGGGATTCCATTGGGTCCACTAGAACAATCCTGGGTATTCTTCCTGTGCTAAGGTCCACCATAACTTTAATTACATTTATAAAGTTCCTTTTGTCATGTAACATAAAATACTCACAGGTGAATATCTTTGGGGAGCCATTCTGTATACCATACCCTCAGTTTTCTGGAGCAGGGTTACTAGGAAGCATGTGGACATGATATGGGGTTGGGGGAGCAACTCTGATCTGGATCTAAATATTATCATTCATACCTTGTCTTTCAGTATTACCTGTTGAAATCTTTGTGAACTAGCTTCCCAGAACCCTGTAATAAGGTTTTCTCATTCAGGGTCAAGTACTTAACAATGAATCTTTGTTCATTGATTTGATTAATTATATACCTGAACACCTACCATGTGCCAGGTACCTACAGGAGCTCTTTGAATAGAGTCTCTGCCATTAATGAATGTATAATTCAGTAGAGAAACATATAAATAATTAGATGCTTATGATATGGTATATCAAGTGAGGAGCTGGAGTTAAAATAGTGTGGACCTTGGGGACACACAGCAATGGCAGATAAGCCAAGAAAGTGTTGTGTTGGGTGCCAATTATCATATGTAAGTGTCAAAAATATTTTTTGTTTTGGCAGAAAGTTGGCTATGTTGTAGTGCATCTGGTTAAGAGAGGAGCCTAACAGATTGTACAGGAACTATTAACCAAATATTTTATGCGGTGTCAAAGGCACAGAACAGTGATAAGCACATAGAAGGCAAAGTTTCTGCTTAGAGAAAAAGGCAAACACACTTGAACATATGACATCGCTCTCTTTGGCACAGTGTGCTCTTATATATTCCTTTTGCAGAAAGCAGTGATTAAAGGAGTAACTTAAATGTTTGGGGATTCATTTATATGATAGGGAGATTCATCTTTTCTGGCCTAAATGATGTCTAAATCATCTTTTTTAAAAAAATGTTTTATTATTTAGAGAGAGCATGAACAGGGGAAGGGAGGGAAGAGGGAGAATCTCAAGCAGGTTCCACGCTCAGTGTGGAGCCCTGTGTGGGACTCCATCAAAGACCTTAGATCATGACCTGATCCGAAATCAAGAGTCAGACACTTAACCGACTAAGCCACCTAGGCGCTCCTACATCTTCTTTTTAAAATCAGTTTGTTCCAGATTTTAAAATTTTTCACCCAACTGTTTTGACTGTCTTCCATGCAGCACTTCTTTGTATTATAGGAGTGTGACTAATATAAATATAGGTTAGTATATTAATGACTCCTAATAATCAGCAATATTTGTTACTACCTATAGTCTAAAGTATCTTTAGATGGGTGCCTTAGGTGGCTCAGTCAGTTAAGTGTCTGCCTTCCACTTGGGGCTCCATCCCAGAAATGATCCCAGAGTTCTGGGATTGAGCCGGGAGTTGGGCTTCCCACTCAGACAGGAGTCTGCTTCTCCCTCTCCCTCTGCCCTTCCCCCTGCTCATGTGTGCATGTGCTATCTCTTCTTCTCTCTCTCAAATAAACAAATAACATCTTTTAAAAAAAAATAAGTTTTTTTAGCTAGTCCCTAAACAATTTTTACAATTGATTATCTGACTATTCTCAGAAAACTGTCTACTACAAATGGTGACTTGGTAACGTCACTTAATTTCTATGAATCTGAGCATCCTCATCTGTGTTAGGACAATTTTAACCATCTTTCATGTCTTTTATTATATTGAATATTGTAAGTATTATAATTATTGAAAGAAATAATTCTTGGCAAAATAAAGCATTTAATGACATTTTATTGGCACGGAAAGTTTAGTAGTATGCGCAAAAAATGCAAAATAAAATGTGTTATGTGAAATAGATGCTTATAAATTCATCTGCATATAAGTATGTAAGACTTTATTGTGACAGACAAGACTGTTATAATATACTGTCTCCCAATCCTTTTGGCAAACTTTTCAATTATGTTAGCACTCATACATTCTGGGCATAGACTTCAAAAAGAACAGGGTTTTTTTTTTTAATCTAAAAAAAAATTCCCAAAGGCTCTGATGTTGCAGATATGCTTGAATTAAATGTTTACTGAATCTCTACTATATAAACCGGTCTCCTGGGTACTGCAGATACAAAACTGAATGAGGCAGGAACCCCGACCTCAAGGGAAGTCACAGGCTTTAGAAGTTCTTTCTAAACACATGCTAAGAGTTTTTCACAAGTAATTGGTAACTTCAGGTGGTTGCATGTAATTCCAGAGTTTCTGAAAGATTTACATGTTCGTACTATAAAGAGTATCCAAGGTTTTCTGTAGACCTCTCCACATTCTTACTCTGTGTTCTAATATGGAAGTCAGTGTTAAATATTCAGCTGATGGGCCAAGAGTTGTATGTGGGTTCCCAGGGCTAGGATGAGGAAGTATCTTGAGCCTATCAATGTAATCTGTTCCTCACACCAAAACTAGGAACAGAGCCTAGTAGATTTGTTTTGAAAAAGCTGAGGATGGCAAAAATAGAGTTCCTTTCCCTATTGTGTTTTATTAGAAGTATATTCATAATCATTGTCACTTCAGTAATTTTATGTCTCAAATATATCAGAAAGTCAGCAGCCACAATGCATTGCCTTGAGCCCCGTACATGGCACTGAGATACCATGATGAAAAGGCAAGCCTGTCTGTGGCCTGCATAGATCTTATTGTGGGTTTAATCTTTCCCCTTGGCTTCCCAGAAAATCATATAGAAGAAAAATGTTAAGTAGCAGGCACAGTGTCATGTAAGGTAAAAATATGTCTATTTTCCTATTGTACATTGCAGTGTTTTGATTCCAGGCTATCTAAGCCTGATGCAGAAACTAAATCTGGTCTCTTTCAGGTAAATTCAGAGTAATGCAGTGATTTCCTAGTCCATTGGGTGTATCATTCAATCACATTCTGTTCAGATTCAGGAAGCTCTGAAGGGCTTGTTCTGCTATGGTCACAGTGCATGGAAGAAGATCTCTCTCTTCTCAAACTTCATCTGCCTCGGTTTCACTTCTGACAAAATCCACTGCATACTCAGTGTAAGGAGCTGAATAACTCCTGGGAAGTCTTCAGGTGCCCTGGCATTAACCCATAGTGGTGATGTCATGGTGCCCTCACCTGAACCCCAGGGACGTCTTATTGAGATACATTCCATTGCCCTTGTTTTGCCATGAATTTTGATTTCAGTGTCTCTTGTATCACTCAGTTACTCATTTGCTACAGAAAATTCCAGGCTCTAGGGAGTGACTCAGATCACCCTAATATCCCTCCTTGGTATTTACCTATCACCTGAACACAGGATATAGGAGACCCAGGTTGGCTCTACTCTCTAATCTCTAATCTCCCAAACTTCGAAGAGAGGGTGTCTCCTACTTCTGCACCCCCTCTTCCTCATCCAGTCTCAGCCTACGGTGGGTGAGTCTGGAAGACAAACCCACTGTGCAGCTCTCTTTTGCTTGCTTTGGCTCTTTCCTTACCCCAAACATGGAAGAGTTCTCTAGTCTAGAGCTGGGGGTCAAAGTTGGAAACATGGTTTTGTTGGCTTATCTTCCCCTTCATACATTTTCTTTCTTGTATATGATTAAAGGCTTTTAGTTTTTGAAGGTCTCTGATAACTTTTTTTTTTCGTCATTACTAGTGTTTTAGATTGATAGCAACTTCATTGACACTGAAGTATTATAGATTGTTCCAGAGAGTAAGGCATCCTTAATTGTTTCACATTATTATCCTATTATTAGAGCATATAGGACTGTGTAGACATAAGGGACTAAATTTCACATTTCTGCATTTCCACGACTCCATGTCCACATTTCTGTTAGTCACGTCCTGTGGCTTACTGAAAACCTACTTATGTAGCTTCCACCACTAAACCCTAATTTCTTCAAAGACAGAGGGCATGTTTTACTTATTTTTCTGTCTCAGGACCTAGAACAGTGCTTTGTTTGCAGTAGGTACTGTAAGTGCTAGCATTTATCAAGCTCTTGTTGTGTGCTCTGCATTGGGTTGAGGGCTTTTCAAGCATGGTGTCTTTTGATCCTCATAGCGCCGTGAGGCAGATTATGACCTGTGTTTTACATCTGAGAAACTGAAGATCAGAGAGCTTTCCTCAAGGCAAATAAATTATAAGGAGAAAAGGCAGTGATCAAACCCAAACCTAACTTCTGTATCACATAGCCTAAGTTAATATATGTGTATAAAACCCACATTCTAAATCTGAAAGTTCTAAGCATCTTTTACATCAGACTATATGTTGGACATATTTGGAACTATAACAGGCACACTGTTTTATTAGAAAAGCTTATATCTTCCATACTTAGCAAAATGGTTAGACTGTAGACAATTTTTATTAATACAATTGAATTGATTTACTTTATGAGGATATTAGAAATGGTGTTTCTGCTTCTGAATCATTTCATGACTTTTATTTTTCTACCCAATTGAAGTAAATTTTTAAATTTCAGATATGACTTAAGGAATGTATGTTATATTCTAGGCTTTATGCATGAAAAGAATAAGCCCAGCACCATGGAGTTCACAGTCTAGTAGAGTAAGTAAACCAAGTACAATAACCATTTAATGTAGTTTGGAGCCTATATGCAGGGTCTGAAGTTATCACAAAGGAAATATAACTTTATCTGTGGTGGGGAAGAAGGATTTGGTGGTCGAAAAATGCTTCCTGAAAGAGTGTTTTAGAAGAGCAATTTAGGCAGAAATATCAATGAGAGTCTTGGGAGCCAGGCCTCTTGATGGCAATCAATATTCCTAACAAAGTCTTAGGGAGTTGGGGAGCTGCCTCTTGCTTGGGATTCAGTAATGTGTGTGTGCAGGAGCTGATTACTCTATCAGGCCTGAATCAAGACTGCTGATGTTGAATTTACTGAAGCACAATTATTAATAATAAACAGAATGTTTATATAACATTTGTTTATCCTACATCTTGTTCCAGCCATCATTTAGGGCACCTTTCCTAAAAACTATACAGCAAATTAAAATACACGTAAAGAAAAAACAAGAGAGAGGAAAAGGGAGAAAGAGGACTAAGATGGAAATGTGACCCCATGCATGATATTGATATATAAAATATTCAGCTATTTAAGTCCTGCATAGTTTCTAGAAATGTACCACAAGTTTGTAAGTTTTTAAAAGCAGGTACAAAGAGGGGACCACAAAACTCCAGTGCCCACAAAATAAAAATAAAGTAGATACTCAGGAGCAACATAACTTTTTATTCCTATTATGGTGACCAAAGAAAATTCAGGGCAACGTATAATGTGATGAGTGTTGTGTTCAATATTCTTACGGTGGATATTCTGATTAGTTGAATAGGGTTGTTCTTGTTGTTGTTCATACTCTTTGTCACTAAATATTGATGACATCAAGCTGAGTCAAAGTTTAGTAGGTACACATCTGCTAGGAAATAAGGGGCAATGCCTGTTGTAAATATCCTGTGCTCTGTGGAATAATCCAAGAATGGAGTTCAGTGTCTAATAATGGTCTTGAGGCCACCCACTGCATGTGCCATTTCCTTTAACCAAGCTTTTGGTAAAAATGGATAGGCAGTACATATGAAGTTATTTTCCTGAATAACAACCTTTATACATCTCTTTTATGTTTGTGGATGAATTCCAATGCTTTCATAATCATCTGAACTGCAGGCAGGATTCATATCCTCTCGTGAAAAAGGAAAACCTGGGAAAGTCGTAGCCGAATTATATAGACTTCCTTCTTTTAATTTCAGATTATAGAGCAGAATGCATTGGTGAGATAAAGCTGATGAACATTTTTCTCAATGTTTAGTGTTGAATAAACTCTAGTGTTTAGAGAGATAGTTGAGAATCCAGAGAATTCACATCTTCAGCATAGTCAAAAAAGTTCCAGTATTTGTTTATTCACTCATTCAGTCAGTTGTTGAACAATGTGCTTTTAGCATCTAATCTTTAAATCAGGTGTAACTAAGCACCCCCTGTTCAGGCCATTTTATGTACCCATAGAATGCTTAACCTAAAAATAGTATGTTCTATTGTGCCCTACAAAACAAATGGGTTGTGAAATGCACTGCAAGGCAATTGAATCCGTGAATTTCTGGATAGGATTATGAAATATAAAAGTCCTCTAAATGTTGGGAGATGTCTACCTAAATTGGTCCTTTTACTGTAGATTTCTAATCTGTAGCCATCTTTCTAGGAGCCACTGGACAGCAAGCCAGCTATCTATTTAGGTCCCGTGTATAGTAGTCCTCCCTTATTCCCAGTTACCCTTCCCATGATTTTAGTTACTTATGGTCACTCAGGGTCTGAAAGCAGATAATCTTCTTTCTAACATATCATCAGAAAGTCAGTAGTAGCCTAATGCTAATCACAATGCCTACATAATTTATCTTACTTTATCTCATCATGTAGGCATTTTATCATTTTACAACATAACAAGGAGAAGAAGGGCAATTGCAGTACAATAAGATATTTTGAGAGAGAGAGATCACATGTATATAAATGTTACAGTATATTGTTATAATCGTTCTACTTTATTACTACTTTATTTATGTTATTCTACTTTATTTATGTTATCTCTTACTGTGCCTAATTTATAAATTAAATTTTATCATAGGTATGTGTGTATATGTACAGAAAAAAAATAGTACATATAGTGTTTGTTACTATCTGCAGTTTCAGGCATCCACCTAAGGTCTTGGAACATATACCCTATGGATAAAGTGTGTGGGGGTGGGAGGATGGGGAAGGTGGGGGTTACTGTAGCTGATGAAGATGGAAAGACAACCACAATACCTTCTGATAGGCCAGATGCCCCCTGCTGGCCTTATATGGCAATGTACTAGTGAAGCAGTTCTACCATGTCCCTGGGAGGAACTTTGCAAGTTAAGACCTTCCCACAAACCACCAGGTGCTGCTGGTAGCAGGTGTTCCCAGTGTTGGTATAAAACTCCCTTGAAGAGCTGCCATTCTGTTTGTTGCCCATGCTCAGGCTGTTTCCTGTGTTTCAAAGGGTTCTTGAACTCAAAAGAAAGAAGCACCTGCCTAATACTGTGTCCTAATACACCTGGTCCAGGCATACTTCTCCACAGGTTGGCCAGAGGCATGAGTACAGGATTTTGAATCACACTGAAACTTCTCTCTGGGTTTTGTATAAGCCTTGAACTCCACAGAGATACAAGCAAAATATTAATCCTCTAAGTCTATAGACTGAGAAGTTAGACATCAACTTACTGCAGGAGACCTCAGATTATTTAGATAAAATGTTTAAAAGACCAAAATAAATTTTATTTTCTTCTCTCAAAATTGTTATCTAATCTTTTAAAAATTCCCTGTTCTTTCTGAATCTAAGTGGTGTTAATGGGCAGGGTTTGACAAAAACCAGTAACTAAGGTACACTATGTACAGCTGACACTTCTTATCCTATTACTTTGCCCTGAGTCAGAAGCTTCTATTCAAATGGCAAGGAAGTGTTAAATAGAGCCATAAGAAAACTCTCATCAATCGTCTCTTTCCTGTAGTTGTGAAGTGTATGGCAGTGGCCAGTAGTGTAATAGCCAAGTCCCTAACCTACTAGTGCCTAAAGCAGGTTGACTGAGAATTCCCCAGTCTGCCAGAAACTGATACACATTGTAGCTATGGCAGTAGGGCAATTCATGTGTGAGACAAAGGGCCACAGATGTAAATTAAAAAGGAGAGGAAGTATTTTGAGTTGAAAAGGAAAGAAAAGAAAAGAAACAGAAAGAAAGAAACAAAGAGAAAGAGAGGGAGGGAGGGAGGGAGGGAGGAAGGAAGGAAGGAAGGAAGGAAGGGAGGGAAGGAAGGAAAGCATTCAGGGTCAAGACCACCACTGAAGGAAACTCATAAATAATTCTTAGGGCAAGAAAACTAAACCTGGTTTTTAACCTACTATATGCTTTATTCCTTTCTTACTGTTTTGTTTACAATATGATGAACTAATTTTAAGACCCAGAGAGAAAGAGGACTTATCTTCATGTCAGTGGAGTGGGATATAAAATCCCAAAAGTTGGTAGGAGAGGCATCAAGGATGAGGGTTCTAAGGTAAAATAAGGGGAGGCCTCTGGAAGCCTTCTACAAAAAGAACGATGTTTAATATCTTAAATTCTTCATTTATGATGCTCCCCTGACATGGGGGAGGGGCAAGGAAGAGAGGTGAGAGGCACACAGACCAGTGGAGCAAAACCAGAATGGTGCTACCTCTGCACTTACAGCTTGTTGCTTTCCTACACACCCACCCCTCCGCCAGTTAGTTATTTTTCATTCAAGAACAAGTGTCTTTCAAAGATTATTGTGCAAAACAAATTTAGACTGCAGTAGGTGGTTTGAGCCCGTCTTATGAAGGAATGTTTCTAAATGGAAAGAAAGCAATAGAGGACTTGGATTTAGGAAAGGCAGAATCAAATTCCCTCTCTTCCAACCTGGAAGCAGTGTGACAAGAGTAGATTGCTTTGTCTTGACTGCATGGAAAGACATTATGAGAAGGAATCATATAAAGCTTACTACTAAGTTTACTGTAAAGATATTATCAAATAAAGTTTCAGTGTCTCCTTTATAGAGATCCATGGAAGAAATTTCTCTCCTATCTTGATATGAGCAGAGCAGAATAAGAAGATAGGCTAGCTGAAAACACAGGCCTCAGGTAAATTTGATCCAGGACAAGTTATTTAACCATTCTGAGACTCAATTTTCTGTTCTTAAAATGAGCATACTAATAATTATGACACAGAATTGTTGTGGAGAATAACGGAGACCGTGTTGTATGTGGTACTTATACAATGCCTAATCAAGAGTAGCCACACCATAAATAATAGTTGTAATAATACTAGTTATTATTGAGCTCTAATTTACTATGCAGAAGAGATACAAAACAAAATTAACGAAGGGAAAAGCTGCACGAAGTCAAGTCTGGGGAAACCAAACACAAGCTTCCAAGAGTTCTCTCCCAATGAAGTCAATCGCGACACACTCAGTTCCTCTCCAGCAATGAGTTGTGACGTGTGAAATGTTGTTTATGAAGGAAGCTCATTAAATATTCAGTGCTCAAGGTTTTCATTGGTCACATAGGCATCCTCTGTCTAGCATGCATCCAAAGTCCACTTGCTCAGAAGAAAAGCAATGACTTACCATACACCACATTTTATTTTATACGAATAGTTTAGGCACAGTGAGCCACTTTATCTGTTTAAAAACCCTCCCGAAACACCTGTTCCCTGAGCTCAGCCATGAGCCAACCTAGATAATAAGAGCCTTCTAGGGATTTGGTTTCAGGATTGCTATGTTAACTCTTCTCTGCTAATCTCCATTAGAAATTGTTAATAATTTAATAAATATGTGTTAGGTACTGATTTTTATTCTGGTTCATCTTTATTTTTGTATGGCTTCTATTTCCTAATTTATTTTATATATTATTTTATATGTATTTCCAAGCCAATTCATATTTTTTGTTTGAAGATACTAGGTTCATAACAAATACTTGCTGGATGGATATATAGAATGAGACTATGCTGTACCAAATAATAATTAGATGCGTTGCTTTGGGCCACTCATAACCTCTATTAATCTAAGTTCTGCCAAAAATATTCAATTCCAGAATAGCTCTTTCATAAAGATGATAATGGGGTGCCTGGGTGGCTCAGTCCGTTAAGCATCTGCCTTCATCTGAGGTCATGATCCTTGGGTCCTGGGCTAGAGTCCAGCATCGGGCTCCTTGCTCAATGGGGAGTCTGCTTTTCCCTCTGCCATTCCCTCTGCTGCTCCCCTTGTTTGTGCTCACTCTCTCTCTGTCAAATAAATAAATAAAAATCTTAAAAAAAAAAGAATTTTCACTCTCTAAGGCTGAATCCTGGCACAACTAGCTATTTGGCTAATTTAGTGCATCTTACTAGACCCCAGGTTCTAGTCTTTAAGATGAGGGGATCTCTCATTAACTTGTGCCAAGGTTAAATGTGAAAATACATGTGTTTTAGAGACTCACCTAGCATCTAGAACATTATAAATGCTTGTTGGTTTTTATATGATCTTGTCCTACTTGGGACTAAACCTTTTAGAGAATTTCTTTTAAATCTTAATCTTGTGATTTTTAGGGATCAGCACTGACCTTTCAAAATGAGAATCCCTCCTTGCCCCAAATACAGATAAAATAAATCAAAAGGAAGATTTGGCTTACTAAATTGCTTTTCAGGGGAAATTTTGACAAAAGAAAATATAGAACAAGAAAATATTTCTTATGGGATGGTCAGGAAAGTCATAGATCATCAAAACCTCCCCTGTGATTCTGATGTAACTGTAACAAGTTAATAGCTATATTTTATGCCACTAGCCAAATGCTAATTTATAATATGAATATAAAATTTATAATATGAATAGAAGTTACATGAGCATTAAAAATAATACTTATCTTTCAGTACATTGATTCAAACATTGGCGCTGAAGATATACCCCTTATGTTTTCCTCTCTGACTCTCCTCTCACATTCAGACCAATGTTTAATCATTCTTCCACTAAACATCATCCAAAGTCTGTTGTTATTCCCATTGGTAGAAAAGCTTGTACTTTTAAAAGTTGGAGGTTAAGACCTCTGCCACTTACTGCTAGTAATCTAAAGGAGGTTAAAACCTCCCAGCCTCACTTGCTTTGTTTGTGAAAGGAAGATAATCATAATTCTGGTCTTTAAGGCTCTTTTTTAGAATTACATCCAGTATAAATATGTGCAGCAAATACTGTGCACACAAGTATGGTCAATCTATAGCTAATACTTCTGGATTACAGTAATAACATTTATTTAACAGGCTTCGGTGTATAGTATGGTAGTTGCTTATAATCCACCTGCAAACGTTTTGCATATGTTATCACACCAGCAAGTCTCTTTTCTTGGATCTGCCTCACCTGTAAACACCTTGAGTATTATGATTATCTTTCACTTCCACATCCTTACTGAATCCCCCACTGAACATTGCTTAAGTGAACATTGCTATGAACTAAGTTGTGTCCCTTCCCAAAATTCATATGTTGAAACCCTCAGACACACTAGATGAGGGATACATCCGTACACGATCAGAGAAGGATGAAGTCAGGGCTGAGACAAAGATGAGTTTCCAGAGAAATGACAGGCATGTAGTGCTGTCAGTGTCAAGCCTTCATCTTATCTACTCATTCATGAATCATTGTTACTGCAGTAGCTAACCAGGTTCTATTGTTGAATGCTTAATAAATTCAAGCCATATAGTAGGTGCTTTATATGCATTATCACCTTAAATATTCTATGTATATTTAAAGCTATTTAAAATGGAACCATTTTATAGAAGAGGAAGCAAAGACTCTGAGGTGTTCTGTATCCTGCCCAGTGCCATGTAGTAAATAACAGAAAAGGAGTCTGAACCAAAGTTAGTCTGTGTCCACAACTCCTGTCCTTAATCATACTAACCTGGGTCCCCTAAAATAATCAAATCAGCATCAGCATCAACATCAACATTATCACCTTTTTTATAATCTCTGTGTGGAAGAAACCAATTTATAATAATTAAAACAGATTTATTTGCAATTCCCATCATCCCTATAAAAGTTATTCAGTGAGAATTAAGTTTTCTCCCATTACTAGGTAAAAACTCAAAGGTCCTGTCAGTCTTCTACTCACAATCAGGTATCAGAAAGTTATAAAGTCACTTTAAGTTAGAAATACATTATCAATAAGACTTTTTAGCAAATTTCACACTTAATTCAGGATGAAATCTTGTCTTCAACTTACTTGAGGTGGAAGAAGCTGATAGTTGGAAGTAGTGATACAACTGGCTCATTTATTTCACCACCCAGCTTGCTAACCAGTTTCTGAGTATCAAAGATGATGAAGAAGATTTTTACTTCAGCTCCTAGTTCCTTAAGTTGGCTTCATACTCTTCAGACTTACAGATATTTACAAGACATGCTTTTTCTCAGGGATACTTTTGTGATTCTACAGAGATTTCCATTACTGAGGAGTTTTCTACTGCAAATCACTTGACCCAGGCAGAAGCATCCCTCTTCCTTGACGGTGATTTGGGACTTTTTAACTCAGTACTTATAAGCCATGATCAAGTGTGGGTTCTAGGGGTAGAAGTCTCTCCTGCCTTCTCTGTAGGCCTATTAAACAGAACTCAAGACAACTCTTGCTTCAGCATTCCCTCCTCTGTGACCCACATCTGAACCACAGTAAACACTTATACATTCTTTGTCCTGATTATTTTTGGGCTTGTGAGGTGAGCCCAGTGTAGCAATACTCTCATATCCACTGAGAAGCAAGGAGTCAACTAGGTTCTTGCCCATTAGATGCGCCAGACAGGAGTAAGATCCCAATTCAGGGACACACAGAGCAGAGTCTGAGTCATCCTACCCATTCTCTGTGCTTGAGATAAAGGACCCCCACCCCCCACCCAGTACCAATACATACCTCTCTTTCATGCTTTCCTTTTTATGTATTCCAAGCAAGTACATGAATTCAAGGGCCACTGAATGGATTTGGTTTTCCGTATTCATTTGTTTATTTGTTTGTTTGTTTTGGGGGGGATAAAGTTTTTATGTGATGATTTGTCCTTTAAACCTTTTGACATCTAATGTTAACCATAGTAACACTTCTGTTGAAACTATGGCATCACCGTTATTAATTCAACATTTACTAGCACAGGTCATGTGCTAGTTAGTGGATTGCAGAGATGAATTCTGATTTCAAGACATATAACTGTATGACCTTGAGCAAATTACTAAAGTTCCCTATGCTCATTTTCTTTATTAGATTTGTAGAGATAATGTAAATTCCTTGTTCATTAAGTAAGCGTGAGCTTTAAATAAGCTATTGCAAACTGTTTGAAATAGAATCTCATACATAATACGTGCAAAATACATGTTTGGAGGGAAAATGCATATGTCTTTCATGGTAAGGAGGGGAGAAATCACCAAATAACTCTTATGAAATAGAGTTGTCATAGAGCAAGGGTGTCATCCAAATGCTTACATATGTCACAGTAAATACAAAATGAGTGAAATGGGTCAAATATAAAAAGTAGGGAGCAGGGGTGCCTGGGTGGCTCAGTGGGTTAAGTCTCTGCCTTCAGCTCCGGTTATGATCTCAGGGTCCTGGGATGGAGCCCTGCATTGGGCTCTCTGCTTCAGAACCTGCTTCCTCCCTCTCTCTCTGCCTGCCTCTCTGCGTACTTGTGATCTCTGTCTGTCAAATAAATAAATAAAATCTTAAAAAAAAAAAAAAGTAGGGAGCAGTGAGGTTCATGAAGCACTAGGGAGCCTGTCCTCTCTAAAGGGACAACTTCTTCTCAGCCCCAGGTGACTGTTCATTTGGGGGCAGCCAACCCATTACAGTCAGTTCTTTTCTTTTATTGTTTTTATTTTCCCAAGAGATATTAGAATCTAGATTTTTTACATAAAACAGCCCTAACTTAAAACCTTGGCTTAATTTTCCCTTTCTTTAAACATTTAATGTGTTTCCTTTTTAAATCCCTCCATGGGCTGACAGTTTGCGATATTAAGCATGGAAGCATGAGGAAGTTACCTTGAATCATAAGGAAATGGGCAACTATCTGTTGAAAGAAAGCAAAAGAAATACTATATGATCTTTTCAGCTCTATGTGTTTTATCCTATTTGTTTAGTTTTTAATGAAGAGTAAGAGTTTGTCAAGTGGAGAAACTGTTCTTCAAAGACCCTCCCACCCATGTTTGGCACAGAGTTCAAAGTCTTTGAACAAGGCTCAGAGTATTGGGGATATGAGAAAACCTGGCTTGTCCAGAGAATGTTGAAAGCTATAGTGAGTTATATTTAGATTTCTGACATACAAAAGCAGTCAGATTTCCTTATTCTTCCAGTTAGCTGAATATATGTTCTTAATTATTGTTTTGGGAACAAATGCAGAATGGAATGGCAGAAATGGAATCCCTGAGATAGAATAAAACACTAGTCTACTTTGTTTAAACAAACAATTCTGTTATTCAAGTACTCAGTTATCATTTCTATTGAAAATATTTAATTTTACTCCTATTTGCTCTTAGCAAACATTAATTCCAATATTCATAATGTGAAAAAGTGATGATATAGGCATCAGGAAAATATTATAGTTTATTTACTTAAATTACACATTATAAAAAATCTTTCAGAGAATTAAAGGACCATTTTGGTGATTAAAAATAATTCATGTTCTGATTATCCTGGTGGATTTTGCCTGTTGCCTAGCACTTATGGGCCTTTATGAAATGGTGGGTTATAGAAGTTCTTAACAGGAGCTAATGGAATTGTTTACAACCTATGCCATTTTACCTTCATGAGCTCCTCATGAAGAAATGGTACAATGACATATACCGTAATAACAGAGGAACAATTACATATTTAATCATTATAGCATCAAAGCTTTTCTCTTTGTTATAAAAAATGACTTAAACAAGAAGCATATTTTAATTCATGTTTCACCTGCATTTCTTTTCTACTTTGAACTTGCCAGTGTTTTTGTGTGGAAAGGCAAGATGAGCAGTAACTGAGAGCAAAGGTTTCCTGGTTCTGGGTTTCACTGCTTCCTTCTCTCCTTACTTGTTGTATGAGAATTAGGTGAGTTCATAAAACTTTGAGCTTCAGTTACCTCTTCTATAAGATGGGGTTCATAATAATGCCTTTCCTATGGTTTTGATGAGAAGATCAGATTACATTTATAAAATATTTAATAGGGTGCTTTGCATATAAGGAGCATTCACAAAAAATATTTGGTTGCTTTGATGATGATGATGGTGATGGTGATGATGATGATGGAGGATGAAGAGGAAATATCCCTAACCCTGAAAATGAATGCCCTATAAACAACACAAGAGATAGGTGGGTAGTCCCAGGAAGTGGGATGTGGCTTTGTATACAATTCATATTATTTATAACAAAAGGAAAAATGATGATGAAAAAACTATACCATTTCATAACCAAGGCTTTATGGCCTTCTTTTCAAATAACCAAGGCAATTTGCTTACTGAGTACTCACAAATTCAGAAATTAACTAGCCCAGCCCCTTTATTTTGGGGAAAAGAAAAGCAAGCTTCAAGAGAATGGGCTGACTTGCTTAACATCACCCTGAAGAATAGTGGGAATAATCCTCACCCTCTGGATTCCCTCTCTGTGACCTTAGTGGCCCGTATGTTGTGCTTTGATCTAAGTAATTACTTGATTCATTCATTCATTCATTCATTCATCCACTCATTATTAAAGATAATTTATTCCAGGTCCTGTTTTAGGTGCTGGGAAATCAATTCTGAATAAAACAGATAGATGTAGTTGCTATTCTCATATGCTTATGGTCTAGTGGGGAAAACAGACTATAAAAATGAATTTCAAAAGTTCTCATTGTTGGAAGTAAAATAAAATGCTGTCTGGAAAATAAATGGGATAAATTTTAACCTTAGCATTCTCATTTACTAGCTCTAGAGCTCGGACAAGCCATTTGAGCTACTTGAACCTCATTTTCTTGATCTACAGAAGAGGAGTTATAGTGTTTCTTTTTCATGGCTGCTATGTGGATTTGAAATGACATATATAATATATATTGATTCTATGCTTTTGTGAAAACATCATGCCTATTAGTATATTATTACACACAGGGGACACTATTCTAAGGACTTATTAAAAATTTTATTTTCTCCTCACAACAACTCTAAAAAATTGATACTATTATTAATCTCATTTTCCCAATGGAGAAACTGAGGCTTAAAAAGTTTAGTTAATTCACCCAACATGACATCGCTGGTATATGGTGGAATCAGAATCCAGCCTAGGGGACCCAACTCTGAAAGTGTGATGAGAGCTTGACGCAGCTCCCTACGTGTATGTCACCTGGGGATGTGGGTGGCAGGGGAGCAGTCTGTTTTCTGACCTTGATTTAGCAGGGAGTAAAGATCCTCAAAGCTTTACAGGGTGATTCTCCTAAGTCCTAGAGTCCTCATTATTGATAAAATAAAAAGTTACTTCAGATTTTTTATGAGGTTGAAGGTAAATAAATTTCAGGCACGCTGTTCAACAAGTAGTAATAGTTAAAAACATATTTTGTGCCTTCTTTGGACCTTCCTCTTTGACTTCCCACATTTTTCATTGTTTGGGAACTTCTTCAACTGACTCATTGAACACTGCTTAAATATCTATACCAGATATAAAACACTGATCTGGCACGGTTGGTGAGAGAAGAAATAGAAGTAGTATCCAAATTGACCCTGTGCTCTAAGAAGAATTTTGTGGGTATTTTGTGTCCCTTCAGTCTGGTAATAATTGTATCTTATGTTGAATTGAGATTCCCTATCAGACCAACCATTTTAGGTCCTATTAAAAAACTGTATTTAAAGTCTCACTTCTGGGGTGCTTGAGTGGCTCAGTGGA
Organism: Lontra canadensis; assembly: GCF_010015895.1. NCBI lineage: Eukaryota > Metazoa > Chordata > Mammalia > Carnivora > Mustelidae > Lontra > Lontra canadensis. Next base: position 18,974,565 of record NW_022631001.1, read on the forward strand.
TTGAAGCCTCTGCTTTCCGCTCAGGTCATGATCCCAGGGTCATGGGATCAAGGCCTACACCGGGCTCTCTGCTAAACAGGAAGCCTGCTTCCCCCTCTCTTTCTGCCTGCCTCTCTGCTTACTTGTGATCTCTGTCTGTCAAACAAATAAAATCTTTTAAAAAAATAAAATAAAGGCTCACTTCTGAGTGGTAACCCCAACAAAACTGTGGGGAGACATTTGTGAAAATATCCATTGTGTTCATGCCAATGAGCAGAGAAAACTGCACCCTGGGCAACTGCGATGCTATTTGATGGGAAAGGCAATATTTTCATTTTAAGTGCTCAGTAGAAATCTGTGAGGCCCCCCTCCCCCAACACACACACACACACACACTCAGAGTGAGTTTTCATTTTTATTATTTCCACGGCTATACATATTTTATCCCAGCAGATGCAACTGGAGGTTCTAAATTGGTCCCAGTTAGAGCCAGTGCCAGATGTGGGGGAGGGTGAAGTCCAGGAAACAACAGCTGTGGTTCTGCAGAGTCAAGCCATCACAAAACCCATTGTATCTGATGCCTAGCTCACTCTTATCAGAAGCGTTTCCCACACGTGTGGCTGACTCAGCTGTGTGCACAAAATAAAGGCAGACTTAATAGATTTGAATGCAGAAAGTAGACAAAGGGATTGCATCCTTTCTAGAAAGCATTTTGTGGCTTCTTGAGACACTGATGAGGGGCAAGGGGCCCAGGATAAATGAACACTGGAAGGCCAGTGCCCTCCCTCACACTCTCTGCTCCCAAGATGCCAAACTAGGAGATACTGGTCCCTTCCATTACTTGTCAACTCTCCAGTTTACACAGTGAAATGAAGGAAAAGATTAAAGACTCTCCATCTCTCCTTCTCCTGAACTGAGAAGTTCAGGGACTTGGGAGAAGGGTAGGAGATCCAGTGGTTCGGTATATAGCCTGGGTATCCAGGCAACTTGGGACATAATTTGTCAGTTGAGTAACCTGAGGCAAGTGGCCTCTTATCTCTAAGTCTGTTTCCTACTCTATAGATTATATATAAAATATATATTTATATTAATTATGTGAATAATTAATATATTAAATGATTAAACTAATTCATTAAATAAATAAGCTATTAATATTTAATAATATAAAATAATTTAAATATTGATTAAATAATTAATAATAAATATGTGAATATATAATATTTATATATAATAATATATAGTAGATTCTATATAAAAATAATAGTAACCACCTTATAGAAGATAGGATCAAAATATTACAGGTAAAGCACTGCCATATAATAAGCATTTCATAGGTATTATACCTTACTGTAAAGTTAATGTTATTATCAAATTGTATCAGAGTATGAACCAACTATTACAATGCACTGTATTTAATACAATAACAGAGGTATATACAAATTCTATTCATAGTTGTCTGAGAGTTTCAGGAAAGCTTTAGAGGAGGAGACACAGGCCTTGAATTAAAAAGAAAGTGCAGGAATCAAACAGAGGATGTGGTTATGGTGGGAGGGTGGGGTGGGAGGGGGCGGGCTCAAAGAGCGAACGTGGTCTGTGAAAGCATGAAGTGTGAAATTTTGCAGCATATTCAGGGAACTGTCAATTGTTTGATCTGACTTCAGCATGGGATCTGAAATGGGAAGGCATGACTGGCGATGAGGCCACAAGGGTGGGCAGGAGCCACATCATGAAGGTTTTGTCTGAATATATTTGTATTTTACTGTGTCCACTAGAGGAGTCTGCAGGATAAACATGACAATAATTATAATGCTTAGCTTGTATATGTAGATTTGGTACTTTAGACCACTTCATCATCTACTCTTCAATTTGGTCAATTTGTAGAGATAACTACAACAGATCTTTGAATCCCCTTTTTCAGTCTGGGAAATACTTTGTGAAGAAGATCAAAGAGTAGTATAAAGCTTTAAATGAGTTTTCATCTTAAAGATCAAGGTATGCTTCCATGGACCAGCCCCCTTTTACTCGGCTCCTCATCTCAATTATCCACAGCACTAGCCACCCAGATCAAAAGACTCCTCTGTGCCTTGCTTTTTCTCTCCTTCGGCTCCACACAGTTAGTCACTAAGCTATACACCTCTAGCCTCACTACTTCCAGTCCAGTATCTGATATTCTATTCTTCTGTAAGATATTCTTTTAAAGACAATGTTGCTTTCATGCTCAGCTCTTCCTCACAAAGGAATTCTAATTAATTTATGCAGATGGAAGGAATAAAATAGAAAATCAGCATTAGGTGAACACCATAGTAATAAATGTCATAGATAAAAATCTTCCAGTGGATGCTAAAATTCATGGAAGAAAGTTTTAATAGAAATAGGAATTTCAGGGGAGCCTGGTGTTTCATTCAGTTAAGGGTCCAGCTCTTGATTTCCTCTCAGATTATGCTCTCAGGGTTGTGAGACCAAGCCCCACATCAGGCTCTGAGCTCAGCACAGAGTCCGCTTGTCCCTCTCCCTCTGCCCCTCCCTCACCCCACTTGTTCGATTTTTCTCTCTCTCTCTCAAATAAATAAATAAAATCTTTAAAAAAAGAAAGGATTTGCAGCATTTCAGGGTATGTCCCCCATGATATTTATCAACTCCAAAGGAAAATATAGTTGACAGTTGGAGAAATAAAGGAGACGCCAACCTAACCAAGTAAATTTTACATCACCAGTAATCCTATATAACAATAATAGGAACTTCATTATATGGAAGGACACTGAGAACACAACATCATTTTTGACAAAAATAAACAATCTCACTTCAGTCACTAGAAAATATCAAACAAACTCAAATTGAGGGTCATTCTACAAGATAAGTGCTCAGTACTTTACAAAAGTGTCAGGATTATGAAAAATAAGGAAAAACTTAGGAACTATCATAAACTAAGGGAAATAAAAGAAAAATAACTAAATGCAATGTGAGATCCCGGACAGGATCCTCAAGAGGGAAAAAAAAAAAAAGGCATTTGTGGAAAAACTAGTGAGTTTTGAACAAGGTCTGTAGTTGAATTAGTAGTATTGTACTCTTATTAATTTCCCATTCTTGACCACTGTACTATGATTGTGTACAAATGTTGACATTAGGGGAAATGGGAAGAGGGAAGTGAGAAAACTCTTGAAACTATTTTTTAAATAATTTTTATGTAAGTTGAGAATTCAAAAAATTTTTAAAAGATTAATATACTCTGCATTGTTCTGGTCTTATGACCCAGAACAAAATCTTAACATTGCATCAGGGCCAAGTCTTTTTCTACTTCTTAGGGCTCATTTCACACCCCTTCCCCACCTGCTTTCCCTACTGTCTAGACTTTAAACAGTTCTTAGAACATAGATCTCACCTATGTATGTGTACTTTTTATAGAAGTTTTTCTCTGTCTTGAATGTCCTTGTTCCTAAACTCTAATCAGATGCCAACATCAGCTACAATATCATAGAAGTCAGACAGAAAGACAAATAATGTGTGATATCACATATATGTGGAATCTAAAAAAGAAGAACTCATAGAAACAAAGATTAGAATAGTGATTACCAGAGGCAGTGAGGGGAGGGTTGGGTGGGGGCAGTGGAGAGATGTTGGGCAAAGAGTACAACTTTCAGATGGAAGATGAATTGGTTCTGGGGATCTAATGTACAGCATGCTGACTATAGTTAATTATACTGTATCATATACTTGAAAATGGCTAAGAATAAATCTTAAACATTCTTACCACAAAAGAAAAGGAATGGTAATTATGCGATGTAATGAAGGCATTACACGGTGTTATTTTGTAATATATGAATGTATCATATCAATAATTTGCACATCTTAAACTTGTCAGTTATATCTCAATAAAGTTGAAGGAATAAAGAAAAAAAAAAGTAAAGGAACACAAAAGCCTTGAAAATTCCAGGGACATAATTTGATATTGCTGGTCATGTAACAGGAGTAGGTCTACATTCTTTACACACACACATCTTAAAAACTTGAACATCCATCTTTTCTCTAGGGGTTATGTTAGTAAGCGATGGTGAGTTGGGTAAATTGGTTAATGCTATGATCAATTCCTATCAAGGGAATGAGTAATAGCGAGCTCATTAAAATTCCTCACTTTTACCCTAGGACTGTGTCCATTTTGTTTATGTTTCTGAGCAAACAACCTAATGTATATATGAACAACCTGAACTAATGAGAACATTTTGTCCATCTCCCTTTCTCCTCTGGAGGATTCAACCTAACAGAATAAAATGTGGGAGTTTTCCTTTAATCTTTCCTTTTATTAAATTAGCATATAATGTATTATTTGTTTCAAGGGTACAGCTCTGTGATTCATCAATCTTACACAATTTACAGCACTCACCATAGTGCACACCCTTGCCAATGTCTATCACCCAATCCCCTCCCCTCCAACAGCCTTCAGTTTGTTTCCTGAGATTAAGAGTCTCTTATGGTTTGTCTCCCTCTCTGGTTTCATCTCATTTCATACCCCCCCTTTCCCTATGATCCTCTGTCTTTTTTCTCAAATTTGTCATATCAATGAGGTCATATAATAATTGTCTTTCTCTGATTGACTTATTATGTCAGCATAATACCCTCTAGTTCCATCCATGTCATTGCAAATGGCAAGATTTTGTTTTTTTGATGGCTGCATGGTATTCCATTGTATATATACACCACATCTTCTTTATCCATTCATCTGTTGATGGACATCTGGGCTCTTCCCATAGTTTGGCTATTGTGGACATTGCTGCTATAAACATTGCGGTGCAGGTGCCCCTTCAGATCACTACATTTGTATCTTCAGGGTAAATACGCAGTAATGCGATTGCTGAGTTGTAGGGTAGCTCTATTTTCAACTTTTTGAGGAACCTCCATACTGTTGTCCAGAATGGCTGCACCAGCTTGCATTCCCACCAACGGTATAGGAGGGCTCCCCTTTCTCCACATCCTTCCAAATCCTGTCATTTCCTGACTTGTTAATTTTAACCACTCTGACTGGTATGAGATGGTATCTCACTGTGGTTTTGATTTGTATTTCCCTGATTCCCAGTGATGTGGAGCACTTTTTCAGGTGTTTGTTCGCCATTTGGCTGTCTTCTTTGCCAAAATGTCTGTTCATGGCCTCTGCACATTTCTTGATTGGAATATTTGTTCTTTGGATGTTGAGTTTGGTAAGTTCTTTATAGATTTTGGATACTAGCCCTTTATCTGATATGTTGTTTGCAAATATCTTCTCCCATTCTGTTGGCTGTCTTTTGGTTTTGTTAACTGTTTCCTATGCTGTGCAAAAAAGCTTTTGCTCTTGATGAAGTCCCAATAGTTCATTTTTGCCCTTGCTTCCCTTGCCTTTGGCGATGTTCCTAGGAAGAAGTTGCTGTGGCTAAAGTCAAAGACAATGCTGCCTGTGTTCTCCTCAAGGGTTTTGATGGATTCCTGTCTCACATTGGGGTCTTTCATCCATTCAGAGTCTATTATTGTGTGTGGTGTAAGGAAATGGTCCAGTTTCATTCTTCTGCATGTGGGTGTCCAATTTTCCCAAAACCACTCGTTGAAAAGACTGTCTTTTATCCACTGGACATTCTTTCCTGCTTTGTCAAAGATTAGTTGACTATAGAGTAGAAGGTCTATTTCTAGGCTCTCTGTTCTGTTCCATAGATCTATGTATCTGTTTCTCTGCCAGTACCATACTGTCTTGATGATGACAGCTTTGTAATAGAGCTTGAAGTCTGGAATGGTGATGCCACCAACTTTGGCTTTCTTTTTCATCATTCCTCTGGCTATTCAGGGTCTTGTCTGGTTCCATATAAATTTTAGGATTATTTGCTCCATTTCTTTGAAAAAAAATGATGGTATTTTGATAGGGATTGCATTAAATGTGTAGATTGCTTTAGGTAGCATAGACATTTTCACAATATTTGTTCTTCCAATCCATAAGCATGGAACGTTTTTCCATTTCTTTGTGTCTTCCTCAGTTTCTTTCATAAGGACTTTATAGTTTTATGAGTACAGATTCTTTGCCTCTTTGGTTAGATTTATTCCTGGTATCTTACGGTTTGGGGTGCTGTTGTAAATGGGATCAACTTCTTCATTTCTCTTTCTTCAGTCTTGTTGGTGTATAGAAATGTAACTGATTTCTGTGCCTTGATTTTATATCCTGACACTTTACTGAATTTGCATATGACTTCTAGCAGTTTTGGAGTGGAGTCTTTTGGGTTTTCCACATAGAGTATCATAACATCTACAAAGAATGAGAGTTTGACTTCTTTGCTGATTCAGATGCTTTAATTTCTTTTTGTTGTCTGATTGTTGAGGCTAGGACTTCTAGTACTATGTTGAGTATCAGTGGTGATTGTGGACATCCCTGCCGTGTTCCTGACCTTAGGGGAAAAGCTCTCAGTTTTTCCCCATTGAGAATGATATTTGCTGTGGGTTTTTTCATGGATGGCTTTGATGATATTGAGGTATGTATTCTCTATCCCTACACTGTGAAGAGTTTTGATCATGAAAGGGAGCTGTGCTTTGTCAAAAGCTTTTCTGCATCTATTAAGAGTATCATGGTTTCTTTTTCTTTCTTTTATTAATGTATTGTATCACACTGATTGATTTGTGGATGTTAAACCATCCTTGCAACCCAGGAATAAATCCCACTTAGTCATGGTGAATAATCCTTTTAATGTACTGTTGGATCCTATTGGCTTGTATTTAGGTGAGAATTTTTGCATCCATGTTCATCAGGGATATATTGGCCTGTAATTTTCCTTTTTGAATGGGTATTGGTCTGGTTTTGGGATCAGGATAATGCTGGCCTCATAAAGTGAGTTTGGAAGTTTTCCTTCCATTTCTATTTTTTGGAACAACTTTAGGAGAATAATACAGGTATTCTTCTATATATGTTTGGTAGAATTTCAAATTGTTAGATTTTCTTGTTGTACAGACCCTTTAAGTATGATACAGTGTCCTTCCTCATCTCTTATTATGGTCTTTGGCTTAAAATCTAATTTGTCTTATATAAGGATTGCCACTCCAGCTATCTTTTGATGTCCATTAGTATGGTAAATTATTTTCCACCCCCTCACTTTAAGTCTGGAGGTGTCTTTGGGTATTTTAAATTTGGAGGTGTCTTTGGGTCTAAAATGAGTTTCTTGTAAACAGCATATTGGTGGGTCTTATTTTTTTATCCATTCTGATGCCCTGTGTTTTTTGATTGGGGTATTTAGCCCATTTACAATTCAGTGTAACTATTGAAAGATATGAGTTTAGTGCCATTGTATTGCCTGTAAGATGACTGTTACTATATATTGTCTCTCTTCCTTTCTGGTCTATGTTACTTTTAGACTCTCTCTTTGCTTAGAGGACCCTTTTCAATATTTCCTGTAGGGCTGGTTTGGAGTTTGCAAATTCTTTTAGTTTTTGTTTGTCCTGGAAGCTTTTTATTTCCCTTCTATTTTTAATGACAGCCTAGCTGGATATAGTATTCTTGGCTGTGTATTTTTTCTCATTTAATGCTCTGAATATATCATGCCAGTCCTTTCTGGCCTGCCAGGTCTATGGATAGGTTAGCTGCCAATCTAATATTTCTACCTTTGTAGGTAGGTTACAGACCTCTTGTCCTGAGCTGCTTTCAGGATTTTCTCTTTTTCTGAGGCTTGTAAGTTTTACTATTAGATGATGGGGTGTTGACCTATTTTTAAGTTTGAAGGGGATTCTCTATGCCTCCTGGATTTTCATGCCTGTTTCCTTCCCTAAATTAGGGACGTTCTCCAATATACCTTCTGCCCCTCTCTCTCTTTCTTCTTCTTCTGGGATCCAATTATTCTAATATTGTTTGATCTTATAGTAATATTTATCTCTTCAGTTCTCCCTTAATGATCCAGTTGTTTATCTCTCTTTTTCCCAGCTTCTTTATTCTCTGTCATTTGGTCTTCTATATCACTAATTCTCTCTTCTGCCTCATTTATCCTAGCAGTAAGAGCCTCCATTTTTTATTGTACCTCATTAATAGCTTTTTTGGTTAGATTTTAGTTTTTTTACTTCTCCATAAGGGGATTATCTGGTATCTTCTATGCTTTTATCATGCCCAGCTAGCATCTTTATAATCGTCATTCTAAACTCTACATCTTACTAATGTCCATATTGATTAGGTCTCTAGCTGTTGGTGCTGCCTCTTGCTCTATTTTTGAGGTGAATTTTTCCACCTTTTCATTTTGTCCAGCGAGGAATAGATGAGTGAGAGAACGAAATGCTAAAAGAGTAATGATGACCCCAGAAAAATATACAGTAAACAAATAAGAAGAGACCCGAAACTGGAGGGAACAGAGGGAGGGAGTATGTGTGTATGTATGTGTGTGTGTGTCTAGATAGATAGATAGATAGATATGATCCGGCTGGTGAAGAGAACAGAGCCACACATTTGATTTTGGGTATATTTTGGTCTTTTAGAAGAAACTGCCTCCCAAAATTTTAAAGAAAGAAAAACTAATATATATATACAAAAACAAGAGTAAATACAATGAAGGGATGGAACAGGACTGTAAAGATGAAAATTTAAAAAAGATTTAAGAAAAGGAATTGATAAGAAGTTGGTTGAAAAAAGAAAAACACTTAAAAAAAAGTGAGAATGTGATCAGGCAGGAGATTAGAACAAAGCCATATACACACTAGATTTAGGGTATATTTTGGTCTGTTAGAAGAAACTATATCTCAAAATTTTAAAGAAATAAAAACTTAGATGTATACAAGAAATCAGCTTAAGGACAATGAAGGGATAGAATATGACTATAAAAATGAAAATTAAAAAAGATTTTTAAAAAGGTATTGATAAAATGTTGTTAAAATAGGAAAGAGGAAAAATTCAAAAAATAGAAAAAAATTAAAATTTTTTTGAATATTTAACTTTGAAAAACGAAAGAATCATGGGGGAAAAGCCATGAATTCTATGTGCTGTATTCTCCTAGCTTAGAGTTCCACAGTTCTCATTGATCAGTAAACTTGGTCTTGGCTGGATGTTCTTACTGATCTTCTGGGGGAGGGGCCTGTTGCAGTGATTCTCAAATGTTTTTGCCCAAGGGGAATTGTGCCACCCTTGCCAGGGGCCAGCCTAAGTAATTTTCTCGGGTTCGCACTCTGCAGCTTTTGTTCCCTGAATGCTTTCCATATAGCTTTGGAGGACAGGAATGAAAATGGTGGCCTCCCAATCTCTGGCCCCAGAGGAGCTGAGAGCTCTGGCCCCACTCCTCAGGGCACCTTCAGAGAAAAGCAGTCAATCACGCTTATCTTCCTGGTCTCCAGCTGCACTCGGAACTCACCAGCCTGTTATCAAGCATTTCTGTCTCTGGCAACTGCCGCATTTGGAGTCTCCAAATCCAGCCAATTCCTGTGCATGCTTGGCATTACTTCTCCCAGGGGAGGAAGGGAGGGGTCTCCCCAGATCTGCTGCCTTTTGGGTCCCTGCTCAAAGAACAGTGGCCTGACTGTGCCTTGGATCATGGTTTATGAAAACCCTGAGCTGAGAGCCCACCCCTCATTTCTGTCTTTGCAGCCAGCTTCCCCACTCTGATACCTGGGAGCTCTGCCACACTCAAGCACCCTTGTACTTTCTGTGATACCATGGGTATTGAGACCACACTGTCCCAGCAAGGGCTCCAACCCCCTGCTTAGCCTCTGGAGCGATGTCCCCCAGTGGAGCAGACTTCTGAAACTTCTGATTTTGTGCTCTGCTGCTCTATCACTTGCTGGTAGCCCGGTAGCCAGCTGACAATCCCACCACGGTCTATCTTCCCAGATATCGCCTTGGATTCACTTCTCTGCACATCCTACCTTCTAGTAAGTGACTGCTTTTCTGTTCATAGAATTGGTGCCGTTCTTTTCTTTGATCTCCTATTGAGTTTGTAGGTGTTCAGAATGGTTTGATAACTATCTAGCTAAATTCTTGGACCACACAAAATTTAGGTCTTCTGCTCCTCCACCAACTAGCTCCCCCTCCCTTCCTTTATCTTTCTTAATTAAGACTAGACTATGACATCATTCAAACCTGAATTTGGATCCCAATTCTGCCAATTGTGTATCATTGGGCAAGTTATTTAGCCTTTATAAACCTCATACAAAGCGATTTAATAGTAAGAGGTTTGCAATTTTTTTTATGTGAAGATTTAGAAATAATGTATATGAAATGTTTAACACACTGTTTGGACATAGTAGCTTCTTAGTAAATGACAACCTTGTATCACTTACCAGACAAGGGCTCATAACTTTTGCAGAGATTTGAGTTTTGTGTTCCTTGTTCTCTTCTGGCAAAGGTTCTACCCATCAGTCCTGTTATCTGGCTAAAAATGCACATGGGGGGGAGGGTATATACACAGGGTTCAGGCAGGAGACAGAACCCATGCCACTTATTTGAGCAAAGACTACTTAATATAAAAGCATCCCTAAGTAGGTATAAAATTGTTAGTGAGACAACTGAAAAGACAAAGAAGATGCTAATGTACATGGAGGGAGCAACTGCAGAATAGGAAAGGAAAAGACTGGAATCCTTAGAAATTTGGGGCGGGGGGACTGAGGAGCTGCAATTCACATTTCTGGGTGGGATGGGAAAGTTACTCTGCTAGTGTTCCTACATCTGAGCTCAAAAGAAGGTGCTCCCAAGGAAATTGTTCTGCTTGGCTAAGGCTGGCATATCTGAAGGGGCTATGACTAAGCTAAAAGGGTTTGCTCAAGGGTTAAGACCCTGAAAACTGGATTTAGCTGCTGTCATGGGGAAGAACTCCTAGTGACTGTGTGCAGAAGTATACCTAGAGAGTGTTATAGGGGCAGGAAATAGGCAGGAAGTCCCTAGGAATGGCAAGGAGCAAGTCTTCTTCCTCTTCCAGCCCCATAGTCTCCTTCTAGCACCCCCTGCCATCCTGGCTTAACAGGCAGCAGCAGCAAAATAGAATAGTGGTTTCCAGGGCTAGAAAATAGATTATATACAATAGGAACATTCTTTGATTCGGACGTCCTTGTGATGAGTTCATCCCACCTTTCTCAAACTGACCCTTCCATGCCTACTTCCAACCCATCCTACAGATATTTCTGAGATCCCCTTGCTGAGGAGCTTGACATAATTGAGGACAAACTTAAGACTTAAGCTCCAGTGGGGCACCTGGGTGGCTCAGTGGGTTAAAGCCTCTGCCTTTGACTCAGGTCATGATCCTAGGGTCCTGGGATCAAGCTCTACATCGGGCTGTCTGCTCCACAGGGAGCCTGCTTCCTCCTTTCTCTCTGCCTGCCTCTCTTCCTACTTGTGATCTCTGTCAAATAAGTAAATAAAATCTTGGGAAAAAAAAAAAAAAAAGACTTACCCTCCAGTATGTTTCATCCTTGGCAGTCTTGAGGGTGAAGATTCTCCCAGCCTTGATATTGACCACTGGGCACCACCCATCTGATGACTCTGTTAAGAAAGAAGGGAAGGAACTAATAGAACATTGGGGCAAAGCTTTTCTGTCCCCAGTCTTGCAGGCAGGATCCCTATGGAGGGGAGGTGGCAGATATTGTTGCTCTTAAAATGATAAGAGTACAGTATCTCTTCTAAGGGGTAAAACTTGTCTAGTCATTAATGACATAGCACATTCCAAAAGAAAATGCATATCTTTATCTAGTATTGTAGTTGATCCTCAAGTAATTGTGTGTCCCAGTTAATATATGGATGAAAGGACAGAGATTTAGAGACTTTATGGGACCTACACGCTATCACATGTGTAGGATATGAATAGAGATGTGGAATCACATAGTAAACAGAACATGAACTTAGAGTCACACCATTCATGTGCATATCTTGACTGTCACTTATCACTCATGAGACGTAGGCCATAATACAATCACCTGAGACTCAATTTTTGACTTAAAAAAAAGTAATATATATTCCTTTTAATATTGCAAAGTTAAGTGATATGAGACATTTAAAATGACTTTATTGGACCTGGCACAAATCATATAGTTATTATTTTGTTGTTGTAGTTATTTTTGTTATAATTTTATAATTGTTATTTTGATGGTGACAAGGAAGATGATGATGCTTACTTACTCAAAATTTGAACCCAGGACTTTTGAATATAATAGTCTCATTAGACTTACTTCTTCGGCCTCCCACAGCATCTTCCTCTCAAGCATCAGGCAGAAGAGGTTAAATTCAATTTTTATCTACTTTTAAATATAATCAAAGTCTACATGTTCATACCAATTACATTTGGATTGGCAACACCATCAAGCAGTCTTACTTTAGTGTTTATGCATGTAAAGAAAGACTGAGAGCTAACTAGCTGCATTGCATAGAAAAATAAAGCCAAAATAGTTTTCCATTATTGCGGGGTAAGCAGAGAAAACCCCATAAGCAACAACACTCAGTCACTCAGGCAGGCCTAACACATCAGAGTGTATAATTGAAAGAGCTGCTGATACAGAAACCAAGAAGGTGTGTGAGCTGTTAGTCACTTTGTGACTGCTAAACACAAAGCATAACTCACACTGAAAGGTTCAGAAAGGGTGTGTGTAGATCTTTAGAGGCATAGCAAGGAACTTAACTTCATCAGTAAGGAAAGGATGGATGAATGCAGCTCTGGCAAATCTGTTTTCTTTTAGGGGTTTTAACTGATTATGCATTGCTAAGACCTTTGTTCCAAACAAAATTAGAAGTCAAGTCAGTGATACTCTAAGCAGCTCACACTAATAATTACCTCTCTTACAGTAATGACTTTTTAGTGCCAGAACTTTCACTTTCCATTTGCTCATTAGAGGTTTCAAAAGGTTATGTGTGTTATTTCACTTTTCAGAAGTTGAAATGGTACCAAGCTGTTTAAATGTTTGTATAATTGAGGCTCCCATTCATGAAATATTTAATCAGCATCCACAGTAATAATAGTACCTCCCATTTGTTGAACACCAGAAAACATCAGGGTAAAAGGGGATACTCTGTACATATTTCCTCTAATCCTTAGAGTGACCCTTTTAGATACTATGATCCTTATTTTGTGGATAAGGAAACAGCCTTGGTGTTAATCAACTTGCTCATGAATAGCAAAGGTAGTCAAGCCTATCTCTCTAATCCTAAACCTTGTGTTCTTATACTCCAGCACACTATCTATAGGCATGTAATGCCCTCAATAGAGTAAAAGCAAATGCAGTTATATAGTTCTATCTATGACATGAAGAAACATTTTTAACTTCCACTTTTCCTCCCTCAAAAAGAAGCTTTGTATCCCTTCAAATTCTTGCCCCACTGCTTGCTTGTCAGCTAGAGGAACTCAGGCACCCTTCTTTCCTAGAGTGTGAGTACTACAATCACTATTCTGGAGGACTGTCTTGGGAACCATCAGCATGTGTTTATCATGTGTGTGTTTGTTCACTCATCCCTTTAAATAGATTTCAGTGAATGCCTGGGAATAGGACTCTGTGCTAGGCACATCTTGAATGATTAATACATGCTTTTTCCTTTGTACTTTAATCTCAGAAAGTCATCGTGGATTTATGTGACTTTTTAAATGTCATAAAAGGTATGTTACTCAGTTTGGTGCTGAAGTCCCAAAATCCAAGATCAGGGAAAGAAGGGATTTTGACAAACAAACTTAGGTGAATGACAGAGTAGTTCTTTGAAAATTCTCCCTTTACCAAGAAAAGGGCTATTCACTTTGATTTGTGAATATGGATATTTCATAATACCGGGGGTGGGAAGGAATCCATGTGAGAAAAAGGATGTAAGCATTGTTCCACCAAGCTGAAAACTGAACCATATTTTTGTAATGGTAATTTGTGGTTAAGAGCAGCCACAAATTAAGGCATTTTGAACATTTTTACTGGCTTAGTTTTTGAGATAAAAAATGTTTTGTCTAATGAATATTCAGCCAATATGTCTGGTATGGTGTTGTATCTTAAATGTTTAAAGTCACATTAGTCACTAATTTATGAATACACTACAGCATTTCTCTTCTGGCCATTTAAGCACAGTTGAAAGCTACAGATGAGGAATTCAAAACTGTGGTATGCTGAATATAGAACAAAATGTTCTCACCTACTTGGATCCTTGACAGTCAAGTCTCTAAAGGGGATAAGTTTTGAGGAATGTAAATCTTCACTCGGTGTCTTAAAGCTAGATGGGATATTTAAAATCATCTATCCCAACACCTCACTTCAGAAATCTGGGACCACAGAGGGCAAATGGCTTATCCATTCCTACAGCAACAAATTACCCCAAACTGGCTTTTTTTTTTTTTTTTGACAAGTGTGCACAAACTGAAACGCACAATTACGTCAATAAAGTAGGTGAGTGGAGGATTGAAAGGGGGTTGCCCTGGACCTGTACCCACCTCCCACATTGTCAAGTGGCTCCTTGGAGAAGGAGGGCAAACTGATGTGTTATTGATGTCTGGTCTCTTTCCATTGTTCCACACTTCCAGACTGCCTCTTTACATAGAAAATGTCCATATCCCAGTTGCTTTATTTTAGATACAAATACAGTCCTTCATTCAACTCTGTATGTTCACTTTTTACTCTGTTAAACATCCTTGAAAAGTTCTTGTATTCTTAAGAGCTATGTGACTGAGGCTCAACGACTGTTTCTTACTGCTGCTTTTAGAGTTTTTTAAGAGATGACACATGGCACAGGCACTTGTACATTGTAGTCTGGTCTTCATGTTAGTCTAGAACTGTGGCTGGGAATATTTCCCATCTTCTGGAGGTGACTTGTACCACAGCAGACTTGAGTTGGTGAAAATGCCTGATGTTACTCAGATGTGTGCTAGGGGACATTAGCACATGAAAGATCCAGGTAGAATCTTCTCAGATATTACCAATCCCTAGACCTAGGAAAGCTCAAACTCTCTCCCAAACATCCATTTATCTTAGGAGCTTATACCTTTATATTTCTCTTTATCCTCCCACATTTTTGGGGCATTCAAAATTGTCTATATTTTGCTCAGCATCAATCCACACAAAACTTGAAGTACTCACTGATTTCCACAAGGAATTTTACATGCTGAACACCACATAAGCTTAGTAGAGTCTCCAAAGTTTAGAGAGGAAACACATTCATTCATCCAAAGTTTCTGCTTCTTGCTGGCTCCCTCCTTCTCTACCCTGTTCATTCCTATTTTCTTCTTCACCGTGCTAAGCTCCAGGTTCTTTTCTCATCTAGCATGCAGAGCAATCATGTTCTCTTCTCTTCTTTGTCCTAAACCGAAATCCAGTGAAGTGTTCAGGAATTTCAACAGAAGCAGGGGAAAAAAAAAAAATCATCCAATCAGTACTGCTGACCCTTCTTAAATTGGGTAATGATATAAAGTGATGTCTGGGTATCCATATGAAAAACAAATAGCCTAGCACTTCTCTCCTTACTTTTAATCTCATAAGGTATTTTGTTTGGTGAAGGGTAGACCCTAGGGAGAACTTCTCTCTGGTTATCCTCTGGGGAGGAAGAAAGAAGTGGAGAATATCTGATACTGTACCTGTCTCATAAAAATCAGGGGTGAAAATACTGAGACCAAAAGGAGAAAATGGCCATCCATCCATCCTTCATTTTCTTTGAGCAAAAAGATACCGTCAGGAAGCAATAGACTCCAGAAATTTCCAAGTTCATAAATGGAACTCCTGAAGTTGTGCCTATAAAGCCTCATTCAATGATTCAGAAATCTCTAAGACATCTAAAATCAAATGACAAAAATTTATCTCAAGAGTGTTAGCTTTTGCCTGAAGTATCACACTCTGCACATCTCTAAGGTTGCCTCACATCCATGGGTCTGGATGCACTGCAGCACTGGCTCAGTTTTATAAGTGCTTATGAACAGTCCTCCCATCCTTGCCCTTTTGTTGAAACCCGCATTAGACCCAGTCTGAATAATCAGTCCCCTCGTTTTCCTTGCCATATTGCTTTTAGTTGGCCATTTTTGGGTCTGTCCGATCTTTCCTTCTGATGGCAAAAGAAGAAAGTAAGTGAGTCCATAGGAGAAGAGAATGTTGCCTCCATGTCTGTTCTCTATTCTCAGTGCTGCCTCTACTTTCTAGTACTGTGTGCCATCTCTAGTCCCTAAAAGGCTTGATAGTCACCCTCAGTGCCAGGGACCATACTTTCACAATGGAACATGGTGCCTTCCTCAAAGGAGAGCAAGGAGGGTAAGATGCCTGACTACTAGAGCTCAGCTATGAAATATATTGTCAGTCAATCAGTCATTGTCAGAATGTGCAGATGATTAGCATCAAGGATATGTGTTTATTAGCAGGGAATAAATACAGGAGCATCAGGTATAGGCTCTGAAATAAAAGTGCCTTCTCCACAAGTAGCTCCATTTCAAGTCTTGGATTCAGAGAAATATTTGAAATCTTGCTTCAGCAACGTCTGCATTGGCCTGCCTAAGATATCTTTCAGGAAGTCAAGGCTTGGTGTTGGTTCCCAGGAGTCTGATTTAGGTATCCCTTGAGGTTAGAAACAGGAATTGCAAGTTAATATGGGAGAATACAACTAAATACACACAAAATAAGAAGCCTTGGGAAGCCTGAGAGTCAGAGTAAAGGGTTGTGAATTTCAAGCTACTTGCCCATACTTAGAAATGCCATTCTTTCACCAAAGAGGCAAACTACTAATCAGCTCCCTCAAGTAAGCACTTCCTTTGACTATGAATTAGAGAATGTTAATTCCAGATCTGACAGTGGAACATACTAGATAGGGACCTGAGTTTGCTGTGAGCACCTACAAGTATTAGTAAAATTTCCCATCACAATTGGTGTGGTCACAGGGACATTCTTCCTCAAACCCCTTTCATTTTCACATCTTGGGTGCATGTTTTTATTTTTGCTCCTTCTTTGCCATCTTTTTAGGATTAATTCACATGGAGACCCCAGACCTTTTTCATTATATTAATGTGGTCAGAGCAGTGAAAAAATGTGAACTGAGTGTTTATTCAGGGGACAGTCTGGGTGCAGTTATGGTACATTCCTAAATGAATGGCACTGATATCTAGGAGTCTAATTCTTTCCTTTTACTCACATTCCACAGCAAGTCAAGACACTGAATAATATGATTTCTCTAGATGGCTCAGTGGTTAACTGTCTGACTCTTGATTTCTGCTTAGGTCATGATCGCAGGTGCGTAGGATCAAGACCCACATTAGCTCCATGCTCAGCAGGGAGTCTGAAATTCTTTCCTTCTCTCTCCTCTCTGTCAAGTATAGGAAATTGGGTAGTATATTTGTTCTTCCTTTGTTTAAAGGTTATTTATTTATTTTAGAGAAAGAGACAGAAAGGAAAAACAAAACAGTCTCAAACGCTTTCATGGTTTAATTCCATCTTTTTTTTTTCAAAGTTGCTTGTAGTCATTTATTTCAAGTTACCTAAATAAACTAAAATATACTCTTTCACAGTATAATACCCAATTTCCTATACTTGTTTTGTCCATGCTCTTCTCTCTAGATTAATCCTGCTCAATGGGATATTCTGTGATAAAGAACATTTTTTATAAATGTGTCACCAAATAGACACAAGTTACATGTAGTTATTGATTGAAACTAGAAACCAGGCTAATTCAAATAAAAAAATTGATTTTTTAATTTATTCTTATTTCAATTAAGCTGAATGTAAGTATTTTTAAGTGACCAAGGCTATCATATCAAGCAGTTTAAGTATAGATTGCCTCTTTTCAGTCCCAGTCCTCCATGGCTCCATTCAAAGACACTATATCCCCTTTGAATTTGCATCTTTCTTTAAATGACCATATCCCAAAAAAACTATATCCCAACATCAAGAAATAAGAAGGGGCACCTGGGTGGCTCAGTCTGACTCTTGATTTCAGCTAGGTTTATGATCTCAGTTATAAAATTGAGCCTTGTGACCAGCTCCATGCTGAATGTGGAACTTGCTTGAGATTCTTTCTCTCTTGATCTGTTCCTCCCCCTTCACACATACTCTTTCTCTCTTAAAAGAGGAAGAAGAAGAAGAAGACACAGCAGCAGCAGTAGCTCTAATCAACAATCTAACCTTACACCTAAAGGAACTAGAACAAGAGCAAAGCCCAAGTGAGTAGAAGGAAAGAAATAATAAAGATCAGAGCAGGAATAAATGACATAGACTAAAAAATATATAAAAATTTAATGAAACTAAGAGCTAGTTCTTTGAAAAGATAAACAAAATTGATAAACCCTTAGCCAGACTCATCAGGAAAAAAACAAAGGACCCAAATAAATACAAAATCAGAAATGAGAGAGAAGTAACAATTGATACCACAGATATATATAAAAGATATCTATATCTATACCTATATAGATATAGATATATATGTATATATCTACTATGAAACATTTTATGCCAACAAATTGGACAACCAAGAAGAAATGCAGTCTTCTAAAATTGAATCAAGAAGAAATAGGAAATCTGAACAGACCAATTACTAGTAATAGAATTGAATGAGTGATCAAAAAACTATGAAAAAAAAAGAATTCAGAACCAAATGGATTCAAAGGTGAAGTCTGTCAAACACTTAAAGAAGAGTTAATTCCTATTCTTCTCAGCTATTAAAAATAGTAGAGAGGAAGGAAGCTTCCAGATACATTCTATGAGGCAGGCACTACCCTGATACCAAAGTCAAACAAGGACATCAACAAAAAAAAAAAAAAAAAAAAAAAAAAGAAAGAAAGGAAAGGAAACTAAAGCCAATATCCCTGATGAATATAGAATAGACACAAAAATCCTTAACAAAATATTAGCATGCCTCATTCAGCAGTATATTAAAAGTATCATTCATCATAATCAAGTAGGATTTATTTGGGGGATGCAAAGTTGTACAATATTTGCAAATCAACCAATGTAATACACCATGTCAATAAAACAGAGGATAAAATCATAGCCTCATCTCAATAGATGCAGAAAAAAATATTTGATAAAGTTCAACGTGCATTCATGATAAAGACTCTCAATAAGGTGGGTTTAGAGGGAGACTACCTCAACATAATAAAGGCCATATATGTTAAACTCACAGCTAACATCTTACTCAATGATGAATAACAGAGTTTTTCCTCTAAGATCAGGAACAAGGAAAAGATGTTCATTCTTGCCACTTTTATTCAACATATTACTGGCAGTCCTAGCCACAATAATAAGACAAGAAAAAGAAATTAGGAGCATCCAAATTAGTAAAGAAGAAGTAAAAATTTTACTATTTGAAGATGACATGGTGTTATATTAGAAAACCCTAAAGACTCCACCAAAAATAACCTGCAAGAAACAAAAACCAGAAAAACCTTCTAATGAATGAATATATGAATGAATGAATAATAATATTAATTACAAAATTACAATAATGAATGAATTCAGTAACATTGCAGGATACAAAATTACTACCCAGAAATTGATAGTGTTGCAGAAAAAGAAATTAAGAAAACAACTCCATTTGCAACTGCACCAAAAAGAATAAAATAAAAAGTAGTAAAAGATCTGTACTCTGAAAACTATAAAGCAGTGATAAAAGAAATTGAGGTTGACACAAATGGAAAGATTCCATGCTCATGGATTGGAAGAATTAATATTGTTAAAATGCCCATGATACCAAAAGAAATCTAGATTCATTGCAGTCCCTATCAAAATACTAAGAACATTTTTTTTCTCAGAACGAGAACAAATAAAATTTATGTAGAACCATGTAAGACCCCAAATAGACAAAGCAATCTTGAGAAAGAAAAGCAAAGCTGGAGGTACCACAATTCTAGATTTCAAGATACATTACCAGCTATAGTAATCAAAACAGTACCATATCTTTGGACAAAGGCATATAGCTCAGTGGGACAAAATAAAGAGCCCAAAAATAACCCACAAGTATATGACCAGTTCACCTATGACAAAGAAGGGAAGAGTATACAATAGGGAAAAAAACCAACAGTCTTTTCAATAAATGGGAAAACTGGACAGCTACATGCAGAAAAAAAAAGAAAAGAAAAGAAACTGGACCACTGTCTTACACCATACACAAAATAAACACAAATGGATTAAAGATCTGAAACTATAACATTCCTAGAGTAGAACACAGGTAGCAATTTCTCTGACATCAGCTATAGCAACATTTTTTTCTAAATATGTCTCCTACTTCAAGGCAAACAAAAGCAAAAGTAAACTTTTGGGGCTATATTAAAATATAGAGCTTTTACACAGCAAATAAAACCATCAACCAAACAAAAAGGAAACCTACTGATTTGGAGAAGATATTTGCAAATAATATATCTTGTAAGCAGTTAAGATCCAAAATATACAAAGAACTTAGGCAACTCAATACCAAAAAGGCCCAAATAATCTGATTAAAAAATGAGCAGAGGACCTGAATAGACATTTTTCCAAAGAAGACATACAGATGGCCAACAGACACATGAAATGATGCTCTCAACATTACTAATTATCAGAGAAGTGCATATAAAAATTATAATGAGATACCACCTTACACATGTCAGAATAGCTAAAATAAAACATAGGAAATAGCAAGAGTTGGCAAGGAGGTGGAGAAAAAGAAACCACTGTACACTCTTAGTGGGAATATGAATTGATATAGCCATTGTGGAAAGCAGTATGGAGGTTTCTCAAAAAATTAAAAATAGAAATTACCATATAATCCAGTAATTCCATTGCTGGGTATTTACCTAAAAAAATGAAATCACTAATTGAAAAAAGTATATATAACCTTGTGCTTATTTCAGTATTATTTATAATACCCAAGATATAGAAGCAATGTAAGTGGCTATCAATAGATTAATGATGAGGGGGAAAATGTGGCATATACACACACACACACAGACTGACAGACAGGCAGACAGACATTAAAAAGATGAAATCTTGCCATTAGGGACAACACAGATGGACCTAGTGTGTATTATGCCAAGTGAAATAAGTCAGACCAAGAAAGACAAATGCCATATGATTTCACTCATATGTGGAATCTAAAAAAAGCAAGCAAACAAGCAGGTAAACAAAAAGCAGAATCAAACCTATAGTACAAGAATAAGCATATTTTTTAGAGGGGACGGTTGAGAGGGGTGTACAAAATGGGTGAAGGGGAATAAGAGACACAGACTTCAAGTTACGGAATTTAAAAAATAAATTTAAAAATGGCCATAACTCTTTAACTCTAAACTGCTTATGATATACACATTTCTACATATAATCAGTTACATGGCTTATCTCTGATGGTAGATTATATGATCTTCGAGAGGAGGGACCCCATCATTTGTACTTCTGTGCCCACTCAGTGCACAGTATGGGCCATTCCACAGTGTTTAAGCTAATAAATATTGCTGATGGACAATTTGAAGATTTATTGATTGATTGATAAACTAAATTAATAGTTTATTCTATGAATTAAGTTGAAAAATGTTTGACTCCTAACACTGCTTTTGCTGGATACCTCTCTTTTATCTGGGAAGACTGAGTCATCATTTAGTAGTCATTCTTTTGTCCCCATTATTGTGATGCCCATATAATCTTCATATGGTTAATCTGTCCAACTAAGAAGCTAAACTCCATTCCACATTTACAAGATAAATCAAAATTAATTATATCTAAAGAAGGAAAGGAAGGAAGGAAAGGTAAGGAGAGTAGAGGAGGGAGGGAGAAAGGAGAAGAAAGGAAGGAGGGAAGGAAGAGTCAGTGGTATTAAATGTAATTTGTGGAATAAAAATCTTTTAAATTTCTTAAGTAATAGAAATCATGTGAATACTAAAAGTTTTATCACCTGCCCAGAGCATATGTATACCCCAATACACACTAAAGGATGTACATCCAGCTTATAATTTTAGAGATATTTAATGTTCAAGAAAATTCCTCATACCTCTAATGATGAAGAATAGTTCACCTGCAAAAGATAGACTATAAAATAACGTTGATACTGAGAGTGTCTAGGTGAAAGGTTATAGGTTATTAAAAGCCAGGAAACCACCGTACTTCTTCCCAGTTAGCCATTTTTTATTGTAAAACTCACTAATGTTCCTTCCCTGTAAACATGTATGAGCAATTTATAAAATAACCTTTATTAACCCTCCAACTAGCACTGTCTTTGGAACATATTAGTTATATAATAATTAATTTTTCACTTATTGATTTAAAAAATGAATGAGTAGAAAAATATACTTGTCTCATATATATGAACTCATATCTAGAATGTATTAAGAGTTCCTGCTACAACTCAATATGAAAATGCATACAACCCAATAGAAAAAAGAGCAAAACCCTTGGACACTTCACAAACAGGATATACAAATGGCCAATAAGCAAATAAAATGGTTCTCAACATCATCATTCATTAAGGAAGTGCAAATAAATACCATAATGATATACCATTGCACATCCACAGGAATGACAACATTTGAAGATAAACAATACAAGGTACTAGAATTATCATGGTGAAGAATAAAATCTGATGACTATCCCCATGGTGCCTAAATTATTCAGAAAAAAAAATCAGAAAATAGAAAGACACTAAAAATATTGTATGATCAGTTTTACAAAGGCAAAGCACAGAATGCTCTGAAAAGCAAAAAGTGACATGTTTCTTTGCTAGAGAACTGTATAGTAGACAGTTATAGACGGGTAGGCAGTTATCAAAGGAGGATCAAAGCAGAAAACTATAAACTACTTTTTCAAGAATGCCACCTTGGAATTCTCAGGCCATTAAAATTTATGTGCAGTTCTCTAGCATTATTCCAGTAAGAGAGCCCTTATAATTTTAGCCCTCTACCAGATTTTTTTTTTTTTTAACTCAGCTACCGTTGCAAAATGTGTTCAAGGAAATGAAATGGCAGAATAATTACAGCAGTCCCCATCATGGTAATTAGCTTGCATTCATGTCTCCCTGGTGCTTCCACCATGTATCTGGGTCTCCTTTGAATATCAACTCGTTTTATATTCTTCTTAGAATCCTTATTGGTTCTAAGGGTTCTTATTGAACCCTGATGCCATTGAGGTAAAGAGGATTTTATAGAGAATGGAGAAATTTTTCTTTTATACTTCCAGAATTTTTAAACTAATTTCTTTAATTAGACCAAGTTTCAATCCATTCCTTTTTGTTGAGGGGAAAAAAAATCTGTACTTACTGAGCAAATGTGCCTCAGGGATTACAAAGGCTAGAGGCCTGGTGAATGTTGTCTTCAGTCCCAGGAATGCTTGGTCATGACATCTAGAAAGGAATGTGGAAGTCACTCATCTGCCCATATGTATGATCATCCCTACACCTTCCCAAAGCCATTGGGTTGATCTCATCTTTTCCCATCCAGACTGGTCACATGGGGCCTTCAAAGTAAAGCTGTCACATTGTAGACCTTTTATTCACTTTTATCACTTTTCTACAAGGTTCTGAGGGGAATTCTAAATTACTTAGTACCAGTTACATGTGCTAGTTCATTTAATTCCTACCTCCACTTTAGGAAATGAAGATCTTACCCTTATTATGCAGATTAGAAAAAAGTGAAGCTCATGGGTTAAAATGCCTTGCCCAAGATCACAAGAGCTAGCTCACAGTCGACCTGTGATTTAAAACTGTCTTATTCCAGACTAATATTCCTATTACTACATGCTGCTTATAGAGAGGCCATGCATTGAAAAGTGTCTGTCACTTTCTCCACAATTAGAAAGTCTCCTGAGATACCCTCCTCCATAATGGGCTTAGAGGAATATGACACTTTATATACCAGTATATTATCTTTGGATTTTAGGGCACACCCATGTGAACAGTCTTTCTCAATGAACTTTGACTATGGATTATCATCCAGATTATACTGCTGGGATATTTAGACTTCCTCAAGAAAATACAAATATAAATATAAATAATAAATAAATATAAATGGACTGCAAATTTCGATCAGATTTGCATAGGGTATTTTGAGCATCACTTGATTCAGGCCATTTTAGGAGATTAAATATTACCTTTAAGCAATGCATACTGGGGGAAAGAAAAAAAGCAACAGCAGAGCTTTTCTTTTCAAGCAAAATGTTATGCACAGTCTCCATACTATTTTATTTTATTTTTAAGAATTTTTTTTTTTTTTTTAATTTGAGAGAGAGCGTGATCCAGTGAGAGAGAGAAGGAGCAGGGGGAGGGGCAAATGGAGAAGCAGATAACCCATTTAGCAGGGAGCCCAACGTGGAGCTCCATTCCAGCACTCCAGGATCATGACCTGAGCCAAAGACAGAGGCTTAACCCCCTGAACCACCCAGGCGTCCCACAATCTCCTTATTAAACAAAAAGGTGGAGCTGCTCTGTGGGAGCAGGGTGCCCTCTCTGTCCCTGGCCATTCCTCACCCTCAGCCCTACCTCTTTCTAATATACTTTCTCTGAACCCTTAGGTCTCTATGAACTAGAGTTTGAAAATTACCTACTAAATTCAAGCATAACCTAAGTTAGAATGCTGTAGAAGTATCTACTGATAATGTCACTCTCAGTACGGTTATTTAAAAATTCACTCATTTTAAGGATGTATTTTTATCTGAATTTGTCAGTCATCACAGAAACAATAAACACCTTTTCCAACACTTCTGTCTCTCTGTCTGTCTGTTATTCCCCCTGCCCCTTTCTCTCTGCTCTTGTGTGTGCATATTATGTGGAAAGGAAATGCATTTAAACTTAGAATTCTGAGGCTTAGGATGATCAGTTCAGTTGCCCAAATCTTTAACTCTCATAATTGTCATATTTTAGATCTTAAATCATTATGCAAGGGGCATTTTCTTTTTCTTGCACTGTGTATTTCTCTGACCTAAAACTAAAACCCTAGACAATGTAACCCCCACAAAGTCAACTGCCCTTCCTATGTATAACCTCATTCTATCATCTTGAACATTCACCAGTGTTTAATTAATGTCTACGTCCTCTCTTCTGGCTGAAATCCTAAATCCTCCAGCTCAGGACAAGACAGGAGTATTCACAATGCTCCCCATACCCAACAAGCTTTCTGTCTCCCCTTCTGTAAATCCCACTGGATCTCTTTTATTTTTTTTTTTTAATTTCCTTTCCTTTCCTTCCCTTTTCTTTCCTTTCCTTCTTTCAAATTTCCTTCATTATGAATACTTTTTTAGTCCAATAAATCTTTCTTCATAGGACAACATATAAAGAATGTAAAGAAACATTTTTTTTTTCCTAGAAATAATCACTCTCAATATATAATTACTGAGTTATGTGGGGAAAGTCTCAGCCTCTCTAGGCTTCAGTTTCCCTTCCTTGCTCAGATATTAATGGTATCTGTCTTGCACCTAGACTATCTTATCATGGCTTCAAGATGAGGGAATGGGTCTAGATCAAGAGTTCTAAATCTCATCTACAGTCACCAAATGATATGTTACTGTATCCTGTAGAAACTTTGTGAAATCTCTGAATTTATATAGAAAGTTTATATTTTACACAAGTATATATACATTAGTGGGGGAAGATCCAAAACACTTATCATTTTCTTTAAAATAGCATGTATTGATATAGTCAGTGGACCCTAAGTAGTACATCAGGGTTACCTACAATGAAAAAATAAAGTTTATTGTATTGCGTTCCAGACTTATTCAAATCTTTGGGTGAAAATAGGAACAGAAATTTATAATTTTAATACACTTCCCAGAAGATTCTGCCAAGTTTTCCCTGATTCATGGGCTAGTGAGTTGTGAACCACTGATCACAACTACTGTGGTCAAGCTAAAATGATCATTCTAGATCTGTATTCAGAGGCTGAAGTGACTGACATTATATATGTCTTTGTGAATCTCAGATGAGAGGATTTTTAATTCTTGAACACCCAGGTGAAAAAAAGTGGAGAGGGGCTATAATCCTTGTCTATAAACCACCCCTTACTGCTCCATATCTTTATTCATGATCTTTGAATCAAGTATGTTAAATGTAATTAACGTTCAGTAAATATTTATTCAATAAATGAATGAATGAGTGACATGTGAAGAGAAACAAAATCCAAATTATATTAATGCTGTGATTAAAATTAATAGTCTGTCCTTTAAAAGACCCTTCTAAGGACAGATTTCCTATGCAGATGAATTAATAAACAGCATAAACATGTGTGGTTACATCTGAGGTAATGAATGAATAGTGGATATAAAATGTTGAGTAGCAATGATGAAAATCTTTAGTTGATCCCCCCAGCAAATAACTAATTACTCAGCTTGGTCAAGTTGTCCAGTCTTGGCTTCAAAGACTGGTTGGTATTTATCTCCTTTCCATATCAGAGGGAACAAATATTTTGGCATATTGTCATCACAAATATAATTTAATTATAATTAAATCACATACTTCTGTGAAATTATTCAGAAGGAATACAATTTGCTGCCATATTTTTTTTATCTCCCCCTGTGGAGTTAGTCTGTGCCATTGGTTAATGTAAATTATTTTATCACAGAGAAAGAAAGTATTTATTCACTACTATATTATCTTGGGCAAATTATTTAGACAACTTAAGACTCAGTTTCCTCATATGCAAAGTAAGAATATTTTATTTACCTTTCACTTGTTCAGAAGATAATGTATATAAATCAACCAAGCTCAGTTCCCAGAATAGGAATATTTATCATTATTATTGTAAATAAATATATTATAAATGATGTATTATTTCTATAAATGAATTAAATGTACATTTCCTAAGATTAGTGTTTACAGGGGTGCCTGGGTGGCTCAGTTGTTAAGCGTCTTCTTTTGGCTCAGGTCATGATCCCAGGGTCCTGGGATCGAGCCCTGCATCAGGCTCCCTGTTCAGTGGGGGAACCTGCTTCTCCCTCTCCCACTGCCCCTGTTTGTGTTCCCTCTCTAGATGTCTCTCTCTCTGTCAAATAAATAATTCTCTCTTTGTCAAATAAATAAATAAAATCTTTAAAAAAAAAGATTAGAGTTTATAGAAATAAGCATTTGTACCTACTTTTTTCCTCACTGTAGATTTATGGCATGAGCAGTAGATGTCCTGATCTACCTATTTTATGCTAATGTACCATGGATGATAACAGTTAATTGACTTTCTCAAGTGATTTTTGCATTCAAACGATAAGCAACAGAACATGACCTTTAACCCAGACCTAGCCAGAATATTCAATGTTCCTTGTTTTACTGTACTATAGGCTAGGGGACTGTGTATCTGCCTGCAAACAAAATTGAAAATAATATCATACAATAGTTGTTACAGAAACAGTTGGGAACAGCAGAGAGCCATGCTGAAATGAAGAGGAAGAGGCAGATGAAGTGATTATTTACATTAAGGTGGCAGTGTGGCCATTCCATCTGTGTACAGAGAGGGCACAAAAATACAGAAGTATTTGTCATGCTTCCAGACAGACCTGTGTTCAAGTCCAACTTTATACTATTTACTCTCTGATCTTGAACAAATCTCTTTCTCAGGTTTAGTGTCTTTTATCAAATGCAAAATGGGGATAACAGTACCTACTCGATGGGTTTATTGTAGAGTTTAAATTAGGCAATATATGAAGAATGAATTAGGGGACCACTGTTAGCTATCTTTCTCATTGCTATTTTAGTGAGTTGTTTACTTCTTAAAAGAAACAAACTTGGGGCGCCTGGGTGGCTCAGTGGGTTAAAGCCTCTGTCTTCACTCAGGTCGTGATCTCAGGGTCCTGGGATCGAGCCCCGCATCAGGCTCTCTGCTCCGTGGGGAGCCTGCTTCCCCCTCTCTGTCTGCTTGCCTGTCTGCCTGCTTGTGATCTCTCTCTCTGTCAAATAAATAAATAAAATCTTAAAAAAAAAAAAAGAAAAGAAACAAACTTGAGTTTGAGGTCACGCTTTACCTTTTCACAGTTTTGTGATTTGGGATAATTATTTTTTTTTTAATTTGCTTTTTGAGAAAAAACATCAACAATAAGAACAAAAGCAACCATAGTAATGCCTGCCCTAACTACATGAAAAAAAATGATAAATAGAATACAAGTTAATAGATGTAAAACTGCTTTTGAAAAAATAAATCATTGTACACACTGAAGTAATTATAAAATACGTCTTAGCATATAAATACTTTACATTTTTTTTTCAATTGTTCATGGCTCTGGGCTGCTAAGTCTGTGTATAAACAGACTTGTGTTAAATGGTAACCTCTTGCCTTTCACATAGATCCATGCAACATATAAATGAAAGTGCCCTTTGGAGAAACAATTTCCTTATCAAGCCTGAACACACCGGGCCACCAAAATGGGAGCACAAATCACCTGCACTGGGAAAAGCTGTGCTAATTATTTTCAGTAATACTTATAGTTTCTTTATGATTGCAGAAAATAATACATGTTCTGTATAGAAAATTAAGGGGAAATATAGTAAAAATCACTTCACCCCCAGAACCTAGAGAATATCTGTTTTGCGCTAGATCTCCCGAGTCATTGTGAGAATGCTTAGGCTCAGAAAGTTTGCAAGATTTTCCTTCATTCTCAAGGTCAAAAACTCAACAGTAGAGCTCTTTCTCCATGGAGTACAGCATTTTGTAGTGTGTATATCATGCGCCCCAAGTAATCCCAGAAGTAAGACATTTGGGGCTTTCGACAGCTCTGCAGTCATTGAGAGAAATCCTTTTACCTTCATGGAACAAAAGAGTTCTATTTCGACCGTTTGACTGCAATCACTCCATCCCCTCAACTGGGTCATCTTCTAGATTTTATACATCATGGTGGACCAAATATAGAAATAATGAAAACATTATGGCTAGATTCAGAATTTGAGAGTCATGTCTGGGGAATATCTATTTCTGCTTATTCACCTAGCAAATGTGCCTGATATTCAGCTAACCTATTTGTTTCTAGACTTAGTTCTAACTGTGTAAACTTAGGCATATCCCAGAAAAGGGCCTTGGCTTGAACAGCTATAAAATGGATATATAATAAATAAATCCTCCAACATTCTGGGATGTTTTTGACCACAGAAGTGAAATAACAGCAACTGCAATACTTTAACCTATGTCTGAATATAGGATAGATCCAAGCCTCACCCGTATCCTCAAAGGCCCTCTCAGGTTTTTGCTCTACCAAACCAGGTAATGCCCCGATGATGTCACAATTTGTTCCCAAGATTCATTTTAAGACAGGCCAGCTGCTGGTAGAAGTTTAATATCCTCTGTAAGTCCCTTCTTAAAGAATGGGAATTATTTCTAGATACTTCTCAGAAGACATTTTTCTCAGGCCTTTTTGACCAGGATTGAATCACATACTATTCCAAAAACAGTTGCTGGCATAGCAAATAGTTGTCTTAGGGTAATACACACTTGGTTTTAAAACATTATGCAATTTTTGTGGTTTTCTGTTTTTGTTTTTTTCGGGGGGGCAGGGAATGTTATTTTTGTTTTTTTTTTTTAACAGATTTTGCTTAAGAATTTCTTCCAAACCCAGTAACCATAAAGAAAATCAGGTATTTTCATAAACCTTATGTTACTTTGAATCCATTTGAAATTTGTTGTCATGTATAGTTTAAGAAATGGTTCCAACTTCATTTTTCCTAGTGTATTTTACTAAACAATCAGTTATTGACTCACTCATGTGTGAAGTCTGTTCTTGCCTTTGTGTGAGCCGAGGATGATGGTTCATCCATAGCTAATCCATCACTACTAAGCCTCAAGATGCTCAGATCTTCCTCAGCCATGTGTAATTTCCTTCCAGGCATGTTTGTTTGTTTGTTTAATCAAAACTCAGCTGAAGACTCTGGGAGACCCTCTGCAGATCCATGGTGCTCTCTCTGGACAGCCCTTGCCTCTCAAGGAGTGTGTACTAAAAATTCTAGCCACTTTGGCACCCCAGAATTCCAGCTTTGGCTCCTCAGCCCAGGTTCTACCTGACTTCTTGTTCTCAGTGCTGTGGTCTGAAGTTCTCTCCAGGCAGAATGCAGAGTCAACCACAGGCTCCCTTTGCTTTTCAACTTCCAGAGATCTTGGTCCTGTACTGCTTGATGAAGACCCTGGTTTCATATTTTCTCTTTTTTCAGTTGTTTGAGACAGGAGAATAAGTCCAATTCCTTTTATTCTAACACGTTTAGAAGCAGAAATGTTCTATTATATTTCTTAATACACAGTAAGGTGAATCTCCAACTATGTTCTTATTTTTCTATATATTCTTAGCTTTTGCTATACTTTTTAGACATTTTACACAGTCCTCCCAAAACCTCACTGGAATTTTGAGCAAAATTACATCTAACTAATAGGTTAAATTGGGTTGGGGGGGTGACATGACTTCTTCACAAAGTTAAATAATTATATCCATTCATATACTGAGAGTATTTATATATTTGGGTCTTCTTTTAATTCATTTATTATAATTTTATGTATTTTTTAATCTTCTTAAAGTGATTGTCTAGTCTTTATTAGTTTAATTCCTAGATGCTTTAGAATATTTTTGGTAATGTTATAAGTGATCTCATTTTCTTTTGCATTTCATGGTTGGATATTAATATAGAGGGATACTTTTGATTGCATATACTGAGTACAGAGCCACAAATTTTGTTTACATTCTCTAATTAGTTCCAGTAATTGCTGATTTTTATGCTGATTATTTTGATAACCTACATACATTATGCTATCTTATAATATACTTTTTATTCTTCCTTTTCACTCTTTAAATTTCTTATTTCTTTTGCTTTTATTAATCCACCGTGCCCTGTTGAGTGTCAGTGAACTATATTAGTGATGGAAATGTATCATGTCTCTAACCTTAAAGAGAATGACCTACATTTTCATATTTAACTATGATATTTTCTGGTTTTTATGAGTAAAAAGCCATTAGTAAGTAAAGGAAATTCCCTACTCAGTATTTCTAGAAATATTTTATATTTAATCAGACAGAAATACTTAATATTATCAAATTTTTCTAGATCTATTGAGATGCAATGAACTGTATCACTGAATTTTTCTGACATTGAGCTATTCTTACTGAGCATTGTGTGTGGATACCGTGTGTGTGTGTGTGTGTGTGTGTATGCTATATTTTGGAGGACCAAAATTATTTTATTTTTATTTTCATCAAAAGGGGAGATAAGCTGTCATGGTAGCATGGGTATAATCTTCTATCACTCAAACTGTAGGCTCAACTCCAGAACCAGTAAACACATATATATTTGAAAGAGTAATTTATGATCTTTGGACATCTTGTATGAACATTAAGATAGGGATGAGAGTCAGGAATAAAATTCTGTTATGTCTTGACTTGAAAACTCTTTAGGAATTTACGTAAGATCTTTGTTTCCCAGTGAATTCCATCCCTCCATCCTTGCTTCTTTCCTTCAACCGCATCTTGAATTAAGCTTTTGGGTTCTTACATGCCTCCAGGTATTTGCATATACTGTACCTTCTATGTAGCACAACCTTTTTGTTTCAGTTAGACTTGTTTGATTAATAACTGTTGCTGCCTCTTGCTAGATTAAGAAAATTAAAATTTACTGGAATGGTAGCTCACAGCACAGACATAGAGGAATCAGAACAGTGCCACAAGTCTGAGCAGCAGGAAAACCTGGGTCATTGTACTCATCTGTCACATAAAAAATCTAGTCCAGTGCTCATTTTCATATTACTAAAATTAGAGCAACGCAGAGAAGATTAGCATGGCTCCTGGGGAAGGATGGCATGCAGATTTGTGAAGTGTTCCATATTTCTCTATATTATATATTAAAAGTTGCCAAGAGCCTAGATCTTAAATGTTCTCATCACGAAAAAGAGATCCTAATTATGTGATAGGATAGATGTATTAGGTAACACTACAGTGGTAATTTTATTTCAATATATAAATTTAACAAATCAACACATTGTATACAATAAATTTATCCAATATTATATATGAATTATGTTTTATTAATTTTTTAGTTAAAAATATCTACTCCAGTTGATTTCTTCATCACTTTGTTACCCTACTTAAGATTCAAAATCCCTAGAGAAAGATTGCAGTTGTTTTGCTTATATTCTCTACCATCCATTGATGCAGCCAGAACACCTGGACTTACCGTCCCACTAAGGTTGATCACAAAGATGGAGAGACTATTTTCTAAAGGAAAATATTTCCTATTAGAAGATGGAATGGGTCTGGCAATACCCCAAATAAGAACTGTTTGCTGTATTTCCAGTTAACCCCTATTTGTTAGTCACATTCTTGTTCTGGAGTTATAGCTTCATGTAGAAAGTATTAAGAGTCCTGTTTCCATTTTCCCATTACTTCTCATTTGTTCACTGTGCCAGCACATACACATCACAGTATTGTGATAGTGTGTGATAGTATCTGATAGTCCAGTTATCTCCACAAAGGGTTAGATACTTGATAGCAGAAACCCTAGCCTAACTTCTAACCCTAGCTGTGTCTTCCTAGATTTTAGCACATAGTACTTGCCACATGGTGGGTGCCTGGTTATTGTTTTGGGGAAGGAAAGAAGGTAGTGGGGGAGGGAAGAAGGGAGAGAGAGGAAGGAAGGAAGAAAATGGAAAAAGAAAAGTGATGAAAAAAGGAATCTAGAGCAGAACAAATGACAATTCAGCATGATGTGCTAACCATCCAAAGAACTAGGCTGCCCTCAAGGTGATGAATTCCTAATCATGGAAGGCCCTTAGTTACCAGTCAGTTGACCATGTGACCCACAGGCTGTGGAAGGAATTGAAGCTCAGAAAAAGAAAGTGAACCTGATGACTTCTAAGGTCCCTTTCAACAACAAGAGTCTGTGATTCCCTGTTACAAGATCCTAAATGATGAGTACTTGGTAGGTTGCTGGGGCAGGGGTAGGGAGGGTGGGGATAGAGGGGGTCTGTGTGGAACTCAGTGGAACAAAATCCAAGGGAATAGCCCAATCCATCCATAGGGGAAATCTGGTTAACATATGTGTATTCCTGCTCTTCTCAGCCCTCCCTGATTTGGTAAATACCTTTGAAGAAACAATGGTTGTCTTCCTATGGTTGCCTTCAGAGCAGTTTGGCTCTCACTGTTATCTTTTAATAAATACACTGAAGACATTAGGAAGCTACTGGAATATGATAGCCTTGTGATTTTTTTAAATCTATACCTCAAGCCTTAAAAAAATAAGAGAATATGTGTGTCTAACTCAAAGTTTTTCAGACCTCTTGCGATCTTAGTTTTCAACATCAGCAAACCTTTGATATTTGGATTTGTTTTGCCACTGAGAAAAATACTGCTTCTATTGCTAAGGGTTGCTGGGAATTTCAGATGGCCTTTTTGAAAGTGAGTAGATTTTAAAAACTAATATTTTTGTATTTGATAGAAGTAAACTAGGATTTTGCAGATTCTTTTTCTTTTGAATAGTCATGCATATCCTGTTTACTGGTATAGTTCTGTACCAGATAGCATTTCAGTTTGATTTAAATGAAAAACTTTTAAAGTCAAGAATTGAAGTCTTTCTACAAATGCCAGATTGCCTAGAAGTTGCCATCCTTTAGTTTTCTCTGAAACACAAAACCTCATAATATGTGACAGAAATGAGACATTATCAAGTCTTAAAACAAGCTGTTTGCCCATTGTGAAAGGAGATCATTACAAAATGTGCAAAATTGAAAAGATTACAAATAGAACCCCACATGATATCAAGATACAAATTATAAATATAACCACTTTTCTTTGTTAGATAACACATCCTACTTATTGATAGTTGAATTTTAATCAGTATTCTAAGCACAAGTATTTTAGTTGTGTTCATATTTCCAATAGATAGGCAAACAATCAGAAATCAGGATGTATAGATGTGAAACCCAGCTTAGAACCAGGATAGAGAATGGGACTTTTAATCAGAAAGGACACGGAGGGGAGCTATATCTGGAAGGAAGTACTTTGTATCGACATCCTATGTTTCTTTGGTGTGGCTTGAAGAGGGAATGACAGGACTCAAATAAAGACTAAAGTCATGGTTGCCATTCACAAATTATTTCTTGGTTAGCTCTTATTGGAAAGATGATATAAATTTCCCAAGAGTACTAGTTATGTCTTTGTGTGTTCCTACAAGTGAGTGAGTATGTGTGTGTGTAGTGGAGACGTGATTATGTGCGGATAGCATTTTACAAAGTAATTTCAGGTTTATTCTCTTTTCTAATCCTGAAACTTACCCTGGGAAATAAGATGGACCTTTTTTACAGATGAACATAAAGAGGTACACTGTGGCTAACAGGCATATCTGAGGTGATTTGCCTAGTTTTTAGAATAGCTTAAACAGAAAATCACATTCTCCTTCCACAAATTTGTCCCTGAGCCTCGCTGTTTTTCACATCTATACTATCTTACAAATTGTTGCAAGTTTTAATGAGAATATACATAAATGTATGATACTTTAGAAGTGCTCAAAAAAGTGGCTACAAAAAAATCTTCCTTTTTTTCTAGGCTCTCTTCAATATATCAGATTGTATTTTCTAGAACAAACAAGTGTTGTTGTTTTTAATCTGTTATCTCATTTATTGGATCCACATAGACAGTCACGTTGAATGTACTGTACATTCTTTGTACTTGCCACACTGGGTAATTGCATCAGTTAAGCCTTTGTTCAGGATTGCCCTGCCTTGCTGCCTCCATTGCTACAAGTATGGGTCAGCCATTCAGCTTGCAGATAGAAAAATATACCCATAAATATATTCTGTATATAAACAAACAAATAATGGACAGGAAGTAAGAGTCAGCAGAAGAGAAACAGCCGTTGCCCTTTTGTCATTTTTCTCTGAATGACCAGTAGTAGGTCTGACTGCTGAGTGACTGCGGCTTGTTCCTTCAGCATTGAACAAAGGCACAAAGTGGAGGCTGGGGGATGTCGGCTGGCCATCTTGCAGTTTTGCATAGTTAATTTGCTGCTGAATTTTACCTGCTGCTGAATCTAATTAATGTTAAAGTGACCAAACATTTTGGTTTTTAGGGCTGAGGATTTTCCTGGGATGTGGCACTTCCAGGGCTAAAACACTGTCTCAGGCAGACTGGGACCAGTGGTCCCTCTATGCCTAGCCCAGTTTGTTAAAAAATAGAACATGATAGGCCCCCTTGGGAAGCTCTTCACCAGCCTCTGCTGGTCAGCTTCAGCCAACATAGGAAGCCCAACATGGGACTCATCTGCATAAGATGATTGGTTTCCTGAGTTACATTCTTCTCATTCATACCCCCATAGAATTTGCAGGGAGAAAAAGAGTTAATGAATAGATATTTATAATCCCATTTACATTTTTCTCCCATATTTTCCCTTAAACTTTGGCACCTGCTACCACTTCCCTGCTAGCAGAAAACAAAAGGAATCAAAAAAAGCAAACAAATTTTAATGAGAAAACTCAGAAACAGCTGAGATGCTTAGTTTTCAACAGCTTTCTTTTTCCATAAACATGTGGACACATAATTTTGATTTTCTCCTGCATATTGATTACATGGTTATATTATTCTGATAGTAAACCTGTTTCTACTTATGGTCAACTAGAAAAGTGAAGGCTAAAAATAATACAATAAAATGCCAGGGTTTACTAATTACCTACTATGTGTTAGACACTGGACTGAGCATTTTCATCAGATTCATTTGTTATAGCAACTTTATGAATTAGGTCATCATATCCATTTACACTTGCGCAAAATGAGGCATGGAGCAGTGAAGCAGCTTACCCAAGTTTAATCAAACAGCTGGTAAAAAAAGAGCTCTGATTCTGAGCCCAAAGGCCTCAGTGATCCATCTCCAGATGCCACAGTACACTTTACAGGGGATCACTTGAGCATCATCTTCAGGTCCTTGTTGACTTTCACAACTATGAGGACCCATGTGCTGGCAAAAACTGTCTGCATCTAACCCCTTTGTGGCTTCAGCCTTTGGAAACTGTGAGCATTTTTCCGTCTGTGCCTGCAAACTTTCAGAAGACACATAATGGGAAGAAAAAAGGTTTCCCCTCTTTCCCCCTCATATTTCTTGGAAAATGAAAGTCCTACAGAAACCTAAACTATACAATGCAAGTCAAATTATAAAATGTTTCTTCCAGGAGCACCTGGGTGGTCAGTCGGTTGAGCATCTGACTCTTGGTTTCAGCTCAGGTCAAGATCTCATGGGTCCTGAGATAGAGCCCCCGCCCCCAATCAGACTCCTTGCCCAACAGGGAATCTGCTTGGGATTCTCTCCCTCTGCCCCTCCCTCCATTCATTCTGTCTCTCTCTCAAATAAATAAATAAATCTTAAAAAAAAAAATAAAGTATGTTTCTTCCGGGACATTGCCTGGTTCCCCTGCTGAAGGGCACAATGAAAAGGACATACAAACATCAGAATTAGCCCCCTAGGGTTATATCTCCAGTAATGAGGATTTTTTGGACACATCAACTTTCTCTGAGTTGTTTACCCTCGCCGAGTCTGTTTCCTCCTTTGTAGAATGGAGATCACAGTATGTACCACTGCCCTGTTTCCTGTAGAGACATCTGTTTCCCAGTTGCTATTTACTCCTCCCTAATTGGTTATTACTCTATTTATAATCAAGATAGTTGCAGAGAATTCTTACTCCTGAACAGAGCTTTTGTCTTGAGTCCTTGTGTGTGTTCTCTATCTTGGCAAGAAAAGGGAAGAAGAAGTAATAGTTAGTGAGGGTCTGACACTATATTGTCAGACACTGTAGAAGAACTTCGTGATTTCATAGAGTTCTCCTAACACTCATGATGTGCATTTAGTTTTACATAACAGACGTTCAGTTACAGTGGTTTAGCCAAGTGGCAGTTTTAATTTTCTCCTGCAACAAGAAGCATTCTGGGGCCAGTACATTGGCTCCAGGATTCTTTAGAGTTGCGATGTGGGTGCTCAGTCTCCATCATCGCCTCTGTGTTTCAGACAGGAAGAAAGATCAGAGGGTAAATGCCAGTGAGTCTGTCTGCATTTGAAAGATTTTCTCCAAAGCTCCAAGGAGTGACTTTTCATTTATATCTCATCATTAAGAATTATGTCACAAACTGCAGAGAAGGCTAGGAAATTTGGTTGTTTAAGCTGGGCGTATATCCACCCTGAACTTAATTAAGGGTTTATTAGTGAAGAAGAAGATAAAAATTGACATTGAGGAAGCTACCAGAAATGTCTCTAGCATCATGCTCCAAATTCAGTGAGCATGCAATTACTTTATCTGTGTTCACCTGTTTCAGAGAGATTAAGAAGCCAAGCCCAGGTAACACAGTCATAGTTCAGCTCTGTCACCTCTGTCCACTCTGTCCCATCCTTTTGAAGGGTCATTGCCCCTAGAAAGGCTATTCCTTTCTAAAGAAGCTGAGAGAGAAGCATCTTGTATTTTCCTCCCCTCAATCTCATGGATGACTTGGAAATATAATTTTGTGTGTACCTCATATATTCCAAGTACCATTTCAGGTAGTTGTTTTCCCTGATGAGGATTCTGTGCTCAGAAAAGGTAAACCATCTTTCCATGGCCTCATAGCTGAGAAGTGGAAGAGCTGGCATTCAGTGGCAGGTGGGTCAAGTCTCTTCTCCCTGTGTCATATAGCATAACCAGCCAAGAGTATCTAAAATTCAGTTGAAGGAATCTCAAAGATTCCTTCAAGATTCTGTAATATAGGGATTTCAGACAGTGGCCTCATATCCTGGGCAGGTGTGGATTTTTTTTAAATTGTGGTCCTAAATCAGAACAGGAAATGTGTAACAACAAAAACTTTGTTCCCTTTTCTAGTTTGTATTGTTATGGAAACCCAGTAATAAAAATCCTAATCATAATATAGGTCTCATATTTCGTGCATATTATCTCCTATTGGTTCTTCTAACAGCCCCAAACAGTGGACCAGGCAGGGACTTAACCCTTGTTTTTAAATGAAGAGGCGACCATTCAGAGTGCTTATGCAAAAGTAACAGTTGAAATCACAGCCTCAAACCTGTGCTTTTGAATATTACCTCTTGTGTTCCTTCCATAAACTCAGTCTCCCAGGGCCTTCCTAAAGGAGCTTTCAGATGGAATATAAAGCGAAATTGTACTTTGTGAAAAACATATTTTTTTGTTAAGCATCTAAATTGGTATCTAATTTCATTGTCAGTCTTGTATCAGGAATTATTAAAAACACTATTTTTTTTTCTGAAAAAAAAATTAGTAATCAACTTATTTAGGTAA
Organism: Lontra canadensis; assembly: GCF_010015895.1. Lineage (NCBI taxonomy): Eukaryota > Metazoa > Chordata > Mammalia > Carnivora > Mustelidae > Lontra > Lontra canadensis. The sequence goes on from NW_022631001.1 coordinate 19,012,580, forward strand.
AAAATATTATGCACTAACAAATCACTTGACATTTTCTTAGCCTAATCTTCTGCTGAAATTAGTGCCATTATATTAAAATAAGTAAATAATAGTTAATTGGAATTTACATCAAAAAATTTTTTTAATGTGCAACCTATTTTTAAAAAGTCTAATGAGTAAATCCTCATCCTTGTTGACAAAGATTTGTTGAGCACCTACCGTAAGATCTTGTAGCACATCATGGGAATGAAAACATATAGGTAGGTTTATTAGAATATAGGTTCCCCTGAAAGCCACACTGACCACTGTCCCTTGCATAGATCTTGTGTTCAGATATCAATCAAACTGACAAATAATTAAAGGAAGGGATAAAGGACGGATACACTCATTAATTTGGGGAGAAAGGAAGCCTTTCTTCCTTTGCTAGTGTGTGTTACAGTTGCCTGACAAAAGAGATCCCTAGCAGGAGGCATGGAAACTTCAAGCCTTCCTTTGCGCCTAGCACAGTATATAGCACTGGGATTATACCCAGTAGATTGTTGCTGGATGAATGAATGGGTGTATACATGTTTCTGTCTCCTTCCTGTCCAGGGCCCTAGCTCTCAGAAGAACTCTTTCAGGTTTTGTCACGTGTGTTTGGTTGAAAGATACTGAGATTAGCCCTTCTAAATATGACTTCCTTCCAACCTCTAATCTCACTCTCACATGCTGCTCTTAGTCCTGCTAACCCACCAGGGCAAGGGAATTGCAAAGCAGATAGCATCATAAGGAAGCACTGGTGTTTGAAAGGACGGGCAGATTTGCTGGTTCCTCATTCTTCCTCAGCACACTGCCCCCCCCGCCCCCCCCCCAAAAAAAGCCCTTTGTCCTTCCCTAATTAGTTATGGATAAGAAAAGTAGATATGGCCTTTTTGTGGTCTTTAACGAATTAATCCCTCATGAAATCTCGTACTGTGACATAAAAACAAAAGGTTGCAAGCTAATTACCATCCTCATTATTAGAATCCAAGCATGGAAAAATGGCTTCTTCTGGGATTCCTTTGCCTTTTTTGTCCAGAGCTAAATCTCAGAGCAGGAAAGTGTTGGCATAGTAATACATTTCAACGCTAAAGAAGATAATGAGCAATACCAGGTGACTAGAACAGAAACTGCAGGTGATATAGAGGAATGTGGCAGAATCTTTGACTTCTCCTAACTCTTCAGAAAAACAAGCCATTAAACTGTTGTGGGGCATTTAGAGTATAATCAAGGATGCCTTAATTTGAGTTTGAAAGCTGACAGAATTAAATTACTGTGAATAAACAAAGACACATGTATTATCCTAAGAGGAATCATAAATGAAAAAGTAAAGGGAACCTTAGGAACCACAATCTCATCATCCACTAAGTGACTCACCAAAAGCCACACAGTTAGGAAGATTGTGTGTGCACACACATACACACACACAGTCATGCACGTGTGAGTTTGCATGTGTGTGTAATCATTATTCCTTAGAATAATCACATGAGAGAGGTACTGCCATGTCTACCATATCATCAATTCTGAGACTCATATCTTTTTATACTTTAACATCTTTGAATGGGAAATGAATCTTTAATGTCTTAATCTCTGTGGTTAACTGTCAAACTTCTTCCAGTGAAGTTTGCTTCTAGTAGTCACATGGGGACATTATCAACCTGAGCCCGCTTTATATTTTCTGCTTCAGAGGTTTTTGTTTTCGTTTGGCTTTTTGTTAGGGGTAGGGCTGTGCCGGCATTGTAAATCTGGAAGGCGAAGTGACCTGAACACTTAGGATTCAAGTTCTAAAGAGAGATTCCCCCACCACCAAACTGTGACATGCACACTTCCTGGATGCCTTTCGTTATCTCCCTGTACCAAAGGCATAGCCAGAGATTTATGTGGGGGTTTTCTGTTAGATTCCTTAGGTTGGCATTTTTCTTTCTTAGTGCAACATAAAATAACTATGTGCCAAAGATTCAAGAAGAGCAGCATTGTTATCCCCCTTAGATCCATGAGGAAGTCAAGGCCTGGAGAACTTAAGCAACTTTCCCAATATCACATTAAAAAATAACATGGGTGGGGGGTGCCTGGGTGGCTCAGTTGGTTAAGCATTTGCCTTTGGCTCAGGTCATGATCTTGGGGTCCCTTCTCCCTCTATGCCTTCTCCTGCTCCTTCTCTCTCTCTCTCTCTCTCAAATACATAAATAAAATCTTTTTTAAAAATAACATTGGGATTGAAACCCAGTTCTTCCTGATTCCATGTGCTTTCTGGCACACCAGGCTTTACCAAACACAACTGTATGACTTTAGAAGAAAACATTCTCCTCTTTGTGTGTTTGTTTTCTCATGTACAGAATGAAAATATGTGGAGGAAAAGAATTTAGGAAGGAAGTAACATTTGTTAACTTACATATGTCTAACATGGGTGCTTATGCTTTTTTCTCATCCAGCAATCGAATTAAGCCTAACAGTTAAGTTTCCTTTAATCTACTTTGACAGATGATGAAATTAAGACAGACGGGTAGAAAAACATGTCCAGGACCACACAGAGAGTTATAGATATATACTATAGCCAAGAGTTGAACCCCATTAAGCCTGGCTCATGAGCCTTGCTGAATCATACTGGCTCTCTGAACTCTTGGTATGGTGCTCTTCCCTATGAGATACAACTCCTTTCTACAGTGTAGGAATGCCACAGTAAACTCCTCCTGCAATATTTGCTTGCCACAGTAATATTGTTGCAGGGTTCCCTGTTGTACATCATAAGTGCACATTGTCCTTTTTGCATATGGCTTGTTGGCTATTAGTGACCACTTCTGTCCCCCAGCTAGATTTGGCCACAGGCAGAGCCTAGGCAGAGGGACAGAAGAATCAGGAAGACAGATGGTAGGGTTAGCTTCCAGCCACCTGTCAAAATAATCATGGGCTTTACCCTTTCTGCTGTACCATAAAGGCCACTACTGCATGGGGCCAGGATTTAAGGGCCTAAAGTTTAGAAGTTATTTGAGTTCTTGGTCTCTGCCTTTTACAGATGTTCACAACTCTGGGAGCTGCTCTCCAAATTTTTATCTTTATCAGAATTTTTTTTTCCCTAGAAGTTAGAAAATTCTATCTGTGCTAACATTTTAGAACCTGCTTAAGAAATAGCATGATTCATGCATCAATCCTTACTCATGGATGTGCTCTTCCCTTAGCCAGACTAAGTCCCAGTCATGATACCATTTGAAATGCAGAACTCAAAAAAAGTTGCCGAAAGGGTACAGGAGGAGACGGGTTCCAAGAGGTACCTACCTGAGTTCATTGTGAAGGTGGCTTCTCTCAGGGACAGAGTCACATTAACCAAATACATGGAGATTGGTATATAAGATCAGAATACAAATGCATTAATCCACAATGACAGATACCAGTACCAGAAATTCAAGTCAGCATAGATCAGACCACAAACTCACCTCTCTTTGTGAGCAACTCCACAAAGTAGTTAATAAAAGGATACTTGGTAAAACAGAACAAGGACAGTCAAAAGTGTGATCTTAAATTTTATCTTGGCCAAAGCACTCTATATTCAGTGGCTAAAAGTGACTAAAACACAGATATCAGAGTTAAATGAACCAAGGATGGGAACTTGGTCCTGCTACTTCTAGCCATGTCACCTTCAGTGAACACTCTATTTTAACCAGGCCTCAGTTTTCCCACTGTAAAATACTAATAGCATTGTGTGCTATAATAGCAAGAAGACTCATATATTAAGGGCTAAGCACAGTTTTGGGACATATAGTCCCTTGGTTCTTAGATGTGGTAAGTCATTCTCAAAGTTCTCTAGTTGAGTTTACAACTCTGACGGCAGAGGCTGTGTTCACGCAACATCTCTCTGGATAGTATAATATGTACACACATGCTTGACCAGGCAAGCTTTGGTAGACATGGGATCAGAAACCATAACAAGTGTTGTCAGGTATCTCCACTTTTCCAAAAAAATGTCTCCAGGTTCTCTTCTACCCCAACAGTTCTTTCACATGCAACAGAGGAGTTCTCTCTCTTAGTTCACAGAGAAAATAGAATTCATTAAACTGTATCTCCACAGCCTTGTGCCAACAAACCATCAAACCAACTACAATTACTACAACCCCACTGAGCACTGCCTGCCTGCTTCCTCGCACTGGGTGAGAATCTGCCCCCATCCTTGACCTACTCTCCCTGCTAACTCATTCTCTTAGACTAGATTGTAGTAAATCTTCCCTAATGCTCTATCCCAGGAGATTTGGTGAAGGGGGATGGAAAAAACAGGCAGTGGAGTTTGTAGGTCTGGATTCTTGCTATACTTTCTCCACTGACTGATTGAGAGACCCTGGACAAGCACTGCCCATCTCTGGATAGTTTCCCTTCTAATGATAAGACATGATTTTTGTGGTCTCAGTTGTTTCCAGAGGCTAAGGACTGGGTTCAAATTCTAGCTTGATCATAGGTAAACTGGGTGTTCTTCATCACAGTATTTTTTCTCTCAAACTTCAATTTCCTTGCCTTTAAATTGGGATCATTAAATCTAGTTCACAGGTTTTCTTTTCTTTTGCTGTTGTTATTGTTCATGGGCTTTTGTCGGGGTTAAATAAAATCAGATGGTAAAGTAGTTGCTCAGTGAAAGTAATGGTCAGGTTGTCATAGACATGGTTGAAGTAGTAAGATTGATCTGCGAGGATATTGTAAGGATAAGCAGGTAAAACAACAGGTAAGGAGTTGGGGAAGGAGGGGAGGAAGGAATCAGGGAAGGAAAGAGGGAAGAGTTTGGAGAGAGAGAGTGTGTAGAAATGTAAGGAAATATAATTTAAGTCAGGGCTTTCCAGTTAAAGAGGCCACAATCCAATTTAGCTTCCTAAAACTTTGAGGTGGTGTGACTTCACCATTTAGTGAAAATGTGCATTATAAATAGGCATGTAAATGACTCAGCATGGGGGCTGAAAGTTGGAGGCAGCTTTTGGCAGAGGTAATAATGAAGTGAATCCCATTAGTGATGGAAAGGCAATTAAGAAAAACCTCAATGAAGCTCCAGATCTGAGCATTCAGCGGAAAGATTGGGATTTTGGAGGAAAAAAGGTTAAGCACCGGGAGGCTGTTTATAATGACTTTAATTAGATTGAAAATGAATTGTTTTGCTCTTTTTATCTCCCCTCAAGTTTGCTTTTTAAGTAACAGAGCATCTGTAACAACACTGAGGTGCATTTGTCAATTGCAGGGATCACCTGTAGGAGGTGGTTAGCGAATGGCAGGGATTTCATGATATGGTTACGCTTCCTTCAAGAACACGAGCATTCTAGTCATTTCCATCAACAAATCCCAGCACTTAGACAGTACAATTTGTTACTTAGGGGGACCTTCTTGTGACTTGACTATATTAACAGGGCACTTACTCCCTAGCAGGACTCAGGCTGAACATTGCCTTAAATCCGTAGAAAAATGTGACACAATATCCAGCCCAAATTATTGTTTAACATGGCACTTTGAGGGACAGGGGAGCCCTTGGATGTTGGTATTTAGAAACCTGGTAGAATAAAGGGAAGGTATTGCATAAATTACTTTTAATCTTAAAATTCTGTATCACGTTTGTTAATGTCAACAGAGAAATGAAATATCTACTATTGTTATTACAGATATTAGATGACAGTTGAAATTTACAAAGTGACACATCTTATGCTAAATTCAAGAAAAGATTTTGATTAAAGTACTAATGTCCTGTTATACACATAAGGAAACTGAATATCCACCAGGTTAAGTGATCTGCCCACTGTCTCATTGGATGGTAAATGGCAGAGACAGTACATAGACTGAAGCTTTTACATGCCTTTTGTGCACATTCCCTCACTATACCATCACTGAGTCATAAATGACAGCTGGATGTACCCATTAGAAGTGATCCTGTGCAGTAAGGAAGAAACAAATCCAGTGGCTTTTCTTATACTCTTCAGTGTATAATTAGAACTAGAGCCCAGCTGCAGAGGCCACTGAGGACACCTGACTAGGTATACAGGAAGGGAGAGTGGATCCTATTGAAATACTTTTCATTTCACTGTGGATCAAAAAATAATTTTATTATTGCAATGATTGAAAAGTATCAGTTATTGTTAGTTTTAAAAGTAACCTGGAGGTTGGACATCCCTTGCCCAGCTGGCAGATAAATTTCCATGGCAACTGATTATTAGGCAGAGATTGATTCTAGAGGCAGACAGTCTACAGAACACTGGCTGCACATTAGAATCCTTGGGGAGCATTAAAAAATACCGAGGCCTCGGGTCTGCCCCTAGAGGTTCTAATTTAATTGGTTTGGAATATAGTCATGGCATCAAAGATTTTTTAGGTTACTCAAATGATTTTAATATGCCACTTGGTTGAGAACTAATGGTATAGAACAAGATTTTTAAAGATTATGTATGGTCTATGTGATTTCACTACCTGGGAGAATTTCAAGGGGTTTCAGCTATTCCAGCCAGCCCTTCCATCCACCCATCCTTCCTTCCTTCCTCTCTTTCTTTTCTCTTTCATTCTCTCTTTCTCCCCTCCCTTCCTTCCCCTTCTTTATCCTTCCCCTCTCTTCCCCTCCCTCCCCCCCTCTTCTCTCTCTCTTCCTGCCCTCCCTCCCTTTCTTCCTCTCTTCTTTCCACAAATACTGGTCACTCATTTTGATGCATTACCTAGTGTCACCCCACCCATCAGTGTAGTTGAAATCTCCTCATCTCCCACCTGGAATATATGCCATCTTTCTAAGTGGCCTTCATGCCTGCTCCCTATAATACAGTCCCACCCATCTGGCCACATATTTCCTTAAAAAGGTTCACTGCTTAAAAGGTCTCAGTAAATCTCATTGATAATTACACAGAGAATAAACGGGAGACTTCGTAATATGGTACGCAAAGCTCTTATCATCTGGCCCACTTCATCTTCATTTGAAGTCCCAAAATAAGGAAGCAACACGTAATTTGATGCTGAATAGGAACAAAGACCAAGATCTGTTAATATCCAGGACAGTATGGGCACCATCCTGCCCAGCGTTTCACAAAACATTGGATTGGGTTTTGAAACTAGTAGTACTAAGAAATAAGCCAGTGACTGAAAATGCTTATGAATGCCCTGCAACTCAGTCATTAGAGGCCAATAAGTAACAACTGTTAATTATTCTCTTGGCAGAAGCTGTTTTTTGGTTTTTCTTCCTGAAGGAGTGAGGACATGGTTGGAACTCTTGATCTTTTCTTTCATTGGAAGGTAAGGGCAGTGTTGCAAGTGACAGTTCTTTTGAATCTGAACTTTTGGTCACGTTTTCTTCCTTTTATCTGTGGTCCTTTTATTGGAAAATACTATAGTAGGCTTCTCGCAAAGCCCTGAAAAATTTTCAGATCTGTTGTATTCCTGTGTTTTAAAAGAGACAATGTCAGGAGACGAAAATGAAATCTTTCTTTGAACACCACTGGTCACTAAAAATTATGTGATTTGATCTGATTCTTGGCTAGGCGTCAGAAGGAAACTTGCGATGAGCTCAGTCACTGGGGGGAAGGGACTGTGGTATGACAGTGGGCAGAGGCTAAATGACATCAGTTTGTCCTGAAGGATTTGGAGACTTGTGTTTGGTCTGGACAAGCTTTGACATTCAAAGGAGTTTGATTTGATGTATAGTCTTTCTTTCTTCCTTCTTCTTTTGTTTATTTTCTTCTTTTTTTTTTTTTAATCACATTGCTTTAATTTTTTAATCACATTGCAGCAACTGATCTCCCACAGCCAATTTGAAGTTTAGGACTGGGAACTGTAAGCTCCAGGGAAGTAAACAAAAGCCTAAATGAATGACTCTGATCCCAAAGAAAGAGATTAGAACAAAGTAGGAGATAAAAATAAATAAATAAATAAATAAATAAATAAATAAATAAATAAATTCAGTCATCTCTATTGTGTGAACAAGGCAGCAGCTGGAGAATGCTTGGGATGAGTTCCCTAAACGCATCCCAGATTATGCTACCAAACACAGGGTAGAAAGTGAAATGTAAATCCCATTTTCTTGGTAGGCCTGAAGCTACTACACACTCCACCTAGTGATTTGCAATGTTGGGCAACTTCATTGTCTCTGTGTCCTGGTGCCCTTTTCTGTCAACGGGATGTGATTGTAGCACCTCCCTCACAGACCTGGGAGCTGGGAGACTGAGGCCCAATATTGCCCTTCCTCCTCTCAGTGACCATCTGGCCACACTGAATGAGTCAGGCAAAATTGCATCCATTTGGTAATGTGCTTTCTGATTGTAAACTGTTTCTTGGGAACAATATTATAGTATAACAAAGTATACAAAAACATTAAACAGTATAAATTGATCATGCCAAATATCAGCTTTCTTTTCACACATTTGCTTTTTGAAATATGAAAACTAGCATCAATCCTCAGTGATATTAGTAAAATTATATGATTTTGTTTTCTGACAGTTTTCTTCTTACTTATGAGTATCAAATTTGGGTCTTAATTTTGATTTTCTTTTTCTTTTCTTTTTTTTTTTTTTTTACATTTTTTAATTAATTATTTATATTAACATATAATGTAGTATTTGCCCCAGGGGTACTGGTCTGTGAATCATCAGACTTACACACTTCACGGCACTCACCATATCATATACTCTCCCCAATCTCCATAACCCAACCACCCTCTCCACACACCCTCTCCCCGCAGCAACCCTCATTTTGTTTTGTGAGATTAAGAGTCTCTTATGATTTGTCTCCCTCCCGATCCCATCTTGTTTCATTTTTTTCCTTCCCTACTCCCCAAACCACCCCCACTCTGCTGCTCAAATTCCTCATATCAGGGAGATAATATGATAATTGTCTTTCTCTGATTGACTTGTTTCACTCAGCATAATACCCTCTAGTTCCATCCACGTCATTGCAAAAGGCAAGATTTCATTTCTTTTGATGACTGTATAGTATTCCATAGTATATATATACCACATCTTATTTATCCATTCATCTATTGATGGACATCTGGGCTCTTTCCATAGTTTGGCTATTGTGGAAATTGCTGCTATAAACATTCAGGTGCAGATGCCCCTTCGGATCACGACATTCGTATCTTTAGGGTAAATATCCATTAGTGCAATTGCTGGGTTGTAGAGAGTAGCTCTATTTTCAACTTTTTGAGGAAACTCCATACTGTTTTCCAGAGTGGTTGTACCAGCTTGCATTACCACCAACAGTGTAGGAGGGTTCCCCTTTCTCTGCATCCTCATCAGCATCTGTCATTTCCTGACTTGTTAATTTTAGCCATTCTGACTGGTGTGAGGTGGTATCTCATTGTGATTTTGATTTGTATTTCCCTGATGCCAAGTGATGTAGAGGACTTTTTCATGGGTCTGTTGGCCATCTGAATGTGTTCTTTGCAGAAATGTATGTTCATGTCCTCTGCCCATTTCTTGATTGGATTCTTTGTTCTTTGGGTGTTGAGTTTGGTAAGTTCTTTATAGATTTTGGATACTAGCCCTTTATCTGATATGTCATTTACAAATATCTTCTCCCATTCTGTCAATTGTCTTTTGGTTTGTTGACTGTTTCCTTTGCTGTGCAAAAGCTTTTGATCTTGATGATGTCCCAATAGTTCATTTTTGCCATTGCTTCCCTTGCCTTAGGCAACGTTTCTAGGAAGAAGTTGCTGCCCCTGAGGTCAAAAAGATTACTTCTTGTGTTCTCATCAAGGACTTTGATGGATTCCTGTCTCACATTGAGGTCTTTCATCCATTTTGAGTCTATTTTTGTGTGTGGTATAAGGAAATGGTCCAGTTTCATTCTTCTGCATGGGGATGTCCAATTTTCCCAACACCATTTTTTGAAGAGATTGTCCATTGGACGAATGTCCACTGCTCTGTCGAAGATTAGTTGACCATAGAGTTAAGGGTCTCTTTCTAGGCTCTCTATTCTGTTCCATTGATCTATGTGTGTGTTTTTGTGCCAGTACCATACTGTCTTGATGATGACAGCTTTGTAATAGAGCTTGAAGTTTGGTATTGTGGTGCCACCAACTTTGGCTTTCTTTTTCAACATTCCTCTGGCTATTCAGGGTCTATTCTGGTTCCATATAAATTTTAGGATTATTTGTTCCATTTCTTTGAAAAAAAAAAAAAGGATGGTATTTCGATAGGGATTGCTTTAAACGTGTAGATTGCTTTAGGTAGCATAGACATTTTCACAATATTTGTTCTTCCAATCCATGAGCATGGAATGTTTTTTTTCATTTCTTTATGTCTTCCTCAATTTCTTTCATGAGAACTTTATAGTTTTCTGAGTACAGATTCTTTACCTCTTTGGTTCTGAATATAGCTGTGATGTCCATCTGGTCTAATGTGTCATATAAAGCCTTTATTTCCTTGTTGATCATTTGCTTGAATAATTTGTCCATTTCAGTGAGGGGGTGTTAAAGTCCCCTACTATTATTGTATTATTGTCTATGTCTTTCTTTGATTTTGTTATTAAGTGGTTTATATAGTTGGCTGCTCCCATGTTAGGGGCATAGATATTTACAATTGTTAGATCTTCTAGTCGGACAGACCTTTTAAGTATGATCTAGTGTCCTTCCTCATCTTTTATTATAGTCTTTGGCTTAAAAGCTAATTTATCTGATATAAGGATTGCCACTGCAACTTTCTTTTGATATCTATTAGCATGGTAAATTGTTTTCCACCCCCTCCGTTTAAATCTGAAGGTGTCTTTGGGTCTAAAATGCATTTCTGGTAGACAGCATGTTGATGGGGTTTGGGTTTTATCCATTCTGATACCCTGTGTCTTTGATTGGGGCATTTAATACATTTACATTCAGGGTAACTATTGAAAGATATTAATTTAGTGCCATTGTATTGCCTATAAGATGACTGTTGCTGTATATTGTCTCTGTTCCTTTCTGCTCTATACTTTTAGGCTCTCTTTTTGCTTAGAGGACCCCTTTCAATATTTCCTGTAGGGCTGGGTTGGTGTTTGCAAAATCTTTTTAATTTTTGTTTGTCCTGGAAGCTTTTTCTCTCTCCTTCTATTTTCAGTGATAGCCTAGCTGTATGTAGTATTCTTGGCTGCATATTTTTCTCATTGAGTGCTCTGAATATATCATTCCAGTGCTTTCTGGCCTGCCAGGTATCTGTGGATAAGCCTGCTGCCAATCTAATATTTCTACCATTGTATGCTATAGACTTCTTGTCCTCAGCTGCTTTCAGGATTTTCTCTTTGTCACTAAGACTTGTTAAGTTTTACTATCAGATGATGGGGTGTGGACCTATTTTTATTGATATTGAGGGTGGTTCTCTGTGCCTCCTGGATTTTGATGCTTGTTTTATATTATATAATAATAAATTCTCTATTATAATTTGCTCCAGTATACCTTCTGCCCCTCTGTCTTTTTCTTCTTCTTCTGGGATCCCAATTATTTTAATATTGTTTCATCTTATGGTATCACTTATCTCTCAAATTCTCCCCTCATGGTCCAGTAGTTGTCTCTCTTTTGCTCAGCTTCTTTATTCTCTGTCATTTGGTCTTCTATATCACTAATTCTCTCTTCTGCCTCATTCATCCTGCAGTAAGAGCCTCCATTTTTTATTGCACCTCATTAATAGCTTTTTTTATTTCAACTTGGTTAGATTCTAGTTCTTTTGTTTCTCCAGAAAGGGATTTTATTTCTCCAGAAAGTGTTTCTCTAATACTTTCCATGCCGTTTTCAAGCCCAGCTAGTACCTTGAGAATCGTCATTCTGAACTCTAGTTCTGACATATTACCAATGTCCATATTGATTAGGTCCCTAGCTGTCAGTACTGAATCTTGGTGGGTTTTTTTTTGTGGTGAGTTCTTCTGCCTTGTTATTTTATCCAGATAAGAATATATGAATGAGAGAATAAAATACTAAAAGAGTGGCAAAGACCCTGGAAATATGTAAGCTAAGCAAATCAGAAGAGATCCAAAACCAGGGGGAGAAGAAATGGGGAAAAAAGAAATAAAAATTAAAAAATTAAAAAGAAAAAAAATTATATATTATGTTCATATACTATATATGATTATATATATACATATATATATATGCATATATATATATGACTGATGAATTAGACTGATGAATAGAACAGAGCCACCTACTTGAGTTTGGGTTATTTTGGTGTCTTAGAGGAATCTATCTCCCAAAATTTTAAAGAAACAAAAACTTACATATATATACAAAAATAAGGGTAAACACGATGAAGGGATGGAATATGACTGTAAAGATGAATCCTAAAAATGGAACTGATAAGATAAGTTTGTTGGAAATAGGAAAAAAAAAAAAAAAGAGGAGGGAATGTGCTCAGACTGGAGACTAGAACAAAGCCATGTGCTAGGTTAGGGTGTACTTTGATCTATTAGAAAAAATTGGATCCCAAAATTTTTTAGAAAAAAAAAAAAACCTGTATGTATATAAAAATTAAGGTTATACAATGAAGAGAAAAAAAATGTGACTATGACAATGAAGTTTTAAAAACTTTTTTTAAAAGGTATCATTAAGATAAACTGGTTAAAAAAGTGTTAAAAGAGGAAAGAGTAAAAGTTAAAAAAAGAATAAGAAAAAAATAAATTAAAAAAATTAACTTTGCAAGACTAAAGGATCATGGAGGAAAAGCCATGAATTCTATGCATTGCTTTCCCCTAGCTCTGGAGTTCTACTGTTCTCTTTGATCGTGAGCTTGGTCTTGGCTGGATGTTCTTGCTGATCTTCTGGGGGCTGGGTCTGTTGCAGTGATTCTCAAATGTCTTTGCCTGAGGAGGAATTGCACCACTTTTACCAGGGACCAGGCTAAGTAATCTGCTCAGGTTTGCTCTTGGAGCTTTTGTTCCCTGAATGCTTTCTGTAGAGCTTTGGAGGATGGGAATGAAAACGGCGGCCTCCCAATCTCTGGCCCATAGGAGCTGAGAACTCAGGGCCCCATTCCTCAGTACACCCTCAGAGATAAGCAGTCAATCACTCCTGTCTCCCTGGTTTCCGGCCACACTCTGTGCTCACCTGTCCTGTGACCAAGCATTTCTATCTCTGGTGCACAGCCCTGTTTGGAGTCCAAACCCAGCAGATTCCTGCCATGCTGCTTCTCCCAGAGGAGGAAGGTGAGTCTCTCCAGATCTGCCACTTGTGGGCTCCCTGCTCAAGGAGCAGTGGTCCAAGTGTGCCTTGGATCATGGTTTAAGGTTACCCCAATCTGAAAGCACACTCTTCGGCTCTGTCTCTGTAGTCAGCTTCCCCACTCTGATACTGGCAACTCTGCCACACTCAGATACCCACAGATCAGACACACAGATCTTTCTGTGACCCTGCAGGACCTGAGACCACACTGTCCCCGCAAGGGCTCCACCTCTGCTTATCCTCTGGCGTGATGTCCCTCGGTAGAGCAGACTTCTAAAAATTCTGATTTTGTGCTCCACTGCTCTGCCGCTTGCCAGGAGCCACCCCCACCCCCGACCATCCATCTTCCCATCACTTTGGATTCACTTCTCCACACATCCTACCTTCCAGAAAGCGTTTGATTTTCTGTTCCTAGAATTGCTGCTCTTCTTCTCTTCTATCTCCTGTTGAGTTTGTAGGTGTTTGGAATGGTTTGATAGTTCTCTAGCTGAACTCCTGGGATCTGATGTCATTTCAGCCTGCTACTCTTCTGCCATCTTGCCTCTCACTCTAGGCAGGTATTTTTTTATGTTGCTTTTTACTCTATGCAATCTGCCTGGGGAATCTCAGGCCCAAGGATTAAACCACTACTTGTCATTAATGATTCTTAGAGGTTTATCTCCCACAGAGAATATCTACTGATCTTCTGGCAGTCCTTAATAGGCACACCTTTTATAAGTGCATCCCACTGAACTCATCACTTTTGGTTTTCTTTAACTAGTTTTTGGACCTTTTTACTCTCATTAGCAATTTCCACCCAGAAAAGAAATGCAGTCAAGTGAGACTAGATTTGCTACAAATGAGCTACTACATATGGCACAGAAACTAATAAATACCCCAAGTGTGTTTGGAAGTATTTGTGAGAACTAACTGCATGGTTAACCTGAACAAATGGGCAGGAAATAGTTCTTTTAGCTTCTATGTGCTCTGACACAGAAAGGAGATGGGTATTGCCAAACCACCATTGCAGGTGAAGGGTGTGACCCCAACATTCACCCAAGCTTTAATTGCATTTCTTCTAGAGAAGATAGGAAAGCTTACAGGTGTCTAGATGATCCATCAGGATGGAGTTGGGCTGGCAGGTTCTAGCATCTTGAGAGGTCGTAGTGATTATGAAATAAAAAAGAATATAGGTGCACATTGCAGAATGTACAGGATATATATGTAAAGTTTGGGTTTGAGAATGAGAAAGTTAAGGTCCCCTAGGATGGGCATAGAGGAATCTCTAGGGAATCATGGATTGTCAGAAACCAAAGCAGTGTTGTGGACTACTGGACTGATTTGCTTTCTGGCACAATTACCGCATATTTATAAAAGGCCAAAGATGGGCATAGCATTCTTTAGGCTCATAGAGAGGAAGCATTAGATGAGAAACACTCTCATCTCTCTCTCTACTAGGGCTTTCAGTATGAGGCCAACGTGGTGGGCAAGGGAACCAAACTCAGAGACAGCATGGACTAATTTTTTATTTCACCCCCGGTCATAGGACCATGGTTCTCATGCTTCAGTGAGTATCAGAATTGCATGGAAGACTTGATAAACCACAGGTATGGAGCTCCACCCCCAGAAGTCATAATTGAGTAAGTCTGGGGTGAGTCCTGAGGATTTGCATTTCTTTTTTTTTTTTTAAAGATTTTATTTATTTATTTATTTATTTGACAGAGAGAGAGATCACAAGTAGGCAGAGAGGCAGGCAGAGAGAGAGAGGGAGGAAGCAGGCTCCCCACTGAGCAGAGAGCCTGATGCGGGGCTCGATCCCAGGACCCTGGGATCATGACCTGGAGCTGAAGGCAGAGGCCTCAACCCACCAAGCAACTCAGGCGCCCCAGGATTTGCATTTCTAACAGGCCCCAGGCAGATCCTGATGCTGGACCACTGATCCTGGGATCCACGTTTTGAAATAATCTTTCTCCTGTCTTTTCTCTTTCCCAGAAGTGTAGATATGGCCTAGGTTAAGAAACCTTTCTGCTAATCAGCTTAAGGAAGTGAACTCTCAACAGACTCAGAACTCCAATCTTTCACGTGTGAATATCTGAAATCTAGCTAAAACTCCAGAATAATTAGAGATAAAATGGAGAAACTTGTAGAGGTGAAGAAAATCATCTAGGGGCAGAGGGAGGATTTCAACCCATATATCTTAGCACCTGATCTAGGACTGTGTCTAAAACACTACTACTTATGATTGGGAGCTCTGAAACCAGTGACTCCTTATGGCCAAGATTATAATGAAAAGAAAACAACTACACTGTAACTCCATTCTAGTATAAACAGCGGGAAGTGAAATTAAGTTAGGGAAAGCTGATGGCCCCTTACTGTCAGTGAGAACATTGACAAATCTATTTAAGAGACATTCATTTCAAGCCTGGACAAACTCATCTCTCCTTCTTGTCTTTTTCTTACCTGGGCCATCTGGATGCATTCTGCTTTTCCAAAGACCTCTGGATATGTCTACTTGTTTCACTTTGTACAATATAAAATATAAAAGCAGATTTCATTGATGAGGAAAGCTAAATTTATGTCATCAGCAGCATCAGTAATGTTCAGGTTTATATCTTGATGCCATCTGTCTACTTGTGATCATATAAAATATTAACTTTTCTTTTTCCACATATAACTGCTAAAATAAGCAAAAACAAAATCAAACAAACAAACAAAACCAAGAGGAATGGGTATAAAAAGGTGTCTCTCTTATTGTCTCTCCCTAAACTATACCTTGGTTCATGCTTCCCCACAGATTCTCATCTTCTCCATGTTATTTTTTTTTTAATCACAATATATTTTCCCAAGATAATATAATCCTAAGGGAAATTCTGGTGCCAGCTGTTTTAATAAAGCATTTATTTCACCTCTGCCATCTTGTACTTGGATTGGCAATGAGGTATAGTAAAAGTGTCCCTAAGACAAAGACCTAAAGACTTTGATATTGAGTTGGGATCTTTTGCTAACTAGTTTCTACTAATATACCATTTATTAGATTCTCAGTCTCTTCATCGTTACATTGTAATTAATTACATTGACCCCAACCAGGATTGGAAGGAGGAGATTGTACCCATATAAAATTCTTTGTAAACTGTAAATGCTATAAAAATAAAAGGCATTGTCATTAGTTCTCAGTTAGGAATCAGTAGAATACTTTTCCTCTCCTTCGCTCTTCTCTGCCTCCTATCCAGACAACTTCGGCTTGTTGTCCTCCCTTTCGAAGGGATCTGAAATGCATTGTTGGTTTATTCCCCAGAAGCAATGAACACTTCCCAGTATAAGGAGCCACTTAACATACATGAACAGGCATTGGCACGGAGCTCAACACGGACTTCCTACACTGAGGTCCAGACAGAGGGTGATGACTCATCTTACTCTTCTGCAGAATTCTCATGGAGAAAAACATTAAGTCTTTTCTGCTGACTTGAATTGAAGGAAAAAGGAGTGGATTTTAGAAACTCTATAAGAATTTTGACTTGACTCTGCATTACTTAAAGGGGCCATATATTATCAAGGCAAGTGTAAACCTTGCCAATAGTCAGCTTCTCTATTAGTGCCATGCAGCCTACCAGGGAGAGGGATGGGAGCTTCCTGTCCATTATTTATTTGAATTATTGTGACAATCCCACAAATTACATATTGGTATTTTTACATCACCAATGCAACAACTAGATTTCATAAGATTAAATAGTTTGCTTTTAGTCATGGAGGCATTGAATAGCCGAGCCAGTCTTTGCCCACATTTTTGGGGTACACTGGATGGAAAGGCTATGTAGTCAAGTGGTTCAGAGTGCATAATGTGGGAGTAAATTGTGTGGGTTTCAGCTCCCATGTTGCAACTTAAAAGCAGTGTGCTTGAGAGTGTTATGTAATTTATGCATCATTCAGTTACCTTTATTGTAAAAAAGGGATGGTGTTATTTTTTTAGGGGTAATAGAAAGACTAAATGGGTTGAAACTTGCAGAATGCCCAGTGCATACAAACCCCTGATTCTAATTTGTTATTATTAGCATATATAGTAGTTTTGTCCTCTAAAGCTACTATAAAGTTATCCATTTATTCAAGAAAGCTTTACGGGACATCTTCAGTTTGCCAGGTGCTATGCTGGTAATGAAAGGTCCCAGTGATGTGATGATGACTAGGTGATGGCGTGATTTCACCTTTAGTTAGTTCCGAGTTTTGTGAAGGGTCAGAAACTATTACCATAACTTAAATTCTTCAAGAGAGTCATGATCATACAACAGTGAGGAGAAGGATGGAGAAATTAAATAGACTTAGCAAGAATCTGGCAAATCCTCACAGAATTGGTAGCTTTTAAGTTAGAACCTGGAGTGTTCATTCAGTGTAACCTAAAAATTGAAATTTTACAGAGAGACGAACCACATAAGTGAATCCATAGGCATACAATGACAGGCATGTTTAGAGAGTTTGCAAAAGGAGAAAAGCAATGAACAGAAGGAAACGAGAGGTAGAAATACAGTTGAGGTACATTGCAAGCCATGAGGGGGAATTTGTAATTAATCCTAAGAGCAGTGGAGGAACACTGAGTATTTGTTAAAGATTTGATTATTTAGAGAGAGACAGAGTGTGTGTCCTAGCTGAGGAGAGGGGCAGAGGGAGAGGGAAAGAATCTGAGGTAGACTCCTCCTGAGCACAGGACCCAGTGTGCAGCTGGATCCCAGGACCCTGAGGTCATGACCTGAGCTGAAAGCAACTGACTGAGCCACCCAGGTGCCCTGAAACACTGAATTATTTTAAGCAGAGGAGTGCCACCATCCAATTTTCATTTTCCCTTTAAACTTTTCTTTCTCTTTCACTTTCTACCACATCTCTTTCCCCTTTCCTTTACAAATAAGATTTAAGAAAGCTGATTGATTTCATAGACAATGTCACTAATAACAATAAAAAAAAATAGATGTTGTGAAAGTGTCAAGGGGAAGTTGAAAGTGGGCAGACTATATAGGGCACTCCCAGCAGATGAGAAACTGAGTTAATGAAGATTTGTCAAATCCTACTATGTACCAGGTATCATTCTATAAGACAGGAAAACAGTACTTTAACAAACACTCTTCTGCCCCTCATGAACCTTACATTCTGGTATAAGGAGACAGAAACTAAATCAGTAGGTAAAAAACACATGTATATTTACGTGTGTGTGTGTGTTTAAGATTTATTTATTTACTTGAATGAGAGTGAGGGCAAGCAGTGGGTGGGGGGGGGCAGTGGGAGAGGGACAATGTCCAGCAGACTCCCCCCACTGAGCAGGGAGCGAGATGGGGCTCAAGCTTATGACCATGAGCTCATGATCTGAGCCCAAACTAAGAGTCAAACACTTAATAGACTGAGCCACCCAGGCACCTGCCCCTGTGTGTGTGTGTGTGTGTGTGTATTATATCAGATAATGACATGCTGTAGATAAAATAAAAATGAATCAGGGAGAGGGGAGTTGGAGGGTTGCAATGTTAAATGGTGAGGTGGCTGGTAGCCAGGACAGGTGTCCCTCAGAAGTTGTAGGTATGATTTAAGCAAAGACTTGAGAATACGAGGATTGATCCACATTGATATTTGAGGGAATAACATTCCAGCAAGGGAAGCTGTAAGTCCCTGGGGTAGTAATAGGGACTATGAGCAGAACAGGTTTATTGAAGTATAATCAGCAAAGGAGAGGTAAATGGACTTTGGGGTGGATGGAAACAGATGGTGCAGAATTCTATAAACTGCTGTGAGAGTTTTGGCTTCTACTTTAAACGGATGTGATGGGCTATAAAAGGATGGCTCAAAGAATTTTTAAAAATTCCATAGACATAGGAAAAGACTGATTATTTTGTAACTACTAGTAGTCACCAAAGCAGCTCCAAACGTCCTTTATTGATAAATGTCCTGGAAATTACCAAAACCTATTTTAAATCTTTTAGCCAATCAAAAACAATGTACCTTAGTGAATAATATCCTTTGCCAGACCCTCACATCTGACAGTCAACCAAAGGACTTAGTCCATTGCACACATTCCTGAGTGCAGACAAACCAACAGTCTCACTCACAGTGATACTCTCCCCCTTACGTCAACCCTTCAATACTTGGAAAAGTCTACCACTCTTTGAAATCCTTACATATCGTAGTCTGACCAGCAGACTCTCTCTTACTTTAAGTAAGCCATAAATTCAGCTTTGTGACTTTGCTTGTTAGTTTGCTCCACAGATTAAATGGTGGTCTTGTTCTTAAAATTCATGAGGGCAGGAATGCTACAGATATGACCTATGGACACTCTCCCTTATGCATCTCCAGCCATACAGGATTGGGAGCTACTCAGTGCTTGAAAAACTCATGTTAGTGAGTTTGGCTGGGGAGACATGGCTGGGGGAGAGAAGTGTAACTAGAGAAGTGGTATTTGAAGTGAATTTGTAAAATATTGAGGTGGTAGTCAGCAGAATATTAATTGCATGAAGAGTGGAAAAGAAAATGAAAACTGAAAAATAACTCCAAGGTTTTCTTATTGTTACAAATGGATAGGTAGAATGGAGTGTCAATAATGGAAATAAGGAGCACAGGAAATAAAGCAAACTTGAAATGTAAAGAGACTCTTGGACATGCTGTGTTTAATGTCCATTCAGGATCACTAATAAGCTCTTGGAAATACATTGTAAAGTATTTCACTGCAGACAGATTTTAACATTGATGTCAGTGGTTCACGCATTTACAAGTCACTGAAAAGACATTTGCAATAATGAATGGAAGAGGGCATAGATGGATACGTAAATGTCTGAATAAGTGAATAAAAGTATGTGGGGAAAAAACAAATATTTCAAAGTTGGGCATACAATTGCTATTCCCACTAAAGATCCTAAAGTAGCTTTGAGGGTTAGTTTGCATATTTGGAAAAAAAAAAAAAAAGGAAAGGAAAACCATATTGTATTAGCAGCGCAGCCTCAGCCTAACCAAAAAGGAAAACACACACACACACAAACACAAACCTGTAAACCGAGTTAGACTTAACTGACCTTTGCTGAACATGCCTTCACATACTAGGTCTCAGTAATTCTATAGCATGTCAGTCAGAGTAGACTTGGACAGAGGAATCCAAAAAGATCCAAAACAGTTTTCATCTCCGTCTGTGAAAATTAGCCAGGGAAATAGCAAAAATGAACCAGTTGTATTCAGGCTGCCTCTGCAGCTTTCTGATGGCTTCTCTTGTGAAGCAGCCCATTCCCCTGCCTTCCCCATTGTAAGCCAATAAATGTGCACATGGATCTAAATATTCTCCATGAGGAATCAGATGGCTGGTTTTTGCTGAGCTCTGGAATTTCCGTGAGCAAATTGAGCAACTTCTAAATTGTTGAAGTTCTCACCTTTAAGAAAAAGGCAGGTTAAGTAGCTAATGTAGTAATCAACCCAGGATTTTGCAAAACTCTTAAAGGGATGCTTGTTAATCTCTTCTTTAATATATTCGTTCATTCAGCAAGTTTTTATTGAGTACTACCCCAGTGCTAAGTATAGGGAATACAAAGGTAAACAAATCATGCACGGTTCTTGCTCCCACGTGACTTAGTTTCATGATGGCCCCAAGGTATTTGTCAGTATTTACAATAGCTAGATGAATGTCATACATTTATCTATGACAGTCTCATTGACAATTTGCTTTATTGCCTTCTGGCTAAAATTTTATTCACTCAGTAAATTTTACTCAGTTAATATCATGGTATTTGTAGCTTAAAACTCAGGCTTTCAGAATGTAGATGTGTAGGGCTAAGAGGGTAACAGAGGCGTCCATGGCATACACTGTGTTTGGAGCCCCTGGATTATGTATGTAATTACATGTATGAGCAAAGTGTGCCTAGTGTTTAGGGACTTGGACTCCAGGATCAGGATAAAATGGGTTTGAAACCTAGATTCTCCACTGATTGGTTGTTTGGCTCTGAGCAATTCGCTTATCCTCTGCAAAAAAACCCCTAAATTTTATGTACCATTTGGTGGGATCATTATACACAAGTTATGTGGTTCCCCTACAACTCTGGAAGTAGACATTATGATTCCTTTGGACAGGTAAGGAAACTGAGATTGAGAGGAGATTACAAAAGACTCAGAGCTTATAACTGGTGGGTCAGGATGCAAACACAGGATTTTGACTTCAGGTCCATCTTTCTGTTTATCATCACACCATCTTTGTATCACTGGCATCTCATCTTTGTATCCCCTGGCATGCCTCGCACAGTGCCAAGCACTAGGTGGCGCCACTCCTCCCAGCACTTATGAAGAAGCAGCTCCTCCCTGGTGAGGAGGAACCTTACCCTCTATCCAGCTCTGTGAGTTTTGGTTTCCCTATCATGTTACTTTTGTAACACCAATTAATATTCCCCTTCTCTGAATTCCGAAACTGCCAAAGCCTCTCCTTATTGTCAGCGGATATCTTGGAAACCTCATTTTCAATGTGTTCTCTAATAACAGCAGCAATTATTCTTAATCATTATTTATACTAATTTGATGCTTCAGTGAGATTATGTATTATGCCTGTCCTTCCTAATTTTTTTCTTTTTATTTTTTTCTTTTTTTTTCAAACTGTAAGTGAGAATCAATGTAATGGATTGATGTCAAGTTTTAGGTAGCTATTAACATGACTAGGGTTATGTAACCTTATTACGTTGATTGTAGTTTCTCTTCTGTATCTTCAGCAAACTCTCAAATTGATTTTAAAATGCTGCTATTGACCTAAAGATTCTTAACAACAGGAGGTTTAAATGCCTTTCATTGTTATGCTTCCTGCTTATAATACCAATTACTGTTCAAAGTTTGTAGCAGGAAACTTAATTCCAGTGTAGATTTCAGTACAGAGTCAAGGGCTCCATGTCTCCTATGGACATAGATGGAGAAGAGGGGTGACCTGTCATTCAGTTCCAACTGTCACACCTGGAAGAAGTCCCCTTTCCCACATGCCTGTGGAGGGCCATCCAGTTTTTCTCAAATGTTGTTTAGGGACTGCTGACTCAAAGAGAGACAGGAGAGAACTTGGGCTAAGGGCTCAAAGGACCTGAGTCGAAGCCTTTGCTCCACTACCAGCTGATTTTGTGGCTTTGAGTAAAAGGCCTGATCTATTTGAAGTCTCAGTCTCGTGATTTGTAAAATCAGGATATTAGACTCCATCTCAGGAAAAGTAGTGTTTTCCTTAAATAAGAGTCAGTGCTTGAAGAGTACCAAAATTAAATACATAATTCATAATTGTGTGTATGACTGTGTGCTTGTATTTGTGTGTCACGTGTCTCTGATCTATCAACCTTCAAGCTGTGCCTACCAAATATAAGAACTGTGGCTCTTCCTCCTCCTCCCTCTGCTACCCTCTTCTTCCTTCTTTTTTTTTTTTTTTTCTTCTTTAATTTCATCACAGAAGGGTTCACTATAGTAGCTAGAACTTTAGCTGAAAGAGGAGGAAACCCCACTAGGTCTAGCTTGAAAAAAGAAGGGAATTAGTAGGTTAATACAGGCTTTCACAGAACAAGCACACTGTACCATTATTTTCATTTGTTCTTCTTTTCTTTTTTCAGGTAGTTGGTTCAAGTCTTTTCTTATATCGCAGATTTACGTTCTTTAAATGTTAGAATATGTGTGTTCCCAAGTTTTGTTCCTTTGAGGCTCAGTCACCAAGGACGTTCTGCCTCCATTTAGAATCTCAGCTAAAGACACTAGTTGCCCCACAGACCAGCCACTGGTCACCATGTCTATGCAGAAGGATGGGCTGGGATGGGACAGTTTTCTGAAGAAAGTTGATAGATGAAGCACCCTGTGGACAGACATTACATAACAAAATGGTTATAGAAGTGTTCATCTGACATTTCACTTTACCTTCTTTTAAAAACCCTCTCTTTCTACCAATCCGATTTTGTTTTGTTTTTCAAAAATGTTATGTTATACACAGTTCCTGTTCAACACGATGTTTTTAAATCTATTTCTTTTTAGACTCTGATGTTTTCCAAGTATTTTACAAATACTACATGCACTGCAATCATGCTACAGATTGAAGTTATTAGGTGAGGAAATTTCAGGTAGGCTTTTAAAGAAATGGTTCTGGCCCTTAGCCCTCCTGCCTGCATTTTACTGTCCTTTGCTCAAGTGCCCTCACTAGACAGTGAGTAGAGCCTTGCATTGCTCAGAGTTGCAGAGGCCTGTCTGCCTTTCTACTTTCAAAAACCTGCTAGGTGGGCGCCTGGGTGGCTCAGTGGGTTAAGCTGCTGCCTTCGGCTCAGGTCATGATCTCAGGGTCCTGGGATTGAGTCCCGCATCGGCTCTCTGCTCAACAAGGAGCCTGCTTCCCTCTCTCTCTCTCTCTCTCTCTCTCTGCCTGCCTCTCCATCTACTTGTGATCTCTCTGTCAAATAAATAAATAAAATCTTTAAAAAAAAAAAAAAACCTGCTAGGTTAGCATAGGAGATTCTATTTCCCCATCCTCCATGCTTGGTGTGGTTGTGGAAAGGGTCAGAAGGCATGGCCCCCACATAGCTGTGTGACCCTGTGCAAGTAACCTCAGTGGCTGGTTCTCTTATCTTCAGAATGAAAGAGGATGGCCATCCTGAGTGGCTCAGTCAGTTAAGTGTCTGCCTTCAGCTTAGGTCATGATTTCAGGGTTCTGGGATCGAGCCTGCATCAGGCTCCCTGCTCAATGGGGAGCCTGCTTCTCCCTTCCATCTACTCCTCATCACTCATGTTCTCTCTCTCTCTGTCTCTCAAATTGAAAACCAACAAACAAAACAAAATGAAAGGGGAAAAGGAGTAGACTTCTGCTTAACTTGTTCCATTTTTTCTAGGCATGTTAAGTGCTAACTTCACTCTAATCCTTCAAAATAGATAACAAAATTACTAAATCTTAGAAATCAAAGAATCACCAGCTACCAAGTAAAAAGAGCTCTAGGCTTTAGTCAGAAAGTCTGGATTCAGATTCCAGTTCTGCTTCTTATTAGCTTATTGGCTTAAACTGGAACAATTACTTTATATGTCTCATTCCAGTTTCTTTTCTGTAAAATGAATACAAGCAGACTTTCTTCAAAAGTCTCATGAGAGTAAAAGATAACCTATTATGCATCTGCAACAGTGTCTGTAGAGCAGTGAGTGCTTAAGGAATAGCTGTAGTGTTAATGTTAGTGCACGTGCCTTTGCGTGTGTGGGCATGTATGTGTGTGTACACATGTGTGTGCATGCATGTGTGCACCCACACATGTGTGTGCGTGTGTGTGAACACACCTATGTGCCTGTGTGAGTGTATTATTAAGGAAACAAATCTGGCTCCTGCTGACGCTGGCACAGCCCCAGAGCAGTGAGGATTTAACCACAAACCAGCACATACAGTAATTCACAGCATTTGACTTTGTAGCTTCTCTTATATAGCTCTTATTTGAAATGACTATTGTTTTTCTCTACCTATAAATACATAATATGTATGCTGTGGCTGTCCAGATGGACAGTAACACAGTCTGTTTCTATATCTCATTTTCAGTTCTAGAATAGGAGTGCCATTTATGGGGAGTGGCTTTAACCGGGAGCCCTCATTTTTGAGGAACAAAAAGTGAACTTTTAGTATAGCTGTTCTATAAGCCATACCAAACCAAAAATATACCTCAATTTGGGGTGAATATTTACGTGGACATGTTCTGCAAATACAATGATAGATGGTTATTTTTCTCAATTTATATTGATCCATGTAACTCATTTAATTATTGATTAATAATTAATTTTCAAGGACTGAAGTAGAAATTAGAAAAATGATACAATACCCCAAATTATTCAATTGAATATTATTAATTGAGCATTCAGTAATTATACCATGCCACATGAGTCCTTCCATGATACTTTATATGTGTTTGGTCTTTAATCACTATAATGGGATCTTTGCTATAGATGGTGGCTCCACTGATAAAGAAAAGTTAGAAAGGTAAAGTTTAGAATGTTTTCAAAGATTAGTGAACTTGCCCAAGGCTAGAAAGATAATAATGGCAGGGCTACTTTCTCAGGTCTATCTGGATACAGAGTTCTCAACCACCATGTTAAATAGTACCTCTCTGTATTGCAATAATCCTGTGATAAATTGTATTAGGTCTTAAGGATATAATACCTTAAGGAGGTTAGACTCTATAACTGTACTACCCACTATGGTAGGATGTTGAACAATTGAAATGTTGCTAGTTTAAATTGAGACACGCTGTAAGTGTAAAACACAATGCATTTTGAAGACTGTACAAAAAAAAAAAAGAGCATAACATACCTTATTGACAAGTTTTATATTAGTTATATGCTCATATGCTATTAGTTAAGTAAGATATATTACTAAAATTCACTTCATCTGTTTCTTTTTTTCTTTTTTAATAGAAATTATAAAATTACATATGTGTCTTGCATTTGCCAGTGGGGGTTGAAGAGGCAAAGTAAACAGTCAGTTTTAATGCATTTTGAATAGTTTCAGAAGACACAGCACATGGGAAAAGCCTAAAGAATCATGAAGTTTCCTGAGAGAGATGTGAGCTGCAAGTGAATAGTTAGTACCGAGATAAAAAGAAGCAAAAGGTATTTCAGGAAAAGAAAAGAAAATATTTCATTCAGAAGTGAGAAATAGCCAGCACATTTAGGGAACATCAAGACATTCAGTTAGGAGCAAAGAGTAGGAAGACAGACGTGGCAAACGCCTCTCGGCTTATAAAAGGAGAATTTTTATTATGAAAGACTGGGAGCTTCTCAGTACTGGGGATTTTGAATATAACAAATTCCACATGTATCTGTGTAAAGAAACTTTTTCCACCAAGCAAATACTGGCCCTTTCGTCACAGCCACCCTTGACCTCATTAAAGGATATTAAGGAAAGCTACTTAGTAGTGATATTGATTAGAATTTTGGACTTGCATAAATCATATCTTCTGCTTTTTGTCAAATACATTTCTTGGGTCTAGTTTTCTTTCTTTCTGTCTATAAATGATCCAAGCATAATTAAGTTCTTAAATCAGGTGCACACACACACAACACACTCACCCAAACAACTATTAAAATTGAGATGTGTAAAGATGTTGGAAATCAATATTGTATATAATTCTAGAAGCTTCTCTCTTGTCTTCCATTTGAGTGCCTTAGCACACACATTTCACTCCAGTGAGGAGGCATGCTAATACTCTTCTAAATCTGGGATAGAGCAGGACAAGCCCATTATTTTTCACAAGAAATCAGGAAAGATCCTGCTTTTTGGAGTGTCCTCCAAGAGGATACACCTAATCAGAGAACCAAAAAGCTTTATGGAGAGACATTTCTGTAGGAAAAAGAAAGTCAAGAGATCAGGGTAAGCAGTTTATAAATACATTTTCTAAAGCCTTCTAAAAGAGTAAGTTGTTTCCCAATGAGTGTCCCTAAAGCACTTAATTCTTGCTTCCAGCCTATTCACTTCTGTCCTTATATAGCAATTCTTTAAGTTCTCACAATTATCAAAACACTTAGGATATCCCCAGTGTTCCACAGATACTTATATGAGTGCAAGAAAACATGAATGAATGAATCAGACAATCAGTCAGCTAACACATTAAAATCCTGGCTCTATCTAGAACTTAACTAAGTATTCTTGAGCAAGTAACTATATGTTTCTGGATCTTTTTTGTTTGTTTGTTTGCAAATAGTGTGACCAAAGAGTTTCCTTATAGACTTAATTTTCTGTGGTCCTATGCATTCAGGTTTATAAATTTGCAAGACTCTCTTTCATCTCTTCTTTAGCTCAATAATTAAACACACACACACACACACACACACACACACACACACACACAATAAAATAAAAGAAAAGAAGAGCAGTAACCCTCCTCCCTGCCAGATTTGAAATCTATTTAGTAAGAAAAGTATGCCAATGACTTTTCTCCCTTTCTTTTATTCCGAAGCCCATCCTTCCATGAGCAAATAAACAGTTTATCCATATGGTTTTCCGTTTTGTTTTTTTTTTAAGATTTTATTTATTTATTTGACAGGCAGAGATCACAAGTAGGCAGAGAGGCAGGCAGAGAGAGAGGAAGGGAAGCAGGCTCCCTGCTGAGCAGAGAGCCAGATGCAGGGCTCCATCCCAAGAGCCTGGGTTCATGACCTGAGCTGAAGGCAGAGGCTTTAACCCACTGAGCCACCCAGGCACCCCTGGTTTTCACTTGTTGAGAATATGTTTTAAGTATATGTCCTTAAAGCTATTTAGGTATTTTTTTTAAATAGAGGGAGAGTAGAAACATGAAGTCACAAAAAATGATCACTTTATTTTAAAAGACTCTCAAGAATTTTCTCAAACTATGTAGGCATATGCCACCTCCATGTTTCAAATAAAACCTAGAACACAAACACTCAGTACATACCACTTGATAACATGTGAAGTGAAACAGGTATACTTGAAGGGAAGTTTCCCTGTATTTGTATGCAGCTTTCTAAATTATTGTGTATTTGTGGAGTCCCTAAGTGAAAGCATTTTCCATTTTCATTTATTCTTCCCCAAAGTTCCTTGGGATAATTGTAACTAGCATTTATTCAAGATCAATTTTAGAAGAAATAAGTTACTTTCTATAAGACACAGACTTGTGAAAAATATCTTAAGTCACTCTTTTTATGTTGACTGTTTCCGAATTCAGAGCTGATGTTATTTTATACACTGCAATTAAGTTGAAATGGTGATATAGTGGTTTAATACCTTTTATGAAATTGCCATACTTCTGACATATCACATATTTTCATGCTCTGAAAAACTCTAGCACAGTAAATTACTGTGCGAATCACATAGCACCTATTTTTTTATAGAACAGAAATTTTCATCAAATTTATTTATCCATTCAGTGCACATTTACTGATCAACTAGGATGTGTCTAGATGCTTTAATATAAAGATGAATACTAGAGCTTCTGCCTTCAAGATTGTACTCTCTCATAGGGGATGTGTGTATGTATGTGTGTGCACATATCCATACCACAGACAAAGAGAATATTAAAATAGTTTGTTGGATAATTGATAGAAATTGGTAGATGGGCAGAGAACTGCATTATTTAGAACTTTCAGAGAATCAGGAATCAAGACAGCATTAGACATACAGGAGATATATTGAGGGAGGATTGGGATAAAGCTTTAGATCAGGATGCAGGTCTGATGCCTGTAGAAGGAGAGAGAAAGAAGACTTGAGATAGGAGGCATCTCTCATTGCATCTGAATTCTAAAAAAGTTCATTCAGGACCATGGGGAATCCCCAAACCAAAGTCTTTCAGTGGAAGAGTCCTACTTTTTGTTAGAATAGGCCTGCCGTTATACCACATATGTGTTCTGTCTCTGGCTGGGAGCAACCTGCACAAAGCATGAACTTGACAGGAATGCACCTGTGAATCCAAAGGGGCAGAAGCTGTGGCTATCAGTCAAGCAAGCTCTCCAGAGCTGGAAATGTGAATGGCTCATTTTCATGGTGGATCCAGATATTTAGACCATTATAGGAGATTAGTAATATCTTCCTAAAAGAGATGTGATATCTCTGTGATTTAAGAGTGGATACAGAGATGCTCAGATGAGGGCTGATAAGGGGCAAGTTATTCCAACAAAGAGGTAGAGTTCAAGTTAAATCACAGAGGAATGGAAGAGCTGGTTATGGAGTTAGTTATTAGCACTTTGATATTGGTAGAATGTGAAAAGTAAATAAGGCAGGAAGTGGTAGAACGTGAAACTGGTGAGGTCAAGCAGAGGCCAAATAAAGAATGAATTTATTTTGCAATATAGTTATCCAGTGGGAAATGAGGAGCCATTGCAAGGATTCAATCAAGGAATGTCATGATTATATATGAAATTTACTAAATCAATACAGTAGCTGCTGAGAAGGATAGACAAGAATTGGGAAAACTAGATCCATTTGAAAACTATTTTAGTAAGGTTAGCACCTATATCAGGACAGTGGTCAATGGAATGAAAAAGACAAAGGGTACATGATATAGTTAGGATGTAAACCACATCAGATGCGATTGTGGAATGTGAAGAAAGATTTGAGGATGATTTACAGTGGTGTGTCTCAGATGTCTGGGTGGATGATGATATTAATAACCAAGTTGAAAAAAAAAGTAATAAAGAAGTGGTATCAACAAGTGTGTACAATGCGACACAGTCCGTTGACTGAGTACCGAACTTCGAGTAACACCAGTTTCCTTAGATGGAGAGAAGAGAAAGAGCCAAGGAAGAGATGTCATTAGGGAGATATGAAGGGACTTCCGATGTGGTAGAAATACAGTATTTATAGGAGCATTAGGTTTCAAGAAGAGCAGAGTGCACCGTGGTATACAGTGGTGCAGCTAGAGCTGCTAGTACTGCCTTGTGAGAACTGATCATTACATTTTTAGAATTTTACAAGCCAGTTGTTAAGTGTAGCTGTTACTAAAAATTGAATGATATAAATTTAAAGTAAATAATTTTAAAACAGAGGTAATGAATATTCACATCTTATTTTCTAATTATTTTACTCAATTTTTCTATTATCTGCAATCTCAAGGTTATTTATGTCTCATATCTGTAATGATGAAAATACTATAAGAGTGTGCTATTGCATTTCTCTTCCCAGCTCCATTTTCAGTGATATTATATTGAGAGCTTGAAATCAGCCATGCTAGGAATATTTTTATCATGGGAACTGACAAATGCTCCAAGTAAAGGTTGTTTTGTCTTGTTTTGTTTTCTTGGAGAGCCCTCTATTGATGGGGATCTGGTCATGGGTAGTCTAGAAGTGTACTTTCACCTTAGATGCATGGGAGCAAATGGTAGTTCCTTAGATACAAGTGTTGCCTTAGAGCATTGGGCTTAATTCTCAGGAATGGATGGAGACCAGCTACAAGAGGTTTGAGTTTGCTATGGGCTCTGGCAAGTGAATCAGTAGGCAAGATGAGACCAAAATTACCCTAGAGATTTGAAATTATTAAAATATTTTGGATAAATGAGCTGTCCTATGTAGAAGAATACTTATTTGTCTTCTGGGCTTGGAGAGAGCACAAAGTATGGGTATAGATAGTGTAGTAGGAGTGAGGTATTAGTAGGGAAATGAAGCAAATGGGGTATCGGGTCCTTAGGTATCCCCAGTGAAGTAAGAGGCTTAAGTCCCCTTCTGGAACTGAGTTAAACCAGATTGGAATAAAATCAAGTACTAATAAGCATAAGGAAAAGGACTGATGGGCATTGCCAAAGACTCAACTGAGAGCAGAGGCCTTAAGAATACATGGGTGTTCATCTGCACAGCTGGACTTCTGTGCTGAGGTGTATGTGTGGAGAAGGTGGATGACAGTACTCATTCAGGGTGAGATGTTTTGGGTGAGGAAGCGTGGAAAGACTGGAATGAATGGGATTTGAAGGTGCTGGAGTGAAGCATCTTCTGACACAGGTCCCAGATCAACAGAAGATCTGGAGTAGCTAAGAAAGGTCAGAAAGAGATTAAAAGCCCCACAGAGAAAAAATGGTATTCGACTAGAGATTTTCTAAAAAGCCATGGAAACCCTGGTCTGAGCAAGAGCAGGTGCCAGATTGCAGACTCCCAGGACAGACTTGGTTGTTCATATCCATGAGAGATCCAATTAGCTTAGGGGCTCCTATTCTGTAGAGGGTAATTCAGGTCCCTATTTCAGTTTGGAACCTGGGTCACAGAAAGGACTAAAATACAGACAAAAGAAGCCCCAGTGAGAAGAGAGAAGAGGACTCTCTCAGATCAGATCATCATGGGGTTAGGTTCTTAATAGTCAGATTTTGGCCCAAAGTTTGAAGGAAGTGCTTATGAAAGGATAACTGATGTTTGTGCTCTATACCTTAAAGTGACCTATGACTGTAAATACCAGATTCTAAAATGAAGTAAGTGAAAATGTAGACACACACACACACACACACACACACACACTTTTTAAAAAATGACTTCATGACTACACATCACTTCAGAATCTTGAACTGTACTGGTCTGGACCTGGAATGGGAATCAGGAGAACCAACATCTGCAACTCTTTCAAAGCTGATTCCCCTCTTAGTCAGAAATCAAGCTGGTAGCATAGGAAATTCAGATCTGTATGCCTGGCCTGATTTTCTCATTAATTATAGTTTAAATAAATTATCTTTCTTTTTTAGGACTGGTTCTTTTCTGAAAACAAAGAATTTGAATGACATGACAGCCTTGTCTAGGGATCCTATGAAGTGAAAAACAAATAAACAAACAAAAACCTCAAAACAATCTCAAGCAAATGAGGTTTCATTTTTTATATTATATATTATATTATATTTATATTATATATTATGTATTATATATTATATATTTTTATTTTATATTTATATTTATATGTATATTGTTTGTCTTTTTTGAGATTTTATTTATTTATTTGACAGAGAGACAGTGAGAGGGGAATACAAGCAGGCGGGTGGGAGAAGCAGACTCCCCACTGAGCAGGGAGCCCGATGCGGGGCTCAATCCCAGGACCCCAGAATCATGACCCGAGCCAAAGGCAGATGCTTCAGTGACTCAGCCACCAGGCGCCCCTCAAGTAAAAGAGGTTTATTTGAAAAGTACAGGAAAAGTTTGTCAAATTCTTTAAAGGTGGCATGACTGCATCTCAAATCATGAACTTGTGTGTGTGTGTGTGTGTGTGTGTGCATGTACCTGTGCCTCTGGGGCCACTTGTCTCTCGTTTCTGCCACTCTTTTTGTCTCTGCTTCATTTGCCCTTTCCCTCTGCAGACTGTTTTTTTGTTTGTTTGTTTGGTTGGTTGTTTTTTTTTCCCCCACTGGTTTTCAGTGACAGACATTGGCTTTAACCTGTGAACCTGCTGGGGCATAATGGCTCGAGTTCCCAGAATCCTTTGTACATGTTTTTCTTTAGATTCCTATACTGAAGACGGGAAGAATCTCACTCACTTAGCTTGGATCAGGTGCTCAAGAAGATGTGGCATGGTGGCCAAAAATCATTGGACGCAAACACACCTGAATGGAATCATGGAAGCCCTTCCCAAGAAGGAGGCATGGACTGGGCACACTCCCTCAACCTTTTACACAGTAGCCTTCAAGCCTACTTTATTTCCTAAATATTCACAATCATTTGACTCTTCAAACCTTTTCATAGTTTTTTGCTAAGTTTCTACTAGATACTCGTAGACGTATTACTCTATAAAGCTCTTTAATACATTGTCTTTCCCTGTTACAGAACATGTCTCAGGAGCTTATGGGTTCCCTTTGTTGCTGTCCTCTGTGTAGTACAGGGTTCATCTGGCACAGAATCTGTGTGATGTAAATGTGGATTGTTGGCTTCATAAGCCCTTCCTTCACAATGCAGTCTCTAGAGCCCTAAGTCCTAACAAAGACTTCTACTGCCCTGAGCTCCTTGATTTCAAAATACTCAGTTGGGTTACTATATTCACTGGAAACACACAAATTATATGTGAAGACTGGGTATGTGTCAAGCCATAGCCAAAAACAACAGAACATGAGCATAGAGACAACTGGTGAGAAAGCCACAGAGGAAAAACTCATGGGAGAGTTACAGGCTTTGAATTCTGTGCCAGCCTCTACCTCCCCCCGACCTTACGAACATTGCCTTTTTCTCTTCTTTTCTCTTCTGTCTCATCAGAATGGCCACAACCAAGTGTATTAACAGTGCTATTATAGAAGGAATCAGGGGGTGATCTAAAAGTGCAGGAGAAGGACCCCTAAGTCAGCTAGGGGTAGGTAGGGATGTTAGGGAAAATAATCTAGAGGAAAAGGCCATAAGTCTCTGTATTTATCATAACATATGAAATGAGCCTTCACTGCTGAAGCTGGAGACAGAAATCATAGAAGCTGGGCATATTATTTTAAACATGTTTTCCCTGTGTCAGATTTCACAGGACATGGGTCACCTTCTCCCCATTTTCCCACCTCTCCTGCCCACCCATAGACATCCCTCACTCCTGCAGGCTGCTTTACAACAAATCCTGGTCTAGATGAAGAGGGCAATCTCCCAATTACCCAGACTCCCCATGGGCAACTCCAGAGCAAGTTCAAGCTTGCTTCTTGTTCTTTACTTGATAAATTTTGACAGCATGTCAGCTTTGTCCTCTCTTCAATAGCCATCAAATATTGATGGGTGGAGCAGGTGTGCTTCCTGGGGTGCCAATAAAAGGATGGTCTGAACTTCAAGTCCTTTTCAAGAACATAATTCCACTATCCTCTGGATGGAAACATGGAGCTGTCTCTCTCATGTCATATTACAGTTCTGGAATGACAGAGTGATAAGCTGGCTCCTGACAGACACCTGGCAAGCCAAGCTGGGGCCCAGAATTGTGGCACAAGCTTCCTTAAGGCCTCTGTAATTCATCTGCTAAAACAGAAGTGTAACTATTCCCTCTAGGGTGTCTTAGCCGGGGCAAGGATCAGTCTGTCCAAGGCACTGCTTGGAAATACGTGGGGTACTTCTGGTTGTCTTGAAGAAAAAGGGATTGCTGCTGGCATTTAGCTATCCAGAGGCCAGAGCGCCATTCCTCACTGTGGAGAATTGCACCAGAGAAAATGCCAATATGATTTTGTAGCTAAAATAGGCTTGATCTCCTGGGACATGCACAGCAATGCCTGAGACCCCCTTTCCTCCACCCAGATCCTGAAGAGGTCACCAAGCCTTCTGTGAATCATCTTAATCAGTGGTCTTCCAACCATTTAGTTCACACACTCTATGGAGAATTAAGAAAAACAGCTACATATCCCCTCACACATTTTTAGTTGACATCTACAATTTTTCATCATAAGTGTAAATAGTTGCAAAGGATGTAACTTATAGCATATTGTAAAAAACTAACATTTAAATGTAAAACTGTTATATCACTCTACTAAATGTAGTCAATGGAATCTAAATACTAGGATGATTTTAATACCCACCATCCTCCATTTTAAAAATACCTGAAGAAGCTTATATATAACAGCAAGAAATCTCACTTTGTCACTTTTTTCCCCTGAAGTTGTATTTCCAACCCATTCCCCCCCAGAATTATATCTGAATGTATTTGTTATGCTTCAAAGTCTTTTATTGATCAACCTATCAGATGTATCTGAAACAAAAATACATATGTAAATTAGATTACTCCCATTTCCTGGGACATAAAATTCTAAGTGTTAATTTTTTCTTCTAGATTGAGTTACTATTACAGCCATCATTTATACATTGATCAAAACTACATACATGTATTTTTTTAACATTAGCAAATAATTACTAGAGATAAATACAGATTTTTATGAGAAGCTCATCTGAAAGAGATGATTTTTTTTCGATTAGTGCACATATCCATGGATGAATGTTATTGAAGGATAGAATAAAATAGGATTCAACATCAGTTTTCTTCTTATTCTTCTATTTGTTTTTCAAATGTAAGCAATTAGAAAACTGTTTTCACATATATAAGTTGGATGGGAATAGACAGATTTAGTTATAGCAACTTTCCTGATTTTTTAATCTCCTTTTGATTAATATCCCAAAGATCATAGCAAGCTCTTTCATCAAAAGTCATTTTAGTGATACATAGTTGTCACTTTTATTAGACCTCTTTCCTAATGTCATTGAGAGCAAAAGGAGCACCCCCATTGCCAAAGGGTTTATTACCTAGGCTCTGGCCTTTCTCTTCTGCAACTCTTCACCAGTCTTTTAAATTATCTTTCGTTTGGTGGCCCTGAGCTGTTTCCTGCTAGAGAAGTAGGCTAGGGTAAGTGAGAGGCCCCATTTCTTTTGTAGAGAAAGGGGTTTTCTCAAGGAAAGGAAAAATAAGAGAACTTACCTGATGTCTCCCTTAATCCTAGGAGTTTGCTTAGACAGTTAGGGTTTAGGAAGGATCTGCAGGGAAGTTGTAACGAAAACAGCTGTGTACCCTACTGCCTCTCTCACAGGTTGGTTTTGGGTTTTTTTGTTTTGTTTTTTGATTTTGTTTTTGTTTCTTTGGTGACCCAAGGATATACAAGCTGTAGGTTAAAATTTCCTATGGTAAATAAATGTAAAATAATCCACTCTCTCTACTTTATCCTCATATTCTTTACTCTGTGTAGACTTTTGTCATCTCTCATCCAGACCGGGAGTTTTTTAATACATTAAAATACAATGTGGGCTATATATGCAATTTTAAATTTTCTAGTAGTCATATAAAATAGTTTTTAAGGCACTATTGATATTTATTTAACCCATTATATGCAAAATATTATCATACATGAGTTAATAGTGATATATTTTTATATCCCTTTTTATATTTCCTTGCATTTAAATCTTTGAAATCCAGTGCATATTTCACATTTATAACACATCTCAATTAAAATCAGCCTCATTTTAAGGGCATAACAGGCACTTGTGGCTGCCCACTACCCTATCTCACAGTGCAGCTCTCTTGAGTGATGAAAAACGCCTACATTTCTCTTCAGTTTTAAAGGACTCTCCATTTTCTTTGATACAAAGTCTAAACTCCTTAACATAGCTTACAATGCCTGATGATGAAGTCCCTGTTTATATCTCTAGTTCCATTGTTCACTTCTCCAAGTTCCAAAACACTGGAATATTCCATGCTCTTCACACCCATTTCTCTTTCTCATTTGGTACTCTTTTCACAGATTCTGTCCTCCTGTGCCTCTTCCACCCTCACCATATTCTTTGAGGTTTAATGCTTGGCACAGAAGCTGGACTAAAGAGATTATTTAGTGAATAAGTTATTTATTGAAAATATCTAATGAATAAATCTATCCTGCAAAGGTGGGGGGATAGCAATTATAGTTCTAGAAAGGGGGTAGGATTGCTTGTGGGAGGACACATAAGATGTCTTCCTTTGCTTAAGTGCAAAGATTAAATGCTACTCTAGGTTACAGGGAGAAAGAAACAGGGCTGAGCAATTCTGTCGCTCCCCCTATCAGATCAGAAAGGAGCCTGTGAAATAAAAGTGAGAGGAAATAGGAGAATGGCACCTCCCTCCACCTATATGAGCAAAACAGTCTCCTAACCCTAGCTCTCCCAACAAACTGTTCAAAGCAGGTTGCAGACTATCTCTAAAGCATGTAGTCATCCCAAAGGGAAAAGTCACAAGGTGCAAGTTCCCTTGGCTATGCTGGTATCTATAGAGTTGAGACCTCTCTCTCATGGTTTTTAGACATGATCAATGGTCCCAGTATTGAAAATGGATAATGAGAGTTGTGTTGCAGTCTTTCTCACAGAGAGCTTTGTCCAAAATTAAGAGATGTTATCATTCTGCAGAACTGGCCATATTAAGGTCCTAGCTCTTTGAATAATTAAAACACCCATTCCATGGCTTTGAGCTTTTGCAGGAGCCCTAAAATTTAGAAAGTTGTTTGTTGCTGCTTGTTCTTTGCACCCTGTTCTTAGCAGTGCAGCTTGAAGTCCAGATAGTTGTTAAATTCATCCTATTTCCCATCTCATAGCATAAAGAAGGGGGTAATAGATAATATATATTTGTTGCATTAAATTAAATTAAGTTTAAATTACCTAATGATTACCTAATATACAAGTGCTTAAAAATACATATTCCAGGAATAGGAAAAGATATGTAGACATTTATTTAAACAAACTCTTGAGTCATTAATATGTGCACAGCACTGTGCTAGGATTTAGAGATATAATGATAACTTGGGCCATTTCCTTACTGGGAGAATTTTAAAATCTAGTGAGATAGACATACCTGATAGCAGAGAAACTCATAGTATTGGTTCAGTAGTGAAGTAATTTTGGGATTTGGGAGCTGTAGTCCGGGTAATTATATTGCCTGCAGCCTATGCATGATCAACACAAAGCAGGTGCACAATGAATGTGGGATGAATGGATAATTGGAACTGTGATTTCTTTTTTTTTTCTTTTCTTTCCATAATGCCAATCATAGTTCTCTGTTTTCAGAAGTTCCAAGAAAAGAGAAGAGAGAAAAGTTGAGAGAGAAGAACAAATTTCTGCTTACTTGATCAGGCCAACATTCCAGAAAACCCCCTCCCTCTGTGCTTTTCCATTGCAAAATTTAATTTAAATTCACCCTTGCAACATGCCAGATACCTCCCACCAGAGTTATTCTGTAGGATCCTTTTTGTTTCTAAAAGATTTCTTGGGAAAACTGAAAATATATATTTCAAGAAAACACTCATTCGTGTTCTTCTACCCCAGGGACCAGTACAGGTCAGTAGACCCAGAGACTACCTGGGAGGTACTCAGGGACTGGGGAGATCATGACTTTGGTATTTGAAGAACTCTGCCCATAAGTAATTTGTGTGCAACTCTATGTTTGCCTAGAAAACTACATCTACATGTGGCAAACAGGGAAAATAGAATATTTTGCTAAATTTGCTATTAAATTCCAGAGTATTTGTTTCCCATCATTATTGATTGCTCAGATATTTGTGAGCAATATTCAATATTGTGAAGTTTCATCTCTCTTACCTAATTAAAATTTCATTATAAACAAACAGAAGTGTTAGAAATGATCATAAGTGTATGCACATATGCAGCTACAGGCTTTTAAATCATTTGTTCATTTAAGAAAGGTGATTGAATTCTTGTTGAGTGAGATGCAATATGATTGGCTCTGATGAAAGGGGTCTATCCAAGATCTAGCTGAGATCCTACTGTGTAGTTGGCCCTTTATACATATATGATACTATTAAATCCTAATGATTATTAGTGGGTATTATATTGTTATCTCCATTTCAAAGGGAGGAGCCAAAGACTCAGAAAGGTTAAATAATTTACCCAAGGTCACACAGTAAGTGATCGAGCTAGAATTTTTAACCGTTTGCCCAACTTTAAAATATGATATTTTAACCAATGACCTTGCTGTGTCAAAATGGTACACAAAGGTAAG
This sequence comes from Lontra canadensis, assembly GCF_010015895.1. NCBI lineage: Eukaryota > Metazoa > Chordata > Mammalia > Carnivora > Mustelidae > Lontra > Lontra canadensis. Next base: position 19,050,524 of record NW_022631001.1, read on the forward strand.
TGATATTTCTTATCCCCTTGCAGCTTCCTCCAAATGTAAGTGATATTTCTTATCACCTTGCAGCTTCCTCTTAATCTAAATCAGTCGTTCTCAACAGGTGGCCATTCTGTACCCCCAAGGGACATTAAGCACTATGTCAAGACATTTTTTTTAAGATTTTATTTATTTATTTGTCAGAGAGAGTGAGCACAGGCAGAGGCAGAGGGAGAAGCAGGCTCCCTGCTGAGAAAGGAGCCCAATGTGGGACTGGATCCCAGGACGCTGGGATCGTGACCCGAGCCAAAGGCAGCCGCTTAACCAACTAAGCCACCCAGGCGTCCCAAGACATTTTTTGATTGTCATGACTGGGTGTTGCTACTGGCATCTAGGGGATAGAGGCCAGGGATGCTTCTAAACCTACTACAATACCCGGCACAACTTCTCACAATGAAACATGGCCCAAAATATCAGTAACACCCAAGAGAAAAACCCTGATAGAAGCGAAAATTAAAGAGAAAGTATTAGCTAAGATTTTTTTTAATTCTAGAAATTAAAAAAAGTTCCTACTTTGTGTTTTTAAAGAATTGTTAGAAGCATGTTGAAATATCTTGTGTCATTAAAAAATGAGTCAAACAACCCAAAGCCTCTGGATTGGAAGGTTGTTCCAGTATCTCAGTAATAGGGATTTCTGGACTTTCCTTCCTAAAACATGGCCACAAACATTCCTCGCTCAGCTTCTAGCATTTATTCTCTCCCTCTGGAAAAGAAAGAAGTCAGATTAGCTCAGTGTGGGTCAGATGACTGTCTGTATATTCTGGCAAATGTGGTCTACCCATGTGTATTAGAGAGCATTTCCAGAAAAAGCAACCTCCCTAAGATAGTTTGCCACCAACCTGTATCCATTACTGATATGAGCCAGTAAGCAATGTCACTTGAGAATATAGATAATATATGTCATGTGAGTTCTAGGTAAGATCGTATGGATCTTTCTTAGGTTCTCAGAGCCAAAGAATAAGTATGTAACTGTTACTTCTTAAAACCTGTGGTGGTGTTTGGTTTCTAACTGCATGATCACTCTAAGCTTCACTGCAGTTGGGGCTTGACTAGATCTTTATATCTGAGGCTAATTTAGCTGCTAATGAGCATACATCTATTTTAGTTTAGTTATTTAGGAAACAGAGCCTTTGCCCTTCATGGTCCTTACCTTGCTTGCAAAGCTATCAACCCAATTCTCTCATCCCAGTGTCATAAAGCACCACAATTTTATGAGACTGACGCACTGTCCACTGTCTTAAGGTGGCGATGTAAGGCACTACAATTTTACTTCAGATTTATATTTGGCAAGTGTTTATAGAATATTTGTTATGTTCTAATCACTTCATGTTAATGTTAAATCCTTCTGTTATCTCCTAGTAACCTCTTGTAGAGAGTAAGTTTCCTATAAGTGAAGTAAGTCACCTAATGTCATAGAGGAGCCAAGACTCAGATGTAGGCTTGCTGGTTATTCTCTATTACCACCTCCCTCCCCTGTCAGTGTTCAGTCCTGCCCTGTCCTGTGCCCTGAACCCCATCCCTCCTGACAATTTCAGAGGTTCTTTGCTCTTTGGTGTGTGGTAGGGTTTGGCTGATGGGAGGCAACCACAAGAGACAGGCTAGTAAAGGGAGGGAAGAGTTACAGTATTTTTCCCCTTCCTCCAAGACATCTGAGACCTGATTTTTAGCAGTAGTTTCACCCTCAGTGACTACAGCTGCTGATAAGTGAAACCAGATGCATGATTCTGGTTCTTCCAGGCCCCAGGGACCTCTCTCTTCTTCCCTTGACCTCTCAGAAGTAGTTGTGAGAAAATATCATTACTTTTACTTGTCCTTCCCTGGACACCTCGGAATTCTTTATTGTTCTATTTAGCCTAGCCTGCTTCTATGAAAATTGTGTCATCTTTCAGTTCCCTTGACTTATACCCTCTTGAGTGGAATTCTAGCCACTATATTCTAGTGTTTTGTTTGATATATTCTAATCCCTCCAAAGATGAGGGTGACTTGTTTCCCTGTGTGGACTGCTTTTCCCTGGGGCTCCAAATGGGAGAATGAGAGCTCCACCCAAGTACCTCATTTTAAGTTAGGCTATGGCTAGAGTCTGAGCGATACAAGTTGCCATGAGTAGCTTCCTAAAAAATCACTTCCCAAATTTTATCTGATGTCTTTTAGAAATGTTAGTGGTCCCTAAATGACTTAAATATATATATTTCCATAAAATCTAAACTGTGTTTATCTTGACTGCTAGAAAGCTTAAAGCAAAATTTAGTAATCAATTACATTAATTCTATTTTGTTTATTTTTAGAGCATTTTTATTACCACTTCACTGTTTTATTGCCATTTTAACATGTATTATATATATTTAATACATTTCATGTGCTTTTTGAGGAAATTTTATGTTATTTATAGTAGAAAGACAACTTGGTGAAGGCAAAAGCACTGGAATTGGACTAGAGACTTTGTTTCAATGTAAAATTGTAGAACCTCTTTAAAGTTAAGTTTTCTCATCTAGGAAGGGGTACCCAAGAACATACACAGGGGCAGCACAAAGATGGAAGTAGACTATTATGGTGCTAGCACAGGATAGTATATCATACGTACTCCAAAAATGTATACTGAATTGGTGAATAAATGAAAGATAGATACTAGAAATTCTCCCAAAATTAGAGGGCAGACCTCCATATTGACACCTGATAGACATCCCTGTTAGTTGGCATCATTATATCCAATGATTTTCATGCAACCAGAACTCATAATTTAAGAGCATTGGTAGGCTCTGGGACTGAAGAAATATGACTGTGCTTCCTGGATGGCTGGGGTGTGGGGAAGAAGGCCAGGGAGTGTAAAGGGGTAGGAGAAAAACCACCTGTTAGCTAGGGATCAAACTCAACATCTCTTCACTTAGGAGATTAGCAAGAACAATGAATACCAAGCCAGGATATCGGAATCCAGACCAGACAGATGTCTCTGTGTGTGTGTTTCTTGTGGACTTTTTACTTACTAGCCTATGACCTTGGGAATTTATAAAAGTGTTTTAAGTGACAGCTTTTATTTTAGCTTTGATGTCTAATCTGAAAATGGAGGTAATGATAACATTTATAGAGTTGCTGTGAGGATTACACATGAAAACACCTGTAATGTGCATAGTAACCTAAAAGCCACTGCGGTTATGGTTTTCTTAATAATAAAAATATAAGCCAGAGCATACAAGACCTAAGTTTGACCTAATGCAAAGACCTCAGAGTTGCCCCTGAGTTAATGACAAGATCACAGAGACAGAGGGGCTGCGATAGAACTGAGATACCATGATGAAGCTTGAGCTGGAACCTGAAGGAATGACCACAAGCTAAGATGGAGGCTGGGACTGAGGGCTTCTCAAACAACATCCAAAGCTACCAGGAGACTGTTGATATGGGAGGGAGTACCTGCTGCACAGAGAAGAGGTTGAGGCCAGGGCTGGAGGCTGCCTGTTAAAAGCAGGTTTAAGAATCCACAAAAAGCAAGATGACTAATTCTATAGAGTCTATTGAGAAAGAGGATTTTAAAATGTTTGGTTTATAGTTTATAAACCTGGGTATTTTGTGTAAATAATGAAAGTTTTATAATAAATGTCTAAACAATAGCTAAGACCATAAAGACACTTTGAATTTAGAGTTTGCCTCTTTGGGCTGTGGTTCCAGAACCTCAGTGTGGACATCTGTGCTCCACCAACATGGAAGTACTTTCAAGGACACACTTGAGGAGCTCTGGTTTAAACACATAGGTTCTCTTGACTTTGGAATTAAGTATATTTACAAAACAGATGATCTTGAACATGTCATATCACCACTGTGAACCTGTTAAATGGCGATAAAAATGTCAATGCTGGTATTGGGAGGGTTAAAGAATGTACCTTTGGAAAGCTCTGTGTACCTGGTCCATAGTGGGCACCAAATTAAGTCAGTTATTTCCTCCTTCCCACCTCTTTGTACATTGTTATAAAACCAGCTGGAAACCAGTGATACCTCCCCTATGTGTTTCTTTTTCAGCAGCAAATCCTTGGTTCAACTTTACTGTGTTCCATGGCTCAGTAGGTGAGCACTGGGTGTAACAAAAATTATGAAATGCAATCTGTCTCTTTAATAAAAACAGGGAAATTACAAACATAAAATTCATTCATAAAGTACAGAAATAATTAGTTCACTGCACTATTCACAATATCCTGTTTCTAAAGTACCCTAAACCAGAGTATTCCACAGAAACTCATGGCATTTATTGATCGAATTTATAGCTTTTTGTTATTTGCAAGAACCATAGATTATCAAGACTAGATGATATTAGCCCATGAAATCTGGATTCATCTAATTCAAATACAAATTCAATTTGTTCTCCACATGTTAAGCACCCAGTTTTCTTTCAAGTTCAAATAAAAGTGCTGCAGATATTTAGAGGTTGGTGTTTATAAATGCATGAAGTAAGAGGTGCAATGAATAGTACCTTGTTACTTTAAAAAAAAATTCTAAATGAAGCTCAAAAGAGGTGAATTGAGGATAGTTAAATAAATGTGCTGCTTCACCTACTAGGTGATAAAGTTAAGGAGCTCATTAATCCCAGCCGTGTTATCACTTACAAATTTAAGAAAGAGGAGACAGTGCAATCTGCTGCAAAGAATCAGGCACACCTGGGTTTCAGTCCCAGCTCCGCCACATAGATTTTGCTTAAGTGTGCAATTCGCAGTTCCTGTGTTGACAAAGATGGGCATAATAATCCTCACTTATAGGGTTGTTGTTAAGACAGAACAACAGATGTTTGCAAAGTACCAAGCATGGTGCTTGCACATGGAATGTGTTCCATAAATACTGCTTTCCTTCTCTTGAGTAGATTTTAATAAAATCAGGCATTCTAGATCATCTATATCGTTTTCCAAATTTTTTAAGCCATAAGATTCCCCCCCCTTTATTTTCCCACATGAAAACATTATGTGGTACCTTACTTTGTGGAGACTTCTACTGAACAAAAGTTTATGTGCATGTATATAATATATACATATATGTATATACACATACACACATATCTGTACATATGTGTGTATGTGTATGTATATATAAATGTATATATTTGTTTAAAGATTGTTGAATGTTGAAGAGTGAGGATGCGGGGCACCTAGGTGGTTCAGCTGGTTGAGAGTCTGCCTTCGGCTCAAGTCCTGATCCCAGGGTCCTGAGATCGAGCCCTGCATTGCATCAGGCTCCTTACTCAGTAGGGAGCCTGCTTCTCCCTCTCCCTCTGCCTGCTGCTCCCTCTGCTTGTGCGCTTTCTCTCTCTCTCTCTCTCTGTCTCTCTCTCTCTGTCAAACAAATAAATAAAATCTTACCAAAAAAAGAGTGAGGATGCAGAAGCTGAAAATACTGGTAATAAATGAAAAATAACTTTTCAAGATGGGGAAATGTGATAGATCTCACTGCAGCAAGACTGGCTGTGGCTGCTGTGGCTGCTAGAGTGATGGGGGCAGTCAGATGGCAAAGGTATGATGTGAGGGGAATGGAAACCCTATTGTCCACTAAGGAGACACTTAACCTGTTCTGAACCTCAGGCTAATCACCTGAGGACTAGATTCACTGAGGTTCCCACTTACTTGTGTCTTTATGTAAAGGAAAGTATACTTTCATTAAATATCAAAACCATCATATTTTAGCATGTTAAAAACTTTCTTCAACTGCTTCTCTCCACCTTTTTGCTCCTAATCTAATGAAATACCTAAATGTGGTCTTTCATTAGGATCTGATAGCACATACAAGTACCCAGTCCTCAATAAAATCATTGCCAAAGAAATTATATTGGCTTGATTCCATTAGTATTTTATATAATGATCTTTATCAAGAATGTCAGAGTTCAGCCTTTCATATCTTACCAGTCTATGAAATATACTATTATACTTTATTATAATATTATACTATTCTCACCCTCAGAATTATTCAACATTTGCATTTGAGGAGCATCTGCTGTCCTGCCACATGTCAGCATGGGTGAGACAAACAGTAGTACCAAGCTGATAAGATTCAGGGGAGAGGTCAGAGTGCTTTGAAACAAGTCTCTCTCTCTCTCTCTCCCTCCTTCTCATCTCTGTCACCCTCACATCATTCTCTCTCCTTAAAAACTGTCCTTGTGTAGAAGAAGAGAAAAATGTGTTGATAGAGAATGTCAGAGTCAGACTTTACAAAAGAAAAGAAAAGAAACATTTTCATACAGCACATTATCTTGCTTGCTTGCTCACAATAAAATGAGTGCTCTATAAGGGGAAAAGTGTTAGTGAGGTATATTAAAAAGGATGGCTTAAAACTGGGGCTTTCAAATTTATAAAGGAAAGGAAACATTATAACCTGACTTAACATTCTAAGGAAGATCAACGGGCTTTGAACTCTGGCCCACCAGCCCCTGAAGCCTGGTGGAATCCAGGAGGGAACCTGGCTGCACTGGGCATTTAGTAGTACCTCACTTATGTAACACGCAAGTGGCATTTGAATTGCAAATTAAATGTTCTCTATAATTCTGTTGATTCTCTAAATTGTATCAATGTCTTGAATTGTCTGCCTTTTCATTTTCTAAGTGGTTTCTAGAAAATCCTACCTTAAATGACTGAAAAAGAAAGTCTTCCAAAGACAAAATGGAAAAAAGCCAAGGTTGGTAGTGTAATAACCATAACAGTAACAACAACACTGCTAATTTTAACAGTGACAGAGCTCTTCAAGGAGCAGCATGATGGATTCTGGACTTCAGAGGTATGCAGACCCATGTTGGAATCCTGTTGTGACCTTGGGCAAGCTATTTAATGTTAGCTTCCTTTTATATAAAAGAGGAATAGAAATTGTTATCTTTAGGGCTGTTCTAAGAATTAAATATGATAGTATATATGCAATGCTTGATATTAGACTAGATGATAACCATTAGCACTCTTTGCCTTATATTTGCATTTTTTAAAGATTTTATTTACTCATTTGACAGACAGAGATCACAAGTAGGCAGAGAGGAAGGCAGAGAGAGAGGAAGGGAAGCAGGCTCCCTGATGAGCAGAGAGCCAGCCGCAGGGCTCAATCCCAGGACTCTGAGATCGTGACCTGAGCTGAAGGCAGAGGCTTTAACCCACTGAGCCACCCAGGCACCCCTTATATTTGCATTTTATAAAGATCTAAATTGCAGATGAGGAAACTGAGACACAGATTTTGAGTTGTTATACAATTAAGAAGAGGTAGAATCACATGTGAATTCCAGACTTTCTGCTTTATCTCACTCATCCTTTACATACCATCACAAAATGGTTCCCTATAATGCAGTTTCTCCACCCCCCTAAAGTTCATCAACAATCCCTTTCCGTGACTCTCAGATTAGAAGAGTAAATTTGACTGCACTTCTTGGAAACTCAGTATATCCTAACAGACCTTCTAAACACAGTAAAACCTAGCCAGAGTGATATAACTTGGCCAGAAATCTGAATAAAATACAGGATTGCACTGTTGTGAGGGTGTCAGAATGACCAGCATGAGCCATCTGTTGAGAATATGAGTGAATGGACCATTGAGTTATGTCTGGACTTTCATTATGTGTGACCCATTATTATAAGATTTTGCTGTAGTTATCACTTCATTTGGTTAAAAAAGATAACATTTGGTATAACTCTAACAGCAGTAATAATACTAACTATGGCAGGGGAGATTCTGCCATAACTCTGATAAACACTGCTTTACCATATAACCTCATTACTGGGACCCATTCCCTCAGACTACATTTTGTAACATCCTTTGTACTCTGTAGTACACACAGGAAGACTAAACTTTTTCTCTTTGCTTTGCATCTTTTGCACGTGGCTGTATGACATCTGGCAAATAGGACGAGTGTCAAATAGATTCAAATAACGTATGGACCAGGTCTTAGAAAAATCTCAAACAATTCCTCAACCTGATTTTTGCTTTCCCTGGTGACTATGGAAGGCAAAATAGGAACAATATATTGATAGGATGGGAGAAGACAGGGTTCTGGACTCAACACTCACAGAATTGAGGGCAAGAAGAGCCTACAAACTTCTACCAATGGTGCTATGACTGCCAAACAACCCTTTATTGGGTTAGACTTCTGAGATTTGAGAGGCACTATGCTTCCACAGCCTAGACTATTCTATCTTGGCTAACTAATCCAGCAACTAACACTGAGCACTGACTGTATATAGGCACTATCTCGAGCAGTTGACATATCTAATTTAATCTTCAAGACAGAGGTAAATAATCAGCATTACTATTATAGCCATTTTTCAGATGAGAAAAATGAGACCTAGAGCAGTTAAGTGATATGTCTGTGATCCAAGAAGCTAGGAACGGCTGAACAAGGATTTGAATTCAGTTCTGTGTCTCTAGAGTCTGCCCACAAGATGAGTAGGTAATCTTTCCACATATGAGGTAAGTAGATCATTAGCTAGTAAGTAAGAGATCTCAGTAGGAGATTCTGCTAATCTGCTCACCAAAAGACCTGGGCTGTGGGGTGCCTCTGTGGAGAAGGAACAGAGAGCACAGAGTGAAGCATCGTGGCAGGCTCTTCAGAGGCCACCAGGATGGACCCAGGGTATATGCAGGAGCTTGTTTCCAAGGAATATGTTGTCTTCAGTGATGCTACAGAAAAACTGCCATGTGATCAACTTTATGAAATGCTTCTGTGGGCAGGGAAAATCTACTGAACTAGATAATTAGAGGAGGTAAGAATAGGGTTTGTGAAAATGTGTCCTGAGTGTCTTCTTTTATATTTTCAGTTAATATGGATTTTTATGTTTGTTGGACAGGGACAGACACAGGATAGAAGATGCTCATTCCCTTGTTATTACTGTGCCACAGTTCAGGTCACTCCTGCCAATTTCATGGCAGTAATTCCTTATGGTTGTGTGAGTTGCCTGATAGGACATTTGCTAGACCAGGATAACCAGAGAAACACAAAGTATAAATTACTGGTTTACATTTTTAGAAATCTGGTTTTTGTTTAGTTTTGGGTAATGACTTTTAACTGCTATGTATGTTACAGAGAAGTTACATTTGTATAGAAAAAAATAATACAGACACACAGATACACATATAGCATATATAAATACATTGTGTACATGTATATGCAAATATATCATGTAGATGTATATTATACATACCCATACGTATGTTTGTATGTGTGTAGTAGCTAACATAACCTTGAAAATACATTATCTCTAATATGAGGAAAAAATTTGAAAAGCTCTCAGGGACAGATGTCTCTTAAAATCTACAAACATAAATGCATAGTTTAGTTCACTGATAAGAAGCTCTAAGAGGCGGATATAGATACAGTAGCAGATGCTGTTTGAATAATTTTACCAGGTTCCCAGAAAAATAGTTCTTTGAGCATTTACTAATTACTAGCAGCTTGATAAACAATTAGAATAAAGTTTGGAAAATATTAACAAATACACAGGTTATCTCTCCTTATGACATTAAATATCAGTTCTCATTGAGTTTTGTTCAAAATAAGCAAGCATTGAATGTCATCCTTATGCATTCTGCTACTAGGGAAATTAAAAAAGGAATTATATAGCATTCCTGCTCAAAAGGAATTAACAAGCTAGTGGACAGACTGATCACCATTGGTGTTTGATCTGCTTCTGTTTTCCTGGTTCTTCTTGGTGGAGAAAAGTTAGTATCCCAGCATGGTGCCTTGTGCAATGCCTTGCACCCAGCATCCCAGCGGTAAACGATCACTGACCTCTCCATATTAGGTCTCCAGGCTCTCCAGACTGGGGACTCAAATGTGTCTGGCTTGCAGCACACCAGGAAGAAGGTGTTAATTCACTTCTTAAGATGCCTAAGTAGATGTGGAATACTCTACTTTGTCCTTTCAATGCAAGGGACAGTTGGCTCACTGCCATTTCAAGAAGGATTTTAAGCAGTTCTTCTGTGGAGCTATTGCGGCTGTGTCTTGTGTCTTTTAGATATGGAATGTGAAGTCAGAGGAGGGCAGCAGTGTGTGTGCCTTTTGTGTGTTTCAAGCTGACACTTCGAGTTAGGGATACCATTGAATTTTGGTTCATAGATTCCTTGCTCTGGACAGAGTGCGGATGGCTTACAACAGCTTTCTTCTCTGGGGTGAAGTCACAAGTAGGCTGCAGGATGAAACTATAATATAGAGAAAATCATAAACAATAACCATTCACATTCTTATGTCATTTATTATTTAAATGGCACAGAAACTAATCCCTTTTGCTTTCAGAAATACTTGAACTTGTCCAAATGTTTTCTAAACTATTTGAAATGATCTATCAGACATAATTTCCATGTTGATAGATTCAAAGTATAGCTTAGTTTATAGGTAAAAAGAATAGTGACCCAAGTTATAAATAGGCTATCTTATAAGATACCATATTGAAGTCTCCCTCACTTTAAATCTTTCAACTTTTTTTAAAATTTAATCAGTGTTTTAAAGATTACATATACAATATACTAGTTGTCTTCTTATCCATACTTCGCCCGATTAATGAGCCTTTAAAACATCATTTATTGGTTTCCTTCCCATAAAAGTTTTAAAACAGGAATCTGTACACAGAGATATATAGGATGTGTTGTGCTTTAGACTCACGATAGAACAGCTCAAAGTGTGGTTTACAGACCTGTGGGTGTCCCTGTGACCTTCAGGGATTTCATGAGGTCCAGACTGTTGCATAATAACACTACATACTAAGCAATAGTACTAATAGTAGCAAACCTTTTAAAGTGTATGACATTTGTACTGATGGTGCAAAATCAGTGGTGTTTAAAATTGCTGACTTTTGGTGTGAAGCATGGTGAGGGCCCCAGACTGCACAAGGGTCATGGCATTCCCCAATACTACTTTGAGTTATCACTTTTAAAGCTGATTTCACTGAAGAATATCCTTGAAGAAATACTGAAAGTTATTAATTTAACAAATCCTGAACCTAGAGAACACATACTTTTTGTTATGATGGAAGATGAAATAGATACTCACGTAAAGCAGTCCTGTTGCAGACTTAAGTATGATGTTTGACACACTACCAGAAGCATTTGTTTGATTGTTTGAGTTATAAGCTGAACTAGCCATAAGAGACATCATTTTATGTGAGAATGTGTTTATTTACACTTGGTTGCTTGGTAGACATAGACATTTTCTGGAAAATGAAGAAAGTGAACCTGTCATTTGAAGGAAAACAACTGACAGGAAAACAACTGTTGCCAATGATAAAATTCAAGCTTCTAAATAAAGTTAGAATTTAGGAAAGTTGTATTCACTACCCTAAACTTGACAGTTTTCAGTATTAAGCAACTTTTCTGTTGAGATCAGGGTGCTACTAGCAAATGCAATTTTTTTTTAATATTGTGTAGTGAAATGTATCAACATTTGGAAGATCTGCATAACTCAGTGAATCGATATTTATCTAACTGCCAAATGCATAATATAAAATAAGGGGTCAAAAATCCATCAAAGTGCACAATAGACCAGGAGTTTTTATGTAACACAAAAAGTTCATCAACATGCTTTCAGATGCTACACTGCAAATAACTTTTTAAAAACTGCACTTGTCACGTTTGGGTGCAGTATCAATTATCTGAAAAAGCTCTTGAAATTATCTCTCATTTTCCAACCATGTACATTTGTGAGGCTGGATTTTCTTCATATAGTTCAATGAAAACAACATATCAAAACAGCTTGAGTGCAAAAGCAAGTCTGAGAACTCACATATCTTCTATCAAGTCAGACATTTACAAAAAGGGTGAAAAAATGTTAAACAAGGATACTCAATTGAATTTCATTTGTTGTTTTGTAAGACAGTTATTTTTTATAAAATTAAATTATTCATGTTGACATAATTGACATTGTTATTTTTAAATATATTAATGAATTATTTTAAAATTCTTGGTTTTAATTTCTAATGTAGTAAATATTGACCATATATACCATATAAACAAAAGCTTTTTGGAGTGCTCAATAATTTTAAGAAGTAAAAGCCTCCTGAGGCCAGAGTTTGAGAACTGCTGCTCAAGAGGGCTTGGAAAATGTGCAGACAGGGGTGAAGTCTGTGTATAATAGTTATAGTATTTGCTATCTATTGACTGAATGCTGTGGCTGACTTATCAATAAATGTTCTGTGTCATTATCAATAAATATTCACAAAATTGCCTTGTCACTTAAAAGATTTAATGGCATATAATAAATACACCCATTATTATTGTGGACAAAGCCAGGAGTAACAAAAGCATAGACCCAGATTAACTACACCAAAGGAAATTGCTAATATTGTCTGTTTAAATCATCCCAACCAACCATAATCGTGGTTGCTTCCAACTTAAACATGTTAAAAGTACCTTGTGTACATTTTCTGTAATCTTTTTATTCCTTCTTTCATTTCTTTCTTTTAAAGATTTTTAAAATTTATTTAAAGAGATGGGGGCAGACAGAGAGGGGGAGGGAGAAGCAGACTCCTCACTGAGCAGAGAAGCAGATGCTGAGCTTGAGTCCAGGACCCTAAGGTTATGACTTTAGTAAAGGCAGACACTTAACCAACTGAGCCACCCAAGTGCCCCTCCTTCTTTCATTTCTAATGTCTCAAAGAATAACTTCCTCCTAGAGCGTTTACCTCAGTGATCAACAGTGAATCCCTTACCTCCTATACATATTTCCACTTTATTTCCTGTATTTCTGTGTATTAATCCAAGGATAAGCAATGTATATTATTTATGGGCAAGTACAACGTGTTCCATACTGTTTGTGTTCCAATACTTTCTACTACACTTCTTAGTTCATTCAAGCTACTGTGACAAAATACCATATTCTGAGTAGCTCAAACAGCTGACATTTATTTCTTATAGTTCTAGAAGGCAAGTACAAGATCAAAGCACCAACAGATTTGATGCTTGGTGAAAGCCCGCTTCCTGGTTCATAGATGGCACCTTCTATTTGTGCCCTCATATGATAGCAGGTGCTATGGAACTCTCTGAGTTCTCCTATAAGGTCACTAATCCCATTCATGAGGAATTGACCTCATTACATCCCAAAGGCCTGACCTCCAAATAACATTACTTTGGGGATTAGATGTTAGCATATGAATTTTGAGGGGACACAGACATTTCCTGCAGAACACAGATAATCAATATCTGTGGGATTTAACTGAAATAGCCGATAATATTAATTACTTCATATTATCATAGAGTTATGATTGATTATAAAAGTCCTGAACTAAAGCATAAAGATAAAAGTACTTTGTACTCTTCCTTCCTTTCCTTCCTCCCACCTACCTCTTCATCAATCTGCCCAACCATGTCATGTATATTCAACATCAATATGGAAAACTTTATTTAATTCTAAAATGGCAGTGATTATAAAATGCATCATCAGTTTAACCATGGCTTAGAGGAGACGGATAGGGGAAAAAACAATATAAAATAAACATGATTCTTACAAAATGAACCAATAGTAAAACCAACAAATAAACATTTATCTACACAATTACAAACAATAGTCTTTTTTAAGTATGACCATCAAAATTTAGTCTAAACGTTATTTGCTTTCAGCCCAAAGAGTTTTATGCATGAATCACTTTTAGGCACCAACTGGTGTGCACAATATCAGTGACAACGTTCTGCTTCCCTTAATCTCTGCTTGTCATCCAGACCATTTTGTCATATTTCAGACCGATATAATAATTTTGAACCAAATAAAAATACCTGGGTTTTCCCCACATTTGGATAAACTTGGCATTTTAAAATTTCTGTAACTTGGATTATATATTATGGGAAGTGAATAGCTCCGTTTCCAAGTCAGCCAGAGGCTTTTGACAGATAGATGTTATGTTCCTGAGTGCTAGTCCTTCATGATGCATAAATTGGTCACAATAACCTCTCATAGGGTTGAAAATACCATTATCTATTCTCAGAAATTTGACAGTTTCTACTAACTATAATTGCAATGCCTGCTGTATGATAGACAATCTTTGACATACAAAATAACTTTTTATTTCAATGGAACTTCGTAGTACTGTATAATCTTTTTGAAGACATTTTAAATGACAATTAGGGATCCAAATTTAAGTCAGAATTTAACTCTGTGTAATGCTAACAATCAAAGTAAGGCAACTCAGGTAACAACAGTATGATTGTAGATAACTGGTATATGCAAAGGCAAAGACAAGAATGTCACCACACTCTTCTGCCTAATGGCTGCTTTTTTTTTTCTTTCTCACAAAATATTATAAAGCATAGTCCAATATTAGATATTTTAAAGTGTGAATAATGGTATCTTTAAATAAAGATATGTGTATTATATACATAAGTATGCACACATAGCATATATGTGGCTGTATAGTCTATATAATTTAAGCTGCACATAGCATATAGTTAAACTAATCAAATGGGTTTGTTCACGGCTATATATCATTAATATTACCGCCAACTGTGAGCATGGGATTGTTCTCTGAAAAGTAGCACAATTTTCAGTAATAGTATTCTGAATAAGGATAATTGATTTTGTATCCTAAAAAAAATGTTTATCTATTGCTCTTCTGATAAAACCCCTGATAGGGTGTTTTAGAGATAAACAAGCACTTGTACATGGCCTTGTTAAAGAAAAAAAATATGCTGACACTTGTTAAAACAATAAGGATGACTTTATTAAGCACTGTTGCAGTAGGTATAGAGACTACTGCAATGGCATCTTTCAGGAGTGTAGAGAGATTGAATTCTCCTCTGAATACAACAAGGAAAAGCAGAGATTTGTAGCTAAAAAACAGGCTGAGGAGGTTGGTAGGTGGAAAATTAATAAGAGGTAGCATCAAAGATAAAGGGAATTTCTGGCTAAACTAACCTGACCTTCTTCCTGAAGGTAGGCCAGAGTGATCAGACACTACCTGGAACATGAGGAACCTGACCCAATATCAGAGTGATCAGATACTGAGGCGCATAGCGGGTGCAGTTGACTAAGCATTCCACTCCTGGTTTCACTCAGGTCCTGATCTCAGTATCATGAGATCAAGCCCCACATCATGTTCATGCTCAGTGTAGATTGTGGTTAAGATTCTCCCTCTCCCTCTGACCTTTCCCCCCACACTCTCTCTCTTACTCCCTCTCTCTCTCTCAAATAAATAAATACATCTTTTTAAAAAAAGAATAATCAAATATTGAAGATAAGGGGTTCTAAAGTGACTTAGCAGTATTCTTGCTAAATTGACTAATGCAGCGATGGACACAGAGACAAAGAAGTCCAAAAGTCAACGTCTAGTGAAGAGGATTCAGAAGAGCCTGATTAAGTCTAGTCAAGGACAGATTCAGCCTACAATTAGGTGAAAAGAAAGATTGTCAAAAAAAAAAAAGAAAGAAAGAAAGATTATCAAATTACATTGACTAGTCACGCAAGACAAGTTTACAGTTTTGTAGTCAAACTGCGCAGAGGTGAGTCAGTGTAGAAATTGGAAAGAAAAGCAAGGTATAGATGGAAAGAATAAATCAAGGTGATGAGAGGTTGATGCTCATGGAGAGGCTAGTAAGAGTTGGAGAAGTTTGCATTCCCCACTGTAGAAATAGAGCTTCAAGGAATTTTAATTTTCTTTTTCTTCATGTACAACATATACACCAAATGCATACTTCTTAAGTGTACAGTTTGATGGATGTGTATATACTCAGGTATATACTGAGTGTGTATATATGTGTGTGTACTCATATAACCAGTGCCCAGATCAGGATGTAGAACATTTCCAGTGACTAAAAGGCTCTTTTTTGCCATTTTCCAATTTGTAAACCATTAGAGGTACCCCATACTATGATCTCTATCCCTAAAGATGAATTTTGCAAGACATCTTCCTTATTTTTAAGTAATATTCTTTTAAATATAATGGTACAAGTTGACATGAGCAAGATGGAGCATTTCAGGACATCTATACTGTTGTCATCTGAGAAATACTATAATAGCTATGTACATATGGAACACTTGTTCTTGACTCATCATTTCCCCAGATACTTTAGTTAATAAGTCATAGATAGATAAGATACAGATATATGACATACGTATGGCTATACTTTAAGAAATTGAAAAACAGATATACCATATAAAAGGCCCAAGGACACACAAGTGTTAAGTGATAGACTCAGAATTCAAATCCAGGCAACTGGAATTGTACCAGAGAGTTTAACCAATGTAATAGAGTCTACTAAAAACATTGAACTAGTAGTTTATAGAACAAGATTTCAGCCATGGCTTTTAGTATTCATAGAAGGACGTTACAAGCCAAGGGCAATCTTTACATCTCTGTCTTTGGTGGAAAAGTCAGGATTTGCGTATAGCTCCCACTGGTGTAGAAGCTCATGAGTTTTCTACAGTGGATGTGAAACTACTTTGTGAGGGTTTCTTAAACAAGATAGGATTTTCTGTCACTACAGAATAGTTTATCACTATGACGTTTCACCAGCTGGTAACTTATATGGAGTTTTGCTACACAATACCCATGGAAAATCCGATCAAGAAAAGTATTCACTCACTGCATGTACTACAACAGTATTCATGATGCTATCCCAGCTCCAGAGGTGATTGTCTAGAACCTGTAAGGATGATCATTGACAAACTTACCTGTGTCATTTTTTACTTGGCTATTTGAAGACCAAATGGAGTGGACTTTTGTATCTGGTAGACTTTTGTATCTGAAAGTGATTTTATTAATTTTTTATTATAGTTGATTCACAGTGTTACATTAGCTTAAAGTGTACAACATAATGATTTGAACAGTCTGTACATTATACTATGTTCACTACAAGTTTAACTACCATCTGTCACCATATAACACTAGTACAATATCATTGACAATATTTCCTATGCTGTACTTTTCATCCCCATGATTCATTCATTCTATAACTGGAAGCCTATAATGCCCCACTCCCCTTTGCGCATTTTGCCCATCCCCAAATCTCCTCTTTTCTGCTAGCCATTGGTTTGTTCTGTTTGTGGGTCTATTTCTGCTTTTTGTTTATTTATTTGTGTTTTCTTTAGAGTCCACATATAACAGAAATCATATGGTATTTGTCTTTCTCTGACTTATTTCACTTAGCCAGTACCCTATGTTGGCCCAAATGGCAAGATCTCTCATTTTTATGGCTAAATATTATCCTGTGTGTGTGTGTGTGTGTGTGTGTGTGTGTGTGTGATCTTTCTTAATGAACACTTGGGTTGCTTCCATATCTTGGCTCTTATAAATAATGCTGCAATAAAGATAGGCATGCATGAATCTTTTAGAAATAGTGTTTTCATTTTCTTTGGGTAACTACCTAATAGTGTAATTACTGTATAGTGTGATATTTCTATTTTTAAATTTTTGCAGAACCTCCATATTGTTTCCCACAGTAGGCTGCACCAATTTACATTCTTACCAACGTTTCACAAGAGTTACTTTTTCTCCATATCCCCATTAACACTTGTTATATCCTGTCTTTTTGTTTCTAGTCATTCTGACAGGTATGAGTTGACATTTTATTGTAGTTTTGATGAAAGTGATACTATTATGCAAGGTTGTATTCAAGAAGCTACATCGGTGCCATTTAGGGTTGTGCTGCTTTCCACCTGGGACTGGCTTCCTATGAGTTGTCCCAGTTTGACAATTTAAGTAATTATTGTCACCATCCTTCCTGTCCTTATGCTTCTATTATCCCAAACACTGCTCTTTAGGAGCAGGAAACTCCTTACCACTTCTAAAGACAGTTGATAAATTCTTTGTATTGTAACCTATCTCCTACTGATTATTGTATAGAAACAGATACAGGATGTAAACTTGGGAAAGTGCCAAAGGTAATGATTTCTTACAAAGTTTCCCCTCACCATTATTTCTTTCTCACTTGTGGGTTAGCCCTCATTCTCACTAATAGCCAAAACCTAATGAAATATAATTTCAGCCTTGCATAGTTCAGTATGATTCTGTCCTCCAAGAAGGTCATTTTCCCATACTGCAGGTTTAAAAAACAGAAGTGTGATAGAATAGAAATGAGTGAGAACATGAATCTAATGTCTTATTCTTCCCAAACAAGAGTATAAGCATATGGAAACTTCCAGGCTCATTCAGAAAAGTCTTGGCCATTTTGTCAGTTCAGAGATCTTGATGTGAATAACCACCACAGTCGTGGGTAGACAGACCACTGAACCAGGAGTCAGGAGGCCAGTGATATAGTTTGAGCTTTGTTCTCTAAAAATTGTCTTTGACTTACTACCCCACTATATGCCATGTTCTAGAACATAACTATGTGTCCCACATTATACATAGGGAAATTGAGGTACAGAAAGAGTACCGAAAGTACTTGTCTAGGATCATGCTACTGGTAAATTCCTACCCAGTTTTAAATTTAAAAGGCTCTGATATTTTCTTACACATCCCATACTGCTTTGAGTATACCATTCAGTCCCACTTCGTTTAGTCCTTAATTTGACAAAATATTTATTAAGTACCTACTATGAACCAGGAGCTATGCTTAGGTTCTGGGTGTAAAATAATGGAAAGTGTAGACATGGTCATTGACCTCAAGTCAAGAGGAAAGCTAGACAGTACCTAAATAATTATCTGTACAAGTTACTCACCAGTGGGCAAGAGAGGTCCATTGAGCTATGGAAATATGTCATAGAGGAATATGAGCCAGACTGATAAGGTCAGAAGAGGCTTTCTTGGAGAAGTAACAACTGGACAGACAGTTGAAGGATTAGTAGGCAAAGTGTGAAGGGAGGCAGAAAAACAGTCTGGGCAAGGAATAGCACATGCAAAGAAAGAACTTGTGACAAGAAGAAGCACTGATGTTAGAGGACTCCGAAGGCCAAGTCCCAGTTAACGGAGGTCAAGAATAAACATGGGGCAAAATAAGGTTTGAGAGGCCTGTAGGATCAGCATAAGTGGGGCTTCATAGGCTCCTGTAAAAAGTTTCAGTCTCTCCCCAAAGTGCAGCAGAAAATCATTTAAATGTGTATCCCATTTAATGTGGTCAATTCTGTTTCAAAAAGATCAAGGAATAGCTAAGAAAAATGTGAAGGAAAACAAAACTTAAGGATTTACCGCTAGGTATGAGGGCCTACTACAAAGCTAAAGTAATTGAAAGTATGATATTATTTCAAAGATAGACAAAATAGATCAATAAAACAGAATAGAAAGCTCAGAATCAGATCTACACATTCAAAATCACTTAATTTATAATGAAAATGACATTGTAGTACAGTGGGTGATAAGGATTATCTTTTAAATAGTGCTGTTTGGTATATATACACACACACACACACACACGCTTGCAAAAATGAAACATAACCTCCTACCTCTCCCCATACAAATTGCAACTCTAGGTGGACTGTAGATCTAAATGTGAGTGATAAACCAATAACAGAAAAAAAGCTAGGAACCACACACACACAAGCATGTGCACAGACACACAGGAGAATACTAACTATAAAAAAGGTGCCAGTAACTTAGTTTTTTGATTAAGAACTTTGAGTCTTAAGAGAGTGAAAAGGCAATCTAGGATGTGAAGAGTTATCTGCTATCCATTAAAAAGGACTTGTATTCAATATATAATGACTACTCTTATACATCCTTAAGAAAAATATAAACAATTCAATAGAAAAAGTCAGGACTGGTTACTTCAGAAAAGATGTTAACATTATTAGTCATTAGAGAATACAAGTTAAAGCCAGAATGCACTATCATTGGTAATTACTAGAATGGTTAAACTGAATAAGACAAATAATGTGAAGTGTTGACAAAGATATAGAACAACTTCAAATGTCATGCAGTGCTGATGGGAGTGTGTGTTTCTATAACCACTTTTTAAAGTTTGTAAAACTATTTGTAAGCATCTATTGAAGCTATACATATGCAGACCTTATGATTCAGTAATTCTACTTCTTGGTGTGTGCCCAATAGGAATACATACATATGTTCATCAAAATACAAGTACAAAGATGTTTCTGGTAGCACTATTTTTAGTTGCCTCAAACTAGAAGGTACCATGTGCTAAATTGAATTTGGGGCCCTAAGTATTTACCTCTTCTGTGTCTACAGCCTTTGTGATCTGACTTAGCAGTTTTGACAAATTCTGTGGATACAGTGTACTCCCCTGTTCCTTGACGTTGAATTCTTCCATGTGGCGTGCTTTGGTCAGTGGTTATTAGCAGATATGAATTTATCAGAGACTGAAATGCTTCTCTGTGATTGGACCTGTTCTCTCATACCTCTTCCATTGCTGTGGCAAGAAAATGTTCCAGAAGCTCATTAGTCAAAAAAGGATGAGAGACACAGGGGAAGAATAATCCAGCTACTCACAAATATGTGGCTCAAGGCAGAATGACCCATCTGAGTTAACAGTGGCACTGATGTGCTCCTCCCTGAGGCCCTGAGGTATCATTTTCATTAGTTTCCTTAAGTCAGGCATCTCATAACTTCCCCATAGCTTCAACTCAGCTCTACTACCCTAGGGTTAAAGAAAATACTACCAAGAGGAAAGAAGTATTGAATGCCTGAAAAATATGTATCAAATCATTTCCTGAGCAGCCACGTGACCCCAAGTCAGTCCTACTTCCAAAGTTCCCACGGGATTAAGTCCAGGATATTGTAAAGAAAAGATCACAGGTTTGGAATCAAACAATTATATGGAATAGTCTCCCAAGCATCACTTATTAGCTGGCTGTGAGCAGATCTTATCATTATTTTAAACCTCAGTTTCTCTACATTTAAAATGAACACAATGCCCCCTAAGTTGAAAGATGTTAATTTACACACATTCTCTAGGCATTCCTTGACTTTACCCAAGACATGATTACAATGTCTTCTACTTTTACATCCATAATCTATTTCCTTACAACAACTCTGGATGACAGACATTATTATCTTCATTTTATGAAGGGAGAAACTCAGAACAAAGTGTTCAGACTTTATTTGTAAAGGATTTGGGGTTGCAGTATGGTTAGAAGTAGGGAACCAACTGGAAAATCACTGTAATTGTTCAATTAGGAGGAAATTATCATGTCAACTAGAGGTAGAGGGAGGTAAACAGATTCTAGGACATTTCGAATATAAAATTGGCTGAATTTGGTGACTGATTGGACGTTAGAATAGTATGAAGCAAAAAGGAGGAGATTGTGACTTAATCCCGTCAGTGTTTGGAGGTAATGTTCACTGAATTTGGGCCCCCAAGGGGGAAAACAGGTTTAAGGGATAATAACAAGTTTGTTTTGGGACATATTGAGGGGGAAGTAATTGTGGTGTGTCCAGATGGAGATGTTTGAAAGGCAGTTGGATAAGATCTCAATCTCAAGATAGACATCTGAATTAGAGTTATAGAGCTGGAAGTTATCCTTATTTAGGATAACTAAAAAGCCAGTTCAGAAAGTACACCAAGTCATATGTGCTTCAGTAAAGCATTTGACCCTTCTGAATGCCAATTTCTTTATCTTTTAAATAAGAAAAATAATGTGACTTACACTGTCAAATGAATTCTGATAAAAGTTCAATTATATAACGTGTAAATAATTTGTAAGCTTTAGAGTGCTAGTTAAATGAAAAAATTTTTAGTCACATTGTCATTAGCAGCTGGTTGGAGCAAACTTTCCACAGCTGCTCAAGTCTCTGTATCCTACTAAGAATTGCTGGGAGGTTTGTTTTTTTGTTTTTTGTTTTTTTTTTTCCAATATTATTATTTGGAGTTATTCTAGTATTTTTAACAGCCAGATTAGGGCAAAGTAGATAAAAGGTAAAGGTAACTAATGAGTTACTTTGTACTATTTTCTAAATAAAAACTAACATTGCAGGCACACCTAAGCAGCTTTATTTAAAAAAAAAAAATGATTACCATTTCATGTTGATGTGATGAGAGAACTGGCATTTGCCAGGATTGGTGATTGAAAAGAAAATATTCTCTTTCTTGGACATCTTCATTTTGATAATATACTTCTGGTAACTAAGAGAACTGATTTGCTGTTAGCATTAGTAGTCAAAACTATTAAATGTTGGAAGATATCTGCCAAAACTAAAGCTTGTCACTATAGAATGCTTAGTCTGAAGCCCGTCTTTTAAACACTAATCAGGGAGCAGGATCAGTTGTCTATCATGGTCCCTACTATCTTATAACAATAAATAGACATCTCCAACATAAAAAAGGATATTCTTGGGTTGTCTATAACCATGGGCATGTGTTTAAATCATTCAGATGTGTGTGTGTGTGTGTGCGTGTGTGTGTGTGTGTGTATATATATATATATATATTTTTTTTTTTTTTAAGGAGTGACTAAACATACACCTGTCTTACCTGGCCTATAATGATTATCCATTATTTCAGAATATTATTCCTATAGGTCCCAAACCTTATTGCAACCTTAAGATACAGGTTCTATCTCTATAACTTGGTTCTGTTTGTGCAGCTTGAATGGTAATTCATTCATATATGTACAGAGTCAAAGGGCTCAGAAAGTCAATCTCTTTCCTGAATTTAATTCAATTCTACCTGCATGCATCAATTCCCTTTTTGCACCAGATCCTAAACTACTAAAAAAGCTATTGTCATAAAATCTCAACTAACAGGGATGATTGATAGGCAGAAATGGGAAAGTGCAAAGGATGCTTGGGGATCAGTGGCTGTGCAGAAGCTTCCAATGGAGAGTCCTGAGAAATGACTAGACAGGCAGGTGGGGAAAAGACTGGAGAGTGTCAGAGAATGTGAGAAAGGCCTGGACTGAGATGCTGGGTTAACCCTTACAAGCTGCATAATCTTGACCATAGTTATTTTTTCCTTATAAGCTCAAACTTCCCAATTTATGAAACATCCATCATCAATAGTGCCTTTACCACCATATTTTCATTGCTGTTATCTGTGTGGTTATTGCCATCATTTTCACAGGATTTTTACAATGTCACTGGGAGGATACGTGTAATAGTTAAGCCTGATGCCTACAGCACAGGAGGCTGGCTGGCTCCTTTTCCTTCATCTTAAATGCCAGAATGAGATTTTTATGTGTAACATGTTTGCGGGTCTCTGTGCATGCTTTGAAAGTCACTTCCTATTTGTCGGACAAGAGGGAGAGAGAAGTATGAAGAACTAGGGACAAACTCTAAAACTTGTCCATCTCCAAATTTGTTTTAGACACTCCATATAAGGATCAAAGCTCCACATAAGAAATTAGGAAATCGGGCCAGCCTTTTAAGACCTGAAAGTAGCAAAGCGTGGCAGCTATCTTGAACCATGTGCTGGTGATCTTGGGGTGTTCTTCAGGGTAGAGAGGGCTATTTGAATATTTCTGTTGTTGTTATTGTTTTATTTTTTTTATTTATTTGGAAAAGAAATGAAACAAATGTGTTAAAGAAATAAAATAACAACATAATATTTGGGTTATCTTGTGTAAGACCTGGTGATCAGATTGAAAGCTGCTCCTGGCTTCAGGCACCTTCAATAGCGAGCTGTCTTTCCTGATCTGTCATTAAGTGTCACTGGAGCTGGTTTCATCTGAAGTAGGGACATATCTGAGTTCCGCCTGCCATGGATTGAAATCACCTTTATTATCTGAGCTGTCTATCTGGTGAGTGTGCTGTGTATTTGTGTTTGTGTTTTCCTTTCCATCTCCCCCAGTCCATTTCCAATACTGAAGGTGATGTAGGAACTGATAATGGAATGACCTTGAGGCCAAAAAATGCGGAGTGAGTAACGTTCAATAAAATGGACTATGACAGGTATTTCATAAAAGAGGTTTGCGAACAGATGACTTTTTACAAAGAAAATAAACTAACATTGCTTTGTTGTTCAGGTGCCAAAGTGATTTGCTTTTCTCTGCTCTAGCAGATTCTGATTGACTTTTTTCTCCTGTGAAAGATGAAGAAAAAGAGAGAAAAAGATTGCTCTATATGATCTGTTCAATAAGAGGGCAGACCATTAATAGTTTTTTTCTAATTTTGCTACTTCTATTAATGGTAATGGAAGAGAACTTCCAATTTACTTAAACCTCAGAAATAATAGCCATCATGAGTCTCCTAATATTTATTGAGCACTTACTATGTGCCAGTTGCATTAGTAACCACTCCACAGGCATTATCTAATTAGTACACTAACTCTGGGAAGAAATTAAGACAAAGGGAGTATAAGTAATCAGCCCAACATTTAGGAATAAAATTGAAATTCAGACTCACATATCTCTGAAACCAAAAATCTGTGCTTTTACATGTTGCTTTTTTAAAAAAAATTCCTCACTAATCTCTGCTATAGGTACTTACTATGCTAGTATGTGGAATAAAAAATAAGAGAGAGATCCTGAAAATAAATTGTTATGGGAATCTATAACAAATGTATATACATCAGAGTGGTACAGCGTGGAGTGGGAAGAGTGGGACCATAGCGAATAAGAGGACGTTGGCCTGTGGAAAGAGAGGTATCAATATGCAAATTAAATCAACTGGTGTTGTGAGGGCATGCAGATCCACAGTGTCTGTATTTTCTGATTTTATTCAAAAACAGCTAAAAATCCAGATTTTTATGTGATTTTTCCAGTTGAGAAATAATTATCGGTCTGTCTGTCTATGTATCTATCATAAAGTATTATACATGCGAAAATAAGTATGTCTATGAGACAGATTAAGCTGTTGGTCTTCTAGTAAATACATGTGGAATAGAGAAAATATTGTGTATCTGAAATTAGATTGGCCTGGATTTTATTTCTACATCCCCACTTACTAGCATTAGGAAATTGGGATAACTCAGTCTCTGAGTGCCAGTTTCCTCATTTGCCAAATATAGAGAGTGTAATTAAATCTGTTAAGTTTATGGAAAAGATTAAATTAGATAAAATAGGTAAAGCTGATAATACAAGTTTAGCACACAGTTGACAGTTGTTTTTTTTTTTTTCTCTTCCATCATCCAAACTAGAGAAATACAGATCAAAACAAGCAAAATATTATTTGGTTGGGGGTATGTAGAATGACTTACAGAGAAAGTCACATTTGAGATGAACCTCAAAAGAGTGGAATTATCTGAATAGATAAAGATGGAAGGAAAGTAACCCTTGTGGAGGTAATACTATGAGTAAAATCCAAGTGCTAAGGATATTTAGGAAGTGTACAACTCTAGTTTGAGTGGTATATAGTTTGATATAATTTCTTGGCTGGAGATTAGACTTGGAGCACATACTGTGACCATGTTATAGAAGACTTTAAAAGTCCGAGTATGCAATATAATATTAATCATGAATGTAATTGAGAACCACTATTATGATGATGATGTGATAATGAATTATTTATAGAGAAGTATGATCACATTGGCTTTAAGAAGATTAATTTTATAACACCACAAATAGTGTTTGTTAGGGAAAGACCAGAAATGGAAGAATAGTTGAGAGGTGCCTCAGCTAGTTTGAGATATAGCGAGTAAGCTGCAGTTAGTGGAAATGGAGAAGTAACTCTAGATAAAAGTAATCCTGAGAAATTAGTAGGAAAGATCCTAAGAGTCAACTCTCTTGGTTGTTGGAATTGCTGACTGGAGATGGGGGACAAGAAACAGAGAAGGATCAAATGTAACTTTAGACCTGGGAGGACACAGCATTGAAGAAACTTTGCACTCCAGTTGAACCAAAATCCTTATTCTGCTTCTTGCTGCCTGTGTAACCTACAATGAGTTCCTCTACACTTTGAGTGCCAGCTTCTTCTTGTGTCAAGTAAAAAGAGTCATGCATAGCTCCAGTGATGTTTTGAGAGAAAAAAGTGGAACATTTAAGTCGGATAGCCCTTAAATACAAGCTGCTTCTCAATAAATGCAAATACACTATTTCTTTCTTCACGTTTTCTTTTCCTACTACCGTTGTCTCCATAGGAGATGGTCAACCTTTCCATCACCCAGTTGCTCATTGGTTCCTTTCCAAATCAATAGAGGGCAGCAAGGAGCTGAGACTGGACTTGACTAGCTCATTCCCTCAAGGAATTTCTCAAGAAGCCTTGCCTTTTGGCATGGCTGAGTCCGTGTTCCATCAAAAGCATCTAGAACTTTATATATACTTAATAAATACTAAATTGAATTTTAAAAATAAATTGAATTTTAGTTTCATATTTTCTGGGGTCTTTGGACAATGTTTCAGAGAAGTACATCAAAGTTTAAGAAACCAGGAACTCTAAAGGAAAATTAGATATCAGAAGATTGCTGTAATTTGTATATCACCCAAACAGAAAATGAGTATTATGTAAAAACTTTGTCCTTTGAGGTCTTACACTCTGAGCATAAGAATCCGGATTCTAAATTAGTCTTCCAATAGAACTGGTTGAAGTGCTTTCTTATGAAATCAAGAAAGATTATAATATCCTATTTAGTGTAAAAATTTTGTAGAGTCTCCAAAGGCCTAGTAATAATGTCAGAATAATGTCACCAGGTGACTTGATGCAAATTCAGTACATGCACACACATGAAATGAAAAAAACACAACCACCCAACCCTCTGATTTGTATCTTCACTGTACTCCCTATTCATAGAGGAGTTGGTGAATTTCACAGCCCAGAGTATCTAAGGGAAAAGGTTACTGTGTTGTTCCAACTCAGAAGCTCTTTTATGGCACTGACTCTAAAGTCTGTGATCACTTTCTGTGTCCTACAGTGCCTTTCATTGGACTCCCTTTAACTGTGTTGATAAACTAATTTACAAAAAATTCTTAATTTCTTTATCTACAATTACTCAAGCTTCAGACTTGAAATATAAATCCTTGGTGATTGCATTTCCACAGTGCTAGCTCCTGCTGTGGCTTACTTGTTTTTCTGTTCGTGCAGGGCTGGGACTCAAGAAAGATCCTTCCCTCGTATGTACTCCACATACATGCTTGCTGCCTTTTCCAGGAACAGACTTGTGTCTTTGCAGTAGTTTGGTTATTGAGAGAGAGAATGGCATGAAAAAGATGAGTTCTGTGCTCACTACTACCTATAAAAGGCTTTCACATGGCGAATAAATGAATAACTCACAAACTAGTTCAATCAGACATTCTCCCCAAATACCCACTCAAGAATCTATTTCATGCCCAGTTAGGCATGAGTTTTATTATGATTCTGTATAGGCTTCGGAACCCTTTCCAGCTTAAAGGAGGCAATCAAACATAAAGTAACCTTGTGGTACATTTGTAATTATTGGAGTATCTGCCATCGGTTCAGACATATGACTGCTGCCTTTCATCCATTCTGCTTTCCGGTGGGGCCAGACATGAAGGGAGAGGTCCCATGAAAAGGTTTACATCTGATCAGATTCATCTCTTGGGGTGGTGCTGTCCTTCACATCTGTTCCTCTGGCCTGAGTCATTGGCAGTGACTGAAGGATGGAAAATCCACTCATCTGCCTTGGCAGCCAAGAGGACAGGGTGAGAGCAGCCTTCCAACCAGAGTATGCCGCCAGCTGGCAGAAGGCTTCACTTCTCCTCTTCAGGATACCAAGTCATACCTGATAGGTGAACAGTTCTCAGAGCACTGCTAAAACTAACAGCGTTTTTTTTTTTTTCTTCTTTTTAAATATCTTGGACAGTGTAGTAGAGGCATTACTTGGATTAAATGTCTCAGATACACTTGTGATTGTGTTATTTATATTTTAAAAAATTAATAACAAAAATTATTAGGTGCTTACCATGCAGTGCACTGGTGCTGATCACTTCAGTTACTGTATCCTGTTTAATCCTCCTAAGAATGAGGGAGCTATAATTAAGATACCCATTATTTGGAAAATAGACTCAAAGAGGTGAAATGAGTTGCCTCTGTTTACTCTTAGATGATGTGTAAATTTCTGAATCGTTGTCGCATTCTGGTAGATGCTGACAAGCTGTGGAATTTTGTAAGAACCCTATGCAATCCTCAAGGGAGATGCCGTTATGCTGAGGAGGAGACTGAGATTTTAGATATGTGAGTGACTTGCCCCAGATTTCACTGCTAGAAGTCTTGGAGCTGAATTCACACCAGGTCTTCTGATTCCAAGTGCATTTTTCACCTGTTATAGCCAGTGGAACTTTCAAAGCTTTTCTAAGGTGAAAGGTAAAGAGAAGATTTATGACTAGGCTGCATATGTTAGAAGGAACATGGATTAATTTTGAGTCAGCCACATTTACCTCTCTGAACCAGGGTTTCTTCCTCTTAAGAAACAGATAAATGAAACAGGGATAAAAAATTTGTAAAGTCCTGATGGGGATTGGCAGTGGTTTATCAAAGTTTTTATCCCTATTTCTGGTATATAATAGACACTCAAAAAATAGGAGCTTCTTCCATGTTTAATTTAAGTGAAAAGTTAAGTTAGAAATAGTATGAATGCACTCTTAGTGATGGAGGCTTCATTCATTCATTTGCCCATTGATGATAAGTACAGTGGTAGTGGGATCTTACCATAGGTCCTTTCCTATTTCTCCCAGAATTCATATTTATTTTGTGGACGAATGAGGCAAGATTTTGAAAATACTTCCCTCTCTCACTGAAAGAGAATTGCAAGACAGGTTCTCAGGCAAACATGTTTTAACAAGTAGGGTCTATTACTCAATGTATCACTCAAGATTAAGTATAGAAGACAGATGTTGCACTAGTTTTTTAAGTGAGAATGGATTTTTTTTTTTGATAGAAAATCAGAGGCTTACAAATTCATTACATAGTTTAAAGGAAAAAAATCTAACCTGGGACTCCAAGAAAGATCCCAAGTAACATACCTCACCCAGAAGGAGGCTACCACCTCTGGGCTACCTCTAGAGTTCTCCCACACCTCAAACTTGCCATCACTGCCATCTCCACTGCAGACACCCACAGGATGGAGAAAGTAAACCTTTATCTACACACCAAAAAAGGAGAAGTTGGGTCAAGGACGTCTCCCATCATGGCTGCCATTGCTTTTCCCAGCCACCCAGATTGCTGAGCATGAGATTGCTGCTGCAGAGAAACTTCATGCTCCCAGTGTACACTTTTAGAGACAGCCATAAGAGAGAAGGAAAAATACCTCCTGTCTCAATTCTGTCTTCAGATTTCAGGCAAATACATCCAGTACAACTTTACAACCAGAATGCTACAAATTAAGAAATATAACAAATGTAGTTTGGGGCTTAGTTTTTAAAGTTCTAAGAGGGGCATCTGGCTGGCTCATTCGGTAGAGGATGCAACTCTTGATCTCAGGGGTATGAGTTCAAGCCCCAGGTTGGGCATGGAGCCTACTTTAAAAAATTAACTAATTAGAGATAATTAATTAAATTTTAAAGAAGTAATAAACTTCTCCTGAGAGAAAGAATTTGGGATGGAGGTTGAGTGAACATCCACATCCTCAATGCCTTACTGTAGGTGAATGGCGCTTTTCCGGACCAGAGCCAGGTTTATAATATTCATATGGAGGAATCACCACATGATATTGTGAAAGTGATATCATTTAACTGACCATAGGTTACTCATTTCTAATGAGGAATTAGAATCCAGAGTTTTTATTGTGAAGGTGATACGGGATTATATATAAATTACCAAACACAGAGCTTGGCATATCATATTTCCTCGATAGATGGTAACTTTATACACAATATAATATATATACAGAACTTAACACAGTATTTTGTATATAGCAAGTGCTCAGTAAAAATATGTGTTGAAATTATGGATTGAATTATTTTGGGGAAAATTATGTTTCAGGATCTCCCTCTCCCCCAAAATATGTTTCAGGATTTATTCTAAATACTTTACCTTATTTCATTTAATCTTCTCTGAGTTAGGTCCTATTTTCATTTGGTTTAAGCAAGATAAGTACTCTTACGCGAAGATAACAGAAGTCACAGAAATTTCCTGAATACTCGACACTCCTTATAGCATTTTGGGGTAACTCACATCATAAATAAGCATATGAGTGCAAACAAAGTACATTCAAATTGAATGCTGGCTGCTGTTGGGACATCTGTCCATAAAGAGAAAAATACTCTGCATTTGTTAAACTAAGGTGTTCAGGGCATGAGGTTCAGACATGCTTGATCTACCTGAGGGTTCACTTTGAGCCTATCAAATAATTTAAGTAACTTGGAGAGAAAGTGGGCAGTTATCAACTAGACAGTAGATTTGAACAACAAATTTCCAATTTGTCTATTGGTGGGAACTTCCAGAAGCCAGCCCACCTGCCTACACTTTGTTGAATTTGTAAATTGAGACAGCTTATAAATTGGAATTTGTAAATTGGGAAGCAATTTCTAGCTTCATTTACTAAGTCTTAGAAGTTTGCAACGTTAGTGTTAATGGGAAAAAGTTCTTCTGTATGCTTTCTGTGGAAGTCAAAGAAGCTGACCTGTAACGTATCTTTTTAACACAGGAATATGTAACTAAATTTATAAGTCTGACTGAAGTGCCCATGACTGCATACCAGGTACCGAGTTAATACCCTGCCACAACTTTGTCCAGTGTAGTGGATTGCTTTGCTTTGTGGGCTCAGCATGGCGTAGCAAACAGTGAGAGAGTAATGACTTTGGTTTTATATGGATCTGAATTATTTCTTATCTTCCCCACTTCTTTGTGATCTAATATTTCACATCCTCGATGTCCTCCTATGCAAAATGGCAATAGTTATCTCCTAGATTATTATAAGGATTAGCATTTTTAATGTTTATAAAATGAGCGGTATGGTAATGAGCATGTAGATAACAATACTGCTGTTGTTATTTTTGTCAATAAGATAAGGCAGTAAGTTTATTGAAATTATTTTTGCCTGTTTCATTTAGGATTATATTCAATACTTAGTTAAATTTTCGGGTAAATGGTAGAAAATTCTCCTTTTGAGAAACTCTGAGTACATTTTTGTTTGAGAATGTTTAGCTTGGCAATGCTGGGAAAAAAATGCTCAAATCAATTGGAATGCACGATTCAGAATATAGTAGCTAAATGAAAAGTTTATTTTCCTTTTCCAGAGTAGTATTTATCTGGAAACAGTTTGCTATTTCACATTGGCAAAATATCCTACTTTGTTGACATTTTAAAAAAGCGTGGGTGGTCCTATTTGGAATGTATCACCTCCTAATTAAGCCCCTCACCTCCACTCCAAACTATCAAGTCAGAATTAACATGTTCTTTCAGCTCTCTGAAAGATGCAGGAAGGGGAACAGAGGGAACATATTCTGAGGCGGGTAAGGTAGGATTTAGAACTGAAAGACTTCGGGCTGGAGAATAACCTTGGTAGTTCTTGAACCCCTTGAAGCCAGTTTCTTTGCCTATGATAGGGTGAGAAAATAAAAGCTGGTTTATAGATTTTCTGTGAGAATTAAAAGTAAGCCAGTGTCTCTCGCAGTGATGCAGGTGGTTGTGAAGCGCAGCTCTGGAGTCCAACAGCTAGTGTTCAACTCTCTGCTTCAGCACTGACCAGCTGACACCCCTTGAGCAAGCTCCCGAACTTCTCTATAGTCAGTTTCCTCATATGAAAGAAGTAAAAGCGCGGGGGGGGGGGGAGACAAGCTTTATGATCCATGAGATATTAAAAGATTGTTAAGGGGTCCAAATGAGATAATACACATCAGGTATTTAAAACACTTCCAGTAAGTAGGCAATAAATATGAAGTATGGCTATAATTGTTTTGATAAACCATGTTGTCTTCATTATGACCCTCCTCATATTGTACTAAATGATGACTTGCCTCCATGTCTGGCATACTAGCTAGATAACAAGTTCCTTGAAGACAGACGCCATTCATATTCATCTTTGTCACAATGGTATCTAGCATGGTGTCGTGCACAAAGTAGGGGCTAAGAAATACTTGATAAATAAATGATTTTTGGATAATTTTATGAAGGATTCAGAGTTAGCGAAATGACACATTCACTGCACTTTAACCTTTGTTGTTGATGCTCTGTAATACCTCCATCTCTGTGTCACAAGCTGTGAGATACAGAAAGATTGAATCTAACTATGTACTTGCCTTGAAAATGCTTATATTCTTTAATTGGAAGCTATCAAGGAAAGAGATCACTAAAATGTGTAAAAGATCAATGTTAAGATACTTTTCATATCTACAGTTGCTGTTTAGGAGCTCATATGTGTGAGTTCAAGTAACACATTTATCTCTTCTTCCATATAAAAGTAAACCAGGAAGGGAATAAAAGGCATGGCTTTTCATCTGTAATAGCCATATATTTGCTGTCTAACCTTTGGTAAAATAATCAGCTTCCCTTGGATTAAATTATTTATATGTAAAACAATCAGCAATTTTATATCTTTAGTCTTTGTAAATGTCATTCATTTCAAATGTCTTCACTTAGATATCTCAGAATACTTTCCCAATGTGCTTTATTATAATGCATATTCAAGAAATAAATATTAGGTTCTATCTTGACATTTTTTGCTTAAAACCCTCCAATTGTTTTTCTTATGCACTAAGAATAAAATCCAAGTTCATATCTTAGCCTACAAATTGGTGCATGATCTAACCCTGATGCTACCACCCTCCCCTCTGTTCAGTGTTCCGCAGTTGTACCAGTATGCCTGTTGTTCTTTCCAACCTCACCAACTCTGCTTAATCTGTTCTGCTTGAACGACTGTATCCCCAGATCTCCCCATGACTCCCTTTTTCCTTTTTTGAGATCTTTGCTCAGACGACACCTCCTTAAAATTCTCTTCCTTGACCACTTTGTCTATAATTGCTTCCACTTTACCCCTTTACACAACTCTGTTTTTATTCATGAATCCTTTCTGTTCGGGATTTATCCATTCATCCAGTGCATGCGTGCGTTTAACAAATCTGTGTCAAGTGGCTAATCTTTGCCTTGTTTTGAGAGGAGTCCTGGGGATGCAACAATAAACAGATGAGGGGCAGAATCTGTCCTCAAAGAACTGTGTCTAGTAGGGAATATAGAAAAGAAAGGACACGATGTTTCAGTGATTTAAGAGCTACGGTGGGGTGCACAAAGAGTGCTGTGGGAACAAGAAGTGAGCCCCAGTGTTGGCCAGTGGTGTTTCAGTGATTTAAGAGCTACGGTGGGGTGCACAAAGAGTGCTGTGGGAACAAGAAGTGAGCCCCAGTGTTGGCCAGTGGTTTGGAGAAGGCATCTTGAGGGAGTGGTCACTAAATTGACACTTTAATGTTGGGTAGGAACTACCTCAGTGAAGAATATGAGGACAACACTACCTGAGGCTGAATGAAGACCAAGTTCACAGAGAAGAGAAGGAATGGGAGTACTGGCACTTTTGAAGAGTTGAAAGCTGCTCAGTGTGGCTAGAATGTTGTGTTTTAAGGGGAAAGAAAGTAAGGCAAAGGAAGAACTTTCAGATGGGTTGATATGTAGGCCAGATGGACTATATTGGTGAATCTAACGTTTTGCAGGAATAGTAGAAATCACTGAAGAATTTTAGGGAATGACTTGATAAGATTTGCTTACAAAAAAAACCAAGATTTATTTTTTAGTTATAAGATGTCAAATGGACTGGAAGGGATAGTGTTCAATGAGATACTGTTTTAGCAGTACAGGAGAGAAACAATGACGGCCACAGTGAGGAGAGTAGTGGTGCAAATGGAGAGAAGCAAATGTGTCTGAGAAAAAGAGGCACAATGGTGGCACAAGAAAGAGACAGGGATTACAAATGCCACCAGCATTTCTGGTTGAATTTGTAAGAATCATTTATTGAGGTGCAAAACACCGGAAGATAGGTTAGTTTGGGTACGAAGAGGACATTCTGACATTCATGTAAGACCTCCAAAAGAAAATGGTCTAGATATCTCTAGTTTTTCTCTCCAGTTACAAATTATTACATTGTTTATGTTGAAGATGTAGTTGCCTTGTGTCTTGAACTTATCTTCCTCTGTGCATAAACTTGTATCATTAGTGCACTGAATAAATACTAACTTCTTTATTTGCAGACATTTCCAGTGAATATTTGAGCTCTCTTGGAATTTAGAAGCTTATTAGTTAAACCAATTGATAACATATTATACAAACAAGAGCCCTAGCCTTGTTAGCCTTCAAAGATCTAACGTAAAATAAAATAAAAACAGAGATGATAGAATTTGGGGCTGGAAGAAATACACGTAAAGCACAATTTAAGCACCTAGCAGTACTGTAGTTAAGGATAGTGGGGCATGTACCCAAATACTGCCTTACTATCAAGCAAGTAAATTAAGGAGCTAGTTATCACCATTTCAGATATTCTACTCTATTTTCCCAGGGAATGCATTCATCTTTGCCGTTATCTCTATCATCATGGTAACTAACAATTACTGAGCAAATATGTTTGGCATTATGCATTATCTCTGAATATCGTCAAAATACTACTCTTACGAGTAGGCACTATGTCATACCCACTTTAAAGAAGAGAAATCTGAGACTTGGAAAGTACAAGTATATTGAAAAAAGTCAAAGATAAAAAGTGGTGTATGGTGACAGGTGGTAACTAGACTTATTGTAGGGATTATTTTATGATGCATATTGAATAAGATAGTAAGTTGTGGCATCTGAAATTATATTAGGTTTATCTATATTATTTTGTATTAAAATTGTCATAGCCCATGTAAATGATGTTACAAAGAAGCTATTAAATCTAATAATGTATAACATCTGTGATTGCATAGCTTCTTCCATATATGCTTAATCATTTAATTCTACATGTTAGGCAGACCTGTAAATTAGGAAGGAAACAATATCTACCTCAGAGTTGTTAATATTAAATAATTTTCTATATCAAAAGGAGGCAGGCATTGACTGGCATGGTAAACACATCATCATTATTTTAAATTTTCATATGAACAAGGGAAAACAAACTAAGTAACTTCTTCAAGATTACACAGTCAGTGATGAGGGTAGAGCCAGGATTTGATCCTGAATATGTGGTTAAATGACCTTTACACAAAGCCTCGTCTTAAAGAATTGGCTTCCTGGGCAATAAATGGCTCACATTTGGTGGTCATCAGCAATGACAAAATCCAAGTTTTATTATTGTTGTTTATTTCTTTGATGATTGCCACGTAATAGAGTTATAAACTTGTCATTTTGCTGTGTACTCCAACTCAGAAGTCTAAATAACATGTAATTCACTGAGTGACTTAAACACGCACGCACACACACCACAAGTAAAAATGTCCACTTTTGAATCTGAAATGCAATTTACAAAAAAAGTTCACAAAGCCGCGAGCTTTATGGGAAAGGGCAGGCATCAGTCTTATACATAATTGGAATTCACAACACAGTATAGTACAATTGTCATGCATCTGTTAAAGGCCAAAAATTTATTAGAGCAAATTAGAAATTACAGACATTCCTTTTGGATAAAGGAATCTCTCAGTAATATGCAACATCAGTGGGAGAAAACTGTTAGAGAAAGAATATTGAAGGCAAATCACAGGCAGTGACACATATTTATGCTCATGTAATGCTCAGTATTGTTTGAGAATAATTTTATTTCTTTGCTCTTTTATTCAATAAATATTTCTTAGTGCTTACTACATGTTAGGTAGTGATCTATGTAGTGGAAATAAACACACACACACACACACACACACACACACACACTTAAAGTCCCTGTCTTCACGGAGTTTGCATTTTAGCAGTTACTAAACTTATCACTTCACTTGTTATTGACATCCTTAAAATGGGAATAATATAATTGACTATATGGAGCTTTTGAATAGTCTCTGAAGACAGTCATGTGTAAAGCCTCCATACACACTTGTAAAGTGTCACTCGAGCATAACGTATGTGTTTTCTGATCTGTAATATAGAGAGAAACTCATTTTCTCAAGCTACCTTGCAGGTTAATGGTTAGGATAAAACATATACATGACAATATTGCTACTGGCTTCTTTATATTTAATAGTTAATAAGTTGCAGATGTTATGCCAAGTACTTTAGAAAGTGTCATTCAAGTCTTAGAATCTGCCTGTTAGTACATGCTTCCTCTGTCCCACTAATTTGATAAGTGAACTCAGGCCTATGTCATTTCACCTTGTACTCTTTATCACTCCATTATCCTGACTTATGTAAAAGAAAAACTACTTTGGAATAAATGATATTAACGTAACTACAGAAAAGTGACATTAGAACATTCTTTCTTTGTGGTGGGAGTTCTTCAGGCTAGTGTGGACAGGAGTTGAGAACGAGATAAAACAGTCTGCTAATGAGGCCACAGTGCAAAATCAGAGGCTGGTATCAGGAACCCTCATTTATAATTATGGTTACAACTAACTTCATGGGTAACCTTGGGCATGTTGCTTAATGGAATAACCTACCAACCCCCAAACCTACCAACCTAAGCTGGGTTTTTTTTTTTTTTTAATAAAATGAGAGATTCTAGCACTGACGATGTATGATTCTATTTAAAAAACAACAATACTGCATAGTTTGAAGTGATTAGTATCAGGATTTTTACCGCAGTGGGCTTGGCTGTGCAGTACCCTTGGCTTTCATCTGCGGGAATTGTGGAACAAGAGGATGAGGGAAGTCAAGTGGAATCTGAATGGAGGCCCATATGGGGAAGTATGGTGGGACCAGCAAGCCAAACACTTGTATGAAAAGAGCTTATCAAAAAAGACCTGAGCTAGGCCAGCACCCCATCCCCAAGGAAGCCCCATCTTGATCTTCAACATAGTGGAGTCAGTGTGAGGTTCTGGGTAACCTGTCTGGCTTGGAGCTGGATCACAGGTGGTTACCAGAGACCCAGTTGCTAGAATTTCATCCCTGGGGAATAAAGACTGTCAAAGGTGAGCTAGGTCCCAGGGGTTATTTGAAAGAACTGAAAAACTGATCAGAGTCTGTGATATAAAGTCAATCTATAGAAGAGCCAGAGTAGGAAGTATTAGTGAAACAATGGAATCCTGGATAATTCTGAATAACTTACTAATACCAACAAGCAAGGAATTCTGGCCCCCAAGTGCTGGAGGGGCTGATAATCCACCTACACTACTATTCAGACGAGTACTTCTAGTCTTAATAGGATTAGGACTGTTGGCTTCACCTTTGCATTCAGCTCAGTTTATGAATCCATGCTACAGCACCAAATGGCCTGAGTTCAATTCTTGATCCCACCATGAATAACTGACTGTGGACAAGATATTTATCCTCTCTAAACCTTAGTTTCCTCATCTGTGAAATGAGATTAATAATAATAAAAATGATTAAAATAAATTTATCTCAGAGGAACTTCTCCTTTATTAATAAATTAATCATGTAATCTCAATACTTAGATACATAACTCTCAGAACTGTCAGCTATCTTTATTTTCATCCTGTTTGGTAAATCAATGAACAGAAAAATGAAAGAAATTAATAGTGTTCAAAATATTTCCTAGAAACAGTAATTATTCACATGGGGTTTTTTTTGGGTGGGGGTGGAGACTTGCATTGTAAGAAGAGCTGGTAAATGCTCAGAGATCTGAATCAGTTTGTTCCCTTTTGTTCCCTTCCACTATACACCATGGCATTAATGAAACAATTATTGAGTAGCTCTTTCATTTTATACCATGTATTATGATGTTACATAAGACACCATCTTGTATGGGGAGCTTTAGGCATTTACCAAGGTGTGTATTTGGGAGGGTGTGTTCTTGGTGCTTGGGCACATGAGTGAACACAACAGGCAAAAATCCCTGCTATGCTGGAATTTTCATTCTAGATCTATGCTCACAGTCTAATAGGGGAAAGATTCAAGTAAGAAATAAATTAATTATCATTTAGCAATAGATGCATGTATAAAACAATCCCAAGGAGTGAGAGATTTACTTTATTGTTGGAAAATGGCTTGGAGAGAATTGGTTCCTGAAAAGGTGCCATAGGAGCTTTGAAGGGTGTGTAGAAGTTCACTACGTAGCCTAGAGAGGGGGCAGGCCTGTTCTGGAGTAGAGCAAGTAGCATGCGTGAGGTCACAATTACTTGAGAGTCTACACAAAGTCAAAGCAGGTGATCAAGGACAAGGAGCTAGGAGAGGTAACCAAGAAGAGAAAGGGAACCAACAGGGGAGAATTAGGGAGAGAAAAGAAAAAGAAAAGTAATAAACTGAGTATTGGACAGCCTTGAAGGTCAACTCAAAAGAAGTCATTTTAAATTGATTTAGAAGGCAATGGAGAGCCAATGGAGCAAATGTGACAGGAATTGGGCAGCCACTATCAAAAAAGCTATCAAAATGTTCGGGCATGATTTGTTTTTAATAAACCTGTGGTACTCTCAGCCTGTGATTCCGTTGTCCTCGGAACGGTCATAGATTTTGTTGGTTGGTAATTTTCCATTAGCTCCCTAATTACTGATGCACTCCAAGAGGCATTCTCTTAGACAGATAACTGCCTGATTATGGGAGACTGTGCTGATTTACAGTGTTTGTGAATGT
This sequence comes from Lontra canadensis, assembly GCF_010015895.1. Classification (NCBI taxonomy): domain Eukaryota; kingdom Metazoa; phylum Chordata; class Mammalia; order Carnivora; family Mustelidae; genus Lontra; species Lontra canadensis. The sequence goes on from NW_022631001.1 coordinate 19,088,815, forward strand.
CCTCTGCTTCCATTTCTTCCCTGATACATTTGGGACTCTTTTTTTCTTTTGCAAATCATAAGAAAAGTATTAGAAAAACTGGCATTTGTAATAGGTTCATCTTAGAAACATCTCTTGTTTTTCCTTTAGAGTTAGGTTTTGCATTCATTTCAGGCTGCAGTGTTCTATGCTTTTGTAGATGCCTTTCAGCAAAGTATCCTCACTATTTGAAATCCTCACTCTGTGTTTTTTAAAACCAAGTCCCCTGTTCCAAATTGTAATCTAACCACATTCATTTGTCCATTCACCATTCCACACGCAGATTTTGAGTGCTTACTAAGTTCTGGATTCTCTGATATGCTCAGGAAACCCTGATAGAAGATAGAGTATTTTCAGAAGTTCTACAGTCTTGTGGGATGTGAGACTTGTATGTGCTGTAATAGATCTGGTGCAAAGTGTTTGAAAGCACAGGCCTAGGCACATATCCTAGAATGAAGGCATTGAGGAAATTGCTTTGGAGGAGGTAAAATCTCAAAGTTTGTCAGGGGATGGGCATTCTGAGTGTTTTGGTCATGCTGGTATAAAGCCACAGGCCCAAGAGAGCTTGGTAATTCAGAAATTCACAAGAAAGGCCTGGCCAATAAGGCTGACCTAGGGTATAATAGAGGTAGGGATAAAAATAGGCTCAAGAGGGAAATAAGAATGAGACCCTCATGAAAATTATATTCCACCCTAAGGAGTATGGGTTCTATCCAAAAGGAAATGAGGAGCCACTGAATTACTTTAGCAGGGAAGTATAACATAGAGCTGGGCATTAGGGCAGTCAGTCACTCTGGCTTCTCTATCATACCTCCAGTCAACCTGTATTTTCCCATCCGTACCTATCGTCAGCTATCAAAGCTGGATCTCCCAGAGGACAAGGGTTCAGTCTCTTTGCATTCCAGTGCCAGGGATTTTTCTACCAAGCCTCAGCTTCCTTCTTAGTGTGAGGCTTCTGAACCCCTGCTGATTATAGAGCCTGGGAGATTCTGAGCTGCTGATTGATTTGATTTCATTCTACTGTAGTGCATGTAATTTCATGCTTCCAAGTCAAAGACATTTTCCGAAAATTCTCCAATCTCCCCAAATTACTTAGCTTTATATATTTATTCCTGGCCTCATTGGACTCTAAATAACCCAGTTTGGGAGAAAATGCTTGGCATGTGAAGCTCTGGTCATCAAGATTCACCAATTATTTTGATGAGCTTTTTCAGACTGTTAGAAGCTGTCCCAGTAGAAGGAAAAAAAAAGTTAAAGTTGGGGCATGTTTTCAGACCAAAGAAATGCAGTTTTCTGGGGTTACCTATATACTTTCTTGCAAAGAGAAACGGGATTGGTTCTTAGCAATCAAGAAAAATACACTTTAGGAATAAAGTGGCAGGATGCCTTTAAGAATTTGGTAGATAGATGGTAGGTAGGTTGGTAGATAGATAGACTTTTCAATATAATAGCATATACTTCAATAACATTTTAAAGTAATCAAAATAGAATAAAAAAATAATTTAAGGAAAGCATTTTCCCAAATCATATCATTTGAAATATGAAAGAGCATCCTTTAAGATATCTATGTATATCTAAACAATGACATAGTTTTAGAGTTACAGAAAAAGTATAAAAATCTTACAGAGAGTTCCCATATACCCCAAATTTAGCTGTCCTTATTATTATATCTGATTTTTAATATGGTGCATTTGTCACAATTAATGTACCAATAAGATACATTTTTAACTGAAGTCCATACTTTTTTCAGGTTGACTTAATTTGGTTCTTTTTTGTTGGTTTACCTAATTTCCTTGTCCTATTTCAGAATGCCATCCAAACTACATTGTGTTTATATTCATCATGCTTCTTTAGGCTCCTTTTGGCTACAATGGTTTCTCAGAGTTGGGAAACCTTGATAGTTTTGAGGGGTTCTGGTAAGGTATTTTGTGGAGTGCCCCTTGATCAGGATTTGTCTGATTCCTTTTCTAATAATTACACTGGGATTTGGGGTTGTGAGGAGGAAGACCATAGAAGTAAAATGCCATTTTCATCCCATCCTATCATACTAACAACATGGTTCATTACTGTTGATGTTAAATTTGATCACTTGCTTGAAAACCATATTCTTCAAGTTTCTCCATTATAAAGTTACTGTCCCTCCCCCATGCCTCTCATCCCCGATCCATATTATAGTCTTCAAAGTTATTTGCAAAGCCCCACATGGTTAAAGAATGAAGAGATATGCTCCACCTCCATGAGGATAGAATATCCACATAAATTATTTGAAATTCTTCTAAATGGTAAATTTACTTTTTCTTTCTCATTAATCACCTCTTTCATTAGTATATACTTATGGATATTTATTTTGTATATCCAATGCTACTTTATTTTAGGTGTTTTTTTTTTTTGTTTGTTTGTTTGTTTGTTTTTTTGCTCAGATTGTTCCAGCTTTGGCCATTGAAAACTCTGTCACTTGGTTCCCCTGTCCTTTTGACCTATACCTATCAGTGTGTTTGTGTGTGAGTGTGTGTGTATGTGCATGTGTTTTGGCAATTTCTTACTTTGGCATTACAAGATGTTCCAGGCTCATGCTGTATATTTCTAGCCCTTGTCCTAGAATTAATTCTTTCCCCAAAGAGCCCTGGTTTCCTTTATGGGAGAATGATGTTATGAACTAAGTTCCGAACAGTATGTGTACCTGGTGCTACTGGTGTATCATTGTTTCTGGGCCCTCCCAGCTAACAGAGCAAAGAAATATATGTGCATATAAAAACCCAGGTATAGGCACATATCCAGTAAATACTTTGATACATAGCCATCTGTATTAGCTATATTAAGATAAACATGAGTTCATACTGATGTCACCATCTATAATCTGTAGCCACATAGATCGTCATAGTCTCCTCCTCTTTCTCATTTGTTGTCCTTCCACTCTAACTGTGAGAAACCCAACTCTCATTTCCTTCCATCCATTTTCTTATGTTCAATTCCAGTATACATGCAGAATGGTTTCAGAACTCTTAACCCCCAGCCTCGTGCAGAAGAAACTTTATCAGCTGGAGTACAGTGCTTATGTACAATTCCCTGCTCTTGTCATAATCTGCTATTTCTTAAATAAAAATAAATAGGTTGAAGATACTCTTTCAAGTCAATAAATAAAGCCCTAAACTGTAATTCCAGTATATATATGTAGGCTGTGTTTAGGTAGATTGTGTCATGTTCTGTAAGGCATTGTAAGACTTTTGGCATTTTCTCTAAATAAGATGAAAAACTACTGGGGAAGGAGAGTTCCCTAACATTTAAAGATCAATCTGGCTATTATATTTTGAATAAACTGAAGAGAAGCAGCCAGACGACTATGAGGGGGGCTATTGCCTCTAGCCAAGAGATGATGGTTGCATGGGCCAGGGTCATAGCAGTGGATTATGGAGACAAGGCCATATTTTAAAGATCAGTAGGATTTACTGATAGATTGACTATGGATATGAGAGAAATAAAATCAAGGAAAACTTTGACCTTATTTACTAGAAAGACAAGGAGATCAGCTGCTGACATGGGGCAGACTACAGGGGCAGGAGAGTTTTGTTTGTTTTGTGTTGGTAGCGGGTAGTGACCACCAAGAAATATGTGTGTCATGTTAAATTTGAGATCTTACATTCAAGAAGAGATAATCATTGATCAGTTGGTGGTCATCAGGTAGAAGGGATCAAGTAATTTATTTATACTGACTGAGAACTGATTAGTGGGCCACTGAATAGATCTTTGGAGCCAGAATGTTCCCTCTACCCCAGGTTCAAGAAACCCAAGTCCATCCCTTCTTCTTCAGCATCATTTTCCCTGTTTATAAAATCCACCCATTCCTTTCCAGACTGTCCCTCAAGGTAGACCTACTAAGACATGTTGCTCATTGGCTGGTTTTGTGATAATATAATGAGGTAGAGTCCCATACCTGGGGCATCTGTAGTGCTACTGATATAGCTCAGCTTCATGAGTTGAATTTGTCCTATGTTTTTGGCTTAGTTCACTTTGTCATATCCTCTTCCATTTTATCTGTTTTTGTGTCACAGACTTAACACATTCTGCTTTTACTGACATAGATCTTTTCTCTTTTCTAAAATTTTCCTTCAGATCTATTTTGCCTAAATCATACTTGATATATTTAAATTTGGAGGATAGAGAGGGTTATTTTTTTTTAAATGATCCATTTACTATTTAACATTGGTTAACTTTGTACATGCCATTTAAACTATCTGGCCTTAGGATTCTCATTTGTAAGATGGGGCTGATGGCACCTGCCCTACCAGTGTACTGTGAGTGGTAGTAGCAATTGATGCTATATTTCAATATTTTCAGATGATTTCACATACATCAGTTGATTTTCACTTTAATTCTATGTGACAGGTAAAAATTCCTACTTAAAAGTTAGAAAACAATAACTTAGAGAGTTTTAGGAACTTATAGAAGGCCATTCAGTTGTTCAACCAACAAACATGTGCTTCTTGCATATTAATAGACTAAGAGCTATTCCAGGTGCCAATGACAAGGAATAATGACAGAGGCACTGCAACTGCCATGTTTACCTATGGTAAAAGACACAGGTACAAGGATGCCTGCGTGGCTCAATCAGTTAAGCATCTCACTTCAGCTCAGGTCATGATCTCAGGATCCTGGTATCAAGCCCCACATTGGGCTCTCTGCTCAGTGGGGAATCTGCTTATCCTTCTGCCCTACCCCCAAACTCATGCTCACGTTCTCTCTCTATATATAAATAAAGTCTTTAAAAAAAGACACAGATATGTATAGAACATTGTCTAATGCAATACAAAAACCATCAAGCATTCTACCTCATGGATATTTTGCAAAAATTTGAGGTGTAGTAAAAAGCCCTTGTATAGGTCAAGTAGCAGATATTCAATAAATATCAACCAGTATAAGTATCATTTGAGCAGTGGCATTTGAGGTAAGCATAATTTTATCAATTGTTATTTACAGAGTGTCTACTGTGTTCTATCAGTGTTTTTAAATATTCGTTTCATTAGAATCCTTTCATTGCAAGCAATAGACACCAATGAGCTGGCTTATGCAGGGAAAGGGAGAACTTATCATAAAGGATACAGACCTATCTTGTGGAACCAGCTCAAGGGCAGGCAGGCAGCCCAGCCTCACAAGGGAAGCAGACCCAGAAGTAGAGAAAGTTATAAGGAACCCAGGGACTTTACTCTCTAATTCTGTTTCAGCTTCTCTCTGCACATCTGCACCACTGTTTTATTTTCCTGCATATCCACTTTCTCTGCTACTTGCTCTAAATTTTGTTAAATGTCCACTCTCCACCTCTTTAATTTTAGTTTTGGTTTTTGTTGCTGCTGTTGTTGTTTGTTTTTATTTTCTGTGGGTTTTTTTGTTTGTTTTTGCTTTGTTTTTCATATATCCCTCCATTTGAAGATAAGTCTAGAATGAATGAACGTATTGCAGGCTTAAGTCCAAATTTCTAATGATGCTCTCCTGTTTGGCCAGTTTGGGATCCACCCAACAGTGGTCTGGGTACACATGTAAATATTGAAATTGTATCACTGCAAAAGCAATTTTATCAAGAAACAAAGGGTTATGATTTCCAGAGTAGAAGGATGTGTCATTGTGAGCAGAGTATATACCTCGAAAGGGTATATGGTTTGTCTAGGCCCCACAAGATCCCTGCAAGTTAGAAAGGTAGAAGTCATTTCCCATTTCGCAGACATGTAAAATGAGAGTCTTGAATTCAACCCTTCAACAAATACATATTGAATGCTGACTGAATGCCAGGCATGGAGCTAAGTGGGAGGAAATAACAGTTTTTAATTTTTAAGATTACTTTTTATCAGGGATTACAGCCATCAGATAAATTGTTATATAACACATATACAATTTATTTTTAATTGGACCTATGAGAACATATAGCAGAGGAAATGGGCCTATCCTGGTAGCTGAGGGAGCATGAAAGAATATCACCCTATGGGAGTGAATCTGAGTTGAGCTCTACAAGATGAGTAGCAATTAGTTAACGAATAAAGGATGGGTCAGGGAGAGTTTCAGGCAGATGGAACAGCATGAGAAGTCAGAAAATGCAACATAGCCAGTGTAGGCAGAGTCCTAAAGAGAAGATGCAAGGAATGATAAGCAATTAGTGGTTGAGGTATGCAAGGGCAGAAACATGAGTAGTTTAAGAAATGTGTTCTTTAGTGCAATTGAGAATCTTTAAATTTAATTTAAATCTTCTGATTTAAATCTTTAAATCAGAAGAGTAACATGATGAAATCTTATGTTCTATAAAGTCACTTTGCCTACTGTGGGGAAAGTGGATTGAAAGAGGATGTGAGTAGATATAGGGAAATAATTCAGAGACTATTTCAGTGGCCCAGGAGAAAAATGAGAGCTGAGACAATAGGAATGAGTAGAAAGGAGACAAAATAACAGACTAGCTTCTTTTTTTTTTTTAAGATTTTATTTATTTGACAGAGAGAGAGACACAGTGAGAGAGGGAACAGAAGCACGGGGAGTGGGAGAAGCAAGCTTCCCGCAAGCAGGAAGCCTGATGCGAGGCTCTATCCCAGGACTCTGGGATCATGACCTGAGCTGAAGGCAGATGCTGCCCAGGCACCTCAAGACTAACTTCTTTATTCTAATTTTACTTTATGGACATAGCTCATTATGATAGGCCAAGGAAAAGCCACCAAGATACAGGAGCAAAAGTTGAGCTGGTCACCTGATTCCAAGTTTGATCCCATTCTTTGGGACAGGACATGCCTGAGATAATGGCCATTTTATTATTTATTATCATAGGATGATATGGAGCCAGTGAAAGGGCAAGTCATAGGTAGCACAGTGTGTAACAACAGTGAATCAAGAAAGAAAGAAAAAAAATTATCTCCGGGGACAGAAAATGTTGAATTCAAATTCAAAAGACAAGATATTTTGCATTCCCTCAATAGCTTTTTTTTTTTTTCCTTTGCTGGTGTATTTACTTTACCATGACACATTATGTATACACCCAGATTCTTCATAAAAGAGATACCATTTTTTTCTACTAAAAGAAAGCTTTCTTTTGCAGTTTTTAAAAGAAAAGTGAAGATGAAAGACTGAGGAAAAAAAAATTATTTGCCAACCTACAGGAAGCCCAGGAGTAGGCTGATACAGGAACACATACTATACCTTTTATTTTGTAGCCATAGCCAAGGTTTTCATCTCTGCAGGGATCTGTTCAGAAATTCCCCTCATTTCTAATGAAAGCATTCCCACTGCTGAGGCCACTGTCAGAGGAAAGCTGATGAAGGAGAAACTTTGGCTCCAAGGGATTGAGAAGTGGGAGCCCTGACTTTGCCCAAGTATCCATCCTTCCCTTAGAAGGTAGTGGTACTTCTAGGTTATGTGACGTCAGGCAAATTACTTAAACTTTTGGTGTCTGAGTATTCCCCTCTATGAAAATGAGCATACATATAGTGCATTCATTATGGGGTTGTGTTAAAAATTGAAAGGCCACCAAATGAATGATTATTGAGATGATAGTGATAAAAACATTATTTTTTGGTTCCAGATTACTTTATAGTTCAGAAAACAATGGAGGGAAACATGCTGTCTTGGAGAGAAGCCCCTGGTCTTTAAGATGAATGTGTGGTCACACATAACTCATAGTCCATATAATTCATTACATATAATGTAACTATAACCCTAAGAAAAAAGAGGTAATTAAGATGTGGTCACTAATCCCCTCCTCTCATTCCCTCTGGACTCAATTCATTCAGATATCCATGTCTACCCTTCTGTTAAAGTAGGTCCAACCAGTGTCACCAATAACTGCAAAGTTGATAGACTCAGAGGTCAGTCTTTGGTCTTTGCCTTACTTGTTCTGTCAGCAGCATTTGACATAGGTCATAATTCTCTGTTCCTTGGAACATCTCCTTCACTTATCTTGTTAGGACACCAATCTTCTTCTCTTCACTCACTTTCTTCTTTGCTGGCTCATCATCATCCCCTAGACCCCCAAAAGTTGGAAGATTTTAGGGCTCATGTCTAAGATTTCATCTACTTTCCATCCATGGTTCCCTAACTGATGTCATTTGGTTATGCAGTTTTAAATACTACCTGTAGCACTCTGTGGTTTTTATATTTCCAGGTCAGGTCTGCCTCAGAACTTCAGATGTCTGTGTGCATCCAGTTGCTTATCTGACCTCACTACTCAGCTGTCTGACAGAGATCCAACATTGAATATCTTATTCCCACCATTTCATAATCTGGCTCTTTCCACAATCTATCCCCTTTTAGAAAATTTCAACTCTGTCATTCCAGTAGTTCAAGCAAAATCTTTGAAGTCATCTTTGATTCTTCTTCTCTTTCTCGCACACTCTACATCCAATTCATCAGTCATTATTGTGTTCCATCTACAAAACAAATCCACTCCTCACCAGATTATCTCTACCACTCTGGACCAAGCCACTGTCACCTTTAACCTTGATCAATGGAAAAGTCTCTTAACCTGGTTCACTGCTTCCCACTTTGCCTCTTTCGGTCTGTTTTTAACACAACATAGTAATTCCTTAAAATGTAAATTTAATCATGGCAGTCTTCTGCCCAAATTTCTCCAGTGGGTTTCCACTTCTTTTAGAGCAAAAGCCAGTTCCTTATAAAAGTCTGTAAGGCCTCTACTTTGTCACCTGTAATGCCCTATCTTGTCCTCCTCTCCCTCTTTATTCTGTTTCATCCACACGGGTCTGCTTGGGCTACTTCTACATCAGGGAACTGAGTTCCCTGCTTTCCATAGGACTTACTCCTAACCTGGCCACAGATCTCTGATAAAATTTCCCTCTATAGCTTCCCCATTTTCCTTGCTGTGGGTGCAGAGAGAGATCTTCCTCTCTTTAGAAGAGCATTAATCCCATCATGGGAATTCTACCTTCATGTCCTTATTTAAACCAAGTTACCTCCCAAAGGTCCCTCCAAATACCATCACATTGGGGGTAAAGATTTCAATCTATGAATTTTGGGGCTATAGCAGAGTCTTTTTCTTTTTAAGATTCTATTTATTTATTTGACAAAGAGAGAGATCACAAGTAGGCAGAGGGGGGAGGGAAGCAGGCTCCCTGCTGAGCAGAGAGCCTGATGCGGAGCTCGATCCCAAGACCCTGAGATCATGACCTGGGCCAAAGGCAGAGGCCCAACCTGCTGAGCCACCCAGGTGCCCCTTTTAGATTGAATCTTTTTTTTTTTTTTAAGATTTTACTTTATTTATTTGATAGAGAGACAGTGAGAGAGGGAACACAAGCAGCAGGAGAGGGAGAAGCAAACTCCCCACAGAGCAGGGAGCCCGATGCGGGGCTAGATCCTAGGACTCTGGGATCACGACTTTGGCCAAAAACAGATGCTTAACGACTGAGCCATCCAGGTTCCCTAGAGCAGAGTCTTTACTGATATCCTGTATTGCTTATCAGATGGCAAAGGTAGAATCTAAATATAGGTTAAAGATGGTAGTGCATATAAAGGGTCCTCAGAAAGTGGAAATATGGACTATAAAGCAGGAAAGGGATTCTAGACCATTTGGTTTATAGACATGGCTTAGAAAGGGAAGAAAGATTAAGGTCAGAAGGCCAGAGAACAGCATTGTACAAGTGCCTTTTGTTCCCAGACGCAGTGATAGGCATGGAAGTACAAACATGAACACATGACAGCCCTTAACACAAGGAATGTGACATCTAAAGTGGACATTTGCTAAATGAACATTTGAGTATTAAGATGGAGATATTAGAGAAAGGAAAGGGTGATGTATTTTGATCCTGTAAAAACTTTTTTCTTCATTTTTCCTAAAATGTTGAGCTAATAATTTATATATATATAAATATATATATATATATAGATAGATAGAGAGAGAGAGAGAGACATATAGCTATTACACTTGGGTACAAATCCACCCTAAACTGAATTTGTAATACAAATGGGTTTTTGCTAGGTTAAGATGTAAACCACTTTTTTTTTTTAATTTGAAGGTTTGATTTGAATACTATGTATACCCATCCTTGTGGATGGATGGATGGATGGATGGATGGAAGGAAAGATAAATAGGTAGGTAGATAGGTAAATGGGTGGATGGTGCATGGTGGATAAACAAATAGATGATGAACACTCCTTAGCTTCAGGATGTCTCCACCCTAGTCATAGAAACAAACATACTAGTCTACACCTAACTCCCCTATAATATGGTAGTTCTCTAGTAAAGATACACATAATACTTAAGAGTAAAGGAGGGGGCTCCAAGTTTCTGCTTGAAACTGTGAAGAATGGATCTAGGAAGTTTTGCTAAAGAAAAGGACTTTTGGGGGCACCTGGGTGGCTCAGTGGGTTAAAGCCTCTGCTTTCGGCTCAGGTCATGATTCCAGGGTCCTGGAATCGAGCCCCATATCGGGCTCTCTGCTCAGCAGGGAGCCTGCTTCCCCCTCTCTCTCTGCCTGCCTCTCTGCCTACTTGTGATCTCTGTCTGTCAAATAAATAAATAAAATCTTTAAAAAAAAGAAAAAAGAAAAAAGTAAATGACTTTCACGTTCGGTCTTTTATGGGGAAGGCTTCAACATGTGGAGATGAAGGATGGACATTTCAATCAGAGGAACAGCAGAATCAAAGGACAGGCCTGAGTGTGCTTTCAAGAAAGCTGAGGATCCTAGCAGGGCCTTGGGAGGAGCTTGGCAGTGCCAGCAGGGGCGAGACTGCAGAGGCCTCAGAGGCTAAGGAGCCTGGCTTTCATGTTGTTGGACTGTAGTCACCAGTTCTCACAAGGAGCCAACAACAAGTAACTGAAAAAGCCTTTGTCTTGGGACATATTGTACATTAGCATATTAAGTGGGTTGAAAAGTAAGGACGCTGTTTAACTTACTTTAATTCCAGCATTTTCCAAAAATCCTTAAAACACACAAATATTTCTTTCTTCCCCTTTCAGCATCTGACTCCTATAGAATATAGGTTTGTGAAATGGGTGAACGGTGGTGCCATTTCACAGAATGAGCTGCAGGTGTGGAGAGGAGGATGGTGGAAGATGACAGATTCACCTTGAGGCTCTCTGAGTTAAAGGTGCCTATGGAAAAAGACACACTGGAATACTAAGAACCTTTCAACTTTCTAAGAAAATTCCCCACTTTCCCCTCTGGTCAGCCCAGAAAGCTCACTGTGCCTCATCTCTTTCCACATTGCTCCCCACGCCTCACTCTCCTGCTGTCCTGAGCTCATTCTCCCAAGCATGCTGTGCATGTTCACGACTTTGTGCATTTGCTTCCATTGCTCTCTCAGTCCACAGTGACCTTTCTGACCTTATGAGTTAGGGATCATCTTCAATTGGTAGTAACAGAGGCTCAATTACAGTGGTTTAAAAATGTAGGAATTTATTGTTTCATGTTAAAAAATAAAAGTCCAGATGATGGACAGGCCAGAGATTGTTTCTGATCTCACAGATTTACCAGGAACGCCAACTTTCCTATCTTTGTATCCATATTCTTAGCAAGAGGCTTCTATCCTCAAGGATGCAGAGTGGCTGGTAGAGTTCCAGTCATCACATATACATTTCAGGCAGAAAGAAGAAGGGGGAGAGACACCAATGTAATAATCGACATACTGTGTAACTGGATCCATTTAAGAAGTCTTTCCCAGTGGTATACCTAACAGCTTACCTTCGTGTCTCATTGACCATCTCTAGATGTAAGGTGACTAGGAAATGAAATCTAGTCTTTTCCTATGATACATTGCTGCCCCCCAAATGCAAAGGGTTGCTTTTTTTCTTTAAAAGGAAGAAGAAAATGTATACAGAAGAGCAGTCTCTGTAGTATGAAATCCCACATTTTGTGACTCCTCGGTAGAACAAGTTTCAAATCCACCACCAGATCCTTGAAAAGTTCTTGAAATTGCCCTTTGGCCAAACCAGCTACTCTCTTCTGGAGCAGGCACATTGCCTTCTGCTCAGCACTTATTTGTGTTATGCTTGTCTTATCCTTTCTCACTCACTTGGCTCATTTTTGCCAGCTCGTGGTGATCAAGAGCCATTTTTTATTAGTCCTGTGTTGTCTTTTGATCTCTCTGAACCTCAGTGTCAGACACCACCCCTGGTCCCTTGTAGGAACTCAAGAGAAATGAAGTGTAACCCATGGTTCTTTTTCTTTAGGATGTCAAAATTGCCTGGAAGGCTTATAAAAATACAGATGATTGATTGGGGCTCCTGAGTGGCTCAGTTGGGTAAGCGTCTGCTTTCAGTTCAGGTCATGATCCTGGGGTCTTGGAATCAAGCCCCACATCAGGCTCAGGGGAAGCCTCATTCTCCCTCTGTTCCTCCCCTTGCTCATGCTTTCTCTCTCTCTTTCTCTCTAATAAATAAATCAAATCTTTTTTTAAAAATTACAGATGGTTGGGCCTCATCTCAGAGTTTCTGATCCGTGTCTTGGTCCATGGCCTGAGATGACACATTTCTAACAAGTTCCCAAGTGACGCTGCTGCTGGGCTAGATCTCACACTTCAGGAATCTCTGTTGTAGGGATCTCCTACCCCGTCTTCCCTCTCACCACTAAGAAAGTCCCCGCTGGCTGGCTGTACACCTCCCTCCTTCCCCACAGTCTACATCCTTTCCCCTTCTCTGCATTCTGACCTTTTCCTCTCAGTAAAAGCATCCCAAATAAGTTGATGGTTTGTTGGCTGAGTGAGCCTTGCATTGCCAATGGGAGATGGGCTGATGAGAGTCAAGAACATAGTCTGGGTTAATCACACCACAGGTAGTCACCCAACCTCCCCAGTTTCAGCCTTTGCCACCATGACCTTCACCTACATTCTTCCTTCTCTCCTTTGCCACCATGATTGGAGAGTCCCATGTTTACTTCCCAGTCAGCCTGCAGTGTTAATTCTCCTCTAGGAAGTTGTGCTAGCCCTAATAAAGGCTGCTCATTGCTGGAAGAACTGCTAACCCCACACAAATCCTCCCAATGATGTTTGTGAAATATTTCAGTTGAACTAAGAGATTTTCTCCAGGCCAGTAATTATTGTCATTAACATTTAAATAAGTTGGCTGTTCCCTGTTCTGTATTATTCTGTGTAAGATAGAGAGGACTGAAGAATCTCAGCCCAAATGTTGTTTGTTAATAAGGCCAACTGCCTCATTGAGGACAGTTTCTGTATTCACACAGCTAGCATCAGCTAGTCTTCTACCTTCTGCTCCTGTGCATTCCCTTGCTGGGGCCTGTGGTGGTCCTGAACCCACTTGCTCCTCACTCATCCTCAGCCAAAAGAAGGTTCAGCTCTCCTGTTTCTTATGAGCAAAAACTCACTCAGCTGGGGCTCCCAACCTACATGTTTGTCTTAGGTGGCTCCCTGACACCTACCCCAGGTTCCATCTGTTACACCCAGGTCAGGGGTCAGCGACCCCAGAGCTGAACTTCGGGACCTCACTTTACTCTCAAAACCCAGCCAACCTAAATCTCCTCCCAGACTTTTCAAACACCAGTATCTGTATTCTGTGTCTACCATTTAGCTTTATTCCCCCTCCCAAGTAGTTACTCAGGCTGAGATAAAATTCTGACTAGTGTGTCCTTATCAGAAAGCCTTAATCTAGTGGTATGCAATGGACTTTGGAGTCAGACAAAATGAGTTTCAATGTTAAATATGTTAGGTGCAATGGGTTGAGAAAGTGGAGATTTGGATTCAAGCCTGCAAAGTAGAGCGGCAGTGTTCGTAAAGGCTCTAGTGCCCAGAATTACTTGCACAGCTCTGTTGGGTCAAACACTTTACTGGTAAGATTTACATGCTGGCCTACCAGTCTGTAAGTATCGAGAGCTGTCTCATTAACTTTTAATTATCCACCTTAGAGTGGGTGACCCTCACTGGCTCCATGGCCCAACCCCTCTAGATTATGTTTTTAGTTGTTTATTTTTTATTTGTATTTTGAAAGCATTCAAATCTAAAAAAAGTTGAAAACACAATAGTACTTTTCTTTTTTTTTAAGGATTTTATTTACTTGATAGAGAGAGACAGCGAGAGAGGGAATACAACCAGGGGGAGAGGGAGAAGGAAGCTTCCCATAGAACAGAACACCTGTTGCAGGACTCGATCCCCTGACCTGAGGAATAATGACCTGAGCCAAAGGCAGATGCTTAAAGACTGAGCCACCCAGGTGCCCACCTTTCTTTTTCTTTTCTTTTCTTTTCTTTTTTTTTTTTTACCTGGTTTCACCAATCATGAACATCTTGACATATTGGGCTTAAACATCTCTCAGTCTCTCTCTCTCTCTCTCTCTCTCTCCAGGCCACATGCACACACATGTACAAAAACACACTTGTTAAAAAAAAATTTTTCTTTGGGGCACCTGGGTGGCTCAGTGGGTTAAAGCCTCTGCCTTCAGCTCAGGTCATGATCTCAGGGTCCTGGGATCGAGCCCCGCATCGGGCTCTCTGCTCAGCAGGGAGCCTGCTTCCTCCTCTCTCTCTCTGCCTGCCTCTCTGCCTACTTGTGATCTCTGTCAAATGAATAAATAAAATCTTTAAAAAAAATTTTTTTTTCTGAACAATTTGAAAGAAGTTGTAGAGTTCAGATTAGATTAACCCCCTCCTCTGAAAACTTGACTTGACTACATAAGTAAACCATTAGCTACACAAATAAAACATTTTTTAAAAGATTTTATTTATTTATTTGATAGAGAGACTGCAAGAGAAGAAATACAAGCAGGAGGAATGGAAGACAGAGAAGCAGGCTTCCCACAGAGCAGGGAACCTGATGTGGGGCTCAATCCCAGGACACTGGGATCATGACCTGAGCCAGGCAGACACTCAGTGACTGAGCCACCCAAGCACCCATAAAACCATTTGTATAACATGATGTGAACATGTTTTCCTGGCCTTTTTGCTCGGGGAAAGTGACTGGGAACTGCTTCCTGCAGTTTGGGGCCTGTGTCTATAAGCCAGTCTGACTGTCTCCATCACTTCTACTAAAACTTAAGAGAAATTCACAAAAGTAACATCTGCAGAAGTAGTTGGGTGAGAAAATAATTTGTCACCCACACTGGGACACTTTTAAAAGTGAATACTGAACAAGATTGTCCCTGGTTAATGGAGAAGTAAGATCACCCTCAGATCACAGCAATTTCTGAGGCCACAGAGCGGTAGGGTCAGGAGCCAGGAGATGTGTGGGTTCAAGGTTTAACTCTGCCACATGTTAGTTTGTGACCATGGCCACATTAGGCCTAGTTTCTCTGCAGTGTTGCTGTGTTGAAAACACAACAAAGCAAACAAAAAAACATACGTGTTACCATATATTGAACAGTGTAAAATGCTAAACAAATGTTAAGGAGGCTTGTCTATGGATATTCATGCATTAATCGGCAAGACAGCCTGATTCTACTTTAGTTTAATATATTCTATAATGTCAAGCACAGTTGCTAGGCCTTTGCCATTTTCATAGAAATCCCTGGCCTTTCCCACCTTTTCATGATTTCTTACGCCATTCACTCTTCTGAAATGCCTTTAATCTTACCTTTGTCTCAAAATCTACTTATTTCAACATCAGGCTGAAATATCACTTCCTTTGGGAAGCCTTCCTGGATATTCAGTTACAGAGAAGAGACTTTTCCTACTCCGAGCACCCTTGGCACCAATTTTCTTCTGTCTTCCCAACCCTTCAGTTATAAGGTATTTCTCTGCATGAGGTATCTTATTTGTGAAACTAGATAGCACTTGAAAGCAATAATTGCTCCTTTTTTGTCTTTTTCTTTAGCCTTATTCTTCACCATTGACTTACAAATACTTAGATTATAGATGTCTTTCAATAATCTTTTAGCTTTAAGTAGCGAATTAGCTCAAAATGATTTAAATCATAAAGAGATTTATTATCTCGTGCAAGCAGAAGCAGAATGTAAGGAAGGCCCCTAGGGAAGGCCTGTCATCGAAGACCACTGAGCTGGCCATCAGAAACTAGATACATACATTTCCTTGTTTAATTTAGCACATGCAGAAATAAAAAGGAAATCTCTCCCTAAACAAGGATAATTGTCCTGTCCTTCAACCAGGTTGTGTCAGTTTATCTGAACTATGCATGTGTGGACCAATAGCAGTTGCCCCAAAAATGTCATGCTCTTGAAAGAGAATTCTGAAAAATGGGAGTAGAATTGCTGTGATTAGAGCCTCTTGGTGGCTCAGTCAGTTAAGAAGCCAACTCTTGATTTTGGCTCAGGTCATGATCTCAGGGTCCTGGGATTGAGCCCCGTGTAAGGCTCCCAGCTCAGCGGGAAGTTTGCTTAAAGATTCTCTCTCTCCCTCTTTCTCTGTCCCTCTCCCTGCTTCCCTTCTCTCTCTCTCTCTCAAATAAATAAATCTTAAAAAAGGAATTACTGTGTTTGATTTAGACTTTCAATAATGTCTAATAGGACTTTCTGTAATGAAAAAACACACTGTTCTTCACTGGTCAGCACAGCATTCACAGGCCACATGTGGCTCTTAGGTATTGGAAGCCTGTAGGCACAATCGAGAAAATTAAGGTTTTATTTTAATTAATTTTAATTAATGTAATAGCTAGTGGCTACCACATTGGACCAAACAAGAGAGTGATCAAGTACAGCCTGGAGCTGGAGATAGTCAGATTCTCCTGAGTGACATGGGCTATAGCAGGCCAAGGGGAGACACGAGTGAAATTTAGGTTCTGCTCAGGAGGAAACAGAGGGAACTGGGCTCTGATTGGACAGGCACATCCTCTGTCTTGCTGCTGCTCAAAGTGTGGTCCATAGATCAGAAGCATAGATATCAGCTGGTCGTTTGCTAGAAAAGCAGAACCTTAGGCCCTATATCAGATCAAATGAATCATAATCTGTATTTTAATAGGATTTCAATTGCTCAGCATATAGCTCATGGTTTTGCATAAAGGTTCACTATCTAAAGGACCTGGATTCCTTGTCTGACTCTATCATTAATCAACTGTTAGTTAGGCAACTCCCTTAAGTTAGGTCTCAGTTTCCCCATCTCTAAAAATTGTGTAACAAAACTTACCTCACAAGGTCATTGTGATTTTTTTAAAATGAAATGTTTATGAAGTGGTTAGCACAGCACAGAACATCCATATAAGCTGATTAAATCATGGTTTTGCTGGCCTGTCCTCAAAAAGAGAGCATGTCTTACACATGGAGAAATCTCCAGCCCTTGCCAAGACAGCACATAATAGATGTTCAATAATGCGTGTTGAAATAATAACAGAATGAATGATTCATTGAATGATTAGCTAGTCCAGTTCCTTCCAAATCACCGATAGGTCAGTGGTATAAAAAATATCTTTATGAACAAATATAATTAGTTCACATGTAGCATCAGCTCAATATTTGATTTTTCTATTTTGATTTAAATAATTTTTTACTTTGATTCTCTTGCCTAGAACTTCATTCTTAAGGGTGTGAGGGGGAAAGTACCTATTTTTTTTTTTTTAATAATATCTTCATTGCCAGGCTCTTACTTTATATGTCACTGAAAATGCCCTCTACATGCATGCCCTGCTGTCTCTGGAAGCATTTGTAAAAGGCGAAGGCATTCATGTCCACATCATACCTTAGGCACTTGGCCATGTACTGCCTGGTGACAGCCCTCAACATTCCTGGTTTGTGGGCTTGCTTAAGTATTCAGGTATTTGACCTCATCCTCCAACGTAGACTCTGATCTTCCCAGTTTTCCACAACCAGATTAGAAACTTGTCCAGCACATCCTTTGCCCTCCACAACCTCGTGAGACAGATGCCGTTCCACTTTGCAGTAACATACTATATACATTCTCATGAAGCTAGTAAGCTGAGGACTACTGTGAATGGCCTGGTGTTGAGAAAGAGAACAGATTCTGCCCCAGATGACTGGAGTTGGCAGAAGGCTTTGCCAGTAACCTGGGTATGATCTTCCACCATCTTGAGTGACTTTCAGTGTCTTTGATCTTCCATGTTCTTATCTGTAAAAGGGGCCAAGAAAAGAAACAAACAACTCCTCCTCCAAACAAAACAAAACAAAACAAAACAAAGCCATTTGACAATATATGAAAATTAAAACACTCTAAAAATGTTAGACATTTTCAATTTTTACTCCTTATTGTTCCTACCTAGCATTCATTTATTCCTACAATTATTTACACACATTTATTGTCTATCTACTATGTAGATGATTCTATACAATGTATCAAGAGTTATCAAAGTAACAAAAGACATAGTCCCTGACCTCATTTAACAGTCTAGGATGAGACATAAAAGGGAGGATTGCGAGGGATCAATCTCATTGATGAGATCAATGAGGGAAACATGAAGTCGTCAATAAATGCTTTCTGAAAAAGCAGGTCTCTGAGATGATTCTTCAGAGATGAATAAAGTCTACCCAGATAAATAAGGGTGGAATGATATTCCAGACAGGAGGAAGAACAGTGTGTTCACAAATACTACTTTCATTTTGCTTTGTTTAAAAATAACTATAAAACATTTTTCCTATTTTAAATAAAACCCAGAAAGTATAGACTTCTAATTCCGTAAGGGGCTTTTTGTCTGTAACATAGTCTATTTTGTTTACTTGACACCTGACAGAAGTGAAATTCAGAAAAATGCACAGGCATCTTCAAGGTCACACAGGCTGTTAGTAACTAACCTGACAACTACCAACACCTGGTCCTGACCTCTCCCCCTCACGTCTCCCTGCTTCTCCAACCCAAGGGCCAGGTGACAAGTTAGCATTCCTGATCGCGTAGACACTCTGTCAACACCAAACACAAGTGAACAACCAGTACTCCTCAGCTACATCTAGGTTATTTGTCAACAGAATTGGTGTAATGGATGTTTGCTATGAGGAAGAATTTAAAAATTAGATCTGGGAGTTCTTGGCATATTCCCACCTGGCACCGCATTCACTTACCTTCCCAGAACTCTTAGGCTTAAGAAAAGCTTAATTAAAATCAAGTCAATGGAGAACTGTCTGAGAAACTAACAAGACAACACAGTAATAAATTAGGCTTTTAATCTTTCTCTCCCTTTTAGCTGTCATTCTCAACCCAACTTTTGATTCATCTGTATGGGTCTATGCATATATATATATTTTCATTGACAAGCTTTCTTTAATTACTAAGTGTGTATACACCAACCACGATGCTTGATATTTTGAAGAACTTAGTTTTTTGATAACTATGATATGTCTTTAAGGAAGGGTAGATTACTGGATTTGAAATTCAGAACCAAGGTCTGAGACTCTGTGATAGAGATAACCACATGCGGATGGTAGTAAAGTTATGCTGCGCACTATGGTGTTCGGCCATACCAGTGGATCTAAACCCATTAATTTCCTACATTTTCTGCCAAGATCTTCCTTTTAGTCTCACTTTCCTCATCAATAAAGCCTGTTCCTTCTACTTACCAAATGATTATAAAAAAAATTCATGATCTCATGTGTATTTTGAAATATTTAAAATGTAGGAGCTGGTGGCAGTATCTGCCATTTGGGCTGAGAGAGGAGTGTGGCAGTGTTATAAACTCTTTCAGACTGAGTGGCCAAGAAGGGAGGAGGAGATGATGTTTGATCAGAATTCTGAATAAAAGGATCCGGCCATGTGAGGACTAAGGATAGATACCCTAAATAAGGAGACCAGTATGTTTGAAGACTCCCAAGGCACTTGGGAGCACGAATGAAAAGTCAAATGCCACTGATTAGTGTTATCTGTGCAGTGAGGAAACAGGGAGGCAGATGGAGGGAAGATTGAGAGGTCCACAGGGTCATTCATAAAGACAGTGGTAGCCAGTCAGGAACTTACTCTAGGGGAATGGGACCCCATAGGGAGATTGAACACAACATTTTCACTTGATATGTGCCTTCAAACAAGTTACTTCTCCAAGTTTTCTTCTTCTTCTATGTATTCTGGACATAATAATGCTCATCTTGAACAATGATGTTGAGAACTACATTCACAATTCTGCATAATATATGTAGTACTTGACCTTTGCATGTATTACTGACTGTTGCTGCTGCTATGGTTCACATTGTCATCTTTATCATTAGCATTATCTGACCTGTGTTAACTCCAGGTGTAGCTGTTGGGAAGAAGGAAGAGTAGCAGAGAAGACTAGACAAATATGGTACAAAGGAAAATAAGTACCAAAAATAAATACTTTATTTCCATAAATTAAATAAATAAGGCTATCTTTCTTTGTATACATATTTCATTTTCCTTCTAGTCACAGGCCTATCGTAGCCTCTGACTTCAGAAGCTCCTGTTTAAGTCTGGGGTGCCTGAGATCAAGCCCTTCCATCAGACTCTGTGCTGTGCATGGAGCCTGCTTAAGATTCTCTCTCTTTCTCCCTCTGCCTCTCCCTGCCCCACTTGCATGTGCTCTCTCTCAAAATAAATAAATAAACTACTTAACAAGAAGAAGAAGAAGAAGGAGGAGGAAGAGGAGGGGGAGGGGGAGGGGGACCAGAAGAAGCAGCAGCAGTTCCTGTTTCAGTCCATGTCAGCTGGCTCCTGACTTCTGAATTACTTTGCTTGCAACTCCTCGTCCATAAATCTATGGGTCAGGCAGGCAGCTTCTCTATGAGTGTGCACCAAGCACCCACATCGCAATCCAGGAGGTCAGGCAACCCTTCTGGAAGCTATTGGAGCAGATGACTCATCTTGGATGTGGATAGCAGGTATTTGGACTCATCTCTCTTGAAAATAACAGTAATAGAACAAAACACATTTACCTCAGCTGCATTCTCAGTATGTTCTGGCAGAGGATGCCCATAACCCTTGCCTTAAGGGAGAAAACCAGAAAGGTGAGCTGGGAGTGTTCCAGGTCTGATAACTTCTCAAGAGTGCTTTGAAAAGGCCATGTTTGCTTTCATCTTACTCTCAGAACAAATGCTTAGGGATCTAGTATGTGGACGGAGGGATCTTGGCTAATAATCCTGCAGTCTGTGAGTCTTTCTTCTTTCCACTATCCTTTCTCTTGTCCTCCATTTCTGTTTCCTTGTCCCATACTTTCTTTCCTACGTTCCATTACTCTCTAATGTTTTTTTTTCCCTTTTTTCTTTTTCTCTTTCTTTTTTTTTTTTTTTTTTGTCTCTATCTCAGCATGGACACTGACAGTTTATTAGATTCCAACTAAGAGCCAGAGATTTTTTTGGGCACAAGAGATACAAACACAAATATCACTGAAGAACTAAATACTCAAGAAAGAAAGCATCCTATGGTATGTGGTTTTGTGGAAACACAAAGGAAGATAGGTTGATCTTAACTGGGGCATCAGGAAGGATTCATTTTGTCAAGTAAGATAACTGAAAGAGACAAAGAAATTAAAGACATTTTAAGCCAAGGGAACAGTAGGAACAAACACAGAAGTGAGAAACACCAAGATGCAAAGAGGTGAGGCTGGAAATTGGCAAATCAGGGGGCTTTTCAAGCCACACTTAGGAGGATGGACTTTATAAAAGAAGGACTGGTGAGTCACTAAAGGATTTTAAATGAGGATATGATATGATCAGATCTGTGTGGTAGAAGTACCATTCTCCAGTATGTGGAGTGTGTTATGAAACAGGTCCATTAGGATTCTATTATATTGTTGAAATGAGAGTTGATATGTATCTGATAAAGTCAGTGACATAGTAGATGGCATCGTGACGCACATAAAGAGGACAGAAAATACAAATATTTTAAGGTGGCAGAAGCTTTAAAACTCAATATCTGCTTACATGGAAGAATGAGCAAAAGGAAATGGTAGAGTATGATTACAAATTTTCAGGCCCTAATATTTGGTTGGATATTGGTGATATTCAACAAAACAGAGATGAGAAAAAGGAGCTTCTGTACTGAGAAGGTAGGCAGTTGAGGTTGAAGTACCTGTGAGACATCTGTAAACAGATAACTATATTGATCTGAAACTCTGGCAGTCTCTGATACCGTGTTTATAATGGAGAGATTGCATTTGGTTGTCATTTTAATTAGAAATGTATGTAAATCTCCTAGCAGTCTCTAGCACATAAACTCTTCTAAAGTACTAATTATTCCTTTCTTGTCCTTTTATATGCCTATAGGGCTCTGTTTGTACCTCTTGAGGATCCTCAGGGGCTGCATGTCTTCCCTGAGAACTTTTATGAAAGGGTTGCCTCCTGGAGTGAAACCCTAAGATCCGCCACATACAGAAGTTCAGAGCAGAGATAAGTAATTGGCACTATCTTGGCTCCTGGGCTGGCCTAATTAAAGGTGAACATATCTAAATAGTACTTCTTCATGTTTTTCCTTATCAGTAAACAGGCTTTGTTCTGTGAATCCCTTCAGCCACTAATACCAGAAGAAAGGTGAGGGCCAAGGCTATAAGATAGAGGAGGCTAGTGGGAAGGAGGAATGGAAGACTTTGAGTTCAAGGTGTGATACCAAAAGAAGACAGACTGGGAGGTTCTTTAGCCCAATTAGGTAAGTGGTCTGACTCCCTCAAAAAGCTCTCATCTGGGGCGCCTGGGTGGCTCAGTGGGTTAAGCCGCTGCCTTCGGCTCAGGTCATGATCTCAGGGTCCTGGGATCGAGTCCCACATCGGGCTCTCTGCTCAGCAGGGAGCCTGCTTCTCTCTCTCTGCCTACCTCTCCATCTACTTGTGATCTCTCTCTGTCAAATAAATAAATAAAATCTTAAAAAAAAAAAAAAAAAAAAAAAAGCTCTCATCTAAGAGAGGCTGGGTTGAGAATAAAGCAATGCGGTCCCCAGGAAGCTGTGGGAGAATAGAAGAGATAGGCTGCTCCTCTTCCCTGCTCCATCTGGCCTGGGGGAGAAGGCAGAAAGGAGAGTGAGAGGCCTTCAGGGAGATGTCTCTGCAGAGAATGCAGAAGACCTGTGGCTCCTAAGTGACCTGGGGCAGAGGTGTTGAGAAAATGGTGGCCGCTCAGAGGTCTGTGGCCAGAATGAGGCAGTTACTCAGTATGGGATACCTCAAGACAAGAGACAATCATCCAGCGCTACAGATTTCATCAATAGTTGCCACTGCTATGTGTAAAATAAAGACATACATACATAATACATTTTTTTAAAATTTTACTTTAAAGAAACAACAGGTACACAGAAACCCATTCAAACCAACCACACTTGTAAGATACTAGTAAGGACACACCCCCAGACTAGAAATCCTCCCACTGTTATCATGGGGTTGCATGACCTTTCCCTTGCACCAAGATGCCACATCAGGGAAAAGAGAGGAGACCCTTTGGAGGAGAGAAACAGCCCCATCACAGTGCTTGAATATTGAATTTGATCCTATAGTCTTTCCAAAGAGAAGAAGTTTAGTGTAAATAACCCACAATATTTTAAAGAGGAAAGCAATGACTATTAGTCTCACTCTTTGACCTCTCCACCTCTAGGAATAAAAGCTTGTAAGAATATTTTGGTCAATTATAGGAAAAATAACAGCAACATTCTTTTGCACACCTAGGTTATAATGTATAAATTTTAGGCCCAGCCACACAATAATATAGTAATCAAATCACAACAAAAATGTGTGATTTTGAGTCCTGGGAGGAGGCAGAAGAAGCATTTAGATAATAAACATTCTGGGCCAGTCAGAGCAAAAAAAATTCTCAGTGTAGAGGTACATACACAGGATTATGGCCCTGGAACTTCAAGTATTTCTGACCCCTTTGTCAAGACCATCCCTACTGTGAGAATGTTGAATCCCATGATATTACCTGGTGCTAGACAGCTTCCACTTCATCTCACTTTCTTATTCAAACTCTATGCCCACAGAGCCACCTTCTTGATCATCTCTTGGCTCATCAAGTTTGTCTCCAGGAAGTTGTGTTCTGGTCACAGGAGGTTTGGATTCTGTCATTCATGGTACACTTAGATGTGGGCTCTGATTATGATTTTTTTTCCCATGTAGCTTGACTTCAGGGAGAGAATTTGTTGATTATCCCAGTGCAAAGTTCCTAGTCTCAGAAAGTTCTGTTTTTCAAACTTCTCTCCATCTCCACTTCTCCCACCCTGGTCCAAACCACCCATCAGCTGTACAACTTCCTGGTCATGATTTCTGCTCTGCCAAATCTTTATAGCTAAACTCAGATCACATTACTCTCCTGCTCAAAACGCCCCAGTGGCTCACACTAGAAATAAATGTTTAACTCCTCATGGCCCCACGAGGGCCTTCAGGTCTGGCCCCTGACTACCTCCACATCCTCCCTCCTGTCTATCTCTCCCTCACCCATCTCCTCTACCACATCATCCTTGTTGCCTTATCCCCATACCTGGCTTCTCAAGAGCACAAGACTTTGCCTTTCTCCCCTCTAGTGTCCTAATCCCAGGTGCCCTCCTAGCATACATGTGTCTCCTGGGGTGCCATCTCCTCTTCAATTCCTGGAAAAGCTCATTACTTCTGGACATAATACCCTACCTTCTTTTTAAAAGCATTTATCACTACATAAGGTGTACATTGCATACTTATATTTTTTACTCCTCCACTATTGTTTAAAAGCCTAACAAGGCTTTTTAAGTTTATCACTGTGCCCCTCACTCCCAAATTAGTACTTGGCATGCAGGAGGAGTTCTTTGAATACTGAATGAATGAATGAATGAATGAAGAAAATCAGCTTTCTGATGCCGCCCTTGATCCTCTGTTCATGTTAGATTTCTCTCAACCCAGGGTAATATAACGAGCCTGTCTCTAGTCTTCTAACCCTGGAATACAATTCTAAAATGTAGCTAATAGAGAAAAATAGCTTCCTTCTCTTACTGTGGAGTCAAGATGGGTTTGAATGCTCGGACTTCCTCACTATGTGACTCTACATAAGACACCTCACTTGTTGGGCTTCTGACACCACTCCTTATTCCTGTCTACAGTTCTCTGGTCATCACACACTCATCTGTGGTGTCTAGTGGACTCAAAATTTCTCTGAGATAAGACTTCCTTACTAAGCACCAAGCTCAATATCTTGCCAATAGTATATCCTCAAAGGTTTAGCTCTTTAACTGATTGCCCCCCCTTATGTTCTTTTTATCTTTATCTCTCTCTTTTGCTTATAGAGGCATGCATTTAAATGTCCCGCTTCTTGTCTTTACCACTCTATCATAAAGATGATGAGTAATCAGAGAGCTGAGGAAAGATCGCACACTGAGAGAGCAAACTGTGGACTCAGGACTGCATCTGAATCACAGTGCTCCTAATTTACTATTTGTGTGACCCTGCACAAAACGGTCAACCTCTCTCGCTCCCTCCTCCTTCATATATTGAACATGGATGACACTAGCTACTTCTCAGAGCTGCAATAGGAACGAAAGATAATATATGTAAAGCATCTAGCAGGTGCCTGTTAACCAGTTTAACTTCCTACCACATTCAGGAATTCCAGAGATGGTTCCATGGATGGTAGACAAATAAATACTTAGGAAGCTCAGACTCTGAAGCCAGATTGCCTTCACTCAAAGCCTGTGCTCATCACTTATCAGCTCTCCAGTACATGTCACATAAGCTCTCTGTGCCTCAGTTTCCTCAATAGTAAAAAGGGAATAACAGTATCTAGATCACAGTATAGGGCCCAGCAATTAATAAATTCTAAACACACACACATATACACATTTGTGGGTATTAGTGGACATAATGTCCCTTTATAGTTGAAAATATGTTTTTTTAAAAAAAGCCCATCAAGATACTCTTCTGTCTCTACATGCAAGTAATTCAACTCTCCTCCTTCAACTCCTCCTTAACCTCTTTATTCCCTCATCTTCCAGCTTATTTTATCTCTTTAATATCTCATTGAGAAGTATGTCTTTCTCCTCATATTCAGTATTTCTTTGTGTCATTATGAGATGTAACTAGAGGATCCAGTCTGTGTGAATGATTCTTTATCAAATAAAGCTGAGTTACAATGTACTCTTGGGAGGAAAAACTGAACTTTGGTGTTTTTTCATCAAATCATATTTATTAAGATCTTGTGTTCCTAGCAATATGCTATTCTTAAAAATATTTCAAATATAAAAATTCCACAACCCCATATTGAAAGACGGCTTAAAGGAAATGCAAGGAACAAAATGAAAACAACTGTTGTATTATAGCAATGACCATGTAGGTCATTTAATTAATTTTTAAAATGCCTTCTGTGTGGTTAATACATTATCTGATTAGTAAATTGGGGGAAATTTATATTTCTGTATCTCTTACCTAGCTCTGGTTCTTCTAAAAGAATAAGACAAGGCAAGTTTTTTAGTGTCTCATTATGCCAAGTTTTCTCTATATTTAAATTATTATCAAGTAATAGTTACTTGCCAGTCATTATTTTAAAAGGTCACTGGGATGAATAATTTTTGAAGGAAAATGCAGTTGCAAAATAAACATTGCCCCTCATTCTTCTATTAAGTGTATGTTAAATAATTTTTAGCATCGTGTTAAGTCCCCTGCAAGCCTTGCTTCCCATAAAAAACATTTCTCTCTAGTTTATCTCTTGGAGAGGAATTACAAACAGTTATCTATGTGCACAGATATTGTTTTCTATATTTCTGTTTGCCTTGTGAGGTAGAGGAAACAATACAACGTTGGGGGTCATGAGGTTCTGCCTTTGAATCCTGATTCACACTCACTTAACTGAGTTGCCTTGGACGCATTACTTGATTGTTCCAAGCCTTATGTTGTCTGCAAAACCAACAAATAATCCCCTACTTTGTAGGATTGCTGTGAAGATTAAAGATAACAATGTATCCAAAGCACCTACTTCACAGAAAATAACCAATAAATGGTAGGGGTTTTAAAACACTGCATATATTAAATTTTGCATAAAAATGTAAACACCTGCCTGCTTCCCAGGAAAACTCATTTGAGTAAAACAGTTATACAATACAGCTAATGTGAAATAAATGGGATAGAATATATGTGAAGGAAAAAGGAAATATTGTAACAAAAACAACTAAGTGTTCATTCCAGCTCTCAGCTTCCAGGCAGGCAAGGCAATAAACATAGTTCTCATGAACTAATAGAGGGAGGATGTCATAGCAAAGAGAGAAAAGCGGTGTCCTGGTAAAGTCATCTAAACCATATTTAGCATGAGGATCCTTTAACAGAGAGAACACAAAAATATTTTAGGAATAAATGCCTGAGATTAACAGGCTACAGAGTAGAAGCTTGTCAATAGCATTTGATTTTGCCCGTTTTATAGATAAAAAAGACTGAGTCTCAAAAGTTTAATCAATATACACAAGTTTACACTCTACTAAGTGGCAGAGATGAGATTTTGACCCAGGACTACTGCTTATTGTTGTGTGTGTGTGTGTATGTGTGTGTGTGTGTGTGTGTGTGTGTGTGTGTGTGTGTGTGTTTTGTTTTGTTTTGCCTTTAAGACAACACAGAGGAAAAACAATTATAGACATTTTTCTCAAGGAACTAGGTTTTGGAGAATGAAGCTCTACATAGATTTACCTTTCATTAAGATCCCCAGTTTCATGAAATAGGTCAGCGTGTACCAGTGGAGGGATTTATTTTTAAAGATTTATTTAGTACTTAGAGTGAGAGAACATGTGAGAAGGGGAGAGGCAGAGGGAGAGAATCCCAAGCACACTCCCCGCTGAGCATAGAGTCTGACACCTGTTTGATCTCATGACTCAATGAGATCATGACCTGAGCTGAAATCATGAGTCATATGCTCAACCCACCAAGACACCCAGGCACCCCAAGAGGGATTTGTTTTTAAAGATCTAAATGCTGACTTTCAACTGGGTTCTGATCCCACTGTTTGAAATGTTAGATATGGCATGCAATCCTTTTCAGTTGGCTTTATGTGTTTCCTGAAAAAATATGATATAAATAAGGGACTATGCACAAAATTTCAGTCTGCAGGAATAGTTCACTGTACTACAACATGGCCACAAATATCAGGCATTCAAATAGATACAGCTTCCATTCCCCCATTTAACATAAATGTATTGAGTGCCTGTGAAGTTGCATTTACCATTATGAAACCGGAAAGAGACAGAGTGATGATTTAAACACAGCAAACACTTTTGAAGATATCTCAGTCTTGTCAGAAAGACTGATAGGTAAACAGGTACCAAGCATTGTGATGAATGCCAGATGCTTTTATTTTTAACTTAACAGAATATAGGTGCCCCATGGTTTCAGCAAACCAAAATAGCCATCAGGGACATCAGGTTGGATTGCCCAAGAAGCAGACGCTGAGATTGATTTTAGCTTGCAAGAGCTTATTAGAGAGTACTACTGGGATCAACACTG
This sequence comes from Lontra canadensis, assembly GCF_010015895.1. NCBI lineage: Eukaryota > Metazoa > Chordata > Mammalia > Carnivora > Mustelidae > Lontra > Lontra canadensis. The sequence continues at coordinate 19,117,021 of NW_022631001.1, forward strand.
TGGAAGAGAAAGGAAGGAAGCAGCATCCGGCAGAGGGAGAAGTCAAGCTGTTACGAAGGTCTAAGGACAACATCGGTGGACCCCCATGGGGAGGCCTGCAGCCCTCCATAACTGTTCTCTATTGAGATGAGAAGGTTGGGATTTGTACCCTAGACCAGCCTAGGAAAGGGATATGGCCTTGGGCAAGGTAACTGTGCAGCTGAGACAATCCCCAAAGGGAATGAAGGTGAAGGGCCACCTGCCAGAGAACTTCCCAACAGCAGGGGCAACTGTATTTAGGCCCTCCAGTGACATCTGGGTGGCACACCCCAGCAGCCACTGCAGGGACCTGGACCCTGCATCCTTCCCTTCCGCCATCCTCAGCATGTTGGGTTTTTTGTTCTGAAAAGATCTCTTAATACTCATAAGATCCTACCTGCCTCCAAATATGACATTCTCACACAGGAGCATACAAAATAGGGAGGAAGCAAAGGGACCATCAGCTCATAATATTCTCTCTTCAGAGAAAAATGTTTCCCAGAGGATCACCAGAAGGGTTTTGTCTACTGGTCACTAAGCACAACTGCTGCTGGGACACAGATAAGGTTTGTTATCCAGGAAGACAGAAAATGGTCTTTGGGTTGTGTTATGGAGTGAATACCTGTGTCCCCCAAATTTTGTATATTGAAATCTAATCCCCACTGTGATGATATTTGAAGATGGAGCCTTTCGGAAGGTTATGAGAGTAGAGCCCTCATGAATGGAATTAGTGTTCTTAGAAAACAAGCCCTTGTGATTTCCCTTATCCCTTCTTCCATGTGAAGACCCACGAAGAAGATGGCTATTTATGAACCGGGAAGCAGACTTTCACCAGACCCTGAATCTGCCAGCACCTTGATAGTGAACTTCCCAGCCTCCTTAACTGTGAGGTGTGAATATTTAAGCCACCCCGTCTATAACAGTTTGTTAAAGTAAACAACTGAACTAAGAAAAATAGGTTGGGTTAGAACTAACCCCAGTGCCATAGTGGGTTATCCAAGTTGCACTGGAGATTTGCAAGTGGGGTCCCACACAGTCCACCCCGCAGGGAAGAAGAGACTATTCAAGTGGTACCCATTTAAGGCTTCTTTCCTTGGGTTTCTTCCCAGGGTGTTGTTCTGAGGCAGGTAATACTATGAAAGCTTACACCTCTCAGCCTCAGTTTCTTCATCTTTAAACTGGAAATAATTATGAAAACTAAAGCAGCTATAGAGGTATGGTAGATGATGGAGTTAAAAGCATGCTATAAACTTAAAGAATGAGGAAACTGGTAGGTAGGAATAGTGAGTAGTGTTAATAATACCATGTACTGAAATTCATTAGTGTAAATCCACAAAAACAAGAGGAGCTTAATACAGACAGATTTCAATAAAACATGCCATTAATTTAAAGACATGATAAAAAATAAACACTCCTTAATACTTTTTGTGCAATGATCTTTGTCAAGCAAATTTGATCCCATTTTCTTCCTGGTTAAATGTTTTCAAATAATCCCCAAGTCTTCTTGTTAAATGTCAAGCTCTTCACGTTAGCAGACAGAGGTTTCCTGGTCATGCCCTGTTTTCCTCTCTGTTTGGTGTCTCCCAGACCCTAAGTCTCCTCCAGCCACAAATTCCCTTAGTTCCCCACATGCATTAAATCTTTTCTCGCAGGTTGTCTTTCTGCCTTAGATGCCCACTGCACACCCGCTCACCTGCTGCCTCTTCATCCTTGACCCTGTTGAGCCCGCCCTTCATTTCTCACGCCTCCTTAACTTTCCCTCAGATTGAGATGCTGGTTCTGGAGCTTGCCCTGTGAATATCACCATTGTAGCACACTCTACACTTTGTCATTTTCATTTTTGTATCAACATGAAACTCTGATCACCTTGATGGCAGGAGCTATCTGATGGCAAGGGTCTGATTCATCTCTGCCCACCGAGTTTGTGCCATATTCTCAGTACATGTGTGTGTATTGAATGAAGGCATTGCATGCCATGTCCCAATATAGTTTGTAGATCTCCAGTGTTGTTAGGGTCATGGAATATTGGAGTCACACTGCTTGAGTTTGATCCTGGATCTACCATTTTCAAGCTATATATGACCTTTAGCAAATAGTTAGCCTCTCTGTAAAATTAAAAAACAAATAAGAAAAACTAAATAAGAAAAATAATGAAAGATACCCAGGAGTGCCAGACACAAACACTCAATAAATGTAGTCCTTATGGGGCGCTTGGGTGGCTCAGGGGTTAAGCCTCTGCCTTCGGCTCAGGTCATGATCTCAGGGTCCTGGGATCGAGCCCCACACTGGACTTTTCTGCTCAACGGGGCACCTGCTCCCCCCCCCTCCACCGCCTGCCTCTCTGCCTACTTGTAATCGATATCTCTCTCTGTGTCTAATAAATAAATAATCTTTAAAAATTAAAAAATTAAAAAATATAGTCATTATGACAATGATGATGATAATAGGAAGAAATCCCATGGATATATATCATCTCCTCTGCTATTAGATGTCAAATATTATTTTGAATTATTCTTTGACTCCAAGCATGTATATGGGATTCTTTATATTGTATTAGACTTGTAATAGGAGCTCAATTATTATTGATTAATAATAAATAGCTAATATATATGTAGCACTTGCTGTGTGCCAAATAGTGTTCTATAGGACTTCATGTACATTAACTGATTAATTCTCTCCAGTCCTTTGGTAGCTACCATTATTATTCCCATTTTTTGTAGCTAAGGAAACTGAGGCACATAGAGGTCAATGACTTACCCTGGTGGTAAGTGGCAGTCCAGCTCCAGAGTCTTTTCTCTGAGTCTTTTACTCGTCATAAATGAGTAAGTGAATGAATATGTCTCAGCAGTTAAACACATTCAGCAAAGGGATCTATTCATCCTATTTTCAAATCCACTATAATTTAAATTTATCAGTCTGTCTCCCTTTTTTTTCCCCCTTGAGCAACATTTTACATGCTTCTGCTTTCACTTTCCCCACAGATAACTATGAAGTGGAAATGAATTGCATGAAATGTGGTGCTAGAACTGAAAAGGTCAATGTGTCTGCATCTCTGTGTTTAGCAATTAAGAACATATAGATTGGTATATTCGATCAAAGTGGTCTTGTCTGGGGCCCACTCTGTAGCCAAGAAACACTATCAGCATCTCCACTTGTGAGGTTCTATATGACCCTGGGCCAGGTTAATCAGATGAAATGTTTAACTTCATCAGCCAATAGCAGCGAACTCAAAGAGTAAATTTGAAGCATGGTAGGGATCAGAAGCCAAAGAATAAGCTGGTGAAGTAATAAAAAGAAGGATAAAGTATAGCCAGATATGGGGAAATGAGGCAGGTGTTGGAAAGCCATAATAATCTACAGTAGACTGTGAAGTGAACAGAAGCAGGTCAGCATAAGTGGGACCATTAAGACTGCTGTGGTGATTGTTTTATTATGTCTAATTAAGACATTAGGGAAATTTCCAGACATCCCAGTTACCTTTAATAACCCTTTACAAATTTGTCTTCGGTGAACTTACCTAAATCACATCTTAAAATGTTAACAAATTTAGCCAGAAACTGAATGTTGAAAGAGAAGAGAACTTACAAATCATCTAGTCATCTTTTTTGTTTTAAAAAAGTCAACTTGGCCAAGAAGTTGGTCCATAATAACTCAATTAAAGTAATATATTTTACAAGATTGTAGCTGCTATAGAAAGTGATATTTCCTCTTACTCATCCTAAATTTAGTGTCTTTAATTTTCAAAGATGTCCCCCCACCCAAATCTACTTTGGGAATACTATAATTGAGTAATAAGTCGAAACTCCCATACAGATATAAACTCCAGTCTTCCATGTAAAAGTCCTTAATTTATGAAAAATGATTTTCACTATTGCATAAAGGAGCCATCCATTCACAAATGAATGACTGAATGTGCATAATGAATTTCAGTTGAATGAATGCAGAGTGGCACCATCATTATAGTCAGTTTGGGATTTCTAATACAGGACTTCAAAATGTGTGTTACAAGTAGATATAGTGCAGGGAACTGAGGCTGTATTGTGTGATTCAGAATTTCAAGCTTTTTAACAGGTAAAGAGATTGAACGTGTTGGCATCATGAGCTTTCTAGTGTGATGCACTGAGGACAGATATTACATACATAATGTTCAGGGAAAAAATGCTTAACATGAATCTAAACTTGGGAAAATAATCAAGCAATCATAATAAGGAATGTTCTGCAAAATAAATGAACTGTGCTCTTTGAAAGTTAAAAAAAAAAGTTTGGTTAACTTTAACATTGAAGGAGATTACTAACATGGTGAGTAAATTCACTGTGATTTGTGATTGAGTCTTGGGTTAAGAGAAGAGCTATGAATTACATTATTGAGACAATGAGATAAATTTAAATATTAAGGGTACAGTAGGTAATGAAATTGTATTGATGTTAAATTTCTCGCATATGATCACTGTTTTGTGGTTATATAGAGCCTTCTAGTTCTATGAAAATACATGCTGGAGTATTTGGAGGTAAAGTTTCTTGATGTTGGCCATTAATTCTAAAATGGTAGGCTCCCCCCCCAAAATGTAGGTAGATGTGTATGAATGTATATACACACACACACACACACACACACAAAACACACATATACACATGCACACTGTAAAAGCAAACATGGCAAAAGTTAACAATGGTTGAATCTAAGTGAAAAGAATATGGTTGTTCACTGTGCTATTTTTATAATATTTATTTACATTTGAAATTATTTAACGTAAATAGTTTGGGGGGGAAAGAAGGCTTAAAACTCTAAACCAGATAGAAAACATGAAACCTGCACATAATAGACAGTTAAGCAATATGTTGAATAAATAAATAAAAGGATAAACATTTTAGACATATTCTTCATGCCCTACTCCATATTTCCCCCCCAATCCTTTAAAAGCCATAAATACCATCATTAAAAACGTCTTTGGACTAAGATTTTATCTTACTCAAAATCTCTAGTCAAGATGAAAATATTATTGGAAAGATCAACAATTTATATTTACCCTCATTTTCTACTTAAACCAATCATTTTCCTGTCACCGTTCTTAGAAAAATTGCTTAATATTTTCTTTCTTCAGTTTTCTATGAAATAGGGAAAATAACTCACTTTTTGCTGTAAATCAAATAATTATGAAGATTAAAGATTAAAATGCTCATACTTAGCACTTAATGCTAGATATAATTATTATTAGGTATATGCAAATTCTTTTTTGTTAGGTATATGCAAATTCTTTTTGCTTTCCTGGTACATTCAAAGGCTTTATTCTTGCTATCTTTTCCATATTACTTTGCAGCATAATCATAGTATGACAGTGATGGCTGAAAAATAGTAGGAATGCTCTTGTGCCTAGCAGTATCAGAAATGTTTCACCCACACGCTATAATTTTATTCTTGTAAACTTCCTGCAGGTTATATCTATAATTAACACTTTTGGTGAGGAAACCAAGGTTCAGAGTAGTTAAGAATCTTAAGTTTAAGTACCTAGTAGGTGAAGGAGCTAAGATTGAATCCCAGTCTATCTGACTCCACACCAAGGCCCTTAACCTGTACAACATTTTGCCTCTGACTCTCTATTCATTTTAGGTAGGTAAAACTCCTCTTTGAACCTCTCTTAACATATGTATTCATTATGCCTATTATAACAACTCTATTCAAGCCATATTTCCACAGTAGATTACAAATATAGATGATGGAGGAAAAAAATAGATGATCTAAGAGGATGGGCCTTAGTTTAGTAAAAGAAATTTCAAATGCAAGTTTGGACTCTAGCATTTCAAAGTACATAATTTTAACAAAGTCAAGTACTTATTTTTTTAAATTATTTTTATTAATATATAATGCATTACTTGCTGCAGGGTACAGGTCTGTGAATCATCAGGCTTACACATTTCACAGCACTCCCATAGCCCATACCCTCCCCAATATCCTAATGGACATTAGAACCACCCAACCACCCTATCCCTATCCCCCAACCTCCAACAACCCTGAGTTTCTTTTGTGAGATTAAGAGTCTCTTATGGTTTATTTTGTTCCTGATCCCATCATGTTTCATTCTTTCCTTCCCAACCCCACATAAACACCCTGCCCTGCCTCTCAAATTCCTCATATCAAAGAGATCATATGATAGTTGTCTGTCTCGGATTGACTTATTTCACTCAGCATAATATCCTCTAGTCCCATCCACGTCATTGCAAATGGCAAAATTTCATTTCTTTTGATGGCTGCATAGTATTCCATTGTATATATACCACATCTTCCTTATCCATTCATCTGTTGATGGACATCTAGGTTCTTTCCATAATTCGGCTATTGTGGACATTGCTGCTAGCAACATTCAGATACATGTGCCCCTTCGGATCACCAAATTTGTATCTTTAGGGTAAATACCCAGTAGTGTGATTGCTGGGTCATAGGGTAACTCTATTTTCAACTTTTTGAGGAACCTCCATGCTGTTTTCCAGAGTGGTTGCACCAGCTTGCATTCCCACCAACAGTGTAGGAGGGTTCCCCTTTTTCCGCATCCTTGCCAACATCTCTTGTTTCCTGACTTGTTAACTTTAGCCATTCTGACTGGTATGAGGTGGTATCTCATTGTGGTTTTGATTTGTATTTCCCTGATGCCCAGTGATGTGGAGCACTTTTTCATGGGTCTGTTGGCCATCTGGATGTGTTCTTTGCAGAAATGTCTGTTCATGGCTTCTGCCCATTTCTTGATTGGATTCTTTGTTCTTTGGGTGTTGAGTTTGATTAAGTTCTTCAAAGATTTTGGATACTAGCCCTTTATCTGATATGTCATTTACAAATATCTTCTCCCATTCTGTCAGTTGTCTTTTTTTTTTTTTTTTTTTTTTTACTGTTTCCTTTGCTGTGCAAAAGCTTTTGATCTTGATAAAGTCCCAATAGTTCACTTTTGCCCTTGCTTCCCTTGCCTTTGGTGATGTTTCTAGGAAGAAGTTGCTGCAGTTGTGGTCAAAGTCATTGCTGCCTGTGTTCTCCTCAAGGGTTTTGATGGTTTCCTATCTCACATTGAGGTCTTCCATCCATTTTTTTTTAAATTTTTATTTTTATTATTTTTTTATTTTTTATAAACATATAATATATTTTTATCCCCAGGGGTACAGGTCTGTGAATCGCCAGGTTTACACACTTCACAGCACTCACCATAGCACATACCCTCCCCAATGTCCATAACCCCACCCCCCTTCTCCCAACCCCCCTCCCCCCAGCAACCCTCAGTTTATTTTGTGAGATTAACAGTCACTTATGGTTTGTCTCCCTCCCAATCCCATCTTGTTTCATTTATTCTTCTCCTACCCCTTTAACCCCCCATGTTGCATCTCCACTTCCTCATATCAGGGAGATCATATGATTGTTGTCTTTCTCTGATTGACTTATTTTGCTAAGCATGATACCCTCTAGTTCCATCCATTTTGAGTCTGTTTTTGTGTGTGGTATAAGGAAATGGTCCAGTTTCATTCTTCTGCATGTGGCTGTCCAGTTTTCCAACACCATTTGTTGAGGAGACTGTCTTTTTTCCATTGGACATTCTTTCCTGCTTTGTTGAAGATTAGTTGACTATAGAACTGAGGGTCTGTTTCTGGACTTTCTATTCTGTTCCATTGATCTATGTGTCTGTTTTTGTGCCAGTACCATACTATAGAGCTTGAAGTCTGGAGCTGTGATGCACCCAACTTTGGCTTTCTTTTTTAACATTCCTTTGACTATTTGCGGTCTTTTCTAGTTCCATATAAATTTTAGGATTATTTGTTCCATTTCTTTGAAAAAAATGGATGGTATTTTGATAGGGATTACATTAAATGGGCAGATTGCTTTAGGTAGCATAGACGTTTTCACAATATTTATTCTTCCAATCCATGAGCATGGAATGCTTTTCCATTTCTTTGTGTCTTCCTCAGTTTCTTTCATGAGTACTTTAAGGTTTTCTGAGTACAGATTCTTTGCCTCTTTGGTTGTGTTTATTCCTGGGTATCTTATGTTTTTGGGTGCAGTTGCAAATGGGACTAATTCCTTACTTTCTCTTTCTTCTGTCTTGTTGTTGATGTATAGAAATGCAACTGATTTCTGAGCATTGATTTTATATCCTGACACTTTATTGAATTCCTGTATGAGTTCTAGCAGTTTCAGAGTGCAGTCTTTTGGGTTTTCCACATAAAGGATCATATCATCTACAAAGAGTGAGGGTTTGACTTCTTTGCCGATTCAGATGCCTTTTATTTCTTTCTTTTGTCTGATTGTTGAGGATGGGACTTCTAATACCATGTTGAATAGCAGTGGTGATTAGTGAACAGTCCTGCTGTGTTCCTGACGTTAGGGGAAAAGCCATCAGTTTTTTCCCATTGAGAATGGTATTTGCTATGGGTTTGATGATATTGAGGTATGTACCTTCTATCCCTACATTTTGAAGAGTTCTGATCATGAAAGGATGCTGTACTTTGTCAAATGCTTTTCAGCATCTTTTGAGAGTATCATATGGTTCTTGTCCTTTCTTTTATTAGTGTATTGTATCACATTGATTGATTTGCAGATGTTGAACCAACCTTGCAGCCCAAGAATAAATCCCACTTGGTCATGGTAAATCATCCTTTTAATGTAATGTTGGATCCTATTGGCTAGTATTTTAGTGAGAATTTTTACATCTGTGTTCATCAAGGATGTTGGTCTCTAATTCTCCTTTTTTGTTGGGGTCTTTGTTTGGTTTTGGGATCAAGGTAAGCTGGCCTCCTAAAATGAGTTTGAAAGTTTTCCTTCCATTTCTGTGTTTTGGAACAGTTTCAGGAGAATAGGAATTAATTCCTCTTTAAATGTTTGGTAGAATTCCCCTGGGAAGCCATCTGGCTCTGGGCTCTTGTTTTATGGGAGATTTTTTTTTTTTTTTTAAGATTTTATTTTTATTTGACAGAGATTACAAGTAGGCAGAGAGGCAGGCAAAGAGAGAGAGGGGGAAGCAGGCTCCCAGCTGAGCAGAGAGCCTGATGCAGGGCTCCATCCCAGGACCCTAAGATCATGACCTCAGGCAAAGGCAGAGCCTTAACCCACTGAGCCACCTAGGTGCCCCTTTCGGGAGATTTGTGATGACTGCTTCAATCTCCTTCCTGGTTATGGGTCTGTTCAGGTTTTCTATTTCTTTCTGATTCAGTTTTGTTAGTTTATATGTCTCTAGGAATGCTTTCTTCCAGATTATCAAATTTGCTGGCTATAGTTGCTCATAGTATATTCTTATAATTGTTTGTATTTCTTTGGTGTTGGTTGTGATCTCTCCTCTTTCATTCCTGATTTTAATTATTTGGGTCCTTTCTCTTTTCTTTTTGATAAGTCTGGCCAGGGGTTTATCAATCTTATTAATTCTTTCAAAGAACCAGCTCCTAGTTTCATTGATTTGTTCTACTGTTCTTTTGGTTTCTATTTCATTGATTTCTGCTCTGATCTTTATAATTTCTCTTCTCCTGCTGGGTTTAGGCTTTCTTTGCTGTTCTTTCTCCAGTTCCTTTGGATATAGGGTTAGGTTGTGAGCTTGAGACCATTCTTGTTTCTTGAGAAAGGCTTATATCACCATATACTTTCCACTCAGGACTGCCTTTGCTGTGTCCCACAGATTTTGAACAGTTGTGTTTTCATTTTCATTTGTTTCCATGAATTTTTTCAGTTCTCCTTTAATTTTCTGGTTGATCCATTCATTCTTTAGTAGGATGCATCTATAGCCTCCATGTATTTGAGTTCTTTCCAACTTTCCTCTTATGATTGAGTTCTAGCTTCAGAGCCTTGTGGTCTAAAAATATGCCAGGAATGATCCCAATCTTTTGGTACTGGTTGAGACCTGATTTGTGACCCTGGATGTTTCTATTCTGAAGAATGTTCCATGTGCACTAGAGAAGAATGTGTGTTCTGTTGCTTTGGGATGGAATGTTCTGAATATATCTGTGATGTCCATCTGGTTGAGTGTGTCATTTAAAGCCTTTATTTCCTTGTTAATCTTTTGCTTAGGTATCTTCCCATTTCAGTGAGGGGGTGTTAAAGTCCCCTACTATTATTGTATTATTGTCAATGTGTTTCTTTGATTTGCTTACTAATTGATTTATGTAATTGGCTGCTCCCATGTTAGGGGCATAGGTATTTAAAATTGTTAGATCTTCTACTTGGACAGACCCTTTAAGTATGATTTAGTGTCCTTCCTCATATCTTATTATAGTCTTTGGCTTAAAATCTAATTTATCTAATGTAAGGATTGCCACCCCAGCTTTCTTTGATGTCCATTAGCATGGTAAATTGTTTTACACCCCTGCACTTTAAATCTCGAGGTGTCTTTGGGTCCAAAATGAGTTTCTTGTAGACAGCAAATCGATGGGTCTTGTTTTTTTTTTATCCATTTTGATACCCTGTGTCTTTTGATTGGGGCATAGCACATTTACATTCAGGGTAACTATTGAAAGATATGTATTTAGTGCCATTGTATTGCCTGTAAGATGACTGTTGCTGTATAATTTCTCTGTTCCTTTCTGATATACTACTTTTAGGCTCTCCCTTTGCTTAGAGGACCCCTCTCAGTATTTCCTATAGGGATGGGTTGGTGTTTGCAAATTCTTTTAGTTTTTGTTTGTCCTGGAAGCTTTTTATTTCTCCTTCTATTTTCAATGACAGCCTAGCTGGATATAGTATCATTGGCTACATATTTTTCTCATTTAGTGGTCTGAATATATCATTCCAGTTCTTTCTGGCCTGCCAGGTCTCTGTGGATAAGTCTGCTGCCAATCTAATATTTCTACCATTGTATGTTAACGACATCTTGCCCGAGCTGCTTTCAGGATTTTCTCTTTGTCACTAAGACTTGTAAGTTTTACTATTAGATGATGGGGTGTGGACCTATTCTTATTGATTTTGAGGGTGGCTCTCTGTTCCTCCTGGATTGCTTGTGCCATTTGCCATATTAGGGAAATCATCTATTATGATTTGCTCCAATATACCTTCTGCCCCTCTCTCTATTTCTTTTCTTCTGGAATCCCAATTATTCTAATTTTGTTTCATCTTATGATATCACTTATTTCTCAAATTCTCCCCTCATGGTCCAGTAGTTATCTCTCTTTTGCTCAGCTTCTTTATTCTCCATAATTTGGTCTTCTATATCACTTATTCTTTCTTCTGCCTCATTTATCCTAGCAGTAAGAGCCTCCATTTTGTATTGCACCTCATTAATAGCCTTTTTTATTTCAACTTGGTTAGATTTTAGTTCTTTTATATCTCCAGAAAAGGATTCTCTAATATCTTCCATGCCTTTTTCAAGCCCAGCTAACACCTTGAGAATCGTCATTCTGAACTCTAGTCCTGACATATTACCAATGTCCATATTGATTGGGTCCCTAGCCATTGGTACTGCCTTTTGTTTTGTTTTTTTGTTTTGTTTTTATGTTTGTTTGTTTGTTTGTTTGTGGTGAGTATTTCCACCTTGTCATTTTATCCAGATAATAATATATGAATGAGGGAGTAAAATACTAGAAGGTTGCCTAGACCCCTGAAAAATATACACTAACCAAATCAGAAGAGACCCGAAGGCGGGGGGTGGGGGTAAAAAAAAAAATTTATATATATGACTGGTGAGTAGAACTGAGCCACCCATTTGATTTTGGTTGTATTCTGGTCTTCCAGAAGAAACTAGCTCCCAAAATTTTAAAGAAAAAAAATATATATACACAAAAATAAGTAAACACGATGAAGGGATGGAATATGACTGTAAAGATGAAAATTAAAAATGATTATAAAAAAAGGAATTGATAAGATAAGTTGATTGGAAAAAGAAAAAAAAAACAGAGGAGAGAATGTGATCAAGCTTGAGACTAGAACAAAGCCATGTGCTAGATTTAGGGTATATTTTGATTTATTAGAAGAAATTGTATCCCAAAATTTTAAAGAAAAAAACCCTATATGTATACAAAAAATAAGGCTAAATACAATGAAAGGATAAAATAAGACTATAATAATGAAAAAAATTTTAAAGATTTATTTATTTATTTATTTGACACAGAGAGAGAGAGAGAGAGAGAGAGAGATATCACAAGTAAGCAGGCAGAGAGAGAGGGGGAAGCAGGCTCCCCACTGAGCAGAGAGCCTGATGGGGGGCTCAATCCCGGGACCCTGAGATCATGACCTGAGCTGAAGGCAGAGGCTTAACCCAATGAACCGCCCAGGTGTCCCTAATAATGAAAATTTTAAAAGATTTTTTTAAAAAAGGTATTAATAAGATAAAATAGTTAAAAACATTAAAAGAGTAAAGAGGAAAAATTTAAAAAAAATAGAATAAGAAAAAAAAATTTAAAAAAAATTAACTTTGCAAGACTAAAGGATTATGGGGAAAAGCCATGAATTCTATGTGTTGCTTTCCCCTAGCTCTAGAGTTCCACACTTCTCATTGATCAGTGAACTTGGTCTTGGATGGATGTTCTTGCTGATCTTCTTGGGGAGGGGTCTGTTGCAGTGATTCTCAAATGTCTTTGCCCGAGGTGGAATTGCACCACCCTTGCCAGGGCCCAGGCTAAGTAATCTGCTGGAGTTTGCTCTTGGTAGCTTTTGTTCCCTTAATACTTTCTGTAGAGCTTTGGAGGACAGGAATGAAAATGGAAGCTTCCCAATCCCTGGCCCAGAGCGAGGGCTTGGGGCCCCACTCTTCGGTGCACCCTCAGAGAAAAGCAGTCAATCCCTCCCATCCCCCTGGTCTCCGGCTGCACTCCGTGCTCACCCAACCTGTGACCAAGGGTTTCTATCGCTGATGCACAGCCCTGTTTGTAGTCTCCAAACCCAGCAGATTCCTACTTCATGCTCTTGCACCACTCCTCCTATAGGAGGAAGGAGGGGGTCTCTCCAGATCTGCCACTTGTGTGTTACCTGCTCAAAAAGCAGTGACCTGACTGTGCCTTGGATCACGGTTTAAGGTAACCCCAAGCCGAGGGCCCCCACCTTGGCTCTCTCTCTATAGTTGGCTTCCCCACTCCAATACCTGGCAGCTCTGCCACACTCAGACACCCCTGGTCTTTCTGTTACCCTGCGGGTCCTGAGACCAAACTGTCCCCGCAAGGGCTCCACCCCCACTTAGCCTCTAGAGTGATGTCCCTCAATGGAGCAAACTTCTGAAAGTTCCAATTTTGTGCTCCGCTGCTCTACTACTTACCGGGAGCTAGCCCCCCCACCCATGGTCTAACTTCAGATTCACTTCTGCCCACATCCTACCTTCCAGAAAGTAGTCAATTTTCTGCTCCTAGATTTGCTGCTCTTCTTCTCTTCTATCTCCTGTTGAGTTTGTAGGGGTTTGGAATGGTTTGATAACCATCTAGCTGAAGTCCTGGGACCTAATGGTATTTCAGTTTCCTACTCCTCCACCATCTTGTTTCCCCTCTGCAAGTACTTATTCTGGGCTCTAGTTTCTTTTCCTTTTTTTTCTTTTTAAGAGTTTATAATTTTTTTAATCTTTTTTTTATTTTTCTGTTAACATATAATGTACTATTTGCTTCTGGGGTACTGGTCTTTGAATCATCAGTCTTACATAATTCATAGCTAGAGTTTATAATTTTTTAAGAAAATTTTATGTATTCCTTTGACAGAGAGAGAGAGAGAGAAAGAGAGAGAAAGCACCAGCAGGGGGAGCAGCAGAGGGAGAGGGATAGGCAGGCTCCCCATGGAGCAGGGAGCCCTAGTGTGAGGCTCAATCCCTGGACCAAGAGGTCATGACCTGAGCCAAAGGCAAATGCTTAACTGACTGAGGCACCTAGGCACCCATGAGCTCTAGTTTCTTATCTCTAAAATAGAACAACTACAATTCTTATTTACTTACTAAAGCATGTGTGTAGGACACGTCAGGGTATGGTAAAAATCATACAAAATAATGGTTATGAACAACCTTATAAACTATAAATAATTAGTAGGTGCCTGGCTGGCTCAGCTGGTAGAGCATGCGGCTCTTGATCTCATGACTATAAGTTCTAGCCCTATGTTGCATGTAGAAATTAGCTAAAAATAAAATTTTTAGAATATAAATAACTATCTAATACTAAATACAAAATATTTGCCAAAGAAAAAAATGCACTGAAACTGAAATAGTTTGTCACCAGAAATGATATGATAAAAATGTGTATATATATAATATATATATGTCTACATTTGTATTCCATATATTTTATAATATACACTTACATAGATTGATGTATATAGAAGGATTGATGGATATATAGAGCTAAAATTAATATTGCTTTGGGGTAAATAGATTATCTTTCTGTATCTCTTACTCTTTGAGGTTCAGTATCCTCAGTGGTATAATGAAAATTATATTATAGCTGAGTGTAAGAATTAAACCCACAAAAGCAATCAACAGTGTTTAGCAAAATTTCAAAAATGAGTCCTGGCCCAAATAAATGTTAGCTTAATCAGAATCAAATTCACTCACACTTTATAGTGTTATAAAGTTATATAAATATATTTCTTATTTTACCACAGTGTTTATTATAATATATATATTGGTTTCCTAGATACTTGTAGGATTTGTCTCTCAGGAATCCGTCATTGGCAAGCAAATTCTGAAGGTGGTCAAGAACATTGAATAGCAGTCTTGGGACAAGGAAAATGATGTCAGCCTTTTAACAAAAGACAGTTTTGAACCATCTTTCTGGAGAAGTCTAGGTATTTATATGTTCAGTGGGAATCTGTGTTGCTATCACTCAAAATGTGAGGGCAGCTGTGATTTCCATTTTTAGCAGATTTTAGTTTATAGATGGAGGAAACTTTTCAGACAGACCCATGTTAGCAGTTGTCAAAGGGTTGAGGTTCCAGGCTTCTAAAAGGAGACTCAAAGCAACATGAATGTGTTGAATGGGCTTTTCCTCTGGGTCTTTCCTTAACCATTTTTCCAACTGCAGAGATCCTCTCGCTGACCCAGTTAAGGTCAGGCATCCACTCCAAAACCAACTGACTATGGCCAGGAATGCAGGGACAAATTCTTAGCAATTTATCATCCCTATATACTAAAGGGATGATATACTCCCTATACTCCAATGATCCTGGGGCAAAGGAAATTTGTAAATAATGCAAATACTATACTGTACTATACTACTGCCAGTAGCTACAGCTTCTAAAAAAACCTCAAGCAATTGTATAAATTTTATTAGGGAAACTGGTGACAGACTAAGAATTAAAATTTCCTATGCTTTATAAATACCTGTGCGTGTGTGTCCATGTGTGCTTACATGTGTATACAAGTGTATTTAAACGTCTATAAAATGGTAGAATATTCTAGAATTATAGCTTATAAGTAAATCTCAGCCATGATTGAATTGATCGGTATCAGTGCTTTTTCCTTGCAGAAGGTTTCCATTTGCCAGAAATTAATGGGAACAGAATGTACTATTATGGATGATGAGTTTCCAAAGATAGCTTTTATGCCACTTAGGCAATCGGACACCCCACCTTGGCCCTGTTGGGCTTATTACTGCCATTCAGACATCTGAAAATCTCTTGACAATCCTCCTCCATACCAAACGGAGCCAGCACTTTCAAATGGATCTCATTAGACTTCTTATAAAACCACTACACACTAGAAAGAGTTTCCATCCCAGAAGGGTTTCTTCATTCGAACTTATCAAGCCTCTATACAGTTCTCTTCTTGATTAGCAATTTGTTCTCCTCAGAGCTTTAAAGATACACCTTTATATCTCTGTAATTTCAGCCCTTTCCCATTTTCCCTTTATCGGCACATTCAAATGTATTTTACTCTTATCTTGGATCTGTCACTCAGCATATGTCAACTTTAAGAGCACTGGACTATAGCAGTGACTGTCAGTAATGTTTCAGCTTAAAAAAAGAGAAAGGGGGTAAAAAGTCAGAACGCATGCATCAGATCTCAGAAAGCTGCCTGCCTTGATATATGGCATCCTAGTATGCTACTCTAAATTATTTCCATCAGACAAGCAAATGTCAATCTGCACTCTTGTCTGGGAGGAGCAAAGAAATTTTCTTGGACCATATGCTATCAGATACCATGTCTAATCTAGCCATACTATGTTTTGCTTTTAATACTTCTAAAGCTTTCATTTAAGGCGCTTTTTTTTTTTTTCCCTGACTCTTCCTTCCTAAACCTCACATACTAAACCCCATATTTTTTTTCTGTGACGTCTTCCTTACAACCTTGCTTTCTGTCTGATGTATCCAGCCCTCCATTCCCTTTACTTTCAGTCTCTGGGCAAACCCTTCATTTCTTTGGAGGTTCTAACCATGTATCTGGCTCCCAAACTCAACTGTGAGCCCTATATGGGCAGAGGCTGCAACTTATTGTCTGCACCAGGGTCTAACACATATGTATATAGCCCAGACTGTGGTCCTCAAATGTTGCCTGTTAAGTTCGTAGTTGGATAAGTAGAAAGCTGGGTGAATGGATAAATAAATAGCCGTTTTGTTTGTTCTTTTTTTTTCTGAAAACACATCTTCCTTATCCATTTGAAACACATGGAAAGATACCTATATATAGTAGGAACTTAATAAGAAGTTTTTTAAAAAGTAGATACTTAGTAAACATGGGTCAAAATGATATCCCAAATGTGAGGCAAAGTAACTTAAATAGAAAATATAAAAATCTTTTGAAAGATTACCTCTTAGGTGATTTAAAAAGTAGAATGTAGGGGCGCCTGGGTGGCTCAGTGGGTTAAAGCCTCTGCCTTTGGCTCAGGTCATGATCCCAGGGTCCTGGGTTCAAGCCCCACATTGGGCTCTCTGCTCTGCGGAGAGCCTGCTTCCTCCATTCTCTCTCTGCCTGCCTCTCTGCCTACTTGTGATCTCTCTCTGTCAAATAAATAAATAAAATCTTTACAAAAAAAAAAGTAGAATGTAGAAGCTACAAATAATAATGTATGATTACTAGGAAATGAGAGGAATTGAGAATATCTCTTTACATCTTTCAGCACAGAAGGAGTTGAACTTTGAATCATATAAAGTAAAATTAGCTTTTCTAAAGCTGTAGTCAAGGTGACATAAAATAACATTTTCCTTATTCAGTGATCACTTTTAAAGGAAAGCCCAAGATACGTTGGATCACATCATATTCACTCTGTTAATTGGTAGCTTTTCTCTAGCTTACTTGTGGATTTGGAGTCAGAACAGCTTGGGTAGAAGTTTTGATTCTACTGACAGACCAACTAACTATGGCTAAGACTATGTTGAATGCAAGCATTAAATAATCAAATAGTTATTGAGTGCCTGCTATGTGGCAGACAACATGCAAATTCATTGATTTTTTTTGATAGTTGAAGGAAACTTATTTTAATTTTTTTTTCAAGTTTTTAAATACCAGTGAGTTAGTCTACAGTGTCATCTTAGTTTCAGGTGTGGAATTTAGTGATTTGTCACTTAGATACAACACAAAGTGTTCATCTCAAGTGTCCTCCTTAATCCCCATCACCCATCTAGCCCATCCCCCTGCCTACCTCCCCTCCAGTAACCCTCAGTTTGTTTTCTAAAGTTAAGAGTCTGTTTTCTGGTTTGCCTCCTTTTTTTTTTTCTCCTCCATGTTCACCTGTTTTATTTCTTAAATTCCACACATAAATGAAATCATATGGTGTTTGTTTTTCTCTGACTGACTTATTTTTGCTTAGCATAATACTCTGCAGCTTCATTCACATTTGTGATCAAATGTAATCTTGGGAAAGTTTCCTAACCACTCTGTGCTTCAGTTTTACCATCTATAATGCGGGGAGAATATCTCTTCATCAGGTGGTTTAAGAATCAATGAATTTGTGGCTAAGTATACAATGGAATATTACTCAGCCACAAATTCATGAACTCTTACAACTGCCTGATGGAACTTGCCTTTTCCCCACAGTACAGATGGTAAAACTGAAGCACAGAGTGATTAGGAAACTTGACCACTATCACAAAGCTACCATATTAGTTTCCTATTGTTGCTATAATAGATTACCACAAACTTGGTTAATTTGCTTGAAACAACATAAATTCATCATGTCACAGTTCTGGAGGCCAAAAGGCTGCAGTTCTTTCTGTAGGCTCAAGTCATGGTGTTAACAGGGCTGGTTCCTTTTGGTGACTGAAGAAGAGAATGTGTCTCCTTGATTTTCTAGCTTCTGAAGGTGCCAGCATCTCTTGACTCACGACCCCTTCCTTGTACCCCTCAATCTCTTGTTTCCAAAATCACATCTACTTTCTCCTTCACGTCAAAACTCCTTTGTTTCCTTTCTAAAAGGACACTTACGATTACATTTAGGGCCCACCTGTATAATCTGGAATGATCTCCCCATCTCAAAATCCTTAACTTAAGCATATCTATAAAGTCCCTTTTACCACATAAGCTAACGCAGGTTCTAGCGATTCATATCTGGGTATATTCAGTAGACACTCTTCAGCCTCCCTTAGCCACTGAGCTAGAACTACGATTTTGAGAATTCTGGTACTATATATATAGCCGGTCATATCACCAGTGTGCCATGCTGCCTCAGATAATGGGTCCACCTTCTCAGACAACAAGAATTACAAGAAAGGATAACCTCTCAGTGTCGCCTAATAAACGTAGGGTAAAGTGCCTCATGGAGCTCAAGGGCAAGTTGCAGTGGAACCTCAGGAAAGGCCCGAAGTACATATACAGGGAACCCTTAGGATATATGCTTTGGGGATTATCTGCATGTCTTACCCATTTTACTCTCTTCCTCTGTATCTTACCTTTCTCTGCTTTCTACAGTCCCCATGGCAGAAAACTGTCACAACACAGTTTTCCATGTTTACATTCCATCCACACCACACAACACAAATGTGTCCCTTCTTCTTTTCTTATAAGTGACCACAGTGCTGAGGCCTGGATCACATAATACAAATATGGGTTCCCAGTGAAGTGAGATCAGAGCTTGAGCCTATGATCACAGAACATTTTTTTTTTTTTTTTAAGAGGGGAAGCTTGAAAGCTGAGTGGCATCCAAAAGTGACTTCCCCAGCTTTCATTTGTAAAAGCTCCCTGGAAGCAGGGAATGTAGATTCTACTTTGTGTTGACATCTAGGAGAAATGTGACAGCATTTATTTGATCTAAGTCTGTAAGAAATTACAGCAAAATTATAAAAATAACAGGTCCCAAGATAGGCAGGGGATAGGCAGGGGGAGGCCCCAAGAGCTTTTAGCTCATGACTTCCAAAACAACTATTAAATTTATTTTCCTTCCTTCCTTCCTTCCTTCCTTCCTCATTTGTTTGCCTTTGGACCTACTGAAAAGAATAAAATTATAAAACTGAAGAAAGGCACTAAGGTTCTTCCCAGAGATTTCAAATGTTCTGACTGGGAGCCTGGGGTGGGGGGTATCACTCTAGGTGAGCACACAGATAAGAATGTATATCAGCTGGTACAGGAGATCTGGAATCACCCATAGGGAATCAGGGCACAATTCAAGGCCTTGAGAGATACAGGACACTATAATCCTGAGCATTCATGGCCTAACAGCAGATACTTCGAAGTGGGGGCAGGGTACTTGAACAGATTTTCAAGCTATGCAGCCCCAGTGACTAAAGATACAGACATTTGAAAGGCTAAGATTGGTGGGGCAGTTTCAATATGACATCTATTGACAAACTTAATAATAATCATGGAGGCAAAGCAGACAAAACAACTATTGTCACTGTCATGCATTAACCAGGAGTCATGGAATGCCACTTTTTCAGGTTCAAAGCCATTCCCAAACATTGAGTATGAAAAAAAAATAAGGATGTTCTTAGAACTCACAGTAAGGACATTCCATGGGAATGAGAGTTTAAATATGAATTACCTGGAACTATATAGAGCAAAAAAAGGTACACGATTGAAAGTGTACAAATTTTGGAGCAAGTAAGGCTTTGCATCCTGTCTCCCTCACTTTCTAGTTTTGTGGCTTTAGGCAAGATATTTTACTTTTTTTGAGATTCCACTATGAAGTAATACCTGCTTTGTAGGAATATTCAAAATACTAAATGAGTTAATGTTAAGTAGTGTCTGACACAGTGTAAGAATTCAACCAAAATCCTTACATTCCTCCTTTTTCTTCTGCTTCAACCACTTTTGACTGGACTCCATATTCACACCCCTCTGAAAACTGGCTCCTGCTAACAAGCTATCACTGATCCACCTATTCTCAGCTGACCCAAAGTTACTCTTCACATGTGTTGCTCAAAAAGCAAGTTAAACAAGCATCAATTGTTTAATGCAGAACTTTTCATTGTCCATATGTTCTGAAAGCCATTGACCCAATTCCTCAAACTATTGGCAGGAAGTGCGGATCTGTTTTAGATGGAATTTCTGCATCCCAGGAAAACACTAAAATGGCTTAGTCTTAACACAAGCCATCACAGGTAACAGAGACCATGACTATAAAGAAATTATGTTTCCTGTCCCACAAGGTGACTGACTGGAGGGAAGCCTATAATCAGAGATGGAAGAATGGTGAGAGGGTATTAATTTAATGAGGACACACGTTAGGAACATGGGAATTGGAAGCCAGGAGAGACTCGGTGGGGTTACAAGGCAGCCAGAGGTGGGAGGAATAGTCACCGGCATGAAAGAAAGAAGGGAAATAGCTAAATGATGTTTTCCAACAACTGTGGCAGGATTGCAGAAATGCAGACAGGAAGGAGAGTTTGATTGTGTTATAAAAAGCATAGCATATGTTCTATAGTTATGAATCCAGTTCTAAATTTTAAAATATACTAGCATGCAGTGTATGCTAAATGACATTGGATAGATGTATTTACATAATAATAATAAATGCCACTTATTTATCATATACTCTCAATGCCTGGTACTTTATAAAAACAAAGTCAGATGAATTAGAAAATAAGGAATTAAGATAGGCAGAAAATGATAATTAGAAAATAGAGAAACAGTAAAACTGACAAGTGAATTTAAGAATTGGTGTTTTTGAGAAGCAAGCAATCCAAAATTGCAGAAACTGCAGTGAACCTGAAAAATATAAAGAGAGAAAGTACAAATATATAGCATTTGAAATGGAAAGGATAGGGAGTGGTATCATAGATGTCAAGGGAATAAAAATAATCCTAAAAGAGTTATTTGCAAAGTTAAATAATACATTTCAACATCTGGATGAAATGAATAATTTTCTTAAAAAATGTTACCAAGAGGGATGCTTGGATGGCTCAGTCGTTTAAGCATTTACCTTTAGCTCAGGTCATGATCCCAGGGTCCTGGAATCGAGTCCCACATCAGGCTTCTTGCTCAGTGGGGAGCCTGCTTCTCCCTTTGCTTGCTGCTCCCACTGCTTGTTTGCTCTCTCTCTCTCTCTCTCGAAGAGATAAATAAAATCTTAAAAAGAGAAAGAAAGAAAAGAAAATGTTGCCATGATAAACTCCATAAAGGACAATCTTAGCAGTTGACAAAATTGAGAAAGTTATCAAAGATCAACCACCAGCAGTGTCCTGGGGCTGGCTAGCACTAGTTTCTGAAAGAAAACTGTGTACCTCTCTTCCCACCTCCAAATTCAGTGACATCATGAGAATACACTTGCAATCAGCCATTATGAGAGTATTTACACTATGGAAATGAGCAAATGCTACAAAGAAGGACCACTTATTAAACATTTACTACTAGCACACCACTAACTGTAGTCCTGGAAAATGTCAGGACCAGATAAACTGACTCACATTTTTAAGGAACAGACATCTCAGTAATTTGCAAAATGTTCCAGAGCATTTCTGCTCCCAAATTTTTGTTTAATGAGCCTTACACTGATATACCCCCCCCCAAGAAAAGCAGAAAGCTGTAGATTAATCACTTTCTTGCATACTAATGCAAAATAAAAACACAAGTAAAAAGAAAAAAAAAGCAAAAAAAAAAAAAATTACATAGCTTATTATAGACTAACACACCACAGCCAACTGAGATTCTTACCAGGAAGGCAAGGGTGGTTCTCTGGCAGGAATAGGAAGTCTGTTAATTCAATGCATCATAATAAATTGGTCAGCTAAGAAAATGTGAGCTCTGCCTTCATGTAACTGAGATGGGCAGATGAAGAAATAATTAAATAAAGTATAGTATAATTAAAAGAAAGAAAAAAAATATGCAGCTACAAAACCAATTCTGAACTCTCTTCATTGGGTGGATTTAAGTTGCTACTTTCTACTGATTCAGCTACCCAGATACAGCAAATGTGAACATGAACAAGTATAGAAGTTCCACCTTTTTTTAAAATTTGGATACATATATGACGTACATCTTGGAATATTTCCATTAACTTAAATTTTAGGCAGTTATTATAGTGAAAGAAAAAAAGGGGAAGAAGAAAAAAGGGGGATCAGGAAACAAGATGAAAAGCAGGAGCAGGAAGAGGAATGGAAGAAATAAGGAAAGGAAGAGAAATAGGAAATGAGGTAGTGGTAAAGAAGAAAAGAAAGAGGGAACAAGGGTAAGGAGGAAGGAAGGAAACTGCATTCAGCCTTTATTTTCCTTCTTCCTGGTTTAAAAACTCCGTAAGGAACATCACCAGTTTTGATTACTTGGAAAACAGCGTCTGCCTTGCACTCAGAGAGGTGCATTAAAGCCCAAAATTTCGGGCCTGGCCCAGGCTCCCTAGTGAGGAGGCAGATAATGAAGGGGATGAAAAGACCCCAACTGTGAGGTTGGCAGTGGGATCGCCAAGTTCTTGCCAAGTCAGTCAGTGCCACCAGGGTCACAAGTGCCTGAGCTCACCAGCCAGTGGAATGTGCAGAGAGGTCCCAATAAGGAGCAAGCTCAGGGCTCTTGAAAGTAGCTTAGCAGCTCTGAGCTGGCCAAACCCTCCCAAGGGGACTGGGAACCAAAGTAAATAATCTTTCTTAAACCAAAGAAGTTTAAGCCAAAGAAGTCTAAACCAAAGGAGGAATGAGAGCAGGGAGGGGGCTCGAGTTCTCCTGCTTCGTGTTCCTCTCCCTCACTTGACAGGACTGCAGTGTGCAGGCAATATTAGCTGTTGTGCATGTATGACTGTTGTTTCTGGATGTCGTCCTCCCCATCATAGGAGGAAGGAGAAAGGAGGACAGGAGGAAAAGAGCTCGTAGGAGTGACAGCGGCGGTTGTATAATATAGTGCTTATGGTCATAGGTCACATTGTGGTTGCAGCTATTGCAAACCATCCATTCAAACCTAGTTTGACTAAATACTCCAGGTACTAGGCAGCAAAAACAAATGGGATAAGAGCTACAATGTGTGTGTAAGACAAAGAGAAAAGACGGAAAGCTTTCTAGGAACATCTCAAATCTTCTCAAAAGCTTTTGAGAGGAACTCTTAGGAAACTGGGAAGTCAAGAAAAAGAGGAAGAGAAGGAATATGAAAGAATTTATGAGAGCTTACAAATTGTGAACACTTTTCCTAGGTGCTTATTCTGGACTGAACCATGCCTCCTCAAATTCATGTGTTGAAGCCCTAGTCCTCAGCAGGTCAGAAGATATGGAGTTGTCATTAAGTTAAAAGATGCCAGGGTGGGCCCTAATCCAATCTAACTAGTATCCTTATAAGAAGAAATTAAGACATACAAAAAGATACCAAGGATGCATACACACAGAAAAACAAAAAACAAACAATAAAAAAAAAAAAAAAAGCCCACTGTGAGGATGCAGCATGAAGGTGACCACCCACCAGCCAAGGAAAGAGGCCTCAAAAGAAACCACACCTACTGACACCTTTGTCTTGGACTTCTAGGGTTCTAAATTGTGAGAAAATTAATGTGTATTGTTTCAGTCATTCAGTCTGTGGTATTTTGTTATAATAGCCCTAGTAAACCAAATATAGTTTGCAATAAAAATTTATATAAAGAGGGAAGGAGTCAGGGAGGGATAGAGGAAGGCAGGAAAGCAGGAAGGTAGGAAAGCAGGAAGAAAGGTAGGAAGGAAGGGAGGGAGGGAGGGAGGAAAAAAGGCGGGGAGAGAGAGCAAATCTGCTATGTCCTTACGTTATTAAGGTGGTAGATACAGTAATTCACTAACTACCTTACATCATTTTATAAGCCAGTATTTCTGAATGTGGTCAAAAGTATTAAAATTAGGGGGGTTTGGGGTTGGGAGATACATTCTAGAATGTGCTTAATTTTTAGAGGTTTAAATGAAAGCAATTTTTCATTCTTGTGTTTCTGTCTTCTTACATAAAGGATTATTTAGTGTTGCGGTATTTGTAGGAAGTCAGGGCCTGCCTTGTTGATGCACATGTTATTTGCTCCTCCCTGTATTTATCCATATCTTCATACACAGTCACACACACAGAGGATGTTACCAGATATACGAATAATCCTCAGGATTAGTATGCTGACTGCTTACGAAAAGCTGGATGATTTAACCATTTTTCCATTTACCTTTTCATCTCTCTCTGTTCTCTTTTCTAAGGGGAAAAAAAATGTAAGATTGCAATAATATTGGTTAAAAACGTTTCCACCTGGCAAATTAAAAGGGAGATTTAAAAATCATGAAACCATTGAAAACTGGTTATGTATATGCTGAGTATTTGGGAGCAAATCAGGAAACATAAAGACACCACCATGACTGAAGTTGAATAATAGGTTGCTAAGTATGAAGAGTCATCCAGACCATGCCTTCAAGGGCTCATTCACTCACCAGAGCATTCTCTGAAGAACTCTGCAGTGAAAATGGAGTGACTTCCCAAGAGGAGAGACAGCCAGCAATAGAACTAAGAAAAATAAATGGGTACTACATCAAAATGGAGTGGCACGGGCCATCTCTGGCTCCCAGAAGCTGACCCGTCCCTCAAGGTCCCATTCAAGTAAAGAGGCCCAGCTCTAGAATCACAAGCCTTTTGACACTTCTGAGCCTCTTTTTCTATTCTATAAAATGGGGATCATCATATTTATTTCACAGGATGTTCAACTAGATAATGTAGAGGAGGAAAAATAAATTTCTTCTATCTTTCTAAGTTCTAGGTTGAGCCCCTCCTGTGATAAAAAGACAGATTCACAGGAGAAAAAAAAAGTATGTACGTACACATGTACAGGATTCCTATGACGATAGGAGACTCAGAGGGCAGCCAAACGATTGAGGCTTATATAAGACCCTGAGCTGAGGAAAGGGTTAGAGGCCTGGGCCTTCCAATGAGGAGAAGGCAATTCACTCACAGCCAGAAGAGAGTGTTTGGTGCACAAAGGTTGGCCTGCCAGCAGATGAGTCTGTCAGATGAAAAAGTGATCTCTGGTAACAGCTTTTTTCTGTGCAGTGCAGGCCCCCTTTCTAATGTAAATTTTCCTTGTGAAAGGGTAACTTCTTCTCTGCTTCCAGAGCTTCTCCTGTGTCTGCAGTTTCTCAAAATAATCAGCTTAAAATAATCCTTATGCCAAAGAGACATATTTTGGGGTGCTATATTCTGCTACCCTTCAATACAGATGTGATAGGGACTAGAAAAGCACTTTTTATTAAAGTGTAAAGTGCTGTGCCTGCAGGAGATAGTGGTGGTGGTGATGACAAGGAACAAAACTTGATGGGATGGTGGCATTATCTTCAGATATCTGAGTCGTCATCATTCCAGGAACTGTCTCTACTCCTCCTGCCCCCACACGCCCCCAGCACCAGCACTTTCTGAAAGGATGTGTTGTCAACTTCCTCACAGACACACACACAGTCCTCTTCTGGCCTTCAACCATACAAACAAGGTGTTTCTCTTTTGCTGCTGCCTATGGGAGCTCAGGCCTTATTGATTTCAGGCTCTTTCTTTCTTTCTTTCTTTCTTTCTTTCTTTCTTTCTCTCTTTCTCTCTCTCCCCTTTCCTGCTTTCAGAAACACTTCCTTCTTGAAGTATTCTTCAGATCCTCAGCTTTCACACCATCGCAGTGAACAGTTTTAGACTTTGACTTCCATTATCTTTGGTTACAAAACAGAGAAATGCAACCCAGGGCATCAGTGATAAGACAGATCTATTCACCCAGTCATTGTATCTCCTCCGTGTTCCCTGCCACAGGCCCTCAGTATTACCAACATTCACAGGAAACCACAAATGGTAGAAACCTGTTCCTATGGACTGAATGTTTCTGTCCCTCCCACAAATTCATATGTTAAAACCTAATCGCCAGCATGTTGGCATTTGGAGGTAGGGATTTGAGAAGGTGATTAGGTCCAAGGGTAGAACCTTCACAAATGGGATTAGTGCCTTTATGGAGAGACTCTGGAAAATTCCAGAGTTCTTTCTGTAAGGTGAGGACATAGCAAAAAGATAGCTGTCTATGAACCAGGTAGCAGGTTCTCACCAGACACCAAGTCTGCAAGCACCTTGATCTTGGACTTTCCAGCCTCCAAAACTATAAATTTCTCTTGTTCAGAAGCTACCCTGTCTATGTTTTGTTTTGTTTTGTTTTTGTTTTTTGGCTAGAGCAGCCTGAATGGACTAAGACATGTATGAATGCCCCATCATCCACACACACATTCCCAAAGCACTGACTGTATGCCTGGCTCTGCACTGGTGATGGGAAGTCAGGTAGCCACATATGACCAGATAAGAGAATGTAAATTTTCATGGGGAAATGGGACTTATATGATATCACTTCAATTTGGGGCTCAAAATATAGGAAAGAAAGATAGGAGCAAAGTGTTTCTGGAGCAGCAAGGAGGGAAGGAGATCTTCTTGCTGAGATTAGGTAAGTGTTCATGGCAGATATGAGTTACTGGAGGTGAGCCTTGAGTTTGGGGGAAAATTTAGACTTGGTGAGAGCAGGTGAGAAGGTACATTTCAGTTAGGATGAGAAACTTGGACATAAACTCCAGGTCATCTCTGTGCTCGGATGGAAAGAACCAGAGGCCATAATAATAAGCACATACTTTTGACTAAAGCCAGTCATTATTCTAAAAAATGTGTGTTTACTGTAATCCTCATAACAGCTCTATGAAATAGATATCATTATTATATGAACTTAAGATCTAAGGAAACCAACATCACACAGCCATCTGAGTGCCGGAGAAGACTATTTCTCCACTTTGGACTTACACGTGCAGGTACTGAGATGCAGCTCCTTTAATGGAGAGATATGCAAGATGCTAAGGGAACACATGGAGAAACCCTAGCCTGTTCTACATATGAGAGGAGTTGCAAAGGAGGCAGAATGAGGAAAAGAATGAGGAAATAGGGTGAAGTAGAATTCTGGATCCACATGTGCAAGAGTTGGCACAAACACAGGATTTAAGGTGAATAGGAAAACCTTCAGAACATCCATTTATGAGGGTAAGTGGTGCATGGCAAAGTGTGAGATGGGGTTGTAGAGATATGCATGGTCCATCGCAGAGAGCTTCATGTGCCATGTTCCAGAGTTCAGCCTTAATTTTAAAAAAGGTCTAAAAAAGTTCTTAAAAGGGTGCATAGGGTCAATGGGATAGCAAGGAGGAAAGAGATTCCAAAGACATCTAGGAAGTTAAGTGGTTAGGACTCCTTCAACGCTTAGATGGGTGAAGTGGAAGAAGAAATAAAGGTGAGGACAACTGTGACTCTAAGATATCTAGCCCTGAAGACTACTTGGATTAAAGAACTTCCATCCAAGTTAGGAAATTTCAGTGTCAATGGTGATAATCATGGCCTCTTAATGCATCTCATTACCTCCAGTCTTTTTCTGCTTCAGTTCATTTTTTATATTGCCTAGCTTAGCAAACTATTTTTGATGACACTGCAATTGTCATAATAAAGTTCACTGTTTCTTAAAAACTTGGCCTTGTAGGGGTGAGAGATGGAGAGATGAAGAGAGGGAGTGAGGGAGAAAAAGGAGTGTCCAAGTCCAATTTCAAGCAAGGGACTGAGGCTTCTTATATTAATCTGCATTTTGCTTACTTGAAAGTAATAGTAAAAATAATATCAATTCATAGTTATCAGTTCCTTATTAATAGCCAAAAACATTATTAGATACTTTTTAGAAATCATTTCAATTAATCCTCGTAATAATCCTTTTAACCAATGTATTATATAATTGTCCCTATTTTTCGGATGAGATTAGGTAATTTGGTTAAAGACACATGAGTAGTAAATGGTAATTCTAGAATTTGAACGAGGTGTTTTGGCTCCAAAACCATCCTTCTTCCACTATGTCATGACAAATGTATTTTCTAGACACACTCAAAGGATAAAAAGCTTACATTTGTCTAGGCATGGAACTGATCTACAGAGAAACTAGAGAGAAAATGTGCCCTCCTATACTCTTCATAACTCATGGCCCAACTTTGACAAGGTATGAGGACTGATTGGTTTTCACATGTTGACTGCATACTCTCCAGCTGTAAAAATACAATTTCTGGAACCCTTAGAGTAGCCCTAAATAGGTTCCATTTTTCACTTTGTAAAACAAGAACTTAGTGACTGCTGAATAGTAAATGTTGACAGTTGGGCAACAGAGTCTTGGAGCAACAGCACAGAAAAGGCCAGTTGGTGTTCTCAAAATGACCAGAGGGACCCTACCAAGACTGAGGCAACTCTATCTGGCCACTGACATCATTTTGAGGATGACTTCCTAAATGCCCACTCTCCTTTTTTGTTCCTTCTCCATTGTCATCAGTGTGAAATTCTGTTTCCACTTGGTCTTGATACCTTCCCCTCTCCACTTGACTTATAGCAGCTCCCAGTGATAGCCCTGAACACACCATCTTCTTGGGACACTGGCACTATCCAGTACCTAGGTACTGTTTTCCTGGCACTGACCTCTGGCATGTGCTTCTCATTCAATACTGTGCTAACCCAGTGCAATAGAATACAACTTTGTTGGTGTAGCTATAATGGGAGAAAATGTGGTGGGAACCGAGATGCATTGCCCAATACATCTTTACTGAATTTGTATACAAAGCTACAAATACATAAATAACAACAATAACTACTGCTACCCACCACCACCACCACTACTACTATTACTGGAATAATACTAACAATTACTGGCTTTTTTGAAAGCTACAATGTACCAGGCACTTTACATGCATTATCTCATTTAATCATCCATCTTCCCTCTGATTACCTGATCCAAGAGCCTAGTCTCATACCCAACAAGAGATACTGCCTGCCACAATCCCTCTAGGCTTGGATAAGATGAAACGCAATATGCTTATTTGGGAATGAAAGGGAAGGGCAGGTCAGTGTAATGAACAATAGGAATCAAGGCCCTAAAGAGAAAAAGTTTGTGACACATTAGGAAACCATAAAATATTTCATGCGGATAACTTAAAATATAAGTCAGGTAGAGGCATGTATATGAGCACACATGCACAGACTCTATTCTGGCGTCTGTAATTTCTTCAGGTTTAATTCATCTGGTTCATGTTTTGGCTCTCAGAATCAGATCTCCTTTTCAATCTCAGTTTTACCACTCCCTGGTCAAAGGACTCCCCATGGTTATTCAGCCTCTCTAAACCTTAATTTCCTCATCTGCCCAAAGTACTCAATTATGTCTTCTTCCAAGAATGCTGTGAAGATTGAGATGAAGTATAAAACAAGCCTGTCAGAGGGTTTGGCACATAGTAGAAACTCAACAAATGTAAAATGTCAAAAATGCTCCCTACTCTGAGGTTTGTCTTGAAGCTTATGTATCACCTAGGAGTGGGCTGACAGATGTTGAGACCTAATAAATTAGACCCCCTTTGTCCTCTAAGGAGAAAATGTCAAGGAAATGGTTAAGGGCTCTCAGGAGCAACTGTGGCATATATGAGGCTCCCTGAGGAATCACATGCCTCCAAGAGGGCAGGTGTTGCCCAGGTGCCATCCTGCCAGGAGACTGCAAGAGCAGAAGGACCCTAGAGCTTCCACTGCTTCCACTGCTCCTCTTCTCTATCTGGATGCCCGTCTCCCAGCACAACCAAGATGGAGGAGGGGAACTAGCTCATGGTTTCCAAAGTTGAGTTTTCCAAACCTCTTTCTTTTGAATGCAAATACTGTGTGCCCCCTCTATGTGCATACTTAGTAAGGTCCTCCCTCCTTTCCTCCTTTCCTCTCTTCCTCCATTCATTCCTTCCTTCCTTCTTCCCTCTCTCCCTCCCTCCCTCCCTTCCTTCTTTCCTTCCTTCCTCCCTTCTTCCCTTCCTTCCTTCCTTCTTTTTTTCATCTTATAATTAGTTTAATACATTCAAGCTTGGGACTGAAGAAAGTTGGAAATGTCCCTTGTAACTCACTATGCTTGGAAATAAGAACAAAAGAAAAATGAGTCTCTGTGCTCTCAGTTTACATGTGCTTCATTCAATCTCTGTATCTGTAGCCAGGGTCTGCTGAGTTTAAGGAACTTTGCCTAGTATAGCTCAGAGCAGCAAAAAGAAAAGAGAAAAAAAAATAAACGTGAATTTCTGGAATGCCCACATGTATTGGGCTCCAGGACAGGTTTTCCCACAGTTTATTTCATTCTTACAACAACTCTTTAGATAGATAGGTCAGGTGTAAGTAGCTTTTTCAAGGACAGGTATCCAGTAGGAGGCAGAACAAGACTTTAAAAAAAAAAAAAAAAAACAGGCCTTTCTAGTTCTAATATCCATGCTGTATCTGCTATGAGGCTCTGTCTAAGCTACACAATTTTATAAATGAGGAAACTGAGTCCCAGAAAAACAATCTACCCTGTAGCTAATGACAAAGTTATCATTCAAACATTGAATTCCTGACTCCTGTTCAAAGTATTTATATCTGCTTACTCTCCTTTCAGGTTTTCTTATTTTTATAAATATTACTTTGCCTCTACTGGCCTCAACAAACTCTGAGGAGAAAATATTAGCACATAAATGAAGAAAACAAAAGGCTTAAAGCAATGAGTGCCCTGGGAAAGTTATAAAGGTTTTTTAGAGGAGACACCAATGAAAATGTACCAGATTGGGGGCTACTTTATATTAGATAATCAGGGAAGGCTCTTTGAGAAGGTGACATTTAAACTAAGACCTAAATGGCAGGGAGAAAGCTGGTGCAATTGTTCTAGAGCCTGGTGAAGTAAAAAGAATAATAGGCGGATGAATTCAGAGAGACTGGTCAGGAAAAGCATATTAGTATCATTAGAAGCAAAATGGGAAGCCTTTGAGGCAACATAAGCAGGATTTTCACAAGCTTACTCTGCTGCCATGTAGGAAATTAATTAGAAACAGGCAAGCATGGAAGTGAAGGGAAGAGAAAGGAGGACAATGTAGTTGTCCCAGGGAAAGGATGGTGATGTGAAGTGGGAGTGGAGATGGAGAACAACGAGCAGATTTGGAATTTATTTTCAAGGTGGAGTCAAAGATAAATATGTAATCTCCATGAGGGTAAGAATGTTTTTATTGTTGCTGTTCTGTTGATAATCTGTATCAGTGCTTAGAAGAATGACTAGCACATAGAAGGTGCTCAGAAAATATTGGCTGAAAAATTAATGAATTGATTGGAAGCATGGTGTCACTTGGTTTGGGCTGCTATATCTAAATACCATACACTGGTGGCTTAAACAATACACAGTTATTTCTCAAAGTTCCAGAGCCTGGGAAATCCAAGGTCAAAGTACTGGGAAATTCCAAGTGTAGTGACAGCTCTCTGCCTGGTTTGCAGTCTGCTGTCTTCTTGCTGTATCTTCACATAGCAGAGAAGCAGAGAGATACTTTGTCTCTTCCTCTTTTTATAAGGGCATTAACCCCATTGTGGGGGCTCTACCCCCATGACTTTATCTAACCCTGAATACCTCTCAAGGCCCCTCTCCAAATGCCATCACAGTGGGGATTAGGACTGCAACATACGAATTTTGAGGGGACATAAACATCTGGTTTATAATATGGAGGGAAAGGGAAAGGGCAGTATCAAGAACAACTCAGCTTTTGGTTTAATCAGCTAGACGGGTGGCTGCGCCTCTTACTAAGGATTTAGAAGAAGGTGAGGGCACCTGCAAGAGTTTTGGAAATTCTGTCAAGTCTGCAATGCATTTTAGATATTCAGGTGGAGATATCAAGTAAGCTTCCAATGTATGAGTCCAATCCTCAGGAGAGAGTCCCAGAAGTTATTACCAAGTAGAGATTATGTAAATCCCTGGTTTGTCTGAGACCACCCAAGGAGTGTGGATAGAGGAGGAGCCAGGAAACGTTACATTGCAAGGGAGGTATGCTCCATTATTTGAGATGGTGTTTAATGGTGGAGTAAGATAAGGATTCTGGTATTACCACTAGCTGAGTATCAGTAGTAATTATCATCATCGTCGTCATCATCATCATCATCATTATTATCATCATCATAGCTAACAGTAATTGAGCACTTACTCTGTATCTGGCACACAACTCAAATGCTGTATGTATTTACCCGTTTAATTCTCATAAATCTAAAAGGTACGTACAATTGTTAGGCTCATTTTGCAGTTAAGGAAATTAAGACTGAAAGATTAAGTAACTTTTCCGAGGCCACATGGCTCTTGAGTTAGCGGTAGGACTTAAACCCAGGAGCTGTGTCTCTAGAGCCCACACTTTTAACCTTTATCCTATATTATATAGGAAGATGGAGAAGTGACCTTAAGATTTGGCAGCTTGAAGGTCACTGGTAATATGACAAAAGCCTTGAGGGAAAAACCAGACTGAAATGGTCTGAGAAAAGAATGTGAAGCTTGGCAGTAAAAACAGTGCCTATAGACAACTCTTTGAAGGAGTTTTGCTGTGAAGGAGAACTTAAAAATGAGACAATGACTCAAGGAGAGTATGGGGTCATGAGAGAGTTTTTGTTGGTTTGTTTTATTTTTTAGAGAGAAGATAGTAGAGTATGTTTTTAGATTGCTTGAGATAATCTAGTAGAGAAGTAGAAATTGATGTTAGGGAACACAGGGCATATTTATAGCAACAAATTCCCTGAGAGAGTGAGGGGGATAGAATACAGGCCTCAAGTGGAGAGCTGGCCTTAGAGGAGAGAAGGAACCATCCATTTGAACAAGAGGAGTTTGGTAATAATGTGGCATGAGTATCAGCAGGTATGTTGATAGAAGGATAAAGCTAAGACAGAGAGGCCCTCATTTGTTCACCTCTGTATCCCCATTACCTAGAACAGTAATTGATGCAAAGTAAGTTAAATATTTGTGGAATGAATTCATCTAAGGTAGCTTTTTGCAGGAAAGCCCATTTGTCTCTGTTTTCTATGTCAAATGATAGGTAACGAAAGTGAAGAGCAAGAAGTGGATTTGAAGAGAGGCAAAAATATAAAACATTCACCAGGAAAGTGGAAGACAGATGCATTATGGAAGGCTGTTAGGATAACTAGGAAATCTGGAATACCCATTGGAATTTGGAATTTCTTAACATGAAACCAGACAACAAAGTCGTGTATATCTCAAGATATTTAGTTGTTCAGGTGTGGGAACCAAGTTGGTGGGTAGTTAGATTTAACTGGGGTTAGGGTTCTGCCAGGAGAGTAGGATAGAAGGAAAAAAACAAGCTATAATTGCGAAGGTGTGATTATAGTACTGTGCCATGAAACCTAAGATGGGTAAGTAGGAAACTGAGAAAGAAATGAAATGGATACAAAACAAAAGTGGAAAGATGGAAGATCTTAATGGAGATGAAAGATGCTAGAATGGGGATAAAAATGTAAGTGAGATGGACATAGGGAATTGGTGAAAGAATTGTCGGGTGGGGTCAAATTATTGGTGCTGACAAGTTAATGGGATGAGCACTCAAGTGTCTGAGTTTAATAGTGGAAAAA
The DNA here is from genome assembly GCF_010015895.1 of Lontra canadensis. Classification (NCBI taxonomy): domain Eukaryota; kingdom Metazoa; phylum Chordata; class Mammalia; order Carnivora; family Mustelidae; genus Lontra; species Lontra canadensis. Next base: position 19,150,686 of record NW_022631001.1, read on the forward strand.
TCATTAGAACCTATTTTAAAGAACAAAGAGGGTTAAGTGTTGAATGGATCATCTAAACAAATCTTGAAATCACTAAAAATGTTGCCTGGGATAGAGATGAAGAATAGCAAACAGATGTTAAAATCATCATTGAATGCAGGAGATTGATGAAGAGGCAGGTCATTGATGATAATAGGGAAGGGGAATAGGTAATACAGTTGACTGCTACCAATTTCAAAGGACTTAGGTTTTTGGAGAAGAAGGAAAATGAAAATATTTGGAAGAATGGAAAGAAAGAAGGATAGCCAACACTCAGTTCCTGGCACAGGGAACAAAAACAAATAGATCCACACCAATAATAGCTGCAGAAAAAGCAAGAGTTGTAGTTGCTGGACAGGAAGGTGAGAGGTGAACATAACTTTGAGAGAATAGCCTAGGAATTAGAAGAGTGTGGTGCTGGCCAACTGTGGGTTCCAGAATGTACAGTGAAAGCCTTAAGTGATTGTAGAACACCAGGGGATGATGGGGGGGAGGGGTGTGGTCTCTGGGAGTAGCAGGTCTATAGAAGGATAAAGGGCAGATCAGTGCTGTTGGTGACCCTGATGATCTAGAAGATGCATAATTGTTTAATATGGAAAGTATTGGTCAAATCTTCCCTCCAGCAGCTCTTGGAGGTATGATGGCTCTGACGATGAAAGAAGGCCTTTTCTGGAGACAGAACTTTCTAAAGAAAGTGGGAGCACTAGCCATTTGGGGGCTTCTTTCTCTTCCAGCCAAAACATGCATGTGTTAGCTTCTTAGAAGCTAAGACAGGATCTGGGGTGAAATGGAGACTGTATATTGAATAGAACCTTGAGATGATGTTCTTTCCTACAGTGAGTAGAGTCTTGAGGGGGAGAAGCCCATCAATCTTTACCAGGCTATGACCTCAGAATGTGTACTGAATATTTGGCAATTTTCATTCTCTGTTCCACATACGTGATCTAGATCCTAAATACAGTCTGACAAACATCTTTCTAATTTAATCCTACCCTGTATATAGATGTATGTTATTGTATGCTATTATAGAATCATTCTACACTTAAAAGCCAGGTAACCCTGGGTTTGAATTTCTCCTTTGGTCTTGAAGAACTAGGCGACTGCAGTGGCTATTGTCAGCCCTTTCTTTCCTTGTATCTTAGGCTCTAACGTTGCAGTGGACAGCCACTGACTCCAGAGGCCTGTGTGTGCACTTCTTCGAAGGAGGATTTTCTCTGAACCAGAGAAAGGACCACTCTGCCCAACCTCTCAGCAGACTGCAAGAGCCAGATTAATATCCCTGGGAACAGCCCTTAAGCAAGGATTGACACAAGTTTATGAGTGACTTCCAGCTTCTCTATCTCTCAAGTGGGGCAACCCAGTAAAACCAGGGTTTCTTTTTTTTTTTTTTTTTTTTGGTCTTAATTTTATTTATTTATTTGACAGAGAGACAGCACAAGCAAGTAGAATAGCAGGCAGAGGGAGAGGGAGAAGCAGGCTCCCCACTGAGGTAAGGAGCCTGACACAGGGCTTGATCCCAGGACCCTGGATCATGAACTGAGCTGAAGGCAGTTGCTTAACTGAGCTACCCAGGTGCCCCAAAACCAGGGTTTCACTGTTGGATTGAGCCCCAGTGGGTCTGAGTAGACCATAGTTCTACTTCTCTACTTCTGCAGGTATGAAAGCCATCTTCTTTCTAGGAAACCCAAACGAAGATTGAACCTTTCCAAGTTACCTAAATAATCTGAGGCTCTGTTTTCTCCTCTGAAATTCAGGGCTACTGATACTTTTTTTTTTTCCATAAGGTCATTTCAGATTTCAATGGAAGACTGTGAATATGGCGCTTGGTATATTTGCTGGCACAGAGAGGCACGGGGTCAGTATGAGGTGTCTCCTCACCCGCACAACATTCAGGATGCCTTACAGCACAGAGAGGCAGGAGGGGTTAGCTAATCAGTAGGAACTGGAAAGGTGACTTTGCCCATCTGCGAAGAGCCCTGAGCCAGTCTGGATCTCAGTAATGAGGAATTTGGCAGGAGTACACTTAAGGTACACTGCAGGCTTGTGGTAAATAAGTTGTTTTATAATAACAAAGAGAGAAATATTTTAATAATAGTTTAATTAATATTGTAAACTATTATTAATTACATAATAGTAAAATCATATTTGTGGTGTTCAATGCTACAGCAGGCATATAGGAAGTAAAAGAGGTAATATCTGCCAGCAGCAACCACAGGGACAATGCAGACAGAAATTCTTACACATGGATAGAAGCTACTGGTACTTTTTTATTGAAAAGGATATTGTCTTAGGTGCTACACTGAGGAGTTTGGTTTCCAGAAGGCAGATTTTTTCTTTTTTAAATGAAAGTGTTCCTTAAGGCCTGTCCTGCCAATCAAAATATCAGAAATGAGCCATAAACACAGGTAAGGGAGTTGAGTTACTAATATGTTTACAGGGCCTGAAACTATGGTATAATGAGCCAGTTTTATCTAAATCTCTTCTAAATGTGCAGCTGGACATTTTCAAAGGCCAGTGTCACCTCTCAGGAATGCAGGAATGAGTCTCTTTTCCCACATTTCTTTGTCATTGAGGTGATTTGCATAAAAATGGGATTCCTATTACTTTTCTGCTTCTTGGGCTCCTTTCTTCAGAGCTGAAAGTTATACTGTGGCAGGCCAGCTTCAGGCGTTCATAATTAAAAATAAGCAGGGACTTAAAAGAACTCACTGCAATTAAAAGAGTAACCTCTGCATTCTGGGAACTGGGGAGTCAACCTGAGCTGTAATTATGTTATATAAAGTGTGACCAGGAGCTCAAAGGAGAAGCGGCAAGAGCAGGGGAGCACTGGAGGAAGGAAGGCTGGGCGGCTGAGAAGGGTCATTAAATTGTGGAATTAGGACACACACAGTGATGTGGAACAAGCAAGCTTTGCCTGATGCTGAGCACGGAAAGCGCTGAGGATGCAGGAGCCACAGAGGTCCTAGATGAGGATGCCCTTGGAACAGTCTATTTTTTCGAGTTCCATGCTGGTGTTAAGAGGCATTCTCCACCCCCTCCTCTTTCTCTATCCCCACACAGACCCGTTTCTTTAGGTTCATCTGCTGTCTCTGGATTTTAAAGGTAAGAGCAGCCAGACCAAGGACTCCTGGTCCTTCCTCAGTGGCCCAGTTGAGCTAATATTTACTGAGCACCTACTAAATGCCAAGCACTGTGAACACAGAGAAGCAAAAATTGGACTGTCCAGGAGGAGTTCATACTTGAGAGTGAGACAGAGGGTAGAGCAAAATAATATAAAAGATCGAGATGAATATAATAATAGATACATCAGCTGCAATACTCTGGCTGTTATTGAGCCCCCGCTTTGTGTCAAATCTTTGGGGGTATTGTCTCTCCTCCGTCTGGTTTCCCCATTCAATGAAATGTATCCATTCTGACTGCATTTATTGAATGATTAGGAGGTATCGTGTACATGATATCATTACTAAATATTATTGTTCAGAGATTTTAAGTGCCTTGCCAAGTTACATAATTAAAACGTGTCAAGCCTGGGATCTTTCTGGTTCTAAACCCACGCCAAGCTCAAAAATCACATAGAAGAAGGGACATTGGTTTCTATATAAGAGTAGGCATAGGTTGGAGAGGAAAGGAACGAAGAAAAGTCAAGTAAGTAAAAATCTCAAAATAGAGATGATGACTGAGCCAAGTTTTAAAGGGTTTGTCACAAAGTCCAGAATTGGATAAAATAATGTAAGAACTCTCTCTGTGATTCTTTATTATTCTATTCCATTATACTTTAACATGCATCTTCTGATCCATTTCCTTGCTGATAGGAGAAATGCTCCATATAATTCTGTTAAATACCTATGCCCTCAATACTTTAGGCAAAAGGTTGATCATAAATATGCCCAGATAATAGTGAATTTAGATACTGCATAAAGGTGTGATCATGCCATATGTGTGTTACAGAAGATGAAGGTTGTATTTTCAAAAAGGGGAACACTGTTTCTTAACATTAATTCAATCATTCATTCACCACATCCTTTATAAATGCACATTCACCTCAGGGACGGAGCCTCCTGGAGTTCAGAACTATAATCTCCAACTGCCCATATGACAGTTCTGCTTGAATTTCAAGAGACTTCCATACCATGTGTCCAAACCTGGCTTCATCACAGTCATCCCAATCTACTTCTTCTCTTGTTGCAGGATTTCTTTTCCTTTAGTGCCCATGGCTCTTGGTCATGCCGTTTTGAGTGTTCAGAGAATAAAAGCAGAAGTTATGGAAAAGACAGGCCAGGGAAGAGGCCAAAGGGAATAACATAGGTGCTTCAGGCAAAGAGCAAGGAGATTTTTAATCCTAAAGTTTGGAGTGCCTGCCCAGATAAAATGTGCTAATATTAAATTAATTAGAATGTAAAAGTTGACATTTGTACTACACTTTTACCTTAAATTTATAATTGTTTTTCTCAACACAGGACTATTCAAACTATCCATACCTATATGTCAGGAACAGACTATCCATCAGAGATGCAGTGTGAAGATGGTAGGATATAATCCTGGCTAGTGGAGGATACAGACAAATAAAATAAGGGCTGGCAGGAAAATTTCAGACTGGGGCCCTAGAGCAATGGCTAACTCTTTCCAAAGGAAAAGAGGAAAGAGGTGTGAACAATGACTACAATAACTGTGGAATGGAGAGGGTACTGTAGCTTTGAGGGACTGGTCTCTGTTAGCCGAGCAGGGGAACTTGGCAGTGCTGACAACTGAGGCAAGGCAGGTAATTTCTGTTTCACAAATGAAGAAACAGGAGAGTGGAATCAGGCAGGCTGGTTGTTGTGTCATTCATTGTCAAGTCACACAAGGATCCAGGAATCATTCCCTGTAACATTTTTATAGAAGAGTTGCTTCCTTCGTTGTAGTTATCAAGACTGATTTTCAGATTGCAGAGGGTAGAGCAGTCATTTCTGAGAAGAAAATGAATTACAGACAAGTCCATAGCCCATTGGTAGTTTTGATGTAGACTTCCAAATTTACCATCAGATATTATAGACTCAAGTTCTGACCCCAGTACCAATATGGGCAAGTCATTGAAAGTTACTGAGATTTAGTTTCCTTATCTGTCAAATCTGTCATTACAACATACGTATGCACACACATACACACACATTCACATAATTAATGTTAATATTAAGAAAGAGTGTGACATGGGAAGTTGACAATAATAGCTAAGAAGTAGAGGTAACAATGTAAGTTTCTAGGAACAAGAATATCTATGACTTCTCTACTCCTGCTCATTTCATTCTTCAGGAAATATTCACTCAAGCTCCACACCCAGGTCAATCTTCCCCAAGCTCTACATCACCCTGCACAGGTTTGACACATACTACTTCATATTCAGATATGCTTTCTCTATATTTTCCTGTTTGACTGCATTGGTAATCTTGAAGAGAAGTATTTTGTTCAGTTCATCCTTGTAATCCCATGGCCAGCACAGGGCATAGAGCTAGCCTTTGGCCATTTGGTTATCATTCTATTGAACTATAAGTTCATCAAGGAATTCTCTGAAAACTCAGAAGGTACAAGGTAGAAGTCTAACCTGTCGAGTACTTTCCCCAAGTAGACAGAACTATATCTGAAGCAACTTAGACTAAAGAGGTCAGCACATTGTCTCTGATAGCAGTTCTGAGTGGGACCAGAGCCTGTGGGAATAGCCAGCCACATTTCAAGTCATTAATTACATGAACATGCTAGTTTTTTGTGTCATCTCTTTATCTGCTTGGTTTTCAGTGTGTCAGACATAACCTGGAGTTACCCCAGTTGAAGGACCATTGACTTTGGAGAATTTTATAGTGTTGATTTCTTTTTCATGAGAGTGATTTGGGTGATTAACATATCCTCTCAGAAATATGTGATTTCTGGCTTATTGTGGTAACTATTTTCTTTTGCAGGAAAGAGTCCTCTCTGCCAGCTTTTATCTGGCCTTCCAGAAAGGCTGAAATGTTACAGACCATCAGTCACATATGGATGGACAATTTGTGCTCCTCTCTGTTTTCACTTTGTATTTCCATTTTCATATCTCTAGTAGAGTTTTTCACGTAATGGAGTAGCTGGTGACTGATGGGGTAAGGAGGTAGGAGTTGTATACATCAGTTGAATCAGAGCTGCCTGGTGCCAGGCATGTTTTGAGCAAGCCATCCATAGCATTCTTTGGGACCTACCATTCTTGGAGACGCAGGGTTTAGTGAGGGAGACAGCAGGGTCAAAAGGGTGAGCCTGAATGTGTCATATGGAATTCAGAGACATATTATTTTCTAGGTAGCTTTTTATTTTATTTCTTTGTATTCTTATTTTTTAACAGGTTTTTCCGATGTGTATATATAGTTGGACTTTAAGATAGGTGAGAGGATACTAGAAATGCAGAGTCTTAGGAATCAAAAGGACATTCAAAGTTATAAAGGACAAAATCCATCCTATTTTGATCTCAGCAACATTCCTTCCAAAAGTTCTCCTAGTTTCTCCCTGAATATATCGAGTGTAGGGAATTCATTACTCAACAGTGTATACAGGATCTTCTCTGGGTATCTTTGATCAACAGAAAAGTATCTGTGTCTTTCTCTCACTTCTGCCAACTACACATATAGCCTTTTGGATAAGTTCAGATTGAGATCTGATACCCCCCATGTCTTTTCTATAAGCTAAATATTGCTTATATAATGTGATTTTGGTTTCCCTCAAGGCCCAGTTCATCCCCCTCTGACTGCACTCCAGCAGGTCTTGAAGGTCACACTTCCTGCTGCCATGAAGTGTTCTGACATCTCACTGCCATTATTTGTCTTACTAGGAGCCTGAGTAGTAACCCATCAGAATTAGTGTGGTTTATGCCAAGGAAACCTACGGTTCAATCAATTATAGCATCTATTTATCTCATACAGCTGGTGTTAGTTTGTTCCTTTGGGCTGCCTTTGGCCATGGGCTGCAGGTCACATGACAAAGATGGTTTCATTGACTTTATTTATGATAAATACTGTTGCAGGATTTTATTCACTCTCTGTTATTGCTGTTACACAGTATTACTATAGCTGTTCAGAACACAGCAGAACTGGGGGCGTGACCAGAAATTGGGGGTTGGGTGAGAAGAAAGATGATTACTAGAAGATTCAGTAAGGCAGGTGGTCCAGAAGACGTAAGTCCATAGGAGTTACTGTATCTTGGAGAACAGAAGGAGTTTTTTGTTTTGGGTTTTTTTTTTTCTTATTTTATTTTATTTTATTTTTAAATTTTTTTTTATTTTCATGTTGAGACCACTAATGATGCAAGTCTAAGTTCCATCATGCCAGTTGTAGCAAATAGGTCTTACAGACACAAAGAGATAAGGTCTAGATACCAGAAGATCAGCCAGGCTAGAAGTTCAAATGGGGTAAAGGTTACTCTAACTTGCTGGACAATTCTTAGCTGATTGTTTATTTCCTGAGATTGAAGGCCTTGGGAAATACACCTGGGAAGCCAAAAGGCCTAGAATTACTAATTATCAGTCTTAGAACATGTTCTTTGTTATTCCCAACACTTTATACACTTCGTGGCACATAGTAGTTATTTCATAAGCAATATGTACTGCATTTTTTTTTTTTTTAATTTCTAGTCTTGGGGTGTCTGGGTGGCTCAGTGGGTTGAGCCTCTGCCTTTGGTTGGGGTCATGATCTCAGGGTCCTGGGATTGAGCCCCGCATCAGGCTCTCTGCTCGGCAGGGAGCCTGCTTTCCCCTCTCTCTCTGTCTGCCTCTCTCCCTACTTGTGATCTCTCTGTCAAATAAATAAAATCTTTAAAAAAAAAAAAAACCTCCTTGTCTGTTTTTTCCTCTCAATTTGGTGGAATGGATATACTCAGAACAACAAAAAATAACCTCAAGGCGGAATGCTTTTGATTTTTTAAAAAGTTAATATATATTCAATTTCTCTAGTACTACTGTCATATAATAAAAATATGAATTTGCCTTTCATACCTGTTTTATAAGCATAGAGATCCTAAAACCCTTGGAATTTTCTGAGTTAGGAATGCCTTTCGTTATTCATAAAGAGCCCCTTTGGAACATAAATGAATTAATGCTAATGAGGTTACTCAAGGTGATGCCCCTGAATAGCTTCTGGATATTGCTTAGGCATCAGAAAGACCAAAAGCATGCTTATAGAGTGAGAACTGTCAGCCTCCTTCTCCACTCAGACCTCTAGGGAGAAGAGAGGAGCTAGAAACTAGGTTATGAAAAGTCTTGAAGTTCAGGAATCCCTGGGTGATCAGTCAGTTAAATGTCTGCCTTCAACTTAGGTCATGATCCCAGGGTCCTGGGATTGAACCCCACTCCCTTGTTCAGTGGGGAGCCTGCTTCCCCCCTGCCTGCTGCTCCCCCTGCCTGTGCATTTTTTCTCTCTCTCAAATTTATAAATTTGACAAATTTATAAATAAAAATGACAAATAAATAAATAAAATCTTAGGGGAAAAAAAATCTTCAAGTTCAGAGAGCTTCCAGGTTGCTGAGTATGTTGCGGTGTTGGGAGGGTAGTAGGTCCAAAAAAGGCATCAAAGCCCCATGGACACCCCTTCACCCATCTATTACCATATGCATCTCCTCAATTTCACTATTCCTGAGTTGTGTTCTTTATAATAGAGCAGTAAACAAAACTAAAATATTTTCTTGAATTCTGTGAGTCATTTTAGCAAATTATTTAACCTGAAAGAGGGTCATAAGAACCACCAAAATTATAGCCATATTAGATGGAAGTATGGGTAGACTGAGAATTCATGCCTGTTCCTGAATTTAGGGCAATCTTTTGGGATTGAGCTCTTAAACCCATAAAGTCTGATGCTAACTCCTGATACATCAGAATAGGTTTGAATTGTAGGACACTGTGTTGGAGTCAAGAATCAGAGAGCTGCCATAAAGTATAAGAGAAAGAATTTTTGGGAGTCAGAGACCTAAGATCTACCCCTAGTTTTGCCACTAGCCCCAAATGTGACACTTGTCACCAAGAGACTTGTACCCTAATATAAGCTAAAACATAATGAGATAAGGAAATAACTAGACATTTTTTTTTCTGGAAATATAGACCTTATACAACACTTAACTATTAGTTATTAACTTTGATTATTTCATTCATTTTGTTTATAAACCTTTTATGACTCCCTCCAGAATTAATACCAAACACCTTTATTTGGCTTTAACCAGACCCTGCCCCCACCATTTTAGAGCTTAACTACTTTTTCAGCATCATGCATAGCTCTGTCAGGTGTCTATGAACTTGACATCGTAGGATCTACTGGTGTGGTAGAAAGTAAAATGACTTCATACACTGGTTATCTCATGTACAGAAACAGTGGCCTAGTGTATAGCTAATATTCAATGTGTGTCCCTCACAAATACCATATATTCTGAATCTCAGCTTTCATGTCTATATATGGGATGCTGTTATGAATTGAATTGTGTCTTCCTCCATTCATACATTGAAATCATAACCCCCAGTACCTCAGAATGTGGCCTTATTCGGAAATAGGGTCATTGTAAATTTAACACTTAAGATGAGTTTATAATGACATAGGATGGGCCCCCAATCCAATGCAACTGGTGTCCTTATAAAAAGGAGAAATTTGGACACAGACAAGAACACAAGGAGAACACCTTTTGAAGATAAAGGCAGATTTCAGGGTGATACTTCTATAATGCACAGAACACTAACGATTCCCAGACAACCACTACGAGCTAGGAAAGAGACCTGAGGCCAATTCCCTCTTGCAGACCTCAGAAGGAACAAACCCGATTGATACCTTGATCTTGGACTTCTAACCTCCAGAACTGTGAGACAATAAATTTTTGCAGTCTAAGCTACTCAGTTTGTGGTACTTTGTTGCAGCAGGCCCCAGGCAACGAATACAGATACTGGTATTACATTGACAGGCTTTATTTTTGAGTAAGGTTTAAGAGAGATAAATATGAAAATAAAGACCTTGGTATGGAGTCTGACAAAAAGTTAAGTGGTCAGTATAAACAGCTTGAATAAAATGAATGGACAAATTAACTTAAGAAGTTTCCATTGCATCTCCACAATTATTGGAGAAAACAGACGTTGACCTTGAGGAGAAACATAGCAATTATCATAAAGGTCAGAGTCTATCCCTGGAGGCTAAGAGGGTTTGATATATGCTTTTCTGTGCTCTTCTGTAACTGTCTGTGCTCCAAGATCAATGCCTGTAATGTTGTCTTTTGTTACTTTGTACTTTGAAGAGATTATGCAGGGAAAGGCAGCTTTGCTTTGGAAAGAGAGATGTTGAGTTCCATTTTCTAACCTAGTTATATTTTTTATTTTCACCCAACTTACTTCTTCTGAGGAACCCTAGACAAGATACGCATATTGTAGCTCCCAAAAGATACCCATATCTAGGGGAAATAAAGAATTTACAAAAAGCACTGGATCTCTGCACATGTGGCCTCTTTTTAAAAATATCCATCTTGACAGTCTGTATTCATCATCTTATAAAAATCAAAGTGTTCCAAGAAAGCCATGAATGTTGACAGCTAAAAACAAAGATCATAGTTTTCCCATAAAGTTGCCAATGACTAAAGACAAAGAATTCCTGTTACTGAGAGTATGGGAACATGGGGCTTGTAGGTGTTTAAATTGGATCTAATTTTCAGTAGAGCAAATAGGGACTGTGTATCAAAGTCATAACAATGTGTATTTTTTAGAAAACTCAGCAATTCCATTTTATTTTTCATTTTTTAAAAAGATTTTATATTGAAGTAATCTATATCCAATGTGGCATTCAAACTTAAAACCCCAAGATCAAGAGTCGCATGTTCCACTAACTGAGCCAGCCACATACCCTAGCAATTCTATTTTAAGGAGTAGATCTTAGGGATATTGGATATGAACAAAATATTTTGAAGAATGTTTATTGCAATTTTATTGATAAGAACAAAATGGAAAGTAATTTAAATGTTTAAGAGTTGAGGTTAGTTTGGGGGTGCCTGTGTGACTCAGTGGATTAAAACCTCTGCCTTCGGCTCAGGTTATGATCTCAGAGTCCTGGGATCAAGCCCTGCATGGGCTCTCTGCTTGGCCGGGAGACTGCTTCCCCCATTCTCTCTGCCTGACTCTCTGCCTACTTGTAATCTCTGTCTGTCAAATAAATAAATAAATAAATATTAAAAAAAAAAGACTTGAGGTTAGTTTAGTTAATTAAACTAATCGTTACATTAATTATTAAACCCATACAATGGATTTATATGCAGACATTGAAAAATGACTTAATAAAAGGATAATTAATTAATTTAAAAGCATGATAGTTATTTTAATGATGAATATACATCTATATCTATTTTAAAGAAATGATATTTTATTCCACAACATTTAAGAGTAGGACATGTTGGGGCACCTGGGTGGCTCAGTGGGTTAAAGCCTCTGCCTTCGGCTCGGGTCATGATCCCAGGGTCTTGGGATCGAGCCCCGGATCGGGCTCTCTGCTCAGCGGGGAGACTGCTTCCTCTTCTCTCTCTCTGCCTGCCTCTCTGCTCACTTGTGATCTGTCTGTCAAATAAATAAATAAATAATCTTAAAAAAAAAAAAAGTAGGACATGTTACAGTCCTATATTCTGTAAACCAAATTAAGGCCCCTACAGTATCCCTCTGCATCGCTGGTACTAAGTCCATTCTTAGACACTTGTGAGTGGCATCCAGGAGATGTGTACAAGAACATTAGACTTCATGTTCTGCCATAATCTGGGGGAGATATTGCTTCCTTTATATCATTTTAGAAAAGGTCAACAACCCAAGCCCATTTCTTCCTTCCAAAGCTGGTGGCTCCACATACTAATCATGAAGATACTTTATTGCAGCCCCTGAAACCATGACTCTTAGTGTGAACTTCCACCAGCATCTGTACTCTACTGTCTGAGAGGTCCTGCCACAGCTCGCACAACCTCTGTGAAAACAGTGTTCTGCTAATGCTGAACAGTAAGGGTTAAAAGCCTTCTCCTCAGCTTCAAGGTGTCTTACCCTTTGAAGTTGGGACATCTTGCATGCTCTCAACTCCACATGCTATCTTCAGGTTTCAAACTGCCTGGTAATGGTCTTTCTTACTGAGTCTGAAATCCCTGTTTCTTGGGGGTGTGGGTTGGGAGGATGTGGGAGGGAGAAGACTTTTCTTTCTTGGGTAGGAAAAACAATTGCGAAAATCAGTTCTTTCCCTAATAACCAATTATTTAATCAGCTTGTTTCTGTGCTGAATCTCAACAGTCAGAAGACCTTGGGATCAGTTCTTTTCTTTTCCATAGGACCAAGAGCAACTTGCTTATTACATCTTTTCAGTTCACGTTCATTATCTATAAAGAGAAAATTTTAAATATGACCTAATATTAGCTAACCACAAGTAGTCATCATAGGTTGGAAGTTCTCCTGGAAAGTCAACTGAGGCAACGGTTATCTTGTAAAACTTTACTGAAGAATCTTATCTGGACAAGCACCAGCAAATAAAAGATGATCTGGCTGGAGTAGAGGGAGAAGTTAAAACAAAACCACCCACAAGAGGAGCTCCAAAACTGCCCTTGAGAATGGTCCCAAGTTGGAGTGAGGGGGTAGCTCTTTCTTCCCCCAGTGAGTCCATACTGGATGAAGGCTGGCCCTGGAAGGTGATGTGGGTTTGGCAGGGAGGCTTTTCTTCACTGTCGAGGCAATTCTTGGTGAGAGCTAACAGTGAACGTTGTCAGCAAAGTATTGTCAGCAAGCCAACCTTCCCAGCAGTTGGAAAATCTGTCCTTCAGTCCTGAAGGAGAGCTCTGGAAGGTACAGCACAGCATCTATGACAGTAGTTAAATAATATGACATTTACAAACAAAAAAAAGGCCTAGTGCCCAACACATTTTAAGAGCTCCATAAACATTACTGTGTATTTACTTCTGTTTTATTGATATTCTTGGAATTGTATATGTGAAAGTATTAGTAGTATTTAACTTGGTGTTAGGAGCATGGCTGGTTGCTGTTTTCTCTTTATGTTTTTCTGTGCTTTCAATTCCACAGTTCTCTATTGCCCTAGGCCACCTTCCAACTACCTGATATATGTATGGGCAGATGTCAAACTTACTAACAGAGCTGCATCCTATGAAGTAGGAGGAGCAACACATCATTCTACTCATATTTCTTCATACCACTTTTATTACTCTTGATTCCTTTGTCCAACCACATCCTCCCAACACCTTACAAAATTTGGGCTTTCAGATGTACCTTATAAATATCTATTGAGTAAATGAAAGTAAAAATACAGTGTCATCTCCATCTCATGCACTTCTTGCATACATTTCTTCCTCTATTCATTGGTAACTCATGCATCTACTTATTCATTCACCCATGCATTTATTTAATAATCATATATGAAATTAACACCCTGGGGACAAATATTATTGTAAGGATACAGCCACTGCTAAAATAGTAGCTTCAGACTGACGTGACTGACAGCTCCAGACATCACTTGGGCAGATCAGTCAAGCTTGAATTATCTGAAATCTATCAAAAAGGGGGAGGGCACCTGGGTGGCTCAGTTAGTTAAGGGTCCAACTCTTGATTATGGCTCAGGTCATGATCTCAAGGTCCTGGGATCCAGCCCCAGGTGGGGTTCAATGCTTGGCAGGGAGTCTGCTTGAGTTTCTCTCTCCCTTTTCTTCTGCCCATTCTCCAGCTCATGCTCTCTCTCTCTCTCTCTCTGCCTCTAAAATAAATAGATAAGTCTTAAAAAAAAAAAAAAGAAAGAAAGAAAAAGAAAAATACAATGCAGTCAAGACGGTAGAAGGATCCACAGCATTACACAGGAGAGGAAGAGGTGCATGTTTTGGAACTACAAAATCTTCACTTGGAGGTTGCACATTTGCGCATGATAATATCTGAGCAAGTGAAGGTCATATCAAAGCTATAGGAAGTTCAGTTATGCCCCACCCAGACCTTAAGTCAGCTTTATATATATAAGACTAGAACAATTCTGTACTAGGGTCACTTCCTGTTGGTCAACTTCACTTTATCAAATTTTGGGCTATGCAGTATGTAGAATGATTAACAAAATACAGTGTAGCATTTTACCCTCCGCTTTGGAAATGGTTCGTATTTCTTATCCTCAGTCTTCCAAAGGCTGATGGCACTGGTCTAAGCACATTCCTGAACTTTGATATAGAGAATTAGAACAAGAGTCAACTATCTGAGAGACTCTGGGGATCATGATAATGGGCCCTAGGCCAGTTATAGGGCATATCTTTCTGAGTCACCAATAAGACCTAAGATACCCTAAACTTTTTGATTAGTAAAGGATACAGAATATAGGCAAAATAATATAAATATCACCAAACAAAAAAACTAGCCTTTTGTAACAATAGAGATGGACCTTGAAGACAGTGCTCTAAGTGAAAGAAATCAAAGAGAAAGACAAATACTATATATCTCACTTATGTCTGGAGTCTAAAAACAAACAAAAACATGAACTCAGAGAAATAGAGGTCAGATTTGTGATTACCAGAAGTGGGGAGTGGAGGTAGGTGAAACTGGAGTAGGGAAGTCAAAATGTACAGATTTCTGGTTATAAGATAAATAAGTACTAGGGGTATAATGTACAGCATGATGACTACCACTAATACTGCTATATGTCATAAAAAAAACAAAAAACAAACCCAACTAAAAACAAAAATTGATGGAAAAGTAAGTCCTAAGAGACCTTCGCTAGGAGCTTTTTTCCATTTCTTTCCTACCTACCTTCCTTCCTTTTTTTTTTTTTTTTAATTTTATCTGTATGAGAAGATGCATGCTAGCCAAACCTATTGTGGTAATCATTTTACAGCATATGTAAGTCAAGCCATCATGCTGTGTGCCTTAAACTTAAGCTGTGATGTATGTCAATTACTTCTTGATAAAACTGGGAAAATGTTTAAAAAATGGAGAAAATTTAGCAGCTCAAAGTGGTAAACTAGAGGAAGGTCAGTAAGAACTTAAAGGAGAAGGGAGCAGGATTGGCTCTTCAGCGTGTAGATGGAGAGGAGAGACTTGCAAATAAAGCGAATGATGTGAGCCAACAAAGAAAAACATGCACTATCTATAAACATTTATAAGAGACCCATGAGATATTGTATATCAGATGGTCTTATAATCTAATGAAGCACCATATTAGTTATTAACTTTTATTGCTATCCAGACACTTGTCTTACTTGTGGGGCAAATTTGCATTCCTTTTCCTAGGAAATACCCAGAACAACCTGTCTTGTTTTTCTCTTATGCATGTACATACCAGTCAGTTTCTTTCTGATACTGTGTCAATAGTCCTTCCTTAGCACACTTGACCTCTTCAGATTGCATTGTTGGCTTTTTTAAACATTAAATAACTGGAGAAGAATACTGGTTGAGGTCAAATCATTTATCAGGATCAATAGCTTAGACTGTCTCTGGGTAGATGTGGTACATGTTCTATATTGAAAGGTCAGAATCTGTCAAGTAGAAGGAAATGCTCTTAGTTCAAATAATGCATGTCAGGATAACATAAAAATGTTGATTGCATTATCCAGGGGCCATCTTGAAACTTCCTCATTCTTTGGGTCTAAAATAGCCACTAGATGGCACTGCTATTTCAAAATGGATTATCTTGGAAAAGAATGGAAGTACCATTACCATATTCAGCCCCCCTCTTTATCCTCATCTTGTTAATGTATACATTATACATGTAAACTGGACTCATGTAACTGTTTTGCATCTTTTTTTCCTGTCAGTTTTCACATATCAAATATGGAAGTAGTAATAACACTTGGTGTTCTAGTGCGGGTCATATTCAATGATGGATAGTATTATTCTGTATGGATAGTAAGGTATTGTGTGCACTCTAAAGCCTTGAATACATATTAATTTGTCTAATTCTTAACAATAATGTAAGTCAAATGAATATAAAGTTATAAGAATGGAGAATGTATCTGATAATGATCGTAATAGCTAAGTTTCTTAAGTTGTAAGATGACAAAGGACAGAAATATTGAAAAACTCCCTAAATCATCTATCTTAAAAATCCAGCTGAGAAAAATAAAAGATATTTAGAGGAGTTTATCTAAGTATTGAATTATGTATCTGTATCTCTAAGCTGTCTTAATTCTAGGTATACCTTTGGTCTTTAGCAAACATCAAAAGAAAAATCCATATGCATTTGTTATAAAATACATGGAAAACATTACTCATTGTTTTACCTATTGGCCTCTGATGTAACATCTCAGGAGATAAGTTTCCATTAGAATTGAAGATAAGGGAAATGATAAAGAACTGGTCTACTGCATTTTAGCAGACAGTAGGAGATTATACAATATATCATCTCTCTATCTCCTTGGCTACCAGGAGACTCAGAACCATTTTTAATGTTCATCCCTGTAACAGCCCTCCTGTTTAGAGTATCCTGATTCTTCTTCTTTTTTATGACTCAGGTCTATTTCTTTTCCAGAAAACATAACATTTGACTTTTTTTTTTTTTGTATAGCCTTTCTCAAATCCTTTATGGGATGGGTTAGAATAATGGCCAGTAAAATATGATAAAGTATTTAAACTGTATTTTAAAATGCTTTAATTTGTCAACCCAGTAAAAGTCACTATAGACTCATTTTCTTTTTGCATGGTACCCTCTGGGTATTGAAAACAAAAGAAAACACAGTCTTTAATTAGAAACTAATGTTGTCAGAGAGACAAAAGTACCATATATTGTTAAACTGCTTTGCATGGTATTACTTAATTTAGTGCTACAGGGAGTTTGAGGATATCTCAAAAGATTCAGAGATCCCTGAGTCATAAAGATCTAGAATGGCTACATGAGGATGTATGGCTTAAGCATGTTCTCAGGGTCAGGGAGTATTTAATTAGTGCAAAGAAAAGATGGGAAGAGAGGTAAGAACCTACTTGGTATCGAGGGAACAATTGGCTTTAGCAAAGATTTTTTTAAACATAGTCTGATCATTGAAAGCAAGATTTTGAAAACTTGAATGCAAGGCTGAGGAATTATTGTTCTTTATATAAATGTAGTTTGTGTAAAATGCAGGCTAAAATGGGTAGCTCCTCATAATCCATGACCCTTTAAATAGAGCGCCTACCTACCAAACTAATTGCTGCTACTTAAGTACCCCCAGGCTGCTCCTTGGGCTCCACAAATAATTGAAAGCCCAGGCAATCAAAAATGATTAGTGTGTAGAAGACATCTGCAGCAGAACTCCTGAAACTGTTTTTAATTTACTTTTGATGAAGTCCAATTTTGTTGAATATTGACCATTCAAAAATATTCCTGTTTTTATGGGATGTGTATTTGTGTTGTGCCCAGGTTGGTATCCCTCAAAATCAAGGTAAAATTCATGTTCTCAGTTTGTCCAGAACTTGCTTTTTTTTTTTTTTTCTCTCCTTTGTACTATTCCAAAGACTTGGTTCAAACAAATTGTTTATGGTTTTTTTTTTTTCTTTTTAATTCATTCTCTCTTTCTTTCTCTCTCTCTCTCTCTCCCTCTCTCTCTTTTGCTCTCTCTCAGGGGGTAAGAAAGCATTAGGTATCAGTAAACTTACTTAATCCACTAGAGCAGTTGATCATTTTATCTATTCAATGCATAGAATCCCTCAGATATCTGAAATAATTATACCTGTTTTCCCCAAGGTAAACAGGCTTTGTTAATCAACTATGCCTTATGTGACATTGCTTTGAGCTGCTGCCCTCATAGCTATCCCTAGACACCCATTAATTTTCTCTGAACACATTCCTATTGCCATAAGCCTATACTCTTTAAAGTAGGGAAGTCAGATCTGACCACAAAAGAAAGCAGGGTCATACCCCCTATTATTCTAGTTATTATTTATTCATTCACATTCATTCATTCAATAAATATTTATTAAGCACCTATTATACGCCAGGCATTTCACCTAACAGATAACTGTATCTCCTCCCATGGAGCTTATGACCTGAGGGAAAGAAAGATAGGAAACAAAGAGAACTGTGCATGTAGTGACAACTATGTGAAGGCTGCTTTGAGAGTATGGAAGATCTAGAAATGTGGAGGTCAGTTTTGTCCTCCTTAAGGAAGTGGTCTTAAAGCTGAGACTGAAAGAATGAATAAGAGTTAAAAAGAAAAATTTTCCCAATCTGGGGAATGGAACAAGTATTCCTATCCTAGAGGTAGAAAGAACACCCCCCTCCCAGATCAAGGAACCTAGAAAGACCTCAAAGCACTTGATTGTGAGACTGATAAATCATAATTTTAGACGAGAGTTTTTGAGAGCAGCTAGGGGGAAGAAATTCCTTACACACAGAGGAAGGTCCATCAGAATAATGGCAGACCTGTCTACAGAAACCTGGCAAGCCAGAAAGGGCTGGCAAGACATAATCAGGGCACTAAATGAGAAGAACATGCAGCTAAGAATACTTTATCCAACAAGGTTGACACTCAGAATGGATGGAGAAATAAAAAGCTTCCAAGAACAGCATGGTTTAGAAGAGTATGTGACCACCAAGCCAGCAGTACAAGAAATATTAAGGGGGGTTCTATAAAAAAAGAAAGAACCCAAGAGCGACATAGAGCAGATATGTACAGAGACAATCTATGGAAATAAGGACTTCACAGAAATGTGATGTCAGTAAAGATGTATCTTTCAGTAATCACTCTCAATGTGAATGGCCTAAATGTTCCCATAAAATAGCACAGGGTTGCAGATTGGATAAAACAACAGAACCTGTCCATATGTTGTCTACAAGAAACCCATTTGGAACCTCAGGTTACATCCAGACTGAAAGTGAAGGGATGGAGAACAATCTTTCATGCCAAAGGACCTCAAAAGAAAGCTGGGGTAGTGATTCTCATATCAGATAAATTAGATTTTAAACTAAAGACTGTAGTCAGAAATAAAGAAGGACACTATATCATTCTTAAAGGGTCTATCCACCAAGAAGATCTAACAATTATAAATATTTACGTCCCCAATACAGGAGCAGCCAACTACATAAGACAACTATTAATCAAGATAAAGAATCATATTGATATGAATACATTAATAGTAGGAGATCTTAACATACCACTCTTAGTAATAGACAGATCATCCAAGCAGAAAATCAATAAAGAAACAAGGGCATTGAATGATACATTGGACCAGATGGACCTCATAGATGTATACAGAACATTCCACCCTAAAACAACAGAATACTCATTCTTCTTGAGTGCACATGGAACTTTCTCCACAATAGACCACATATTGGGTCACAAATCAGGATTCAACCGATACCAAAAGATTGAGATTATTCCCTACATATTCTCAGACCACAATGCTTTGAAACTGGAACTCAACCACAAGAAAAAGTTTGGAAGGAATTCAGACACCTGGAAGCTAAAGACCACCCTGCTTAAGAAAATTTGGATCAACCAAGAAATCAAGGAAGAACTTAAACAGTTCTTGGAAACCAATGAGAATGAAGACACTTCAGTCCAAAACCTATAGGATACAGCAAAGGCAGTCCTAAGGGGGAAATACATAGCCATCCAAGCCTCCTTCAAAACAATTGAAAAATCCAGAATGCACCAGCTCTTTTTACACCTTAAAGAACTGGAGAATCAACAACAAATTAAGCCAACCCCACACAAGAAGGGAAATAATCAAGATTAGAGCAGAGATTAATGAGATAGAAACTAGAGTTACAGTAGAACACATCAACAAAACTAGAAGCTGGTTTTTTGAAAGACTCAATAAGACCGATAAGCCATTGGACAAAGTAATCCAAAAGAAAAGAGAGAGGACCCAAATTAATAAAATTATGAATTTAAAGGGAGAGATGACGACTAACACCAAGTAAATAGAAACAATCATCAGAAATTATTATCAATAGTTATATGCCAATAAGTTAAGCAACCTAGATGAAATGGATGCATTCCTGGAAACCTATAAACTTCCAAAACTGACTCAGGAAAAAATTGACAACCTGAATAGACCAATATCTAGTAATGAGATTGAAGCAGTGATCAAAAACCTCCCAAAAAATGAGAGCTCAGGACCTGACAGATTCCCTGGAGAATTCTACCAAACATTCAAAGAAGAAATAAACTATTCTCCTGAAGCTGTTTCAAAAAATAGATACAGAAGGAAAACTTTCAGACTCTTTTTATGAAGCCAGCATTAACCTGATCCCAAACCAGGCAAAGACCCCACCAAAAAGGAGAATTTCAGACCAATATCCCTGATGAATATGGATGCCAAGATTCTCAACAAGGTCCTAGCTAATAGGATCCAACAATACATTAAAAAGATTATCCACCATGACCAGGTGGGATTTATCCATGGGATACAAGGGTGGTTCAACATTCACAAATCAATCAATGTGATAGAACAAATCAATAAGAGAAGAGAGAAGAACCACATGGTCCTCTCAACTGAGGACGTTTTTTTGTTAAAATGCTTTGCATGGTATTTAACAAGATGCAGCATCTGTTCCTGATTAAAACAATTCAAAGTATAGGGATAGAGGGAATATTCCTCAACTTCATAAAATATATGAAAAACCCACAGCAAATATCCTCCTCAGTTGGGAAAAGCTGGCAGCTTTCCCTTTGAGATCAGGGACAAGACACTCACCACTG
The DNA here is from genome assembly GCF_010015895.1 of Lontra canadensis. Taxonomy (NCBI): domain Eukaryota; kingdom Metazoa; phylum Chordata; class Mammalia; order Carnivora; family Mustelidae; genus Lontra; species Lontra canadensis. Next base: position 19,171,327 of record NW_022631001.1, read on the forward strand.
TTGTTCGACATAGTACTAGAAGTCCTAGCAACAGCAATCAAACAACAAAAAAGAAATAAAATGTATTCAAATTGGCAAAGAAGTCAAGTGCTCTCTCTTCCCAGATGACATGATACTTTATATGGAAGACCCAAAAGACTCCACCCATAAACTACTAGAACTCATACAGCAATTCAGTAATATGGCAGGATACAAAATCAATGTGCAGAAATCAGTTGCTTTCTTATACACTAACTGAAAATATAGAAAGGGAAATTAGAGAATTGATTGCGTTTACTGTAGTACCAAGAACCATAGATACCTGGGGAAAAAATCTAACCAAAGAGGTAAAGGATCTGTACTCGAGGAACTACAGAACACTCATGAAAGAAATTGAAGAAGACAGGAAAAGATGGAAGAGCATTCCTTGCTCATGGATCGGAAGACTAAACGTTGTTAAAATGTCTATACTGCCTAGAGCCATCTATACTTTCAATGCCATCCCAATCAAAATTCCACCAACATTTTTTTTAAAAATTTTTAAGGATTTTATTTATTTATTTGTCAGAGAGATATCACAAGTAGGCAGAGAGGCAGGCGGGGGGGTGGGGTGGGGGAAGCAGGCTCCCCGTTGAGCAGAGAGCCCTATGAGGGGCTTGATCCCAGGACCCTGAGATCATGACCTGAGCTGAAGGCAGAGGCTCTACCCACTGAGCCACCTAGGCACCCCTCTACTGACATTTTTCAAAGAGCTGGAACAAACCTAAAATTTATATGGAACTAGAAGAGACCCCGAATTGCTAAGGAAATGTTGAAAAAGAAAAACAAAACTGGGGGCATCATGTTTCCTGATTTCAAGCTTTACTACAAAGCTGAGATCACCAAGACATCATGGTACTGGCACAAAATCAGATACATAGACCAGTGGAACTACTCAGAGTAGAGAGTCCAGATATAGATCCTCAAATCTATGGTCAAATAATCTTCGACAAAGCAGGTGGAAAAAAGACAGTCTCTTCAATAAATGGTACTGGGAAAATTGGACAGCTATGTGTAGAAGAATGAAACTTGACCATTTTCTTACACCATACACAAAGATAAACTCAAAATCGATAAAAGACCTCAACATGAGGCAGGTATCTATCAAAATCCTAGAGGAGAACATAGGCAGTAACCTCTTCAACATCAGCCACAGCAACTTCTTTTAAGACATGTCTCCAAAGGCAAAGGAAACAAAAGCAAAAAATGAACTTTTGGGCCTTCATCAAGATCAAAAGCTTCTGCACAGCAAAGGAAGCAGTCAACTAAACAAAGAGGCAAATGACACTACAAAGGGCTCACATCCAAGATCTATAAAGAACTCCTCAAACTCAACACACACAAAACAGATAATCATGTCAAAAAATGGGCAGAAGACATGAACATACACTTCTCCAGAGAAGACATACAAATGGCTAACAGACACATGAAAAAATGTTCATGATCATTAGCCATCAGGGAGACTCAAATCAAAACCACATTGAGATACCACCTTACACTAGTTAGAATGACCAAAATCAACAAGACAGTAAACAACAAGTGTTGGAGAGGATGTGGAGAAAGGGAATCCTCTTACACTGTTGGGGTTTAATGCAAGTCAGTACAGCCACTTTGGAAAACAGTGTGGATATTCCTTAAGAAATTAAAAATAGAGCTACCCTATGATTCTGCAACTGCACTAGTGGGTATTTACCCCAAAGATACAGATGTAGTGGGGAGCCTGGGGTGGCTCAGTGGGTTAAAGCCTCTGCCTTCAGCTCAGGTCATGATCCCAGGGTCCTGGGATCAAGCCCTGCGTCGGGCTCTCTGCTCCGTGGGGAGCCTGCTTCCTCCCCTATCTCTCTTTGCCTGCCTCTCTTCCAACTTGTGATCTCTCTCTCTCTGTCAAATAAATAAAATCTTAAAAAAAAAAAAAAAAGATACAGAGGTAGTGAAAAGAAGGGTCATGTGTACCCCAATGTTCATAGCAGCAATGGCCACAGTCACCAAACTGTGGAAAGAACCAAGATGCCCTTCAACAGACAAATGGATAAAGAAGATATGGTCCATATATCCAATGGAATATTATGCCTCCATCAGAAAGGATGAATACCCAACCTTTGTATCAACATGGACAGGACTGGAAGAAATTATGCAGAGTGAAATAAGTCAAGCAGAGAGAGTCAATTATCATATGGTTTCACTTACTTGTGGAGTATAAGGAATAGCACGGAGGACATTGGGAGATGGAGAGGAGAAGAGAGTTGGGGAAAATTGGAGGGGGGAGACAAACCATGAGAGACTGTAGACTCCAAGAAACAAACTGAGTGTTTTGGAGGGGAGAGGGACGGGGTGTTGGTTGAGCCAGGTGGTGGCTATTATGGAGGGCACATATTGCATGGAGCACTGGGTGTGGTGCATAAACAATGAATTTTGGAACACTGAAAAAAGATTAATTTTTTTTAAAAGCATAAAAAGAAAGTTGAAAAGACGTAGAAAAATGGAGAAAAAATCTAGTTGTCTGGAATGTAGTAAGGTATTAAACTTTCTGTCCCTCCACATCTGTAAAAAGGAAACAATAATAAAACTTATCATGTAGACTTATGGGAAGTAAATGAGGTAAAGGAGTTAGAAGAAGATCAGCTTGATGATGGTGATGGAGACAACTGTTATTCTGAGAACAGCAGTTGAGAAGGCCCCAAAGGAAGGCATATGCTAGGCTTGGTCAAGAAGCTGAATGGAGAATAATGTATCTGGAGCCCAGAGAGTGGGATATGGGTGGCACATAGCAGAAGAGTGGGAAGAGAGGCCATTTGGATCCATGCGAAATAGAGCAGAAGCTTTGTGGAAGTGGGTCCGCCTTTGACAGAATGGAGCATACTCTTGAAGAAAGAACACAGCAGACTCCCATTCCCTCCAGGCTGCCCTTGGCTCTTCTTGCTTTTTTATGTGACCTGGTTATAATGGAAATGCTGTGAAGTTACTTTATGATTTTGATTTGGTGATGTTGCTTCTTTTCATATTAATTTCTTCTTTAATTGGGGTGATGACTAAACCACATGAAACAAGGGCCTTCTTACACTTTAGAATAACTATCAACCTTTTTGTGCACGGGTATTTGTTGGTGTTTCAGTTTTCCTTCCTTCTCCAAGCTCAGCTATACACAGTTAACTCCTTTAATCTTGTCTCACCCAGTTAGTCCCATTTTCTTAATCATTTTTGTTCCTCCTCTCACTATTCCCTTGAAAATTGCTTTATCTCATGGTCAATTTATCACATAGCCATTTAATTTTTATCAGGCACATAAACCCCTCAATGGAAATAGCACTGAGAAGCATATTTGCACTCAGTGAAGCTCCTGCTTTCCTTAGTATATTGCTCACTCTTGCCTTATAGATTGGTTTATACACATAGCTCAAAAAGTTGAGTGCAATTAGAAGGATGTCTGTGTGCTAATGGCATTGCCATCTTGCCTATTCAGTTTGAGCAGAAGAGGGACCTGTGCAGAGTATCGCTGTAAAAAGAACCTGGACTGTACAATTAGGCAGACCCACCTAATAGCTATCCAGCTGACTCAACCTTGCTGAACTAGAGGGTCTTCTGTGGGTGGTTGTTATGCAAGTAGTTGTAGCATCAGTCTTGCAGGATATAAATCTCCACTCTGTCCCCTGCCAGTGCTGTGACCTCAGCTAAGTGACTTACCTGCACTTTGTCTTAGTTTTCTTGTATATGAAATGAGGATAATGACCATAACTCTGTGATAGGGACATTGTTAAGATGAACTACAAAGACCTCACAGCCTTGTAGGAGGTGAGATCTCAGTAAATATTCAAATTATTTTGTGTAAAATGGGTACAATAAAATTGACCTAACGAGGTCATTATGGATTACCTAGCTATTTTAAAATTTAATAGAAGTTTCACTAAATATAATCTTTCTGTCTTCCACATATATTTAGTTTCATGAAAGCACCATGTAGAGTTAAATTTAAAAAAAAGAAAAAAGAAAAAAGAAAGAAAATCATCAGATGACTAGTGGAAGATACAATTGAGTACTTGCCATTTCCTTAGAGGAATGATGGCTTTCTAACGTTTGAAGCAATGTTAGAAACCACAAAGGAAAAGACTGACATATTCAGTTACATACAATTTAAAAATGTATGCACAATGAAAAATACCATAACAAATAAAAGAGAAAACAACAGATGGAGAAAAATATTTCCCCAGATATGCCAAAAGAAATTGTTGTAAAAGTTAAATGAGATGATATATATGAAAATGCCTTTAATTATAAAACATAATAAACATGAGTAAAAATGTTCATGTTATTTAAAATTATGGTACAGTGTATTGAGGAGCTAAGTCTTATGCACCAGGCATGTATATTTAGATCATTCTGATGCTATGTAGGACTTCCTTGCACTTTAAGATCCCCCTAATTCCATGGTTTAGGGATAATCATACCTTAATTAATGGGAGAAATACCATTAATCTTGTGTCATCCCTTTCCTCATAGCTCCTTACGAAGTTCTAAGCATCTGAGTTTTCTTGAGGCTCTCTTTATTACTTTCCCATGTCAAATGCAATCCTTCTACCTCAAATGAATCCACTCCACAGATGTTTTGAGTATAGCATAAGGAGCGCTTGGAGTGTCACAGAAGGATACAAGATGTCATTGCAAAGCATTTGCCATCTTTTTGCACCCCCCGCCCAAGAACAAAGGCCTTATCTTGCAAAGGATGGTTTATTTTCCTTCTTTAAAGCCTTGAAGCACACCTCAAGTGGGCTTATTATGACAATTTCTGAACAAAGGAGGCCCTCTTACTAAGGTAATTCTTATATTAGCCTCTAAGAGGATTAGGTTTTCTCAATTTAATTATGTATATTATTTTAAATCCTCACAAAAGTCGTGTAAGTTATGGCCATTCTTGTATTTTGTGTATGAAGAAATGGAGACAAAGAGAAATGAAGTACCTCCTCAAAATTAGGCGTCAGGAGGTGGACATGTGGCCTTAATAATAATGAAAGCAGTGGTATGTTAATAGTATATACATGAAAGATATATGTGTAAATAAATTAGAGAAAACACTTATATCCCAAATGACTTGAATGATCAATTCTTATAATGAAAAATAGAAGCCCTACTCCTTTACTTCCATCAATATACTATATTTCTCCTACTGATAATTACATTAACTATAATAATACCGTGTAACACAAATTGAGTGATTATTATGTACTAGGTACCATTCTAGATGCTTTACATGTATTAAGTTACTTAATCCCCACAACAATCCAACCATCTAACCACTATTATTTTTCCCATTTTATGGGTAAAAAGCAAAAGCACAGGTTGAACAACTTGCCCAAGCACACAAGCTCACAGAGACCTGTAATTCGGTAGCCTCTCATAACCTCTATGCTAACACAAAATAAAAGATTCACTACACTTGCAGTTCAAAGCCTTAAAAATCAAGCCATAGCAACTCTCAGTTTTACATTCTTTAAATTTAGGAAATCTTTCATTTAAAGCAATAATACCAAGTACTAGTTACATTGTGATAAAACTGCATAGATGCCTGCAGTGAGTGGTCCTGGATACTTGGCCTTTTTGAAAGACAAAATATGATTCATAATCTTTCACATAATAATTTATTTGGGGGGATTTTATTATAAAGAATTATATGCATATAAATTTATATATATCAAAGATATAAGCCATGTTACTCATTGCAGCTTAAGTGTCTGACAACTGGGTAAATAAATTACGGGACATCAATGCAATGGAATATAATGTGGCTATTAAAATTTCAATTATAAACTGTATATTTACATGGGGAAATTTGTACTTACAGTGTTAATAGAAATCAAGGAGTATATATGTATTATCATTACTATTTAAAAATATGTATACTTATGTACAAAGACTTAATAATCAGTACAAAATATATTAATTTAAATTGATGTAAGACAAATGATTTTTAACATATTTCTTTTAAAATTATTTTTGTGTTATGAGTTTATTTGCATACTAAAATAAAATTGGTAGACAATATAGGGAATCAGAAGGAGGATGTGACATGCATTATTCATGGCCACTGTGGATAAAGAATCTAGTCTTGGAGACAAACCTAAAGCCGAGCTTGTAGTCAGCATAGATGCTGTAAACCTTCACAAACCAAGAAACTTTTCCAGCCATCCTTGCTTACTTGGTGTCCCTCAAGCATTCCTCTCCAGAGTGCCTTTATGTACCAAGAGTTATCAAAGGGAAACTGACTAGTTCAGCTCCCAGTTTCCTTATGAATTGCTATTCTTCTGTGTCACCATTATGATTAAATGTGTGCTATCATTGAGATGTGTTGAGGCTGGGGGAAAACTGAGAATCCCTATAGAAAGTATTAAATTTTACCCAGAAAAGTTCTTGTCCAAACTACACCTCTCCTCCAAATTCCTACATTGCCCTGCTTTGAGTCATGAAATGTCTTAGATATGTATTGTTTCCTCACATTGGTTGAAAGCTCCTTGAGGACAAATAGGACCTAGATCTATTCATTTTGGCATCACCAAGGTCTAGTGATTTGCTTAATTTGTCCCTCCAAGTCTGAGTGCTTTTCCCTCTCTTCACCTGCTAAGAAAATCTTACTCAATCTTCTAACTCTGGTTGGAAGGTCACCTCTCTGTGAAGTTTCCCAAATCTGGTCAGGCAGAGAGAGGATTTCTGCTTTTTACTCTTAGTAACCCTCTGCATACACTCTTTGCTATACTTCTGACAGTGATTTTTTCATTCTAAAATGGCAACATCCTGATAGTTATTGCCAATTATACAGCTTATTCACTTGGTAAATTCTTGAATATAACTACATAAGGAAGAAAGGGAAAGCCTTTACATTTATTCCAGTCCCTGCTAAGCATCATTTATATAAGGATGCTTTATATATCTCTCTCGATTTTACTAGTTATATAAACATTTATTACACAAGTAGTCTTACTAAACATGCTGTTAAGTAACATGTTTTTCCCCCTACGTAAGAATATATTATGGATAATTATTCATCTCAATTCATGTAGATTTACTTTTTCTTATGAAAAGATTCATGGTATTCCATTGATGTACAATAAGGTATTTAAGTTTGCAACATGGGATATTGAATTCAATTAATCAATTGTATTCATTTATTCTGATGTATTCAGTTATTCACTATTATTTATTATTTTTATTAACATATAATGCATTATTTGCCCCAGGGATACAGGTATGTGAACCATCAGGCTTACACATATCACAGCACTCACCATATCACATACCCTTCCCAATGTCCATAGCCCAAAAACCCTCTCCATGCCCCCACCCTGCAACCCTCAGTTTGTTTTGTGAGATTAAGAGTCTCTTATGGTTTGTCTCCCTTCCAATACCATCTTGTTTCATTTTTTCCTGCTCTGCCTCTCAAATTCATTATGTCAGAGAGATCATATGATAGCTGTCTTTCTCTGACTGACTTATTTCGGTTAGCATAATACTATCTAGTTCCATCCACATCATTTCAAATGGCAAGATTACATTTCCTTTGATGGCCGAATAGTATTCCATTGTATATATACCACATCTTTCTTATCCATTCATCTGTTGATGGACATCTAGGTTCTTTCCATAATTTGGCTATTGTGGACATTGCTGCTAGAAACATTTGGGTGCATGTGTCCCTTTGGATCACTACGTAGGTATTTTTAGGGTAAATACCCAGTAGGGCGATTGCTCGGTCGTAGGGTAGCTCTACTTTCAACTTTTTGAGGAACCTCCATGCTGTTTTCCAGAGTGGTTGCACCAGCTTGCATTCTCACTAACAGTTAGGGGGGTTCCTCTTTCTCCGAATCCTTGCCAACATCTCTTGTTTCCTGACTTGTTAATTTTAGCCATTCTGACTGGTGTGAGGTGGTATCTCACTGTGGTTTTGATTTGTATTTCCCTGATGCCCAGTGATGTGGAGCACTTTTTCATGGGTCTGTTGGCCATCTGGATGTGTTCTTTGCAGAAATGTCTGTTCATGGCTTCTGCCGATTTCTGGATTGGATTATTTGTTCTTCATTGAGTTTGATTAAGTTCTTCATAGATTTTGGATACTAGCCATTTATCTGATATGTCATTTACAAATATCTTCTCCCATTCTGTCAGTTCTCTGTTGTTTTGCTGTTTCCTTTGCTGTGCAAAAGCTTTGATCTTGATGAAGTCCCAATAGTTCATTTTTGCCCTTGCTTCCCTTGCCTTTGGCAATGTTTCTAGGAAGAAGTTAATACAGCTGAGGTCAAAGACATTGCTGCCTGTGTTCTCCTCAAGGGTTTTGATGGTTTCCTATCTCACATTGAGGTCTTCCATCCATTTTGAGTCTATTTTTGTGTGTGGTATAAGGAAATGGTCCAGTTTCATTCTTCTGCATGTGACTGTCCAGTATTCCCAACACCATTTGTTAAAGACACTGTCTTTTTTCCATTGGATATTCTTTCCTGTTTTGTCGAACATTAGTTGACCATAGTCTATTTCTGGACTTTCTATTCTGTTCCATTGATCTATGTATCTGTTTTTGTGCCAGTACCATACTGTCTTGATGGTTATAGCTTTGTAATAGAGCTTGAAGTCTGGAACTCTGATGCCACCAACCTTGGCTTTCTTTTTCAACATTCCTCTGGCTATTGGTGACTTTTCTAGTTCTGTATTAATTTTAGGATTATTTATTCCATTTCTTTGAAAAAAACTGATTCATTTTAGTAGGGATTGCATTAAATGTGTAGATTGCTTTAGGTAGCATAGACATTTTCATACTATTTGTTCTTCTAATCCATGAACATGGAACTTTTTCCATTTCTTTGTGTCTTCCTCAATTTCTTCCATGAGGACTTTATACTTTTCTGAGTATAGATTCTTTGCATCTTTGGTTGGGTTTATTCCTAGGTATCTTATGGTTTGGGGAGCAATTGTAAATGGGATTGACTCCTTAATTTATCTTTCTTCTGTCTTGCTGTTGGTGTATAGAAATGCAACTGATTTGGGGGCATTGATTTTATATCCTGACACTTTACTAAATTCCTGTATGAGTTCTAGTAGTTTTGGAGTGGAGTCTTTGGGATTTCCACATAAAGTATCATATCATCTGCAAAGAGTAAGAGTTTGACTTCTTCTTTGCCAATTCAGACGCCTTTCATTTATTTTTGTTGTCTGATTGCTGAGGCTAGGAGTTCCATTACTATGTTGAATAGCAGTGGTGATAGTGGACAGCCCTGCTGTGTTCCTGACCTTAGGGGAAAAGCTCTCAGTTTTTCCCCATTGGGGATGATATTCAATGTGGGTTTTTCATAGATGGTTTTGACGCTATTGAGGTATGTACCCTCTATGCCTACACTGTGAAGAGTTTTTATCAAGAAAGAATGCTGTACTTTGTCAAATGCTTTTTCAGCATCTATTGAGAGTATCATATGGTTCTTGTCCTTTCTTTTATTAATGTATTTTATCACATTGATTGATTTGTGGATGTTGAACCAACCTTGCAGCCCAGGGATAAGTCCCATTTCGTTGTGGTGAGTAATCCAAAACTGTTGGATCCTATTTGCTAATATTTTGGTGAGAATTTTTGGATCTGTGTTTGTCAAGGATATTGGTCTATAATTCTCCTTTTTGATGGGGTCTTTGTCTGGTTTTGATATCAAGGTAATGCTGGCCTCCTAAAATGAGTTTGGAAGTTGCCTTCCATTTTTATTTTATGGAACATTTTCAGGAGAACAAGTACTAATTCTTCTTTAAATGTTTGGTAGAATTTCCCAGAAAGCCATTTGGCCCTGGGCTCTTGTTCGTTGGGAGATTTTTGGTGACTGTTTCAATCTCCTTACTGGCTATAGGTCTTTTCAGGGGTTCTATTTCTTTCTGATTCAGGTCTGGTAGTTTATATGTCTCTAGGAATGCATCCATTTCTTCCAGATTATCATATGTGCCAACATATAGTTGCCCATAATATATTCTTATAATTGTTTGTATTTCTTTCGTGTTGGTTGTGACCTCTCCTCTTTCTTTCATGATTTTATTTATTTGGGTCCTTTCTCTTTTCTTTTTGATAAGTCTGGCTAGGGTTTTATCAATCTTATTAATTCTTTCAAAGAACCAGCTCCTAGTTTCATTGACTTGTTCTACTGTTCTTTCGGTTTCTATTTCATTGATTTCTGGTCTGATCTTTATGATTTCTCTTCACATACTGGGTTTAGGCTTTTTTTTTTTTTTTTTTTTTGCTTTTCTTTCTCCATCTCCTTTAGGTGCAGGCTTACATTGTGTGCTTGAGACCTTTTTTGTTTCTTGTGAAAGGCTGGTATCACTATATATTTTCCTCTAAGGACTGCTTTTGCTGTGTCCCACAGATTTTGAACCATCGTGTTTTCATTTTCATTTGTTTCCATGAATTTTTTCAGTTCTTCTTTAATTTCCTGGTTGAACCACTCATTCTTTAGTAGCATGCTCTTGAGCCTCCATGTATTTGAATTTTTCCAACTTTCCTCTTGTGTTGAGTTCTAGCTTCAGAGCCTTGTGGTCTGAAAATATGCTGGGAATGATCCCAATCTTTTGGTACTGGTTGAGACCTGATTTGTGACCCAGGATGTGATCTATTCTGGAGAATGTTCCATATGCACTAGAGAAGAATGTGTATTCTGTTGCTTTGGGATGGAATATTCTGAATATATCTGCAATGTCCATTTGATCAAGTGTGTCATTTAAAGCCTTATTTCCTTGTTGATCTTTTGCTTGGGTGATCTGCCCTTTTCAGTGAGGGGGTGTTAAAGTCTCCTCCTACTATTGTATTACTGTCAATGTGTTTCTTTTATTTTGTTATTAATTGTTCTATATAGTTGGCTGCTCCCATGTTAGGGGCATAGATATTTAAAATTGTTAGATTTCTAGTTGGACAGACCCTTTAAGTATGATCTAGTGTCCTTCCTCATATCTTATTATAGTCTTTGGCTTAAAATCTAATTTATCTGATATAAGGATTGCCACCCCAGCATTCTTTTGATGTCCATTAGCATGGTAAATTTTTTTCCACATCCTCACTTGAAATCTGGAGGTGTCTTTGGGTCTAAAATGAGTTTATTGGGGGTACCTGGGTGGCTCAGTGGGTTAAGCCTCTGGTTTCAGCTCAGTTCATGATCTCAGGGTCCTGGGATTGAGCCCTGCATCAGGCTCTCTGCTTAGCAGGAGCCTGCTTTCCCCTCTCTCTGCCTGCCTCTCTGCCTACTTGTGATCCCTCTCTCTCTGTCAAATAAAAAAAAAAAAGTTAAATCATAAAAAAAAAATACAATGAGTTTCTTGTAGACAGCAAATTGATGGATCGTATTTTTTTTTTTTTTTTATCCATTGTGATACCCTGTGTCTTTTGGTTGGGGCATTTAGCACATTTATATTCAGGGTAACTATTGAAAGATATGAATTCAGTGTCATTGTATTGCCTGTAAGGTGATTGTTACTGTATATTGTCTCTGTTCCTTTCTGGTGTACTACTTTTAGGCTGTCCCTTTGCTTAGAGGACTCCTTTCAGTATTTCCTGTAGGGCTAGTTTAGTGTTTGCAAAATCAATTATTTTTACTTTGTCCTGGAAGTTTTTTATCTCTCCTTCTATTTTCAATGACAGCCTAGCTGGATATAGTATTCTTGACTGCATATTTTTCTCATTTAGTGGTCTGAATATATCATGCCAATTCTTTCTGGTTGCCAGGTCTCTGTGGATAAGTCTGCTGCCAATCTAATATTTCTACCAATGTATGTTAAAGACTTCTCGTCCCAAGCTGCTTTCAGGATTTTCTCCTTGTCACTAATACTTGTAAGTTTTACTATTAGATAACGGGGTGTGGACCTATTTTTATTGATTTTGACAGGGGTTCTCTGTGCATCCTGGATTTTGATGCTTGTTCCCTTTATGATATTAGGGAAATTCTCTACTATAATTCACTTTAATATACCTTCTGCCCCTCTCTCTCTTTCTTCTTCTTCTGGGATCCCAATTATTCTAATATTGTTTCTAATATGGTATCACTTACCTCAAATTCTCCCCTCATGGTCCAGTAGTTGTTTGTCTCTCTTTTGCTCAGCTTCTTTATTCTCCATCACTTGGTCTTCTATATCACTAATTCTCTCTTCTGCTTCATTTATCCTAGCAGTAAGAACCTCCATTTTTTATTGCACCTCATTAATAGGTTTTTATATTTCAACGTGGTTAGACATTAATTATTTTATTTCTCCAGAAAGGGGTTTTATTTCTCCAGAAAGTGTTTCTCTAATATCTCCCATGCCTTTTTCGAGCCCAGCTAGCACCTTGAGATCGTGATTCTGAACTCTAGTTCTGACATATTACCAATGTCCATATTGATTAGGTTCTAGCCATCAGTACTTCATCTTGTTCTTTATTTTGTCGTGAGCTTTTCTACCTTGTAATTTTATCCAGATAAGAATATATGAATGAGAGAATAAAATACTAAAAGGGTGGCAAAGATCCCAGAAATTGTATGTTAACCAAATCAGAAGAGAAGACCCAAAACTGGGGGGAGAAGAAAGGGGGAAAAAAGAAATTTTATATATATATATATACACAAAATAAATATATACTTGTATAATATATGTTATATAATATCTATATTATAATTATATTTTATATATTATATATTTAATATAATTAATTATTTTATTTTATATAATATATTTATATTTTATAATTGCATATATAAATTATATAAATAAATATATAAATTTTATATAATAAATAATATAGATATAAATTAAATAATAAAATTATCTATATATATTTATATATTAGATATGTAAAATACATTTATAAATGTATTAAATAAAATTTTATATATATATATATATATATATATATATATGTATTAGAATTGTGACTAGAACTGAGCCACCCACTTGATTTTGGGTGTACTCTGGTCTCTTAGAAGAAACTACCTCCCAAAATTTTAAAGGAAGAAAAACTTATAAATACACAAAAATAAGGGTAAATATGATGAAGAGACAGAATATGACTATAAAGATGAAAATTTTTAAAATTCTAAAAAATTCTAAAATTTCTAAAAAGTTCTAAAAATTTTTAAAAATTCTAAAAACATTCTATATCTTATCAATATAAGATAAGTTGGTTGGAAAAAGAAATAAAAGAGAGAGAATATGCTGAAGCTGGAGACTAGAGCAAAGCTGTGTGCTAGGTTTAGGGTATACTTTGATCTATTAGAAGAAATTGTATCCCAAATTTTTAAAGAAAAAAACCCTATATTTATACAAAAAATAAGGTTAAATACAATGAAGAGATAAAATATGTCTATAACAATGAATGTTTAAAAGATTTTTTTAGAAACATATTGTTAAAATAAACTAGTTAAAAAATGTTAAAAGAGGAAAGAGAAAAAGTTAAAAAATAGAATAAGAAAAAAATAAAATTAAAAAAAATTAACTTTGCAAGACTAAAAGATCACGTGGAAAAAGCCATGAATTCTGTGTGTTGCTTTCCCCTAGCTCTGGAGTTCCACTGTTCTTGTTGATTGGCAAACTTGGTCTTGGCTGGATGTTCTTGCTGTTCTTCGGGGAGGGGGGGGCGCCTGGTGCAGTGAGTCTCAAATGCCTTTGCCCGAGGTGGAATTGCACCACCCTTGCCAGGGGCCAGGCTAACTAATCTGCTCGGGTTCGCTCTTGGCACTTTGGTTCCCTGAATGCTTTCTGTAGAGCTCTGGAGGACAGGAATAAAAATGGCAGCCTCCTAATCACCAGCAGGGAGGAGCTGATAGCTCAGGACCCCATATCTCAGTGCACCCTCAGAGAAAAGCAGTCAATCCCTCCCATCTCCCTGGTCTCCAGCGGCACTCTGAGCTTAGCCAGCCTATGACCAAGCGTTTCTATCACTGGCATACAAAATTCAGCCCCATCTGAATTCTCCAAACCCAGCATATTCCTGCCCTGCATTCCCACACTGCTCCTTCTGGAGGAGGAATGAGGGAGTCTCTCTCTGGATCTGCTACTTGTGGGGTCTCTGCCCAAAGAGCAATGGCCCGACTGTCTTGGATCATGGTTTAAGGTAACCCCAAGCTAAGAGCTCACTCCTTGGCTCCATCTCTGTAGTCAGCTTCCCCACTCCAATACGCAGAAGCTCTGCCATACTCAGACATCCCCATCCTTCTGTCACCCTGCAGGACCTGAGATCACACTGTCCCCACTAGGGTTCCACCCCCGCTTAGCCTCTGGAGCGACATCCCTCAGTGGAGCAGACTTCTAAAAGTTCTGTTTTTGTGCTCCACTGCTCTGCAGCTTGCAGGGAGCCAGTTCCTCCCCCCGTGGTCTATCTTCCCGTCCCTTCAGATTCACTTCCTCACATGTCCTACCTTTCAGAAAGTGGTCGATTTTCTGTTCCTAGAATTGCTGCTCTTCTCTTCTATCTCCTGTTGAGTTTGGAGGTGTTCAGAATGGTTTGATAACTATCTAGCTGAACTCCTGGGACCTGATATCATTTCAGTCTACTACTCCTCAAACATCTTGCTTCTAGTTATTCACTATTCTTAAATGCTACAGTGAGCATTCTTGCATATACATCTTTCTTCACTCATCTATTTGTTCTGAGACAAATGTCTAGAAGTGAAATTGTCATATAAATATATTTATATATGTGTATATATATACACACACATATAATACTTATATTTTAAATTTTAATATACATCTTAATTAATGTAATTAATTATCCAATCAATTAATTTAACATTTTAATATACATTGCCTACCAGAAAGTGTGTAGCAGTTGAAACTCCCCCATGAGACTTTATTAAAGTCCTTGGTTTCATATACCCTTGCCAGCACTGATTATATTATAGTTTAAGCACTTGTCTTATTTCCCCACCTTCCTACTAGACTGGTTTTATAGAGGGCAAGGATGGTTATTTATCACTCCTTAATATCCAATTAGTTTTATTTTTAATACACATGAACATGTGGGTAACGGAAGACATCCTATTTCTTAAATAAACGTGAAAATTTAAAGTGCTAAATTATGAAGTAGATCCTATATACTCTATAGTGTATTTGATGAAAGGCATTAGGGACACTGGACCCACAGAGATGGCAGATGGAATTCTAATTTTGTGTCCTATCACTGTTCCCTGAGGCAGGATACAAAAACTTTTGGAACCTTAGTTTCTTCTTCAACAAAAGGAGCTCAATAGTCCCTCTAAAGTTCTTGTAACAGCATCAATGTGAAGATTGAATTTAAAAATTGTATAACATTTGCTATTCTCCATGAGGGTGGAAAAATGGCAACATTACTATCAGCTGGGAACTGATTATAAATATAGAATCTTAAGCTATCCCCAGACCTATTGAACAAGAATGTGTATTTCAACAAGATCTCCAGGTGATTCTTATCCAGTGTAAAGTTTGAGATGCCTGTATAGAAAACATTAAGTACAACATCAAATGCAAAACATGTAATCAATAATATAATAATGACAATGATGACAATAATGTGATGTATATGAAGTAACAGCACTTAATAAACCATAGTATAATTTTTATTAGTTTTTCAAATTTGGTTTTAATATAACAATCATGGGCTTCTGCAAAATGCTGCATATCTTTAATGTATGCAGAAGTTCTATTTTGGGGTGTTAAGTGATGTGCTATGCAGTGGAATGAATGTGATTTGCACTTGGCAATTCGTTTGGGAGGCAATGGAGCATGAACTTTGGGAACTAGAATGGGATGGATTAGAATCCTAGCTCTGTTTCTCATTAGCTGGCAGGTTCCAAGAAAATCACTTAATACCCTTGAGCTCCACTCTTTTCAGCTGGTTGCATTGAGACTTTTAATAGTTTACTTGAACAATACCATGAACACAACTTAGTATATTTCAGGGGTCAGGAATAGTATCTATGGATAGTTGCTGTGTGATAAGTGATGGATGATGTTCTAAATGCCTTGAGTAGTTATTTTACTACTCGTGAAATCCACTGAGCTAAATATTTGTTGTCATCCCCATTTTATGGAAGAGTAAATAGTCCTGAGAATTAGATTAAGTTGGTTGCCTAAGTATATAAAACCCGACGGTCTGATGTCACAGACTAATCCACCCATCCCTACCTACTTACCTACCTATCTTCCTTCCTTCTTCTCTGCCTCTCTCTCCCTCCTTACTCCTTCTCTCTTCCTGTCTTTTCCATTTCATAATGCTGCCTTCAAAAAGTGATGTCTGAGCTGAATTTTAGAAGAAAAATAAGAGTCTGCCAGGTGCCAATTATGATTTAACATCTTCCAAGTAACTTTTTCTTTTTTCTTCATATATTCCCTACCTGTTTTCCTCTTCTCTTTCTCTCTCTGGAACCCATTCCTTGATCAACTGGTGATACCCAGGAGCTTGGTATGGCTTCATCAGTGATGCTGGCATTATATCAAAGATCACGGTCTGAAGAATACTTCTGTGCTTCTCACTGTCTCATGTTTGACAGGGCTCTTAGTAGCTTTATATTTCCTTAATCTATAGATAATAATACTTAACATGCTTATGTTTAGTAAGTACCACATACTGTTCTAAGCAATAACTGCATTAATTCAGTCATTTCCTATAACAACTCAATGATATAGGTGCTATAGTTATCCCTAATTTACAGATGAAGACACTGAGGCCAGAGAATCTATGTTACTTGATCAAGGCTACACAGTTGATAAAGCTGAGATTGAAACTCAGACAACCTTGCTGTAGATTCTATCCTTTTAATTAACTCTTATACCTATTGCTTCCCTCCTGACTTGCAAAACAGTTTTGAGAGATCAGTAGAAAGATGCTAAAATCGCCATTTTACAAGATGAGCACAAGTTCTCAGAGTATTATATGATTTGCCTGAGGTTACATAGATTGCTAGATGCAGAGTAGGGATTAAGATCCAGGTCTCAAGGTGAAAATCTAGCTGACTCAGAAAAGACAGCTAAACAGCCAAAGAGAAAGTCAGGAAGGAGTTTGAGTGGAAACAGATCTGCAACATGCCCAAAGAGAAGGGCCAGCTGGATTTTCTGTTGGATTTGATTTGTCAGTCATGAGCGAAACAATCATTTTCCTCCTTCCCAACACATCTCTTCTGCCACTAAACCATCAGTAGGATTCTGCATTTGGAATCCTGTTTGACTCTGTATTTGTAAAATAATATGACTTTTGTTTTTGTTTTTCTTCTTTAATTCAGTGGCTCCTCTGTCCCTTCCCTTCACATTAGTCCACTGAGACCGTGCTAAAAGAAAAAAAATAATTCCAGTGACTCTACCAGTGTCCCTTTTCTCTGTGGTGTTCTATTAACACGTTATTTCTGTTTTCTGATTATTCAGTTAATTGTTTCCTTCCCCCTTTTTAAAATCGACTCTCCTCCCATTTTCCAGATCATGTAGCTTATAAATGCTTTCCATTTTTCTTTGATTCTGGGCTCTAATTTGTTCCCGAAGTGCCAGCTGTCAGCATTTTGAGAATCAATGTTTGATTTTAAATATTAGGTCTTGCCTTTCTCTTTTAGTAAAAAAAAAATAATAATAATAATAAAAATAAGTGGCTGTTCATTTAGAATTAATAGGAACAAAATTTAAATGTATGAATATTATTTCCATTTAACCTGACTTTATTTCTAGTGTAAAGTAAGCAGGGAAGATATTATCTTTTTCAATAGAGAAAACCTGAGCTTCCAAGAAATTAAGTAAGAGAAATTAAATGAGTGGCTAAAAGAAGAAAGCTGCCATTCTATTTGGCCTTCTTATTTCTTTTTCTGCATGATATAGGGAAAGAAAATAGGCTAGCACTTGCACTTGAATTGTCACTATCCTTCTTGGTTTCTGTGCAAACTTGAGCAAACCAAATACCTTTTCCAAGTAGGTACATGTATCAGATAGAATAGAGGTGATTTAAAAGTATATTGCCCACACTTGAAAACAAATACATTATTGGGAAAGTTAAATATGTAGAGAACTTCTGGTTTGGCCAAGTAGAAGGATAGTGCTACTTTCAGTAGGGAGAGTGAAGGTGAGATTAGCCAAGTGACATTTGGTCTTTTTGAATCTGAGGCTCAGCAGACATGTTGGGTTAGAGCTATGGGTTCCATGTTATCTCTGTTTTGCAAATGATGTATTGCTTTCTTTTGAGTGACCAAATGTATTCCTTAGTCCAAGGAGACACCACTGAACTCTTCAATATGGTTCCTGTAAACTATTGATTATAATTGTATTATTCCATCAAGTCCCCAAGTTACCTTTGTGATCAAAAGGATGCTACATAATGCAGTTATAAAAGTGCCTGGTAGCCATGTATGCTCAGTAGAAGTAATAAGAAAAGAGTGAATTGGGTATGAGTAGGACCACTGATCACAATATACATGGTATATGGAGGAAGCAGTTGTATTGAGTCCTGGAGTTTTAGAGAAAATGGGCTGGTATAGTGGAAAATATAAGTCAGGGGACCCGAACTGAGTCATCCCTCTCTTCTCTTGTAGGTTTCCCTTTTCTGTTTGTAATGCTGAAAATGGAACAGCTGTCCTATGGTTCTTGTGGTCCAGTAGAGTGGCTAATACTTAGCAGGTGGTAGTGTATCTGGGGCCTCCATGATATAGGACAATGTCTTTGTCTCATTTTCCCTTTAATAAAAGGATGGAGACGTAGTGATTCTATGAAGACACAGCTCCCCCTCCCCAAGAGAGGGAGAATGAAATATTAAAAGACTTTATTATTGTGAAGAACCAGATAAGAAGATAATCAGGACCATTAAAAATTGACAAAGCACCAAGCCTACATGAATTACATGGCATCATGCTGAAGGCTGTGGCAGGGGAATGGGAAGAGCCATTGGCAGAGATGCCTAGAAGACTAAGAGAACCCACACACAGACACATTCTCTGGAGTCTGAAAGCCAGAACCAGGCCCATGTATGAAGGCACTATGATGCTAAAATGTACCTCAGATTACACTTCCCCAACTGGATCTTCTCTTTGCCCTTGGAAGACCTTCTCTATCCTTTCATCATGGCATCAGCAACACTGTTTCTTATTGGCCTGATTTTGTCCCCCAGAAGAATATGGGCTTCTCTAAAGCAAAGCCTTACTTTTTTTATGCCAGGCATGGTGACTGCCACAGAGCAGACATTCAGCAAATTTATGGAATGTCTGAATAAATAAACAGAAGAAGTGGTGGGGGATGCAAGTTTTGGCCTCAATTCCATATAAGCTCCCTTAGAGACTTATGTATTTTGGGGAAGATATTTGTAACACCTTTCTCAATTTAAACATCTTTAAAGACTCTTTATTTCTACAAGAAATCGGTCAACTCGTAAAGGGTTCTAAAAACAGTATGACCTTTGCAAAAAAAATTTGAGGAGAAAAATCACATGACCAGAAAAATCCAGCTACTATGTGCATGGGGCCATTCTTAAAGACTTCATTTTTAAGTGCATTCAAAATGTGACTATACAGATAGTAAGTGTTGTGACTAGTTGCCCTATCTTTACTTGCAGGAGAGGCAAAATTCTGAGAGGTTAAGTAGATCATAATCACAGAGCACAGAATACAGATTGGGACTTTACACAAAGCATGTCTAAGTCCAGATCCTATTCTCTGTGTATTATGACCAAAGCCTCCCAACTTTATGAGACGCTGGTATTGTTATACCCCTGGCATAGGAGGCAATTAGAATCATGTCAGATGAGGCTCATGGTCATTACCCAACTTCATTTGTTAATATATATCAAATGATAGTGGGTGTAAGAATGCTATCCTTTGAGCATGGCTTGCAAGTTCTGAAGTAGGTCCCTGTTCTCGAACTCTGACCACTATCTCTCATTCAGGCCTCTTCTTCATTATAGGTGCTTAGATGGGACTCTGACAGGAGAGAAGGGAGATGCATGACCACCCCATTGAAAAAGGGAAAAATTGAGATTTAGAAAATATGTAGCACCCCAAGGTCATACTGGCCTAAAAAACAGAAAAGCCTGGAGTGGATGCACAGTCTCCTATCTCCTTGTCCAGTATCATTTCTAGTAGTCCTTAGCTTATAGCAATCCTGAGACATTACAGATCTTAAGGAGGGTGGAAAGCACCTGCTATGGAAATAGACTGTCTTGGATCTGAATCCTGACACTGACACTTACCAGTTGTGTGACCTTGGACAAATTGCTTAGTATCTCTGAGGCTCAGTTTCCTCTCCCATGTAATGAGGGAACTAATACCTACCTCACTGAGTTGCTCTGAGAATTAAATTAATCTGTGAATTAATTAACTTATTCTTTGCCTTGTATAAGAAAACTCAAGGTGGCTTACAAGGACACAATAATATGGTTTAAGAATGGGGAAGAAAAGAAGTAAGAGCAAGATAGGCAGATACGGGACTCAGTCTAATACAATGGCTAAGAATAGGTACCCTGTTTTTCTCAAATGTGTCTGGTAGCCAACCCCAGAAGAAAGCCTTGATAGCTATATTGTTTGCCATGTTCACAAAGTAATGAGACTCATGACTTATAAGGATCGTGGCTCTATTTAAGACATAAGATGTATCTTATGATCTTATATTTAAGATATAAGTTATACATGTATTCCAGGTTGTAGGCACTGCAGTAGACAGTGGAGTCAGTACTAAAAAGCAGACACAATCTTTGCCTTCATGGAGGTGAGCTTTCATAACTTGATAATATCAGTATGATGTTACTTCCATGATATCATGTTTACCTAAAAATGCAAAGAATAAATTAGTTGCATCACTTTTTACATGTCATGCTTTGAGCAAAGTGTCTGACATACAGAAGGTGTTAAATATTGGGTTGTTCACTTATTAACAAACATTTATTAATCTATGATATCTATGTTTATGCCTTTTCTAGGCACTCAGGATATGCAGTGTACAGAACAAACATCCTGATATACGTCCTACTTGAGGAGATAATCAATAAAATCATTAAATAAAATATGTGTTATAGCAGATATTGATAAGGGATGTATGGTAAAGAGTGCTGAGCACAGTTCAGAGAGAATGGCCAAGCCTCACTAAGATGGAAATGTTAGAGTCCAGATTTGAAGAGAGAAAGGGAGGGAGACTTGAAGGTTCTAGAGAGCATTCCAAACAATGAGAATAGCAAGTACAAATGCCAAAGGTTGACCCAGGCCTGGTAGACTCTGTGCAGTATCAGGCAGAATTCTTTCAACCGAAAGTAGTGGAAATTCAACTCCAGATGGGGTAAGCAAGATATTTATAGGAAGGAGACTTGCTTATGTGGTGCATATAATCTGAAAATGAGATGCAGGACAGCAGCCATTCTAACTTGGGAAGCTCCAGGGCAGAGCCAGGCATAGCCTCCCAACAGGCTTTCTCTCTCTTCTCTTCTGTGGATATTGGCTTGATCCTCTTGAGGTTTTTTCCTCTATCCACATGGAACATGACATAGTGGCTGGCAGTTGCCACCACATTCTTATAGCCTTGGAGCCAAGCAGTGGAATAGATATACTTTTCCCTGCCTGCTGTTGCATAAAAAATGTCCAGGCCCAAAGGTCACTGTGAATATGTGGTGGAACATTGTACAGACACAGGTGAGCTCTGCCTGTGTTATGTGCCCATTTCTGTGGTCTGGTTAACAAACTCTCATTATGGGGTGCCTGGGTGGCTCAGTTGGTTAAGCATCTGCCTTCAGCTCAGGTCATGATCCCAGGACCCTGGGATCAAGCCCTGCGTCAGGCTTCCTGTTCAGTGGGTAATCTGCATCTTCCTCTGCCTCTCCCCCTGGCTTATGTTCTCTCTCTCACTCACTCTGTCTCTCAAATAAATAAATAAAATACTAAAAAAAAAAGAAATCTGTCATTGAAAGGAGATAGAGAAAAGGGAACTGGGCTGACTAAGACCATAGTCACCAAAAAGTCCTGCTCAAAGTAAATGACTTGCCCTAAGAAAAGCAGTTCATAAGTGTCACAGTAGAGACTGAATCCTCCTACACTATCAGACATCATTAGTATTCTAGTTAATCTGATGTATGAATAGGAGCTTGGATTATTCTCTGTTCTTGCTGATTCCCAAGAGCTGTTTTGCTGTTTCCCTTGTACAGAGGACATTCTGTTCATTGTCTTGTGCATATAATGATCCTATAATCTAAAATGCTTCATGCTTATGATGCTGAGTGGTAGACTATAATTTACCTCCCCCTTGTTGTCATTAGAAAGTGCTATGAGATTTCAAAACAATTGAAAAGTAGGCCACAAGTACACAGAAAACATCCAATAATGCACAAGTTAATTTTATGCACGGTCATTTTTGATGATAACAATAATTATGATTCAGAAGTAATTTAAAGAGCAAAAGACAAAAATGCATGTTATGTAATGAGGAGATTTTTGTGAGATATTCTGGAGCAAATAGGCATAAATTTATGTAACGAGATGGTAAGAACTAGGGGCATGTTCCCACACTGTGGTCATTTTAATCAGCATATGACCATCTGCCCCAAAAGATGGACTCCATCCATATATACACATGTCCTCTGGCTTCAGCCAAAAGGAAACATGAGCACATGTGATGGCTGGTGATGGGGGCTTGAGCCTGAGATATTTATTTCCTCAACTCGGTTCCTACAAGGATACCTCTATCTCTCTCATTCTCTCTTTGGCTCTGGAAAACCATTCTCTCTTTATGGACTTTCAAGTCCATGGAGCTAAGGGTGGTGGTGGTGATGGCTCACAGGTATTTTGAGCCCCAGTGCACTTCCCTATCCCCTGGCCAACCCTTTGTAAACTCTGTCTTCATTAAACCTCACTTCAAATCTCCCAATTTGAGGGGCTATGTATTTTCTGTTAGTACACTAACCCCCCTCCCCAGAATCAAATTCTTTCTCTTGCTCACCTTGCAGGCACATTTTAATGGTATTAATCCTGTTCATCTTGACTGAAGTGTGTTTGTGGTCAGATCTGCCTTATTTCCCTATGTGTTAACCTACACATTTTTGGTAATTCTCATTCCTCATCCTAATATGCCCCCTGAGCCTTCATCTCTGCCTAATTCCTCATCTTCAAATCCCTTTCTAATGCCATCTCCTATAAGAAGCTTTCCTTGAATATTATTAGATGCAGACTTGTCTTTCCCTAGAGTTACACAGTTCTGTATCCAGTCACTAGCATGGCACTTATTTCTACTCTGTACAGATTTTTTTTTTATCTTATCTTCATTAATTAGCTGCTGGATTCATGCCCTCAGGATTCACTTCTCAACAAGAGTAACTTGCACATTTAAAGCATTCAGGAAATATCTGTTGATTGGAAGATGAATAGATTTCTAAATTTCACTATCACTTAGGCAGTTAATATTAGACATTGGCTCCCAAATTTTCATATCATACCCATTAATATAGCTAACATCTCTGGAGGACCTCCTACATGCTAAGAATTGTGCTAGGTGCTAATTATTTCAGGGCCATAAGTAAATCTACAGATAGAAAGAATATATTCATTGGTCCTACAAATTTATAAAAATACCTCTCTTGATGTGAATTTTAAAAATCACCTATGCAAAAATATATAGGGTCCTTAGAACACATCTTCAGTAATCCTCCACTCTTGTTTCTGCAAGCACTGAAATTAATTACACATTCTCAATAGTATGGATGGTAACTTCAACTTAAATACAGTTTGCGCCCATATAAATATGGGAAACCTTGCTGGCTATAAGAGAATCACGTAAGGAGCTTTAAAATATTCATAAATTCTTGTCTCCTTGGTCCTTATCTCTACCCCAGACCTGTTGGACTGGCATTTGGGTTGAGAGTGGTGACTAATTTGAATCTTACCACTTTTCCCCTTTCTACCTTTTTTCAATTATGACTCCATTAACTAGGCACTTGTCCAAGGGTTCGTGTTCAGGAAGCATTGTTTCAAAGTAAATTTTAGTGAAATAGAATCCTTATGAAGAAAATAAGAATTTTGTTTTGTTTTGTTACTTTTAATGGATATTGAAATGGTGGTTCCAATACATTTAGTGAATTGGAGAAAGAAATAAACAAGCATTTTGCTGAAGTAGGAACATTAAGACTGAATAAACATATTTTAAAAGTATCAATCCTGAGCATTAGCAATATGGCCAAATAGGAAGCTCCAGTTTCTCTTTCCTCCAACAGAGAACCAATACGAGGACCAGTTCCTTTGTGAAAAATCTAGAAAAGTTAAGAGGTATCTGCACTCTTAGACAATCATGAAACCAGCTGGATCAAAGTCTATAGGAAAATTCATGACATTTCCTTGCCATAATTCCACCACTAAGCTCAACATGGAACAAATGGGAGAAATCCCCCAACTCACAGCATCTCCTTGTGGAGGAAAAATGTTGAAGCATTTTTCCATTATTTCACATTTTCAGAGAATTGTCTAGGGGACTTGTTTCTGTCTCATTCATCCTGGAACATTGGATCTGGCATAGTCTAGATGCCTAGGGTCTTATGAAAACAATATAGAACAGGGGAGCCTTCTGCTTCTCCTGAGGATGCAGAGTACAACATATAGAAGCTGATATAGCTTGGTGGCATATTCCTCAGAGGGGAGAGAGAGAAGAGTAGAATGTGTATCCAATGTTCTGGCTTTTCAGGGAGCTGCCTGGATTCTGTCTCACCTGATTCAGAGTGCAGACAGGACCCAGACTATTCTAGAAATCTGAGGCCTCTGAGAATAAGTGTTGGATGGCTTGGGCAGTTCCAGAGAACCTGCAGTACTGTCAACAGACACCAGAGAGACCAAGAGATTATAAGCTCCTAAAAAAGAAAACTGGCAAATCCCTCTAAATGGGAATTTAGCACAAGTTGAAAGAAGATGCATCCAAAGAAAAGGCTTGAGTAGCCCCCAGAATATTTAGCTGGGCTGATTGGTGAAGATTTTTTGGTTTTGTTTTTGTTTTTCCTGTGAGAAAGTAGGCCATAAGTAGTGGGAAAAGTGTGTGTGTGTGTGTGTGTGTTTTCAAGTGCAAGGACACCAACACAAAGAAAAAGGCACACAAGAAGACAGAGAAATTTGACCCAAACAAAAGAACAACAGCAAAAATAAATAAATAAATAAATAAATAAAAAATTTAAAAAAAAAATTCTCTAGAAACCTTCCCTGAAGAAGGAGAAGTATTTTAATTTCCTGGCAAGAAGTTCCAAAAATAATTATCATAAAGATGTTCCGTGAGTTCAAGAAAATGATACACAAACAAAATGACAATATCAACAAAGAAAAAAAATGTATATTTTAAAAAATGACAAATTTTGGAGCCTAAGAAAATAATAACTGAATTGGAAAATTTAATAAAAGGATTCAATCACAGACTTGATAAAGCATAAGAAAGAATCAGCAAACTCGAATATAGTCCTTTGAAATTATCTAGTGAGAGGAACAGAAAGGAAAAAGAAAAATGAGTGAAGAAAACTTAAGAGGTTTATTGGCACTATAAAGTACACCAGTTTATGCATTATGGGAATCATAGAAGGAAAAGAAACATGCTTGTTTGAAGGAAAAATGGCTGAAAACTTCATAAATCTGGGGAAGGGAATGGACGTCCAGATTTGAGAGACCCAAATGGTTTTGACTAAGATGAAACTATCTGTAGGATTTTTTTTTAATTTTTTTATTGTATTATGTTAGTCACCATACAGTACATCATTAGTTTTTGATGTAGTGTTCCAAGATTCATTGTTTACATATAACACCCAGTGTTCCACGCAATACATGCCTTCCTTAATACCCACCACTAGGCTCACCCATCCCGCACCTCCCTCCCCTCTAAAATGCTCAGTTTGTTTCTCTAAGTCCACAGTCTCTCATAGTTTGTCTCCCCTTCTGATTCCCCCCTTCACTTTTCCTTTCCTTCTCCTAATGTACTCCATGTTATTCCTTGTGTTCCACAAGTAAGTGAAACCATATGATAATTGACTCTCTCTGTTTAACTTACTTCATTCAGCATAATCTCCTTCAGTTCTATCCATGTTGATGCAAAAGTTGGGTAGTCATCCTTTTTGATGGCTGGATAATATTCCATTGTATATATGGACCACATCTTCTTTATCCATTTGACTGTTGAAGGGCATCTCAGCCCTTCCCACAGTTTGGCTATTGTGGACATTGCTGCTATGAACATTGGAGTACAGATGACCCTTCTTTTCACTACATCTGTATCTTTGGGGTAAATACCCCAATAGTGCAATTGACTAAGATGAAACTAAAGAAATCCACACTGAGACACATTATAATCAAATTTTCAAAAGTCAAAGACAAAGACGGATTTTTTTAAGCATAAAGAGGAAAGAAATTCATCATGTACAATGGAGACTCTATAACACTCACTCAGGAGATTTCTCAGCAGAACCTAGCCAATCGAAAAGGCATGGAATGATATATTCAAAGTGCTGAAAGAATAAAACTGCCAACCAAGAATACTAAACCTGGCAAAGCTATCTTTTAAAATGAAAATAGAGCCTTTCTCAGAAAAACAAAAGCTAAAAGAGTTTATCAACACTAGGCCCACTTTACAGGAAATGCTAATGGGAGTCCTTCTAGTTGAAATAAAAGGACACTAGGCAGGAACACAAAGGATTTGAAAGTATAAAGCTTGCTGGTTAAGGTAAATATATAGACAAATACAGAATATTGTAATATTGTAATGTCAGTACATAAACAACTTTTAACACAGGCATAGAAGTTGAAAGACAAAAGCATAAGTAATAACAATAACTATAAAAATATGTTAATGAATACACAATATAAAAAGATGTAATTTGTGACATTAATAACAAAGTGTGGAAGGAGAAGCAATAAAAACGTAGTTTTTGTATGCAATTTAAGTTGTTATCTAAAATAGATTGTTATGTTGTGTATAAGTCCTATGGTAACTACAAAATATAACTGCAGCAGACACACAAAAGAAAATGAGAAAAGAATAAAAGCATGTCACTACAAAGAAATCAATAAAACACAAAGGAAGATCTCAAGAGAGAAAACAAAAAAACTACAAGACAGAAAAGAATTAACAAAATAGCAATAGTATGTCCTTTCCTACCAGTAATTAAGTGAAAATTAATTAAATTCCTCATTAAGTAGATATGGGATGGCTCAAAAAGACATCCCATAAAAATAGTAATCATTAAGAGAGCAGGGGTGGCCATGCTGATATCAGATAAAATGTCTTTAAGTCAAAAAGGATCACAAAAGACAGAAGACATGTATATAATGAAAAAAAGGTCAAATCACCAGGAAAGTATAGCAATTATAAATGTCTGTATACCCAGGATCAGAACACCCAAATATATTAAATGAACATTGATAGAACTGAAGAGAAAAGGGATAGCAATACATTAATAACAGGAGATTTAAGTACCCCACTCTCTCTTTTTTTTTTTTTTTAAGATTTCATTTATTTATTTGACAGACAGAGATCACAAGTAGGCAGAGCAGCAGGCAGAGAGAGAGGGGGAAGCAGGCTCCCTGCTGAGCAGACAGCCAGATGCAGGGCTCAATCCTAGGACCCTGGGATCATGTCCTGAGCTGAAGGCAGAGGCTTTAACCCACTGAGCCACTCAAGTGCCCCAGCACCCCACTTTCAATAATGGACACAGCATTATAATAAGAAAACAGAGAACTAGAACAACACAATAGACAAAATGGAATTAACAGATAAATACAGGACATTCCACCCAATAGCAGCAGAACACTCATTCATCTCAAGCACACACAGAACACTCTCTAGTAAGCATGCCACGTGGGTCACAAACCAAGTCTTTAACCCAGACTTTTTGAAAACTAAAATTATATCAAGTATCTTTTCTGACTGTAATGAAATTAATCTAGAAATTAGTAGGAGAACTGAAAAATTCACAAATATGTGCAATTTGAACAACATACTCTTGATCAACCAATGGGTCAAAGAATAGATCAAAAGAGGGATTAGAGGATACCTTGAAACAAATGAAATGGAAACATAGCAAAACTTATGGGATCTAGCAAATTGGTGCTAAGAGGAAAGCTTGTAGTGGTAAGCACCTGTATTAGAAAAGAAGAAAGAGGTCAAATAAACCCTTTTCCCAAGAAGCTAGAAAAACAAAAACAAAAAAACTAAGCCCTAAGTTAGCAAAAGGAGGGAAATGACAGAATAGAGCAGAAATAACAATATAATAAAGTCCATATATGAAAATACCGCAGCTAATATCCTACTCAATGGTGAAAAACTAAGATTAAAGGCAAGGAGATTCACTCTCACCACTTCTATTCAGAATAGTACTGAAGGTCCAAGCTAGAGCAGTAAAATAAAACAAGGAAAAGAAGCAAAATACATTCAGATCAGAAATGAAGAAGTAAAATTATTTTGTTCCAGATGACAATATTTTATTTTATTTTTTAAAAGATTTGATTTATTTAACAGAGAGACACACAGCAAGAGAGGGAACACAAGCAGGGGGAGTAGAACAGGGAGACGCAGGCTTCCCATGGACCCAGGAGCCCCATGCAGGGCTAGATCCCAGGATCCTGGGATCAAGACCTGAGCCAAAGGTAGACACTTAATGACCGAGCCACCCAGGCACCCCTGGATGACATCATTTTAAATGTAGCAAGTCCTAAAGAGTGCACATAATAGTAAATGAATTAAAATTATGATTAAGTTTCAGGCTATAAAATCAACATAAAATCAGTTTCATTCATACACATTAACAGTGAACAATCTCAAAAAGAAATTAAGAAAACAGTACCATTTGCAATACCATCAAAAATAAAATGCTTAGGAATAAATGAGTGGAAAATGGTATACTGAAAACTACAAACATTGCTAAAAGAAATTAAAGAAGACACAAATAAATGGAAAGACACTCCCTTTTCATTGATTGGAAGACTTAATGTTGTAAAAATGTCTGCTTTACCCAGAGTAATCTACAGAGTCAATGCAATTTGTATCAGGATACCATTGACATTTTAAGAAAAAATTCTAAAATTCATATGGAACATAAATAACCCCGAACAGTCAAAACAGTCTTGAGAAAGAACAAAGCTGAAATGCTCACACATCCTAGCTTCAAAATATATTACAAAACTACAGTAATTAAAACAGTATGGAACTGACAGAAGGACAGGTATGTAGATCAGTGGAACAAAATAGAGAGCCCATATATAGAGTCAGCTGATATTTAACAAGAGTGCCAAACTGCAAACAGAAACAGGATAGTCTCTTCAACAAATGGTGTTGAGAAAATTGGATATCTAACCAACAAGAGTGAAAAAGCAACCTATGGTATGGAATGGGAGAAAATATTTGTGAACCATATATCTGATATGGGGTTAATTTACACTATATATAAGGAATACCTACACCAAAATAACTAAAGAACAAATAACCCAATTTTTTTAAAAGGGGGGGCACAAAAAGCTTGAATAGACATTAATCCAAAGAAAACATACAAGGAAATGGAAACAAGGACAACAATGAGATACAACATGACACCTGTCAGGATGACTATTGTTTAAGAACAAACAAACAAAATACAAGTATTGCCAGGGCCATGGAAATTGTAACCTAAATATATTGTTCACAGGAATGCAAACTAATGTATACTTTATGGAAAACTGTCTGGAGTTTCCCTAAAAAATTAAAAATAGAAGTACCATATGATTCACCAATTCCATTTCTGGGTATTTATCTGCAGGAAATAAAAATACCAATTTGAAAAGATACATGCCCCCCATGTTCATTTTGGCATTACTTATAATAGCCAAGATGTGGACACAACCTATATCCATCAGTGGATAAATCAACAGAGAAAATTTGATATAAAAATATAGTGGAATATTATTTGGCTTTAAAAATAGAGGAAATCCTGTAATATGTGACATCATGGATGGACCTTGAGGGTATTACGCTAAGTGATGTAAGAAAGAGAAAGATAAAAGCTGTATAATCTACCTTATATGTGCAATTTTAAACAACAACGAACCAAGATTTGTAGTTGCTCGAGGTGGGGAGGTGAGTGAAAGGGGTCAGAAAGTACAAACCTCCAACTAAAAAATAATTAAGTCATGAGGATATAATGTACAGCATGGTGACTAGAGTTAATAATACTGTATTGATCATTGAAAGTTACTAAGAGAGTAGGTCTTGAAAGTCTTCATCACAAGAAAAAGTTGTAACTATATGTAGTGACAGATATTAGCTAGACTTATTGTGGTGATCATTTCACAACATATACAAATATTGAATCATTATGTTGTACAACTGAAAGTAATATGTAATGTCTCACTTATAGCACTATTAAAAATAAAATAATATCTTTCTTTATTATGTTATGTTAGTCACCATACAGTACATCATTAGTTTTTGATGTAGTGTTCCATGACTCATTGTTTATGTATAACACCCAGTGCTCCATGCAATATGTGCCCTCCTTAATACCCATAACCAGGATAACCCATCCCCTCACCCCCATCTCTTCTAAAATCCTCAGTTTGTTTCTCAGAGTACACAATCTCTCATGGTTTGTCTCCCCCACTGATTCCCACCCCCCCTTCATTTTTCCCTTCCTTCTCCTAATGTCCTCCATGTTATTTATTCCTTATGTTCCACAAATAAGTGAAACTATATGATATTTGACTTTCTCTGCTTGACTTACTGCACTTACCATAATTTCCTCCAGTCCCATCTATGTTGATGCAAAAGTTGGGTATTCATTTTTACTGATGGCTTAGTAATATTCCACTGTATATATGAACCATTTTATCCATTCATCTGTTAAAGCGTACCTCAACTCTTTCCACAGTTTAGCTATTGTGGACATTGCTGCTATGGATTTTGGGGTTCACATGGCCCTTCTTTTCACTACATCTGTATCTCTGGGGTAAATGCCCAGTAGTGCAATTCCTGGGTCATATGGTAGCTCTATTTTTAATTTTTTTGAGGAACCTCCACACTGTTTTCCAAAGTGGCTGTACCAACTTGCATTCCCCCCCAACAGTATAATAGGGTTCCCCTTTCTCCACAGCTTCTCCAACATTTGTTGTTTCTTGCCTTGTCAATTTTGGCCATTCTAACTGGTGTGGGGTGGTATCTCAATGTGATTTTGATTTGAATCTCCCTGATGGCTAATGATGATGAACATTTTTTCATGTGTCTGTTAGCCATTCGTATGTCTTCTTTGGAGAAGTGTATGTTCATGTCTTCTGCCCATTTTTTGATGTGATTATCTGTTTTGTGTGTGTTGATTTTGAGGAGTTCTTTATAGATCTTGGATATGAGCCCTTTGTCTGTAGTGTCATTTGTAAATATCTTCTTCCATTCTGTCAATTGTCTTTTGGTTTTCTTGACCATTTCCTTTGCTGTGCAGAAGCTTTTTATCCTGAAGAAGTCCCAAAAGTTCATTTTCGCTTTTGCCTTGCCTTTGGAGACATGTCTGGAAAGAAATTGCTGTAGCTGATATTGAAGAGGCTACTGCCTATGTTCTCCTCCAGGATTTTGATGGATTCCTGTCTCACATTGAAGTCTTTCATCCATTTTGAGTTTCTCTTTGTGTTTGGTGTAAGAAAATGGTCAAGTTTCATTATTCTGTATATAGAGGTCCAGTTTTCCAAGCACCACTTATTGAAGAGATTATCTTTTTTCCATTGAGTATTTTTTCCTGCTTTGTTGAATATTATTTGACCATAGAGTTGAGGGTCCATATCTGGGCTCTCTATTTTGTTCCATTGGTCTATGTGTCTGTTTTTGTGCCAGTACCATGCTGTTTTGGTGATCACTGCTTTGTAATATAGCTTGAATTCAGACAACATGATGCCTCCAGCTTTGTTTTTCTTTTTCAACATTTCCTTGGCATTTCAGAGTCTTTTCTGGTTCCATACATATTTTAGGATTATTTGTTCCAACACTTGGAAAAATGTTATTGATATTTTGATTGGGATGTTGTTGAAAGTATAGATTGCTCTGGGCAGCATAGACATTTTAACATTGTTTGTTCTTCCAATCCATGAGCATGGAATGTTTTTCCATCTTTTGTGTCTTCTTCAGTTTCTTTCATGAGTGTTCTGTAGTTCCTTGAATATAGATAATTTACCTCTTTGGCTAGGTTTATTCCAAGGTATCCTGTGGTTTTTGGTGCTTTTGTAAATAGAATCAGTTCTCTAATTTCTCTTTCTACAGTTAAATTGTTAGTATATAAGAAAGCAACTGATTTCTGTGCATTGATTTTGTATCCTGTCACATTACTGAATTGCTGAATGAGTGCCAGAAATTTGGGGTGGAGTCCACAGAAAGTATGATGTCATCTGTGAAGAGAGAAAGTTTGACTTCTTTGTCAATTTGAATACATTTTATTTCTTTTTGCTGTCTGATTGCTGTTGCTAGGACTTCTAGTACTATGATGAACAATAGCGGTGAGAGTGCGTATCCTTGTCATGTTCCTGATCTTAAGGAAAAGGCTCTCAGCTTTTCGTCATTGTGAATGATATTCAGGGTGGGTTTTTCATAGATGGATTTTATGAAATTGAGAAATGTTCCCTCTATCCCTACACTCTGAAGAGTTTTAATCAGGAAAGGATGCTGTAGTTTGTCAAATGTCTTTTCTGCATCAATTTAGAGGACCAATTGGTTCTTGTCTCTTCTCTTATTTATGTGTTCTATCACATTGATTGATTTGCAAATGTTGAACCACCCTTGCATCACAGGGATAAATTCCACCTGGTCATGGTGGATAACCTTCTAATGTTATGGATCCTATTAGCTAAGATCTTGTTGAGAATTTTGGCATCCATATTCATCAGGGATATTGGTCTGAAATTCTCCTTTTTGATGGAGGCTTTGCCTGGTTTGGGGATCAAGATAATGCTGTCCTCATAGAGTGAGATTGGAAGTTTTCTTTCTGTTTCTATTTTTTGAAACGGCTTCATGAGAATAAGTATTATTTCTTCTTTGAATGTTTGGTAGAATACCCCAGGGAACCCATCAGGTCCTGGACTCTTGTTTTTTGGATTTTTTTGATCACTGCTACAATCTTGTTACTGGTTATTGGTCTATTCGGGTTGTCAATTTCTTCCTGTTTCAGTCTTGGTTGTTTATAGGTTTCCAGGAATGCATCCATTTCTTCCAGGTTGCTTGATTTATTGGCATATAGCTATTGATAATAATGTCTAATGATTGTTTCTATTTCCTTGGTATTAGTCATGATCTCTCCCCTTTCATTCATAATTTTATTAATTTGGGTCCTTTCTCTTTTCTTTTGGATAAATCTAGCCAGTGGTTTATCAATCTTATTAATTCTTTCAGAAAACCAGCTTCTAGTTTCATTGATGTGTTCTACTGTATTTCATGTTTCTAATTCATTGATCCTGCTCTAATCTTAATTATTTTCCTTCTCGTGAATGGTTTATGCTTAATTTGTTCTTGATTCTCCAGTTCTTTAAGATGTAAAGATAGTTTGTGTATTTGAGATTTTTCTATTTTTTCGAGTGAGGCTTAAATGGCTATGTATTTCCCCCTTAGGACTGCCTTTGCTGTATCCCATAGGTTTTGGACTGATGTGTTACCATTCTCATTGGTTTCCATGAATTGTTTAAGTTCTTTGATTTCCTGGTTGACCCAAACATTCTTGAGCAGAATGGTCTTTAGCTACCAAGTGTTTGAATTTCTCCCAAACTTTTTCTTGTTATTGAGTTCCAGTTTCAAAGCACTGTCGTCTGAGAATACACAGGGAATAATCTCATCTCAATCTTTTGTTATCAGTTGAAACCTGATTTGTGACCCAGTATGTAGTCTATTCTGGAGAAAGTTGCATGTGTGCTTGAGAAGAATGAATATTCTGTTGTTTTAGGGTGAAATGTTCTGTATATATCTATGAGGTCCATCTGGTCTAGTGCGTAATTCAAAGCTCTTCTTTCTTTGTTGATTTTCTGCTTAGATGATCTGTCTGTTGCTGAGAGTAGAGTGTTAAGGTCCCCTACAATTAACATATTATTATCAATGTGTCTCTTTATTTTGATTAACAGTTTGCTTATGTATTTGACTGCTCTCATGTTGGGGGCATAGATATTTACAATTGTTAGATCTTCATGTTGGATAGACCCTTTAAGAATGATACAGTGTCCTTCTATATCTCTAACTACAGTCTTTAGCTTAAAATCTAATTTGTCTGCTGTGAGAATTGCTACCCCCAGCTTTCTTTTGAGGTCCTTTGGCACGAAAGATTGTTCTCCATCCCTTCACTTTTAGTCTGGATGTATCTTTAGGTTCAAATGAGTCCCTTGTAGACAGCATATGGATGGGTCCTGTCTTTTCATCCAATCTGCAGCCCTATGCCATTTTATGGGAGCATTTAGACCATTCACTTTGAGAGTGATTATTGAAAGATATGATTTTACTGTCATCATGTTGCCTGTGAAGTCCTTGTTTCTATAGATTGTCTCTGTTTATTTCTGTTCTGTATCACTCTTGGGGTCTTTCTCCTTTTATAGAACCCCCCTTAATATTTCTTGCAGTGCCAGCTTAGTGGTCACATATTCTTTCAGTTTCTGCCAGTCCTGGAAGCTCCATATCTCTCCATCCAATCTGAATGACAACCTTGCTGGATAAAGTATTCTTGGGGGCATGTTCTTCTCATTTAGTACCCTGAATATGTCTTGCCAGCCCTTCTTGGCTTGCCAGGTCTCTGTGGACAGGTCTGACATTATTCTGATATTCTTTCCTCTGTACCTAAGGAATCTCTTCTGCCAACTGTCCTTAAGATGGTTTCCTTGGTTCCAAGATTTTTGAGTTTTACTATTACATGCTGGGGCATTGATCTGTTCTCCTTGATTTTAGGAGGGGTCCTCTCTGCCTCTAGGACACAAATGTTTGTTTCCTTCCCCTGATTAGGGAAGTTCTCAGCTAGGATTTACTCAAATGTATCTTCTAGTCCTCACTCTCTCCACCCCCTCAGGGATCCCGCTAATTCAGACATTGGGACGTTTCATGGCATCGTTTATTTCTCTAATTCTGTTTTCATGGATTTTAAACTATTTGTTCCAGGCCTCCTCCTAATCCTTCTTTTCTGTCAGTTTGACCACTAATTCATTCTTCTGCCTCATTTACCCTAGCCGTCAGAGTATCTAGATTAGATTGGATTTCATTGATAGCATTTTTAATTCTGCCAAATCAGCTTTCATTTTTGCCCTTAGAGAATCTGTGTTGCTATTAATAGTTTTGTCCATCCTAGCTATGGTCTACATAACTGTTCCCTGAAGTCTGTCTCTAACATCTTGTTTATATCCATGTCCATTAGTTCTGTGGTAGAGGTCACAGTCTCTGAGTTTTTCCTATTTCAGCCAGTCCCCTGAATTGAGATGGATATCTGCCAAACCACTCTGAACACCCACGAAATCAGCCTGATATGTAAGTGAATATATCCAGATGTCTACAAACGGAATATCTCCGGTGGTTGGTTTTTTGTTTTTGTTTTTGTTTTTGTTTTGTTTTGTTTTAAGATTTTATTTATTTATTTGACAGAGAGAGATCACAAGTAGACGGAGAGGCAGGCAGAGAGAGAGAGAGAGAGGGAAGCAGGCTCCCTACTGAGCAGAGAGCCCGACGCAGGACTCGATCCAAGGACCCTGAGATCACGACCTGAGCCGAAGGCAGCGGCCTAACCCACTGAGCCACCCAGGCGCACCCCGGTGGTTGGTTTTGAGGTATGAAGCAGGAAGCCATGATTCTGCAGGCAGATATTGGAAGATAAATGGAAGGGAAGGGAGCCTTAATATTTCTTAACTTCATTAAGAAATAATAACTTCTCCTTTTAGTTATTCTGTTAAGGGGTGGTTGAGGGAATGTACAGAGTCCAAATTATTGACCACAACACAAGCAAGATGCACCTGTTTTATAGGGACCTTAGTGTTGTCTGCCCCCTTTTCTTCCAGCCTGTCCTCTGGGGCAGGGGCCTGTCCCACTGTTATTTAGGCAACCCTGTCTGGGCAGCATTGCCCTGCTCTCTGTGGCGGTGGATGGGTTCAGTGAAAATCAGTTTTGGGGGGGGTTTTGTTCTCTGATGGCTTTCTGTGTCCACCCCCCACTGTCTCTAGAGTCAGAGCACAAGTGACAGTATCTAGCTCTGTCTCAGAAGAGAGAGATCACAGTCTGCCCTTCAGTGAGCTCTCCAGACCACACTGTCCCCACTTCTGTCTATGCAGCCACAAACTGCAGAATCCTGGATTGTGCACCCCAGAGCAGCACTCCCAGCCCTTGCTTCCAGGTCCAGACACATCTCTGCCCTTTGTGCTTCTAAAACTGCTAGCTGCCCCCAGTTCACACATGAACTTCCCCACAGCTCCAGGTCTCAGTCTGCGGGGCTGCCCTAAAGTCCTTTCCTCATTGCTACTACTCTGTAAGTCTGGGCCTGGTCCCCAGCATGGGAGGCTTTTGCCCTTCAGCAGCACAGGATCCTGGAGGCTCCCTTCCCCTTCCATTTATCTTCCAATATCTGCCTGCAGAATCATGGCTTCCTGCTTCATACCTCAAAACCAACCACCGGAGATACTCTGTTTGTAAAGATCTGGATATATTCTCTTACATATCAGGCTGATTTCATGGGTGTTCAGAGTGGTCTGGTAGATAACCTTCTCAATTCAGGGGACCAGTTGAAATAGGGTCCCCTACCCCCTGTCATCTTTGCTCCTCCCCCTCCACAAAATAATATCTTAAAATAATTTTTGATTACGTGTTGACATAACACTTTGGATATATTGAATTAAATAAAATACAGTGATGATGGGGCACCTGGGTGGCTCAGTGGGTTAACCCTCTGCCTTCAGCTCAGGTCGTAATCTCAGGGTCCTGGGATCGAGCCCCACATCAGGCTCTCTGCTCAGCAGGAAGCCTGCTCCCCACCCCCACCTACTTGTGATCTCTCTCTGTCAAATAAATAAATAAAATATTTAAAAAATATATATAGTGATGTGTACCTGGGTGGATCTCTCTATTAAGCATCCAGCTCTTGATTTCAGCTCAAGTCATGATCTCAGGGTTGTAGGATCAAGCCCTGCATTGGGCTCTATACTGGGTATGGAGCCTGCTTAAGATTCCACTTCTCCTGAAGGGGAGGGGTCTGGGAGGCATGGGGTGGCTGGGTGATGAACATTGGAGAGGATATCGTGGTATAGGGAGTACTGTGAGTTGTGTAAGACTGATGAATCACAGGGGCACCTGGGTGGCTCAGTAGGTTAAGCCTCTGCCTTCGGCTCAGGTCATGATCTCAGGATCTTGGGATCGAGCCCCACATTGGGTTCTCTGCTCAGCAGGGAGCTGGCTTCCCCGGCCCCCTGCCTGTCTCTCTGCCTACTTGTGATCTCTCTCTGTCAAATAAATAAATGAAATCTTAAAAAAAAAAAAAAAAGACTGATGAATCACAGACCTGTACCCCTGAAACAAATGATACATTGTATGTTAATAAAAAAAAAACAAAAAAAAAGATTCTCCTTCTCCTCTCCCTTTACCCCTCCCTACGATTTCTCTCCCTTTCTCCCACTCTGAAAATAAAGAAATAAAATAAAATGGGGAGTATAAACTAATATTTTGTAGTCTTTGGGTTTATAAAAATATTTCACATGTATTAATTCCCTTAATCATTGCAGCTATCTCTAGAGGAAGATATTGTTTATAGTCCTCTTCTATGAATAAAGAAACTACATCAGAGTTTAGTAACTTGCTCAAGGCTGTAACTATATTTGTCCCAGGAATCAAGCCCAGAACCCCTGAATTCTATATATCAGTGATTTTCAAAGTGAAGTTCCTTTACTAGCAGCATAAAAAAAAAAAACAAAACCCTGAAAACTTGTTAGAAATGCAGACTATTTGCCCTCACCCCACACTGAAGCAAAATCTCTTGGGCTGTGGTCTGATAGCCTGTGTTTCAACAATCCCACAAAATGACTCATGCTTGTTATGAAGTTTCAAGCATGTTATGAGAAACAAATTAGATGAGAGATCTGAAAGGAATATATAACGGAAAGACTAGATCAACCACAGTAGCATTATTTCTTCACTCCCTGTTTCTTTTCCATTATTTGTCCTCTGAAGGCAGAAATACTAAAGACTTAAATGTCAACAAAATTGACAGGAAATTAGGACAAAGAACAAAATCACGAGATGGCCACCTTGACTGCTACTAATAATACCAAGAATCAATGACTTGGCAATATTTGCAATTACTTTGTTTTCCCTAAATGGTTCTTGATTTTTCTTTCCATGTAAACAATGATTATGAAATTGAATTCCCATAATCGTGACCAAAAAGTGGTAATGAAAAACTATTTTGTGTGAAAAAAACTCATCTATTTACTGTAAGCACTACTCTGTAGGGTTTGATTCTGAGAGACTGTTGTATCCCCTTGGGAAGTTTCCTCCCAAGGAAAACATTCAATGAAGGCTTTTTCCTCCCACATCTCAATCCAGTTCTTTGTGTAAAGTGAACTCACGGGAACTTCAGGACAAATGAATGAACATACCACTAACCACAGGCCAGGGGATAGAGGTTCAAATTCTAATTCCCCAGAGCTTCTTCTAAATGACCACTTCACTGTCTTTGAAAGTGAATTTTACTTTACCATCTTGGATGTCTTCTAAGGTTATCTACCATCTTCCTGGTCATTTCCCCTCATTCCTTATAAATACCTGGTACTTGATTCATAATCTTACTCTATACCCAAATTCTTGTTGTAATTTTATTTTTATGAAGACTTAAGTTTTGTGGATCAACCACACAACATGCTGTTAACTCACCTTCTAAATGTTCCAAATTGCAATACTTTTGTTTCATGCAACCTCAGCCATTATTACTTGCCTACCCTCTGGATCCAGACCCAGTCATCCCCAGGACTTTTCTACTCTGTTGTATCAAATTCAGACATTGCACTCTGTCTCCTAGTCTTCTAGTTCTCATATTGAATGATTCCCACTATAACCTCACTGATAACCTCATGACATTCTAGTAGTTCTTAGTCAGCCCTTCCAATTTCACTTGTTTCTTTTGAAGTTTATAGATTCATTAATCTGATACATCACTTTTGTCTCTTGACAGGGAAGACAAGATTTAATGGGATTTTAAGGTGATATGTCTAGTAGTGAGTAATGACATGCTAATGGACTAGAAGGAGAAGAGTCCAGGGTTAGGTAGAACACCAACTAGTTGTGTACAATTTGAAGTATGGGTTTTCAAGATCCTACCTAGCTTTGATGAGAGACTAGAACTTGACCTAGGAGAGATGGTATGATGGAATCAACCATGAACTCTATGAGGGCAGCAGTCTTCTTTGTTTTGTTCCTCATTGTATACATGATTTCTAAGACTTTAACTATATTATACTTAATTTGTTAATTCATAAGGATGTGATAAAGATTAAATGTGGATTGTAGAAAGCTTCATAAAAATGAGTATTCCAAGAGATCCAGGCAAGACTTCTTACAATCTTGACTTAAAAAGTTGCAGAGTGACACTTCTCCTGGGTCCTACTGATGACAAGACGTAGGTCCAGCCTAGATTTAAAGGGAGGGAACCATACAAGGGTATGAGTACTGGGAAGCATGGTTCATTAAGGGGCATCATTACAAACTAGTTCAAAACTGAGATAAGAGCCTTAAAGAAATGTTATTTTTGTTCTTCTTCTTGAAGTTCTATGTAAAACAGAGCATCAAGCTCAGTACTGGAGTGTCATAATGTGTAAAGAAGCTCATCCTGAACAGAAATTCCAATATTTGTGGGGTTCTTGGGTGGCTCAGTCAGTTAAACAACCAACTCTTGGTTTCTGCTCAGGTCATGATCTCAGGGTCGTGATACCAAATCCCACGTCAGGCTCTGCACTGGGTGTGAAGCCTGCTTGAGATTCTCTCTATCCCTCTTCCCCTCCCCCTGCACTTGCTCCATCTTTTTTTTCCTCTCTAAAATAAATAAATAAAATCTTTAAAAATAATAAAAATAATTTTTAAAAAAGAAAAAATTTAATTTTTGCTTAACTCATAAATATTCAGGGGAATCATAAAACATAGTTTCTGACAGTTTTTTTTTACCTTTAATCATTTTTTTAAATTTATTTTTAGCATAACAGTATTCATTGTTTTTGTACCACACCCAGTGCTCCATGCAGTCCGTGCCCTCTCTAATACCCACCACCTGGTTCCCCCAACCTCCCACCCCCCCAACCTCTTCAAACCCTTCAGATTGTTTTTCAGAGTCCATAGTCTCTCATTGTTCACCTCCCCTTCCAATTTCCCCCAGCTGCCTTCTCCTAACTCCCCATGTCCTCCATGCTATTTGTTATGCTCCACAAATAAGTGAAACCATATGATACTTGACTCTCTCTGCTTGACTTATTTCACTCAGCAT
The DNA here is from genome assembly GCF_010015895.1 of Lontra canadensis. Lineage (NCBI taxonomy): Eukaryota > Metazoa > Chordata > Mammalia > Carnivora > Mustelidae > Lontra > Lontra canadensis. Next base: position 19,211,720 of record NW_022631001.1, read on the forward strand.
AATCTCTTCCAGTCCCGTCCATGTTGTTACAAAAGTTGGGTATTCATCCTTTCTGATGGAGGCATAATACTCCATAGTGTATATGGACCACAGTTTTTTAAAATCCTCTGTCCCCAACCATTCTTAAGCACTCAAAGTCCTAAGAAAGCCCCACATTCCTTTGCCAAAAACATCCTTTCTCTCACTGATGCCATGCTGTGCCCTATCATAGTGCCTCTGTCACTCCCTTTGCACTGCTGCATGCCATTCAACAGGCACTGTCAGTGTGTGCTCCTGACATATGTAGCATCTTGGAGTTTTTCCTCTTAAAAGAAATGTTTGTTTACCTGAATAATTCAAATTCCATCAAAACTAAAATTTTTATTACTATTACTATTATTATTATTATTATTATTATTGCTTGTTTTAAGGATAGACGGTCTTTAGCACAAAATATCTGCTGGGGCAGTGCATGAACTAAAATCATATCCAGAACATACTGTATGTTCAGCTACTAGGCTATGAGCTCCTCAGTATTTCAAATTAGCATCATGTTAATGTATGTAGCTCAAACCTTAGCATATTATCGATATATACCAATTGTCCAATAATTGTTTATTAAATAAAACTCGTTCAGTTCAGGTTTACCATCCAAAGCATAAGGTGTTACCTCTTCTATGAAACCTTTCCCAGCATGGCCAGATAGAGTGCTAGTCAGTGTCTTGTGTGTTTTTCTCATGTACACTTAAGTGAATTTTAATATTTCTTTGTCTTTTCTATTGGGATTCCGAGGTCCTTGAGTGCTGAGGTAATGTCTTGTCAATCTCTGATTCACCATCATCTAGCACAGCCCTAAGCCCACAGTTTACCCTTAGTAAATGTTTGACTAAAAAGTTATTATATGTGATGAACAAAAGAAAGAAGGTACATTTGAAAAGCAGGCTTTGTTTAGTTTAAAAGAAATTCAGAATCACACACCTCCTGATTTCCATTCCATGGGTGAATGTCTGTTTCCTTCTGTAACTTTTTTTGAGGGCACAGATGCATTGTGCTACCCCCAAGAAGATTCTTAATCTACCTGTCAGGGCAGTGATGCTGTGGTTAGTGTCCAGTGGGTGGAGGCCACAGTAGATCACTTGTGGCACTTGAGTTGCCCAGAGTGGGAGCAACGGTCTTGCTGCGTGATAAAGATTAGGCTGTCAAGTGGTTAAGAATAACGTGGGAGTCTGAGATGATAGCAGGATTGAACTGCCACATGCAGAAACCTGTGGAGAGAGAAAATTATAAGGAGGTCATGGAACTCCTGAAGCATTCCCTTTGGATAATGTATTATGGAACCTACATTGACCAAATGCGTTACCAGAAAAGGAAAGAGAGAACCTAATAAGTATTGAACATCTACTGTGTGCTGGTTGCTTACATCCATTATCCCATTTACTTCTCACAGTGATTCTGCAAGGAAAATATTGTCATAAGAGTTCTAAAAATAGTTACCATATAATAAGCAGTTTATCCACACTATCTTATTTGGTGTTTAAGCAGTATTATATTATACTCTTACACCTTGTTTTATAAATTTCTGTCTGATATTTGCATTTCAACATGTATCAAACTTATAAGAACTTTCTAAGGGTTAGTTTTCTTACTAGGCCTATAAGCTCCTGGAGACCCATATTTTACTCATAATTACACTCCCCAGAACCAAATATGCTCACTCAGTTTAAATTAAATTGAAATTTTCTACACCAAATTGCCTCAGTAGGTCAAAAAGGTGTACTCTTTATTTTTATATTCTCAGTGCCCTATACAGTGTTTTTTGCATTATAGATAAGTTATATATGGTTATTGGAGGAATACATGGGTAAATGGATGAATAAGACAGTCCAGAAAAGAGATTAGCAAGTTTCCTACAATGGATTTGAAAGTAAAAGAAGGGATAGGGTATTTTAAAAAAATACTATAATGGGAAAGGATCTTGAAAGTCAGTGTCTAAGTGAAACACTTGAAGAAGGTTGTTTTTGCCAGTGTGTACACTTTATATCAGAACAGGGAGGTTGGGACGTGATGTGTGACATCCTGACACAAGGGGCTATGGTGCCTCTCTTCATTTTTAGGATTACTTGTGGTCACTTTATTTCTCCCATAGCCCTGATAGCCTCTTCCATGCATCCTGTATCTTTTGGATCCAAATCAACTTGACCAAAGTGGTGATGTGAGGATAATATGACTTGAGTTGTTCCCTCAAGCAGCTTGCTGACCAACAGATAGTCAACATATTACCTTCATGAACAGCAGCAACCCAAGATAAAAAGAGAAGTGCATTGTGATGGGCTGCAGGTTCGGAAGGGAGAACGTAGGACAGTTGCATACTGGAGTTGGCTTTTGAGTTGAGGCTGCCCAAATGAGTGCGCAGAATGAAGGCATGTGGAGTCACAGGAAAGAACAGCTTGAAGAATACCCTTCCAAAACAGGAACAAATTTTATCTTCAACATAAAGATAATGAAGCTGAGGTTTAGAAGGTTTAGAAGAAATTAGACAAAATGTGTGACCTGAATTCAAACTTAAATTTTCTAATGCCAAAACCCAAGGTCTTAGCCATCTAACCGGTCCCCTTCATGAATTAAGATGGTGTCATGGAATGGAGAAAAGAAGACAACTGGCAAGAAATTGAGTAATAGTAATAATATCATTGGGAGATACTTACATAGCCACCTTCTCCTCTAAGCACTTTACATACAGTAATTGTTTTTACAAGAGCCCTGTTTTATAGGTGAGTAAACTAAAGCCCAATCAGGTTGAATCTCTTGCCCAAAGTCCCATCGCTGGTAATGATTTGAATCCAAGCCATTTGCTTCCAGCATGTGTTTAAAAATAGCAGTTGCAGAAAGGAGGGATAGAGATGAAGAGGGATTAGTATCTTCTAGATGCACCAAAGTCTTCCAGGAATGATTACCTCAGAACTGGAGCCAAAGTTCTAATCTTCTTTCTGCTAAGGGTCTCTCTTGGGTCAGAAATAGGATCCTCCCTTCCTCATTTCTCTCACTTTTAAAATAGGAAAAACTAAATAAATAACACTTAAAACAAAAAAAAGCACCCTATAATTAGCATTCTTTTCACTTGAATTCAAAACAAAAATGAAACAGCTGAAAGGATTCCCTTGAAATGGAAAGGAAACTATTGTAGATTACAAAAAAGTATGCTAATTAAAATGATTGATATGTTATTTTGTTAGTGACTCATGTTACCTTGTTATAGTTTCATTCATTTCTTGTTGACTAATGAGCTCATTGAAATAAAGAGAGGGATTTAGATTGAACTTTAATTTTCTTTAGGGTTTCACATATGTTTACATTTCATTTTAGTTGTTAAGCAACCCCTATAGTTTACTTCTCTTTTCTGTTTTAATTTGAAACTAAAAAGACAAACAGAAGAAGAACTTGCAATCTGATTGAGATACAAGCCTTGTTTGTTGGTGTATGTTGATGGTTTAAAATAATGGAAATTCCCTTCCCTTAATAATAAACAAATTATCATCAAAGAAATGGAAACATTATTGTCCAAGTACGGTCACTGATAGGTGGTAGGTATAAGTCCTCAGTACCAGCAACTTCTTAACTTTTTTTTAATATGAAAATAAGAGGAGTTAAAATGTTGTTCCTTGTTCTGCATTGGTCCCTTTTTAGCCATTTGTACGTGGCCATGACATGGCATCTCTGGGCCTCCACCAGCTTCTTTGTCATGTGGAACATAGGGGTGCAATGGGGTCCACAGGGGATGATGTGGAAGGACACTCTAATATATGGTGTCATAGAAATGCATGGCCTTTTTAGTGTTATGTCTGGTTTTGGAGCTTTTCATCCATGGGAAATAGGCTTACAAGCTATTAAAGAAGGCCCACCTCCAGATCTCCATCCCCATTAATGTGACATTGTAGAGGACAGAACAGAGAGTATAAAACTGGCTAACTAGCTTCTTATTTTAAAAAAATCTCTGTGTGTGTGAGAGAGAGAGAGAGAGAGAGATCAGTCTTGCTGGAGGTTTATCAATTTTATGAATGTTTGCAAAGAACAATTTTGGCTTAATTTATCTGTTACCATTTTTTTAAAATTCATTGATTTCTGCTGTTTATTCTTTTCTTCTGCATTTTTAGGTCTCCTCTCAGCAATGTCCATACACTGGATGGGAGAAGACTCTAACATCCCCTGCCCTAGGCAGCCACTGATATTCCTGGTTAGCTCTCAGCTTCACAGCCCCTCTGCATTGCTAGGCTCATTATATGCTCCTTCTGGTCATGCATATCCTCACACATAATATCAGTCCCGTACGTGTGTGATTCACCCCTGCACAGTTCATTCATTCTCTCCAATACCTACTCAGATTTAGCAGCAACCCCAAATCTGGTCTTTGCCTCCTTGGCCAGATCGTCTCTTGGGTTCCAACTCCTTGTGCTGCAATCCAGAAAAGGCACCTAAGCAGAAAGCTAGAGCGCCTGTTTGGCTTCTCTCTCAAAGGCCACAGTCTCATATTGCCTATTGCCCAGTGTCTGGAAACAATGCCCTTGCATATTCTGTCCAGTTTGTATTTTTCAGTGGGAGGACAAGTTTAGTGCAAGTTCATCTGTCACAGTTAGAAGCAGAAGGAGCACCATGTTTCTAAGAAGTGGGAAACTTGGGGTTTAGTTTTGGATCGCTTCTAATCCATGCCCCATCTTCATTAGTTTATCTGCCTAATTGGTAGAGCAACTACATTTAATTTACCCACAGAGTCTGGGTGAAGACCAATTTAGGTAATGGTTGTGGAAGTGTTTTCCACACTAAAAAATGTGTTATATAAAAGTCATGTGACATAGGAGCGCCTAGTGGCTCAGTTGGTTGAGCATCTGCCTTCTGCTAAGGTCATAATCCCAGAGGATCAATCAGCCCTGACTTCAGGCTCCCTGCTCAGTAGGGAGTCTGCTTCTCCTTCTGCCCCTCACCCTACTCATCCCCTCTCTCACACACTCTTTTTCTCTTTCAAATAAATAAATAAAATCTTTTTTAAAAAAATCAGGTGACATTAAGCATGAATATTTTTCATGCTTAAAAGAATGAGTCAATGTACAAGATGAAACAAGTGTTTTCTGGCATTTCCAAAAGGGAAAAGGAGCAGGGGAATATCATTTGTAATTAATTACTATGTGCCACATGCTATAGTTGTGGCTTTGTTTATTCGAGCAACCTTAAAATACACACGCTAGTTCTATTCCCATTTTACAGATACGAAAACAGAGGCTCAGAATGGTTAAATCACTTGCATAGCCAACAAATGATAGATTCAAAGCCTGATCCATGGATTGCAAAGCCTGTGCTTTGGACTTGTTTTTCAAAGATTTCTTTCGCACACTGAGGGGCTTTGTATAAACATCTAGACCAGATTGCTGAACCTCTGAGATTTGCCAACTGAAGAATGAAACATAGCCTATTATGGTGTCCTGTTTTCTTCTCAGTGCTGAGTTGTGTTTTTTTTTTTTTTTGGATTGGTGTAAGCTTATTGTGTAAATGGTTCTGAGAAGTGTGAGAATTATTAGTGATAGCTGCATCCCCAAATAACATTTACCCATTTGTGTATATGTGTATATGATAATGAGTATGTATGTGTGTTTCTGGAATTTCTCCTAAATTAATCCCCTCCTTTTTTTACACCAGAAATCTAGCTTTAAGTAAAACTATTAAGTGTAGTGTAAACATTACTAAATTGGGATGTTAACATTTAAAAATTGTTCCATGCCTTTTTTAATGTGTTTTGCTATTTTCCCTGCCTAATTATCATTCTTCTCAATATTTATATGTTAACATGACCTTTTTCTGATTAAATAACTTTAGCTGGGTCTCAAGTGCTCACCATATCTTACTTTTAAAGTTAAATTATGTTCCAAAATGACGACTGAATCCTATCACAAGAAGAAGTGGGGTAGTGGAAAGGGTGTGACATCTGTCAGAAACTTAGAATCATTGTTTTTATAAGTAAGAAAGAGAGAACCCAAGAAGAAAGTCGGCATGGACAGTATTTGAATTGTTACCATGCAGGCACTGTGTTGGGAATGATTTCCTATACGTCACCTCATTTAACATCCACAAAAATCCAACAGGGAAGAAATTGCTATTGCTCTCAACAGTAATTGACTCAGAGGGGAAATAAGCTCGCACAGCTCGGTGTGGAGGTAGTAGAGAAGGGCTGTGCCTCCCACCTCTTCATGAGGCACAAGTCCAAGTTTGCTTGTGTGTGTGTGTGTGTGTGTGTGTGTGCTGTATAAATGGCATTCAGTGTCTTTTTAAGAGTAGAAACTTTAAAAAAAAAATTTCTTTATTTAAGAGAGAAAGAGAGAGAACAGGTGAGGGAGGGGCAGATAGGGAGAGAGAGAATCCCAAGCAGGCTCCATTCCCAGTGTGGAGCCAGGTGAGGGGTTCAGTCTCACAACCATGAGATCATTACCTGATTGAAATCAAGAGTCAGATGCTTAACTGACTGAGCCACCCAGGCACCCCTAAAAATAGAAACTTTTTGATTTTGAGAACTCTAATGTGGTAAACCACATCCCTGGTGACTGTGGGGTAGTCCCCAGTGTGGGTTCTCTTTCTATGGCCCTCCCATCCATTCCATTGACCACCCCTAAGTTACTCACTTTAATTCTCAAAATGGCAATTTCAAACTTACAAGCCATCTTCCAAAAAATAAAAATTTTCTCTGATGTAAGTAATCAAATGGTCTGTGCTTCAAACTCTAATTATAATTCACCAGGGAGAGCTTAGAAATAATTCAAACAGAGGGGCATCTTTAGGAAGCATGTCCAGTCTCTCATGATGACCACTTTTTGTTCATACAGTATGTCTGCCAAACCATCCGTATGCCACTTTAAAGTTAATTATATGTGATATATAATGCAAGATGGATGGTTCTTTATCATTTTGGCCTCAGAGTCAACAAACATTTATTAAATGCCAGTATGTGCTAGACACAATACCATTTCTTTCCTTATTCATTATCTTATACAAATTTCTGAGGAGATTCGTGTCACACAGTGAAGGTCATGCAGGTTTTAGAATCAGAAAATCTGTTCTGCCCATGTAGGCTCTACTACTTGTTAACTGTAAGCCTTGCCATATCAAATACAGAAATAGTGATAGCTACTTCAGGAATGTGTTACAGAGTACTTAGTGACATCACATCTTTTGATATCAACAAAATCTTAAAATTCCATGATGAGAGCTATTTTTCTAGTAGGTCACATTGCATTCCAGGGGCACTTGGCCTTTGGTTTTTCTTATTAAGCTATGTTGGGGTATAATCACATTACTCAGGGTGTCTTTCACTTTGCCTCTTTCACTGTAATCATGCTTCATTGACTCATTGTCTTTACTTTTGTCCACTGTAATGATCTGCATTCTGAATTTAGGCTTTTTCTTAAAATAACTGCCCTCCCTTTTTAATGACTAGGAACAAATCCCTGATACCTCTTCTCCAGACTTAATGCTTCTAATCTCCTAAATTCTGTTTATTAACTCTGGTCCTCGTGAGATTCTTTCATGAACTTTCTGACACTGAGCTAGCCACCATCTCATCTGTCAGCTATTATCTTCAAATAGAAAGTGATCTCTGGACTCCTCATTTGCCGGACAGAACAGACATTCTCAAGAAAATCATTTACATACATGTTTCATTTGAAATGATCATTTGGCAAACCTTTCTGGAGGCAAAGAAGGAGCTGTTTCATGACCCTCTTGTGACTTAAGACCTTTGAAGGCAGAAGTGAAGAACTTGTTACCACCTACAATGAGTCAGGCACACAAGAGTGTTTATCTTCTTCACTTATCTCAGCTAAGTTGAAAAGTAGGTAATGTTCCTTCTGTTTTATTGCTTAATGTGAAAACGCCCTGGCAGTGGCTCATTTGTGTTACTTCTCTCTCCCAAAGTGAAGTAAATTAAAGAGGAAAGAGTCATGAAGAAGCTGAAATCTTTGTTTTGTCAAGGCTGTCAATAGTATTTTTAGGGTGACTTAGCAAGCATGTGGACCACAGAGCCTTTTAAGCACTAAGCCATTATTAATGCCCACTCCAGAAACAAAGAGAACAAAACAAAAAGGAAGAGTTCCTGTTCTATAACAGCCCATGGTCCCATCAGAACTGACTACAAAGCTAGTCTGGGAACTCAAAACACTGTTAACTAGCTCCACTAAAAATGATATTGCTTGTAACCAAAACCGTTGGAAACCTTACAGAGCTGATATTCAATGACAGCTTCGTATATATGTGTGTGTGTATGTACATATATATATATAGAGAGAGAGAGAGAGCATGCACATGCAGGAGAGTGCAAACACTAATGATCATTTCAAATAAAATGTGTGTATAAATATGTATGTACATATATACATATATATATTTTCCCCTAGTAGGACTTCGCAAGAGGAGAAGAAGGAAAGTATTAATATTTGTTAAGTACCTATTGTATACCATACACTCTTGTAGCACATTTTTATGCATTAGCTACTGATCTTTGCATGTGTTATTTTCCTGTTTTTATCTGGAGGAAACTATGTCTTCCAGAGGTTAAATAACTGGTTTGAAGTCACCAAAGTCTTGAAACTATGCACTCCCTCTTTTCAACTGTGTAACCGAGAAGAAGTTCTGAAACCTTTGAACTTATCTTCATTTACAAAGTAGGGATAATGACAGGGTAGTTATGAAGATTAAATGAAATAATCTGCATGGATTCGCTTGACACTTGCCCTGGTACTTCATAAGTGTTGGGTAAGCGTTAACTAGTCAGTTAGCAGGGAATGGTGATGCTAAGCATGTCAAAAGTGGCATTTGTTTCAGATTGATTCTCAAGTTCAGAGTCATTTATCACATCACACAGACTTCTAGAACAACCTTTTCTCATCTTAGGAATTCTTTCTTTGCATATATTAGTTAACTTAAAAGAAGTAACTTCAGTCATCAGTAATCTGAAATTGGCTTAGAAAAATGACAGCCTCATGTGAAATCTATTAAATCCTTGGTTAGTAAGTTGTTTGCTTTCCTAATTTCTCCCCTTCCTTGGTAAGTCTTTCTGTAGATTGAATTCTTTTCATTCCCACAAATGTAATCTGTGCCATTCTATCTGAGTGGAAACCCAATATAGTAACCATCAATTAGACATGGGGAAAAGAGACTGGTTCTTGAATTATCTGGAGGCACAGTCCCACCATATGGCAGAAGAAGGTGGACTAAAGAAAGCTCATTAGCTCCAATTAGCAGAAGAGACTACTCTTCCACCTTTGAGACATACAGGATTGGTGTTAGAGAAATTCATACAGTTTACTTCTGCAAAGGAAAGGACTGGTAATCGTGACACACAAAGGCATCATTTTATTTCTTCATTTTCTGTATATAGTTCGTTCTTACTATGAAATCTCTGGTGTGAACTGGCAAAAGTATGAAGCCAAAGACTTGAGGCCTTAATCGGCTTAAAAGAGGATATGCTTGGGGTACCTGGGTGGCTCAGTGGGTTAAAGCCTCTGCCTTCGGCTCAGGTCAGATCCCAAGGGCCTGGGATAGAGTCCCGCGTTGGACTCTCTGCTCAGCAGAGAGCCTGCTTTCCTTCCCCTCTCTCTGCCTGCCTCTCTGCCTACTTGTGATCTCTCTGTCAAATTTTAAAAAAAGAAAAAAAAGAGGATATGCTTTGGATTGTAAGACTTGAAAGTGAGGTCTGGATCTAGAAATTTACTCATGGTATCACTCTATGCAAATCAGTTTTTCCTACCTTTGGTTTTCTATGAAATGGAGGAAGACAGTAATAAAATGTAAAAAATAATCCTTGTTCTTTTTACCTCTCAGAAGTGTTGGAAATACCCCATGAAATGATGGGCATGAAAATGTTTTAGGCTGATTTAGTCAGTGGGCATGAAAATGTTTTATGCTGATTTAGTCAATCAACAAATATTTATTGAGTACCTATGTGTCAGATATAGTTAAGCTCCAAAATAGTATACAAAAAGAATTATTTTTGCTGTGGTTGTGGTATTAGCCATGCATTGTTTCCCAGTCACCAGAGAATAACTGTTGAATATTCATGCTGGCGCCTAAGTCCTATTTCTAGCTTATCTTCACATTTTGGGAAGATTGTGAAGCCATGTGCCATCCCCCTGAACGTCCAAGTCCACTTAAATCCAAGCCGCTGTTTCTCTTTGAATGTTTTCCTTCACCATCCAAATCATGCTCATGGCTCAGAAACTTTTCTTGAGATTAAACCCAGGTGAACTTAGCCCCAAAACCATCTTTTTTTTTTTTTTAATCATATATACCTTTTCTTTTGGGGGCTTCTCAAATTTTAATGCACATACAGATCACCTGGGGATCTTGTTAAAATACAGATTCTGGGAGTCTGCATTTCTACCAGTCTTTTGGGTGATGCTGGTGCTGCCAGTCTGTGGATCACACTTTGAGCAGTAAGATCTTAGCATGCTAATTCTGGGCTTAAATTATTCATTGACAATAATGCACAACTCTGTTTTCTTAAATTAAAAGTTACTGGTAAATTCCCCTCTACAAATACTCATGGAAAGGAAAGTGCCTGGTGGTTTTCATGAAGTAATACATGGGTGAGTCTCATTGCATCCTTGGGTCTTGTTTTCTCACCCGTAAAACAAGCACCTGACCAGTTCCTGCCTCGCCTCCCCCTCAGGGTCCGTGCGAGTGGCTTCAGTGCACTACCTAACTGCACTATACAACCCATTTTAAAAATCATTATTTTTCTTTCACTGATTTTACATTTCCTTTTATTTTTAAGCCTCTTTGAAAGCTCTTTCTGCAGGGATTATCATGGAACTAAAAACAATGTCAAGAGGCAATTGGTGGTTTTGGTTGTCAGAGTCTCTGCTAAATTAAAGGTTAAATATTCCAAAATCAGGGCCTTCCAAAGGAAATCAATACCCCTGAGTGCCACCAATTATTATCATCTCTTCCTCAAGTGCCATGCTTATGATGAATTTCTTTCTGTCTGCCTTTCATAAATTCGCATCTTCTCTCTTCCTCACGGCAGAGTAATAAGAACACAGATTTTGAAGTCAGACATTTGATTAAATATAGACATTATGATTCCAGGAGAGTTAGGCTTCCTGAGACAAAATTTCCTCATCTGGTAATCTGTGAAAAGGAATTAACAACAATAACAATATTAATAAGAGGAAGAGGAGAAAGAAGAACAAGAAGATGGATAAAACTGTCTAAGTTTTATGGAAGTCAAACTCAACCAGACACACTGTCTGGCCTGTACCTGGGGCTTTATAAATACAGATTCCTCCCTAGCCTGTCCTTACCCATCCTTTCTCTTTCTGTTCCTTGTCCTCTTTTCCAAACTTATTATTCTCCATTGGGCTTCTTTTACCCTACATCATCCAAAAATATGTGTGTGAATAAATGAATGAGTAGGTTAAAGAATGAATTAGCAATATGAATTATAAGGATAATACGTGACATTTTTATTTTGACATTCTATCTTTTCAAATCTCTGAAGCATTTTCTTTTGTTGTGTGTGTGTGTGTGCGCTTATAACATTTTTGTAAGACATCATTTTTTACCTTTCTTATAGAACACATTTGCCTTTACCTATGGTTCTTGTGTTCTTATGCCTTATCAATGTAACTGAGAACTTCCTGAGGGGACAGACTAATTCTCAGTCATCTCTGATATGGAAACGTTGGGGTTTAGAGCCAAGAAATTCTTGAGATGACTTCAGTGCAAAAAGGTGGTTTTACTAATACATGGGGACAGGTCCTGTGGGCAGAAAGAGCTGCCCTGGGCTTGTGGTGGGTGACTGATTAAATACTTTCAAGTTGGGAGGGTGTTAGGAACCACAAAAGTCTCTGAGGAATTTGGAAGGAAGGTTTCCTGGACCTTGAGGGGGCTAGCTATTGTTAGGAAAAGTTCATTTATTACTGTCTAGTACAACACTAGTCAAGAAACCATTCAGATGTATATCAATGGGCCATATGTTTAGAGTGGGTTGGTATCTTGGGGTGAGCAGTAGAGATAAAGGAAGTTTCCAAAGGAATTTTTATGTGTTAAAGTAGACTTACAGGATCCTGGGGGTTCTGGCTAAGATTGCCTTTTGCTCTTAGCAAAATGTGTCAACATGGGGCCAGCTGAATTCCCAGAAGAAGGTCACTCTGCCTGTTTCAAGAACTTGTCAATGGTCTGTTAATAGTATGGAAATTTAATGTTTTCCTTTTGTCTTCATTCCCCACATTAGTCTCTGCCTCAGCTATGTCAAGCATAGTGCTTGGCACACACAAGTCCCTCAATATTGTTTTGTTGAATGAATGTATATGAAAAGGAAAGAAGGAAGAAAGAAAAAAAAAAAGAAGGAAGGAAGGAAGGAAAGGAAAGTGAGTTTACTTTTCTAGATTGAAAGTTGCTTTCCTTACGCAATGCCTGGCACATACTAGGTGTTCAAAACATGTTCATCAGAGATGTATAATTGCCAGTTTAAATCTTGGGTAGATTCCCAAATGCCAGGCAGGTGATACAAAGTGTTTGATTTGGGAACTCGCAATGACAAACACAAAGAATAAATGGGAAAAAAATGGAGAAAGAGAAACCATCTTTTTTCAGGTCAAAGATGTCAAGCTTTCATGTCATTGTCCGCCCTGCCTCTGCAGGCTGATGGTTGCCAGGCAACAGTGGTGCCAAGCCTTCGCATTCACGGAGTTTTCCATTGATAATTGCTAATGTGAACAAGTGCTGGCTTGCACTTTACACCTGCCTGGCTTGTAAGTCTACCTTAATTGGATGTGCCAAGATTGAGGAAAAAGTAATCTGCCCTTTCAAGACAACTGACAGGGAGATGAAGTGTTGTTTGGGCCTTTATTGTTACAATTTTGCTGACAAAATTACTATGAACTGTCTTCTGTGGATGCATAGCCTGCCTTTGTTGACAGAACCCTAGTGTTTATCTTCTAGGGGTGGTATATTAAGTCAGGGGAAACTTTGATGAAATGTTTGGAGCACTTACGTTGGAAATTCACATGGGTTTCTTTTTTTCAGGTGCTGTAGGGAGAGTTGGCATTAGGGAGAAACCTGATGGTATGAGGAATTAAAAAGGGGTAAAAAGGAACCGATTACCTACTACAGGCAAGACTTCGTGTCAGCTTTTCTAATTCACATGGTCTTAATCTTCCTGTCCCTACAAGGCAGGGGTTAAAATCTCTGGGCTACACTTAAGAAAACTGGTTCTAAAGGCAAGTCTCTTGCTTTGAAGTCTCAGCTCAGAATCCAGACATGTTGTCAGGGTTCAAAGTCAGGTCTTCTTGAGGATAAAATCTGCTCCTTTGTCTATTCTGGTCTCAGTAGGAATTTGGACAAGTCACTTCCTTCCTAACTATAATTTTTCCTCCCTGTTCCCATTTTTGCTTTGTGAAGTCTCCCCAAAGCAGTCCACTTCTTCTTGCACCGACAGCTCTGTTAATATTTAAACATATTTATCTCTGTTTAGAAAATATTGACTGAGAGCCTACCAGGTTTAAGGGACAGTGTTAGGTGTCAGATGAATAGGCACAGATGAATAATTTGAGTTATTTTTATAGGAGTTTACCATCTAAGACTCTAGATTCTAGGACAGGCCATGAAGGAACAGATGCATTTAATTAGAGTTGGTTAAGAAGAAAGCAGTCTGCCTGTGTACTCTTGAGTACAGAGGAGAAGAATTTTACAGGGGAACAGGGCCAGCAAAAACCCAGAAGAATGAAATAGTATGCCTGGGGTGAAGAACTACAGACCATTTAGTATTTCAAGAGCAAAAGGTAACTGTGGAGCTACTAGAGAAGCTGACAGTGGAGAAGGGGCTTGTGAGGGAGTGTGGTCGTAAACTCAGGGATAGGAGATGGGTCTTCTCCTTGGGTGTGGGGAATCTCCAGTGACACATTCTATGGCCAGGATCAGCAAAATTTTTCTGTAAAAGGCCAGAGAGTAAATATGTTAGACTTTGCAGACCACAAATGGTCTCTGGTACATACTGTTCTTACTCTTCTTTTTTTTTTTTTTTCTTTTTTACAACCTTTTAATAATCTTAAAAAAAACAAAAACAAAAAACAAACAAACAACAACAACAACAAAACTTCTTCACTTCAGGTGTAACAACACAGGCTGCCATCCACCCTTTGCCCAAGGCTATAGTTTACTGAATCCTGCTTTATGGCTCAGTCTCCAGTCTCTGGTCACCAATCTTTGATTTCTCAATTTTCCTCTTAAAATTTAATGCTCAGTTAAGACTGTTATATATTATCTCATTTAATCTGTATTACAATCTATAAGTTATAAAAGCTTAATTTTTTTTAAATTAAGTAAACCTTGAAGACAAGAAGGAACACTTCACAATTCTTCAATGCCCATTCACCATTACAGGTTTGCTTAATTTTTAAAAGATAAAATGGTTGGACTTCTATTGTGGGCAGAATTTAGCCCTGCAGGACTTAAATTCTGTTGAGCATAAGAGCTACCAAATAGGGTTGTATACATAAATCATGTATACTGTACTTTTTCATGTAAAGTAAGGATTTTTCAAAGTTAGTTTTGATAATATGAAAATTTTCACTTATATGCTGACTTCGGAAGTAAATTTTCCCCCAGTAAGGTATGCACAATATAGTGGGACAATTAGTTCCCTGGCCCAGATCTGGAATCTCTAAAAATGGAATTTAGATTTGTTTTAGAAATCAAGTCACATTTTAAGCTGGTGATTGATAAAACAAAACAAAACAAAAGGAAAAAAACCTTGCATGTTTTCACTTGCACCATGGCCAAATCATATCTCTGCCATTCTCTGCAAGCAAGTATGTTGTTATTGCTCTTATTTATTTCTAATTTAAATGCAAATATTTTTTGATACTTACCCTGTTCAATTTCATTGCCTTAACTTTAACTCCCTGCTCAAACTGTTGAGGTTATCTTGAATCTTTGTTTAACCATCTACCACATTATCTGTCCTTCCTAATTCCATAGCAGCTTAGGTTTGGAGGGTCCTTGAAGTTCTTCTGTCTGGTGAGGTTTGGGTTGGCAGTACAGGGTCCTATCATTTAGCCACTCCACTGCGTGTGTACTTCCAGTGGTAGGGAATGGGGATGGGGATAAATACTTCCACTGCATTATTGAACAGCTCTAATTGCTTAAAAGGTTGGGTAAATGGAAGGAGCAAACACATAGTCTACTCTCAGCAGTTTCTGTCTATAATCTAATCTTATTCTCCAAACAACCAGTTGAATTAAGAATTCTTATATTAGCTATGCAGATGAGAAAACTGAGGACTGGAGAATGTGTGTTTATTTGTTGCCCTAGCTGGTAAGAAATGCAGAGGAAATTCAACACCTCTCTGGCTCCGAAGTCCAGTGATGATTCCTTTCTTCCACAGGTGCTTCATTATCGCTAAAGATCTTTTCTAATGTTGGACTAAAGTTCCTTGCTTTTATGCTATGTTCTCTGTGCCCTCCTCTGGAACAATGCAGAATAAATTAGCTCCCTCTTCTCCTGCCTTTGGTTGTTGGAGGGCATTTTTCATAGTCAGGATAATGCAGCAGCTGACAAACTCTCTGGAGGAAGAAGAAATGGACCTGGGGGGTAAGCCCAGCATGAGGCTGTGGACACAAGTTTTGACACAAGACAAATTTGGGTTTGGATCCTGGCTCGTACACATAGTTTGTGACCACGGTCAAGTCATATCAGTTCTCCGACCCTTATTTTACTCAGTGTAAAATGAATGGTATTTATTTAAAAAAAAAAAAATGTTTAAAAGAGCCCTACCTCCTAGTGGTCTTGTGAGGATCACCAAGGTGGTGCTGCCAACCTTGGCATGGTGCCTTGTAGAGTGAGTGCTGCCTTATCGGTAGCTTTCATGTCATTCAACAAACAGTAGCTTTCATGTCATGTCAACCAAGTGTTGTGTTTTGTTTTGTTGTTTTTTTTATAATTAACAATGCATTCATTTGTCTGCGTCTGACAAGGAGACACATTATTTAACTTGCAACTATCTTTTCCTTTGTTTCTGACGAAAGCATTGAAAAACAATAGTCCATTCACACTGTTGGACTTCCTAAGTGCTAGAGGATGACTAACATCACATATGTTACCTCATTTAATCCTCAGAATATCCTTGGAAGGTAAATGCTACCATTATCATCCCCACTTTACAGATGGGTAAACTGAATCTCAAAAAGGTTATGCAATTTGCCCAGGGTCACATGGGTAGGTAGTAGTAGAGGCGGGATTCAAACCAAAGCAGGCTGGCTCAGCAATCCTGCTCTTAACTTCTGTGCTCACCTGCCTCAGAGCAGCCTGGGGCCATGGGACCAGAGACTTCACCTCGCTCTCATTCCAAATGCTACTAAGCATTATTTCCTCCTATTATTATTATTTTTAATCTCTCCCCAAGACTCCAGCACTTTGTGTTTTCCCTGACTTGTCCTATCTCCCTCAAGAATGCAAAATTAATTCTCACTAATGTGAACAATTTATCTTCCTTGAGGCTGTTTCCCCATCTATAAAATGGGGATAGAGCTACACATTCAATAACTCTTTTGTGAATACTAAATGTAGTAATTCAAACCAAGTGTCCAGATCAGTGTCTGGCACACTTGAATAATTTCCCTTTGCTCACTGCCTTTAGCATTTGCATTGAAAGAGATGATTGAGCAAAATAATTAATTCATTTGCTTACTCAGCAATGACATAAACTGCCTACTAGATGTAGGGCTTGGTTTCTGCATTTGATAAATCAGAAAAAGTTATGCTATAACATTTTATAAACTGTAAGAAGGAAATGGATGGTCTGGTGGGAACCTGGAAGGTCAGGTAGGGCTTCCCAGACTGAGAGGAATTTGATCTAGGTGTTGGAAGAATGATTAGGAGTTATTCAGATAGCAGGAGGATAAAGAAGACCTTCCAGACATAGTCAACTGGGACTAGTAAGAGAAAAAGCATGAAGAATGCAAATATTGGCTTGTTTACCCAGTCTCTTGGTCTGCCATTCCTAGGAAATTGTACCCCCCATTGCTTTCCTTTTCCTGCTAGTTTTTATGTGACATACAGGCAACATAATAAAAATAAAGAAGTTAAAACTAATGCACAGATCTAATGCATGGTGTGCTTTCCTTTTTCTGTGTTGTTTTCTAGTCATTATCAGTGAGATTCTATCAAATTTTATCTTTTTAGTAACCACTCACTATTGCTACAAATGCATTGTTTCTATTTTTTATATTTCCCATAACTGGTTTCCTGTCAATGACTACTATTTTATACATTACATTTTATATTTTTAAACTTTGAAAAATTCCACAGATAAGTATCCTGAGAGATATTATCATAAAGTGGCCAAATGTATAGACTCTTTGAACAAAATGTCTGGGTACAAACTGGGGTGCCACAAGTACTCTTTTTTTACCCCAGGTAATTTATTAAAACTCTGCTCTAGTTTTGTTATCGTTGTTATTATGTATTTTTATGTTGTTGTTTTCTCTCTAAATGGGGATTAACAATAACTACTTCATATTTATTTTCACAAAAGCTAAATAGGTTGCATAGGAAGCATTGAATCCAGTGTTGAGTGATTAATGTTGGCTATGATTATTAATATATAATGCCTACCTACCTTTACATAAATCTAAATATATATATGAAGACATTTGGTTGATTTGATTCTTAGCCAGGAACAAAAGCACACCTTTCATTTTTTACTCCAGCTCGATTATTCTCTCTTTCAGTAAGAATCTTACAAGATTGCAGCATTAGCAGATGCAGTTTGTTCATTTGTTCAATTTGCTGAATGTCTGCTTTGGCCCAAACGGTGTCTTGGGCTCCTATGAAGGTCATGGTCTAGATGGGAAATAGACACAAAAGCACATAATGACAATGCAACGTGATAACGACTTGTCTCCCAGCGAGGGCTGCACAAGGCGCTGTGGGACTCGGAAGTCAATACCTTATGGTGGGCCATGGCCCAGCCTCTTGCCCAAATTCCTATCCCCGTCTCCACCCTTCTCCCTCATTCTCTCCCACGGGTGTGCTTTCATCTGGTTCCCATGCTCTTGTTTTGTCCCAGAATCTGTTCACATGCTCCTCCTCTGCCAGAAACCCCTTTCTCTCCACATGTTGCCTCTTTCTCATTGTCATCTCAGCTGAAATGTCATTTCCTCAGGGAGCCCGAAGCCATCTATTGGCCTGTTACCCTCCTTTTCTTCCCCCCCCCCATTCTAGAATCTTCCATCATTTTCTTCTTAGGACATATCAAGTGTGTAATTGTATACCACCCCCTAAGGCTGTGAGCTTCATGCAGAGACCACATTTGTGTTTATCCCTGTTCACACAGCATCCAGTAGAGCAGAACATAGAAAGTGCTCTGTAAAATATGTGTTCAACAGATCAAAACCAGGGAGGCATTGAATCTCAGGGAGGTTGTAGAAGTTCACCATGGGTACAAGGAGAAATCATGACTGAGTAGGAGGAGGAGTAGAAGTTCACCATGAGTATAAGGAGAAATTATCACAGCTTAAGTGTCAAGGTTTGGAGACAAAGACACAAATTTAGGATCCATTCAGATTTGTCTTCAAATCTGGTCTTGCTGCATACCACATATGAATTTAGGCAAATTATCTCAATTTTATGGCCCATCTCACCTTCATCTGTGAAGTGGAGCTAATAGCACCAAGTTGTGAGGTTGTTATAAGGGGTCAACCTAAGGTATCCAAAGCACGTGGGTAGATAAGCCAATAAGAGTATTATGTGTGTCCTCAGATGTGATAAGGAGGATCATGAATTGTGTGGACTGAAAATATTCTGGCATAGTGAGTCCCCATGTGTTAGTCTTAGAGGGGAGAGCAATCGTCTGACCTGAAGCACTAGGCTGCTGTGAGGAAAATTGAATTGTTGCAAAGTCTTTGGAAGTACAAAGTGCCTCCAGCAAGTTGCTGAAGGTCAAAGATTTATAGTTTGTTCCTCACAACATCCAGAGGATGTAAAATAATGGTGCCTCCTTATCTCAGACACTCGTCTTAATACTATACATGGGGTAGTTCATTTAATCTTAACCATCTCTGGACTATGGTTTCCTTGGCTCTACAAATGAGGAAGCTGAGACACAGAGATATTCAGAAACTTGCTCAAGACCATGGAAGTAGCAAGTGACAGAGCTGGACTTACAGCCAAGTGGTGGGGCATCACCAGCACACTGCCCTGCCTGTGTGTGCCACAAAGCCCGGTGGAATTTGAATTGTTATGTATACAAGTTAAAATCCTTACTCCACCACTTACTGATTGTGCTGCCTGAGGCAAGTGTTTTAATTTCCCTGAGCCTCTGTCTCCTCACTTAAAAGATAGAAAGATAATGATATATAGTGTGAAGGAGGGGGTGAGACTTAAACCAGCTTATGTGACAGGTAGGTACCAGCGTCGTGGCAGATACACCATGAAAAGCGGCTGGCGTGACTACTCACAGTTGTACTAAACTCTGCTCGTGGGTCTTGACGTAGTTGAGATTTTATAAGCCTTGATGGCTGTTAATTGAGAAATATGCATCCATGACAGGTAATCAATATGCTCATTTGGCAGTCAGGTTCCAGATGAAATAAAGCTAAACGATGATGCAATTAGAATATACAAACAAATCCCCCACAGAAGCCAAATAAACTTGACTGTTTTCT
Source organism: Lontra canadensis (assembly GCF_010015895.1). Classification (NCBI taxonomy): domain Eukaryota; kingdom Metazoa; phylum Chordata; class Mammalia; order Carnivora; family Mustelidae; genus Lontra; species Lontra canadensis. The sequence goes on from NW_022631001.1 coordinate 19,231,399, forward strand.
CCATCCTAATCATGACACCGTGTTTGGAATGCATCTGGAAGTCATTTTCTCAGTAAATCTGGACCCAGCTAGATAAATAGAGCTTCTTCATCGGCTGCTTGCTTTACCTGCTTTCTCCTTGGAGCTCAGGTTCCCTTTGCCCAAGATAGCACGTAGGACTGACTCCCTAAGTGTGAAGGACACGCTGCACACCTCACTGACAAACAGTGTCCCCTGAAATTCACTTTGTCATTTCTTTCCTGGTTCCCAGACAGAAAGGCAATAGCAGGCAATTTTAATGGGGAAATGGTTCAGGAGGCAGGTTCTCAATAGCCTCTGGCAAATCCTTCTGAATCCTACAGAAATCCTTCTCCTTTACTGGAGTATGTGAATTACTAAACAACTGAGTGCCTGTCTTTGTGGTTACCCTCACACCAACCTGTAAATTTTTTGTCCCATATTCACAACTGCTGTTTATTAACTTGTAAATGCATCATAACAGCCACGTACCAGTGAGCATAATAAATCATGACCTGAGCCAGTAATTTAGCTGAAACAATAAACCATGATTTAAAAATAGAAAAAAAAAAATCCTAGATCCTCTACTTACTAGCCCTGTGTCTTGGGCAAGTAATCTTAGTCCTTGTGCCTCTGTTTTCTCATCTTTCAAAAGAGGATGATTATAGTACCTGGCACTTACTATGATGGGAAGGCCTAGTGAGGAGATCATCATCATCATCATCATCTCACAATGCATGCCAGTTATTGTTATCATTACTGCCCTAAATTTTAAGTCACATATCACAAATGAGACTAAATTGGGTCATTTAACTTTTCCATACTTTCTGGTAGGCTTGGGCTATTGCAAAGGACATGAGGGACACACAAACTTGAATTCAAATCTTGTCTCCACCACTTCTGTAAGTGACCTAACCTCTTTGAACATCAGTATCCTCATTTGCAAGCTCTTTAAAGAGTATATATAAATATCAAGGACTCCTCCCAGAAGTAGGGAATTTGAGTTTATTAAGCTAAAGCAAGAAAACCTGTGAGTCTGTTATAGTCCACAACCTGTTAGGTACCATGAAGATGTTGCTGCTAGAATGATCTGAAACTGCTCACAAAGTAGCCGGTCATAGGACCCGTAAACTGGAAAAGGCCTGTTGGCATCATCTTGCCTGATGCATTAGTTTTGTGGAAGAGAAAACCCTAAGGTTCAAAGAAGTTAAGTGACCCATCTGAGATGACACAGCTAAGAAAAGGCTGAGTCCAAGAGGGGGGAACCAGTTATCTAAGAGTTATCAGTGTTCTACCCTAGTCTGTCAGAGCAGAACAGAGGAACAAAGTAAACAAAACAGTGATTAAATTTAGATAAAAATAAACGTTGAGGGGGTCCTGGGTGACTCAGTGGGTTAAAGCCTCTCTCTTCAGGTCATGATCCAAGAGTCCTGGGATGGAGCCCCGCATCAGGCTCTCTGCTCAGCAAGGAGCCTGCTTCCCCCTCTCTATCTGCCTTCCTCTCTGCCTGCTTGTGATCGCTGTCTGTCAAATAAATAAATAATCTTTAAATAATTAAATAAATAAATAAACGTGGAAAGAAGGAAAGGAGAGAGGGAGGGCGGGAAGGGGGAAGACAATAATGACATTGAGCGCATGGCATCTTTTGGGGTACATGGCAATCCTGTGGTGCAGGTTATGGTGGAACCCAAGTGACGAGTTGGTGAAGTGGGTGCATAGAGGTGAACGAGGTAGACTCAGGTCCCAGCTTGGCCTCCGGAGGGCTGTGCAGGCTGCAAAAAGGGACGTCACTGCTCCATGCCCCCATTTTCTCATATCACAGTTTCTAATCTGTTTGTTTTAAAGGCTAAAGAGAGGACTGATATAAAATTATTAGTACAGAGCTTAGCATATGGGAAGCATTCAATGCAATCATTTGTTCTTACTATATATGAAGTTGAGTGTCATCTCTCTCTCCCTCTCTTTTTTTTCAATTTTTAAAGTAGCTGTTTGGAAGTCACTGAGATATCCTGTTTGGTTTTTTGTTTTGTTTTGTTTTAGTTAAATGCCATGGAGCTAACACTGTGAAAAGGTGTTAGAAGTAATTACAAGAGAAGCAAAGGCTGGGGGAGGGGACCGCAGAAGGAAGCATTAATACACAGGCAGTACCCACTACCTAAGGCACTGTGGGGAGAGCTTTCCTGTCTTCTACTTAATCCTTGGCACAGGGCTAAGGGGTAGGTATTGTTGCCCTCATTTTACAGATGAGGAAAACAAAAGTCTGAGAAATTAAATCATTTGGCCAAGGCATTTCTGACACAAAAACCTCTTTCCTCTCCCTCACAAGATATAGTCCCTGCCCACCTACATTCCCAGAAATCATTTTTTAAAAAGATCTAAGAAAACTGTCTTTTAGTGTTTACTTTGTTGTTGTTGTTGTTGTGTGTTTTGTTTTGTTTGTTTGTTTTGGGTTTTTAGGCAGCCTACTGCAGCTAGCTGTCCTGTATCATTTCCACGAAGAAACCTTGTTCATTTTTCCATCCCTTACTCCCTTCTGTAAACTGTGGACCACCAGATTTAAAAGTAAGCAGTCTCTGAGTTTACATGTTTTTCTGTGTTTTCTTATACCCAGGATAAACAGTATTGCAACTCACAAGAAAGCTTCAGTTACAGTCTTCTTCTTGGATACTGATGGGAATGCCTAACTAAGGTAAAACAAAACATATATTAATTAAAATTTATATGTGACTGAATTTATTATTATTTGCTCAAAGGTTTGTGATTTGCAGAAACATGTTTGTGGACAAGGGGGAAGGGGAGGAGCAGTAACTGGGGTGTTATCTTCCTTTACTCTTCAGTTTGAGCAAAACTCTGTGGATTAGAAAGTGGCATTCTCAACAGACTTCCATTAGTAATCACAGTTGGTAGAGGTGATTGGCCTTAAATGTGTAGATCTTTTGGCTTGACTGAATTGGTTTTCTTCCTTGTATTTTTTTGTTTTTGTTTTTGTGCTTGTTTTGTTGTTGTTGTTGTTGTTTTAATCTTTGGAGTAGTCCAAAGGAGAGGACTGAGCCTTTATTTGTAATGCAAAGGGAAGGTCTAGCAATTCAAAAATTCTTGAAGATCAAATTCCCTCTGTTTAAGTTGACTGAAATAGACTTCAATTAAAAATGAGAAGAACTATATTTAAGTAAGCTTAAGTAAATTGTTTATTGGGTAGGAGGAAGAACTTTTCCTCTACCCTCAGTTTAGTAGCTGGAGTTTAGGGATTAAATTGTCAAAAGACAGATTAATAGGAGAAAAATTTTACTTATATGTGCAAACCACATACACATGGGCATACTCAGTGATGAGTGATTGAAAAGACTGGTTTATAGTTTGGGACTTGTTTACCTAATTTAGTATGGGAAAGAGAGTGGGAAGGAGAAGCTCCTATGGGAAGAACAAATCGGTTTCTGTAGGAAAGACAAATGTTTTTGGGGGGAGAACAAACAGAAGATAAGAAAGTTTGTGATAATGCTCATCTATACAAGAATGAGTGGTCTTTCCATCTTCTTCAGGGCCCTAAAACTTCCCAGGAGAGGGGATTTAACAGTAGATTTACTTTTGGTCTTTCTTCTGAGAGGTTACCCACCCTGAGGAGGGAGTTTATGGCTGTCCTCATTTCTCAGAAATTTCTGCCTTTAGTCAAATAAGGGAAGATCCAAGAAGGATGACTTTTGTTTTGGGGGTTGTTTGTTTATTTGTTTGTTTGCATCTGTCGAATCTCAAATATCTTCAGCTTAAAATAATCTTTATACCAACTCTGGGGTTCCAAATAGGTCCCCACATCAGCTATCAGAAGCTCTACCTACATTAGTCTTTTTTGTGTTTTAACATTTCCCAGTCTGTTATCTCTGTAGCTTGGAATGATCAACATTTAGCAGTGTACGTGTGAAAATACAATATCATATTTTAACAGAAACTCATAAGGATTATTGGATAGTCTATGCTTTTTCATATTTTAGTCTTTGATTTCAACCATAGCTCATATCTAGGAGGGAAAATTCCAAAGGAAATTGTGTGGCATATCCCGGTGATGGTGACTTTTTCGGGGTGCCAAGAAAAGAGGAATACTTAAGTTACCTCAGCTGATAGGAAATTATTTTAAAAGTACTTGGAAGACTAAGAAAACAGAGAAAACCCTCTGAGCAATAACATAGGCAGGCATTATGAAGAGGAAGAATATTCAGCATATAAAAGTGACCCAGAGGTATAGCCCGGAATGTTTTCATCCTGCCGTACCTTTGTAAGTGCCAAGAAACACCTCTGACTGGAGCCAGTCTTCCACACTTGCAACTCAGAGAGAGATGAGCCCTGCCCTCCAGTCCAGTTACTACACATGCCTCCACTTCTGTCTGTCTTGTATCTTCTGTGCCATGCTGAAATGCACCACACCTCCATTATTTCCAATGTAGAAAGAACAGATTGAGGTGGTTGGTCACTACCCATTATAGGACATTCCAGTGGGAAGAGTCTTTGTGTGAAACATCCTCTAGGTCCCTGGACTCTCTTATGTCCAAAACACAGCTCTTTGTCCATAGCTCTGTACAAATTCATGGTCCAATGAATTGTGGTCAGGGTAACAAATCTACATGGTTTACACATGACAAAGTGAAAGAAATAGTCCTGGGCCTCTTTCCTGGGAAGGGGCTCTTGGAATATCAGATGTTTGAGGAAAAAAATCCCATTTTGTGGAATGCTGGTTTTCTGATCTGGTCAGACTATTGGTCACTGATTCCCCATGCATTGCAATGAACCTTAGGAACATTAGTGTAGCAAAATTTCCTTGGTTCTTATGTGGGGACATGACTGAAACCTGTTCGGCCTAGTCTAATTCCAGTTTCCATTAACTAGGAAAACAGAAACATGGACCATGAAGAATAAAAGGCAAGCTACAACTCTTTAAGGAGAAACATAAGGGACAACCTAAGGAAAGGGAGTGTACTTAAGAAAGAACCTCAAAGGGATGCTTGAGAGAAGGGTCCAGGGAGTGAGATAAAAATGACCCCATAGGTCTAGCTTTAAGAAGATGTGCTAGGAATCTTTGTAAAAGCAAAGAAGGAACAATGGAATGTCCTTTTCTGCAGCTCAGATGTCAAGAGTCTGAGAGTTGCCAGTAAAAGACAACTTTGATAAAACCCTTGATTTATCCACCCAAGGGATTAGAATGGCCTCACATAGGAGAGACCTCTGTAGAAACACAAGAGAGAGGAATGAGTCAGGGAATTAATAGTTCATAAAAGAAAAGTTGTTATTATCCACCTCCCCTACCTCAATCCAACCTTCTCATCACTTGGAGCAATCTCAGATTACAAATACTGCCGTTTCTCCACTTGTCTAAAATATTCCTCTGTAAAGAAAGAAAGAAAGAAAGAAAGAAAGAAAGAAAGAGAGAGAAGGACAGAGGGAGGGAGGGAGGGAGGGAGGAAGGAAGGAAGGAAGGAAGGAAAAACTTATTCTGTTATGTTGGCATCCTCTCATAAGGATGGGGACAGTTAAATTAGTTCAGGACTAAAATTAGTTACTTCTGGACTAAAAATATGAGTTTCATCCATGCAGGGAAGTAACCATGTAGTGATAGAGGTTTTAACCTGTTAATTTTTAGTTTTAAGGGTGAAAATAAGTCTAATTTGTTGAAAATAAAGATCTGAGTAAAGTAATATATTATATATACACACACACACACACACACACACACACACATATATATATATATATGTATATATATATATATATATTCCTCTGTAAAAATCAAATAACAGATTTAGAAAAAAAAAGTTAATGGATAAGATTTTCTCACTTTACCCCTGTTCTCTTTTGAACCTCTGGGACCCTGCTCTTATTGGTCCTTCATGTGCACCTGCCAGTGACCAAATTAATGAAAAAGCTGCAAATAATGTTAGTGGAAAGATTCAGAAATAGGTGATTGTGCTTAAGTCATGATGTATTTTTTATAGATTTGAATTACCTTGCTCTGGTTTTCCATTGCATTTATACCCAGCAATCTAGTCATATTTTCTGCTCATAAAAGTCATACCTACTTCAGATACTGGGATTAACTGTGTCTTTTGTACTAGGCCTGTATAATGATCATGGTGTTGTGTGATTTCCAGGTGTTCTGCCACCTGGACGATGTACAGAACCACTGTTCAGGATCATAGTTTCCATGTATGACTGCAACACATGGGTATAATATTTGTTATTATTGATTGTGTTTCCCAGAACCTCTTTCTAAAGCACTTCTTAAGAGTTCTCAGATGCAAGAAGGTATATTTGCCCAGGTTTGCCAAATAGAGAGGTAAGGCTTGGGAGGTGATAGGCTTCAGTTCACCCAATCCCACTGAGACACATGGTATGCTCAAGTAAATGCCAGCTCAGGGAGTGGCCCAGGATGCACCCCAGGTGACTCCCTCTTCTGAGAAACTGTCCTTAGCCAGAGGGCAAATTGATGACCTGACACCACTCTTACAAATTAGAGGCTAAAAATACTACAAGACCAGTTAGCTGGGCCTAGAAAAGGGACTGGAGAGGTGGTCAGAAATATTTATTGAGTCCCTAGTGTATCCCTGTGAACTTTCCACAGGCTGATATGTTGAATCTCAAAGACCATTTTCTGGGAGGAAGGAGCCAATATGTCAAGAAGCCTTCAAACTAATGGGCATGAATAAGGGTTCTCTACCACAGACATCTGGCTGGTAAAAACCATGTCTGAATTCAGAGAACCAGATTGCCTGGAAGGCTGATGCCAGAAATCAGGTTTCCAGAAATTAGCTGTAAAGAGAAATTTTATCTAAGTATCCAAACCATCAAGCTCTAATCCAAAGTCCTTGAGAAGTGGCCAGGTGTCAAGCAACATAAACCAAATACAAACTCTTAAGTCTGAAGGGCAGACTTCCCTTTAAGAAGACAGAAGAGGCAAAGCCAAGAGTCAGAAATAAAATAGCTAACATCTATGGAGCATGGACTATGTATGTGCCAGGCACTGTTCAGTATTTATACATAAAAACTCATTAAAATGAGAATGGTATTAACATCATCCCTATCTTGCAGGTGCATAAACTAAAGCATGGAGAGTTCAGGTAATTTTTCAAGGCCATAGAACTAGAAAGCAGCAGAGGTGGTGTATGGCCTCAGAACCGATCTTCCCAGTGGCCACACTATATTACCTCTGCAATTTCAGAGGAACTGGTTTGCATCAGGTCTTGAACAAATGAGGAGAATCCAGGGTGATCCATCCAGACAAAATCAAGTGTTTAGTTTACATCTGTGGCCCCATGCATTAGGTCAGTGTGTGTCAGCAGACTTCAAGTCAAACGAGGGGGCAAGAACCCATAGCAGAAGCATCGACTGGTTGGAAATTCTCTACTAGGGACCTGTTGCAGACTTGGAGCTTATCACATCCCTCAGGGTACGGTTAGTGGGATGCGCTCTCTGTGAAGATCTCTTCCTATTGGAATTTTCCGCCACTGGAATATCTGTAAGGTAGTATGTCTGTAGGTCAGTCTCAGTGGACACATTTCAAGGATGGCATCCACATGGTTCCTACAGGAGCTGAGCTGCATCTGTTTCCTATCTGCCAGCGTCAGGGTATACATCAGCACAGAGCTGAGGCGAGCCCTGTGGCCCCAGTGCCCACAAACAGAAGCCACGGTTCAGTCACCTCCGAGTTGGCACCAGGTGTCCTCAAACTTCAGTTGCATTCCCTGGCCCTGTGTGAGTACAGGATTGGCTGAGCTGACCCTCCTTCATCCTTATGAAACAGAAAGCCTCACAAATCTTTCTTTCTGACCTTGCTCCCAGGGGACCATCTAGCGCCTGAAATGCTACATGCAAGTTTTTGCAACTCTTTTCCTGAAAAAAAGTTGTTTGGTATTGTAGCAAAACCCTAACATCAGTCTAGGGAACACTGATTTACCACCCCCTCCCCACCAGGCACCACTTTTATAAATAAGGAACCGAAGAGGTCTCCCCCCCGACTCCTCCAAACACATGACCCTCTTACCTCCTCAGCACTCCAGCATACAGTCTCTTTTCCCCAGAATAGTCAGGAAAGCACTGGCTGACAGGCTGTGTTATTGCTTCTGATCCCATTGGTCACATCATGTAACATCTTAACTCTTAACCTAATGTGATGGATGCAACTTGACAGGGTGTAGCAGGGATGCTGGTCCGGCTTCCCCAAGCTGTGTTTAAGACCCCACCTCCCTGCAGGCTCCTGGAGACTACACAGCATTCAAAACACTTCAGGGCATATTTCTTGGCCAAAGCAGGTACAAGGGCAGCAGCCTATCCCTAACTGTAGGGCTAGATCCTTGGAAATAACTGTGGCCATGCTTGTCTTCTTGTCTTAAGAAGGTTTAAGATCTTACTTAAGTCAGGACAAGAAAAAATAGTGTTTCGGAGACTGAAGTTATGGCGACCCTCAGAAAGCATTTTAATTTTTTTTCATATTTAATAAAATTAATAAAAATGGTAAATTCAATAAAGAGAATATCAATGACATTTTTTACATTTCCAGTTTAAAATAGGAAGGCTACACAACTCCATTCCCTGTACCATCTCTTTCCCAGGAGACACTTTTAGCTTATGTATCTGTTGTATTGTGTTCTGTGTTGTAGGCTACTGTATGCTATGAGGAATTTAGGTTTTTTTCTGTGTCTGGGCTTCATCTAACTGGTCTAAATATCCAGGGTCTCTCTGATTTTAGGGTCCAGAGGGTTAGCTTCCTGTGTGCCACCTCTGTGCCCCAAATGTGGGCTGAAATCATCTGCTGTCAACACCTACATACCTCCAGTTCTTCCCTCCTGCCCGTTTGAGGTGTAAGTGGAGGAAGTTACATTCAGTTACCTTTTCTTCTATCTTAATGGTTTTTTTGCAAGGGGCATCATTTTTGTTCTGCCTCTAAAATAATTAACTCCTTTATCTAGCCCAACTCTAGTTATTTCCTGACAACTCTGAAATCATCTAGAGATACCTAACTTTGAGTCCTGTCTCTGACATTGACCAGTTGTGAATTCTTAGACTGGTTGCTCAACCCCAGAAACATCAGTCCCATCATCTGTAAAATAGGGAAATACTCTCCAATTACATTGGGTGGTCATATGGATCGAGTGGCATGATGAATATAAAATGTGTAGCACAATGTCAGACCCACAGGACATGCTTAGCACTGGTCATGTTTAGGAGTCATGGTTGCAGTAGTGACAAATGTGCGTGTTGGAAGGAGGCTCATCCAGCTTTGTATTCTACATCTACTGCTCTTAAGACAAAAAGCAAGCTTCCTTGTCTGAACCTCACTTTCCTTCTGTATAATACCGAGCTATAGTACAGTGAGTCTTGCCATAGCAGGATAAGTGGTTCATAAAAATTCAATCATATAAACCAAGGAGCTGCGTTAATGAAATAACTGGAGTGAGTCTTTACAGCCTGCTGGCCAGAAGTTTAAAGAGTCCACCTGGGCCTTCTAAACCCATCCAGTTTCTGACTGTTGATTTGGCGCCCTCTCTTGGCAGTCGTCTGTGGCAGTGTAAATATTAATGGGGGCTATTCAGTATCATGTGGCTACTGGGACTTCCTACAATTGTATGTGGCCTGTCTTTTCTCAACCTATGGAGCCAAGAGAATATTAGAAATTCAGGGATCCATCTTTAGAGTCCCTGATTTCCACACAGGGTTGACTGACATTTTTTTTGACCAGCCCTACCTCCATGTGCATGAAATAAAAATTCTATCCAGTCTCTGTGTCTATCTGAAAATAGGGGTAGGCAGAGGATGAGACCTAATTATATATGAATTATAATACAGGTGAAATTCTGATTAGTATGATGTTTATCAGTATGTGTATATATATTACATATTGCTATGTATGTGTATTACATATTATGTATCATATATATGAAGTTATTACCATGGGACATTTTCTCATAGGGCTTTACTACACCTACCTTCAAATTTTTGTGAAGTTAAATGAGATTATGCATTAAACATACTGTCTTATTTTATTTAGGCTACTCTGACAAAATACCACGGATGGGTAGTTTATGAACAACAGAAATTTATTTCTCACAGTTCCAGAGGATGGGAAGTCCAGGATTAGGGTGCAAGCCATGTTCAAGTGAGGGCCATAGATGGGTGCCTTTCTACTGTATCCTCATATGGTAGAAGAGGTCTAAGTATCTCTCTGGAGCCTCTTTGATAAGGCTCTAATGCCTCTCATGACTCCTTCATGACTTAAGTACCTCCCAAAGGCTTTGCCTACCAGTACCATCACCTTTGGGGTTTGGGATTTCAATATATACATTTTGGAGAACACAAACTTTCAAACCATAGCAGGCACCTATCACAGTTCTGGCACATTATTATCAAATCATAAGAAATGTTATTATTGATAAATATATAACACACAAGTTGAAACAAAAGTTCTTGAGGTTTCTAGAAAAAATGTAAAGATGTAAACTGACATAATAAGCCAGAATTGCCTCTAATAAGAACTACAAGTTAGGAAGAGATTACTGCAGCCCTACAATATTAGAATTCATGAAATTTACCACCTAAAATAAATATCTGCAGTTCATGAAGCAGATTTGAATTAAATACATATGATCAGCCCATAGCATTTTGGCTTCCCCAGACTTCCCCAACCTTCACACACCCCTCTGACAGAACTTATGGGACTCCTTACCACATATTTAAGGCTTGATATTCACTTTAATAGAATTTCACTGGCAAAGAACTGAATGATTTTTCCCCATGTTTATATATTCTGGATGAGTCCCGACTGTCAGAGAAGAAGGGGCAGCTAAGACAACACGGAGGATATCTCCCATCATGGTCTTTCCTCTTCATCAGAGTAGAAGCTGTCTTCACCAAAAGAAGGGACTGGTACATTCCTGGATTTCCTTATCTACATTGTTGGTGCTCAAAGCACAGCAGCCACTGTAGCATAACCTTTAAATCATTCTTTGAGCAGTAGTTTTGGTTCCTTTCCATAGCACTGGTCTGGAGGCAGAAATGTAAAAGACATGTGGAAGTCTCTAATTTCAAGATGTTCACAGTCTAAATGAAAAAAAAAAAAAAAAAAAACCCACCAGATACATATGCAAAAACCAGATACATCTGCTTTGTGAATCCTACAAAGCAGAGGGTGGACTAGAGAGGAAAGGCTTTACAGTTGGAGACCAGCAAGAACAAGAAGCTCATGCAACCTTCCCAATGAGAGAAGGAGGGCTGAGGTAGCTGGACAGGGGCAGTGCAACAGAAATAGAAAGGGGCAGAGGAAATGTCTGAGTTGGGAGCATAGGGGAAGAGTAGCGAAGGAGATAACGAAGCAACTCAGAACATCAAGGCTTTATGAATAGAATAGCTTTGAAACTGGTTGCATTTCTCCCACTGTCAGATCAATCTCCAAGGAGTCTGAGCCCCTGGTAATTCATATCAGCACCTTTTTAAGGCATCTGCGGTGATCAGTTGCCTGATGCATTAAGAAACAAGCTACTGATGGGATATATGTAATTTAAATACTGTTTTTCTTTTCTTTTCTTTTCTTTTTGGTCCTGAAGCATTTTAGAAGTTAGAAGGAAAACCTGGCGATTCACAGACCTGTACCCCTGGGGAAAAAAATATATGTTTATAAAAAATAAAATTAAAAAAAAAAAAAAAGAAGTTAGAAGGAAGCTGTGAGTCATGTGCTGTTTAGCTAGGGAGGCTGGAGGAGGAAGACACCATTGCAAGCTGATAGGAAATCAGGTTGTAAGTCCTATTTGTTTTCCGGTGTCTCCATGATGTGACATTAGGAGATGATGGCTGCAGTTACAGGGGCACATTTGTTCCAATGATGTTCATAAATACACTTTGTTAGGCAGTTCTATCAAATCTACCTGCTTTTCCTTCCCTCTCAGAGGGCAGACTGCTTTTCAGCTGCTTGATTTCTCTCTCTGAGATGGGACTGCTGCCTGAGAATCTGAAACTCGGTATGAGACACGGAATATTAAATCTACCTGCATTATTTGTGTAGGAAGAAAAGGCAAGTTGGGGACAGGGTGAAGGGATAGCTGAGGGAAGGCTAATCCCGTAAGGCAGGCTTTCCACTTGAGGTTCACTAGCCTGGCCCGGCTGGACAGGTGGCCATCCAAGGCTGGCAGGAATGGAGAGAGTTGCTTATTGAATGGAGAAAGATCTCTTTCTGTGCTGGTTGGGGCCTTGTTTTTAAGATCAGCAGAGATGGTGAATTCTTTCTTCTTGAAGTTCACGAAAAACAACAGGGAGGAGGTCATACAATGAGATGAAATGATCTTTCTTTATCTGTGCACTGAAACTAATATTACTCACCTAGCAAGACTGCTATAAAAGCAAATAACATGGAATGTTTTTAGCCCACCAGCTTCAGGCATTCACCGGCCTAGGGCATGATCCTGAAGAATTTCCCTTCCCTTCCACACCTCTGCCTCCTCTCTGTGAATCCCTGGGGCATCGGACATCGCTCTATAATAAAACCTAGTGTAGTGCATTGAAGTATACTTCTACATGTAGACAACTCCCTGGGGGTCTTGGTAAAATTCAGATTCTTACTTAGTAGGTCTTTATCAGGGCCTGAGATTCTGCATTTTCAACAAGCTTCCAGGCAATATAGTTGTGAACGGCTTCTGGACCACACTTTAGTGGGAAGAACCTCCCAGAACAGGGGTCATCATATGCGACAGACAGAAGGAAGTAGAAAAAAGGGCTCTGCTGCAGAGTCAGGCCTTGCAAGGGGAGCTGGCACTTGAAAGGACAGTGTCCAAAGTCTACATCCAGATAAGCCAAGTGTGGAGGGGACAAATTCCTATAGCAGAGGAAAGTTTGTGCTGTTCATGGGACATGACTGTGGTGATGTGATCATATTAGTCTTGAGAAGATCATGAAGCAAGGGGATCTGTTTCATCATCCTTATGTGTAAAACCCCAATTGCTCCTGACTAACTTTTCATTAAAGTCCAAATTCCTCACCACCTACCATGTCCCTTGTGAGAATGCCTCTGGCTTCTCCTCATAGTCTTTCCTTGCACGCTCCTTTTACTTTTCCAGGCCTGTTACACCTTTGCACATGCAGATCCTTCTGCCTGGGGTGCTCTTTGCTTACCGTTGCCTTGCCTGTTCAGCAAACTCCTATTCACCTTTCCAATTCCTTTGTAAAATCAGCTTTTCTGTGAAACTTACATTCACAGCTTCTATATCTTTAAATTCCTGGCCTGTTTCTCAGGACTGAAAGGATCCTGTACCTTATGTCTTCTTCTCTGTTGCCTGAAAGGCCCTTGTAATCTAGTCTTTGCTTTTTTAATTGCCACTGTCTTCCTAGGACCTAGCACAGTGCTGGGCAGTGGCAGTTATTTAGTAATTCTACTTAAAGAGAACAGAGGAGTAAGTAGAAGATGCAGGGTGAGATGATTTCAGCTGCTCTGGAAAAGGGCCTGTGAGTATGAAGGATTTTCCCTAAGAAAGCCTGGGAACAGACCAGGGAGGACCTTCTTGTGGAAAAAAGTGTCTATGCACTAAGCAAGGTCAGTCTGCATGCATACCGTGTAGTGTGGTCTGCGAGGGCGTCCTGGGGGAGAGGGGGTGAACCTCTCACTGGGAAGAGCGGAGAGTGGTGCTCTCTGATTCTCTGAAGTGCTTGTTCTCTGAAACACTGCTAAGCCTGCTTTAACCACTCAGGTTCTCTACAGACAGCCTTCTTTTTCTCCCCTAGACAGAAAGACGTAAACTTGAGTTTCATCCAGTTATGGAGAACTTATGTTACAAAAAAGAAAGGAGAGACACACCCTCCTCTGTAGGAATTCTACCCTCTGAGCCCAGGGCTTGCTTCCTCTTTCTCTGCTTCCTTTGGGGTCATTGTCCACAACCAGACTCCCAAATGTGCAACTGGAGCTCTTTGTTTCTGAGTCCATAGTTGAAAACGTATCAACAACTTTCTATAGGCTTTATATACAGTGTTTTGCCAGCACCATTTTGTCAAAGCAGTTCACGTTACCGTTGATGGGAAAACACTTCTGTATGGACCAGGGAAGGAAATGGACTCCAGAGCTGAATCCTGGCCCTGCCATATGCAAACCATGAGAATCGGGGTACTTGGATTCTCTGTACCCCAGATTTTTTATATATAATGTGGGAATAACAATCCCTACCTTAGGGGTTTGCTATAAGGATTTTTAAAAATACTATTTTGTTCTGTTGCTTCTATTTCTTTTTTATAATACCCATGCCGGTAATATTACCTTAAACATTATGAAAAAGCAACTTGCTTCTTCAATTACTTACTTAGTTTCACTTCTGGCTGACTCAACCATATACTGAAATATAAGGTTACCATATAAAAATGTCTTGGTACTGGAGAAGAGAAAGAGGTAAATATCAACACAATAGAACAGAACACCCCAAAACAGACCTAAAATCTGTACCAGGATATCAAGAGTTGTGTCTCAACACATGTGACATGTATGATATTTATTGTAAATCAATTTACAAAACAGAGATTGACACACTGACAGAAAAAATGGCCAGTGGAGGGGCGCCTGGGTGGCTCAATGGGTTAAAGCCTCTGCCTTCGGCTCAGGTTATGATCTCAGGGTCCTGGGATTGAGCCCCGCATTGGGCTCTCTGCTCAGCAGGGAGCCTGCTTCCCCCTCTCCCTCTCTGCCTGCCTCTCTGCCTACTTGTGATCTCTGTTTGTCAAATAAATAAATAAAATCTTAAAAAAAAAATGGCCAGTGGAGGTATTAGGAAGAAATTCAAAGGGGAAAAAAAACTATGGCCAATAAGTATATCCAACTCCAGCTTCACTTACTATTTTTTTTTTTTTCCATACAAGGACACTGGTACTTAGAGGAGGTAGGTAACTTGTTAAAAATCACTCAAAGAGATAGTGGATGATCCCAGCATGAACGTGGATTTTCTTTTAATCACTTGTCTTTGAAAGAATGTTTTCTTGCTGTTGTTATTTTTGTCTGTTTTGCTTTTCCAAATAAAAAGTTTTATCAACTTCTTCTTGGGTTTGAAATTAAAGCAAGACAAAATTTGAAATCCTGTGGGAATAGTCATTGAAATTATATAAAATCCATACAATTTAAAAAATGGAGCACTTACTAATGATAGTTTTATTACTTATCCATCCATCTCTTATTCTTAAAAATAAAATGTTTGTTTACTTCTTCTAGGCCAGGACATATTCTGGATACAAGTGACAGAGAAATGAACAAAATGTAACCTGGACCCTCAAGCTCTTTACCAATGTAGGGGGTAGACAGATACATAAATAAACAATCCTAAAATTAGCTTTGTTGAGTACAACTACTTATAGTAAACATGTTCTGTTAATTGTAACAAATACTATCCGATTTATAAAATGCCCTTGGTGCATAATCATGCCATCTGCACATAATAGAGATTTACAACATTTTATCTTAAAATCCTTAAGGCCAGATATGTCTTGTAATTCATAATTTTGAATACTAATATGGTGCATATTGCAGATATTATGCAATACCCCAGCAAGGTCTGGGAAGAAGCCCATAATCAAATATATTAATATTATTTCTGCATCAGTATAAACATTCACACTAAGTGGCTTTACAGCAGCTCATTCAGTTTGTGTATCAAATGAGTGATGCAAAGTGCTCAATTTTCAGAATATTTTGGATTTCAGAATTGCAAACAGAACTTAGGGATCTACAATACTTTTTTCTTTCTTATTAATATATATTAATTTTATTTCTCTCTTTGTCTTATTGTACCAGCTAGACCTACTTAAATAATGTTAAACAACAGTGGGCAGAGTGGACAGATTTGTTTTATTTCTAATTTAGAGATCTGTGTCTGGTGTGCCTAATAAATAATTGTTTGATTGAGGGTTTAAAATAGGAATATTCGCCATATTAAGGAAGAATTATTTTATTCTAACTTGAGAAATGAAAATGTTGTTAAATTTCATGAAATGTATTTAGGAGATGTTGAAATAATTACATACTTTTGTTTTTTATTATTAGCCTACTGATATACTTCTATTGCATTATTCAGATTTCTTATATTGAAACTAGGGGAATTTCTATTGGATTATTGAATCAGCAATATTAAATTGTTAAACTGTATTGTGAAGTAGTTAATTTACAGTTTTGAATCTATGTTCACAGTTTAGATTGTTTTGTTTTCTTTGTTTTCTGCATAATATCTTATTACCTTTGGAGATCAGGATCCAATCTGCCTTGTGAAATGAATGGGATACTTTCTACATCTCCTACTCTCTAGAATATATTTCAATGAATGTATTTATGTAGCTCTTGAATACTTTGAATTTAATCACCATTAAATCTCTCAGGATCTAATGTCTTTGGGGCAAATAGTTTCCAATGAGCTTTCGATGATTCTCCTTAGCTCTTGGTCTGTTTGATTTTCTATTTCTCTGTAATTTTCCAAACTTGATTATCTTTTATTAGATTGGGAAGATTAGAAGTTAGAGGAGGCATTCTTACCCTGCCCAGCTGTGAATGCATATGTCTTTGCATTGCAGAATTTATGAGGGGTTTTATTTGCTCTTTTAATTGTCTTGTTTTTTGTTTTTGGTTTTGTGTTTTATTTTTTCAACTTGAGATTTCATTATAAAAGAGATTTGATTTGGCCCAAATGTTCATCAGTTTATCTTTCACTGTGCTGTCTTTGAAATTATGCTTTTAAGAACAACTAGGTACCCAGAAAATCACTGCTTGAAAGAACATGAGAGATCATCTGGTCTATTCTATTGATTTTAGAAATGGGAAAACTGAGGTCTCAGCTGGTAACATAATTTACAGAAGTTACAGTGTCCAGAACAAAACCCAGCTCAGTTAGCTAATAAATGTCTTTATGAAGTAAGCATAGCAAGGAACATCATATAGTTATTTCCCTTTCTTTCAGAACTGCTGCCTACCCCTGCATCCCAAGTATTATGCCTTCCACTGTGTGTGTATAGGGACACAAGAGCATCATGGTGTTCAGCAGGCCAGTGCTTGTGGTTGCCAGCCATTTAGCTCTTGTCTCCATGGATAGGTGATCAAATTGATAAAACCCTTAGTCACCGGCACACTATAAAAGCAAAGACAGGAGCAATCCCAAACACTGTCAGTAATCCTGAATTCTTTCTTCAGTTCACATCACTTGTATTTGTATGAAACATTGCCTAAAACTCATTTGAGGGTATTACTTATTTGTTTCATTGATCACATAAAAATTACCAAAAAATGCAACAGCAAAGCTTTTACTTAAAGGACTGAGAACTGTATTGTGTGTAGGTGAAGATCAATTTCATTGCTTGTGAAGACAGCTGTGTATGTTACACTGGATGCTCAGTACTGGCCATACTGTATACTAAAGCATGAAATCATGTTATGGCCAAAGCAAATGTGGCTTCTGATACTCACTCTTGTTTCTGTCAATAAACATGATAAGGATGACACTTTACTGTATGAACATTCAGGTATAGAAAACAAGTCAGTGAGTTAATCTGATTCTCCCAAGAGCTGGACTTAATGAAACTTATATTATTTTCACAGTACCCATTTGAGACCTGATTAAATAACTTTTCTTTTAAAATTTTCTGGGCAGTGCAAATCACCATATCTGTTTCTTCTTGCATAGCAAATATACAAAAAAAAAAAAATTAAATTTGCAATGCTGAAGAACATAAATGCTAGGAATAGAGATGCTGATCTTCTGTCCCAGGGGCCTGGACCAGCAGAGTCAGACAGACAAAGCTTGAAGGGCAGAGAGATTATCTGAAGGACAGGAGAACAAAGCACTAGTGGGCAAATGTGTAAGGAAGCTCTCCTCTGGGAAACTCAAGGGATTAAAATTTTCAACATTTGGATCTGACAGTAGCTTCAAATATTGAGTCCAGGACAGAAATTGAGGGTGCGGGGTGGGAGGCTGGGCAGACAGCTGAGAAAGATCAAGATCTACATAAACAGAGGATGAGTTTAAAAAAATAAATACAAATATTTTGTGATGGGGAACCAGTATTAACTGACATGAGTATAAAGTACTTCACACAAGGGCATGGCATAGAGTGCTTGGTAAATGTTGGCTGTGATTAGAAATCAGAGTTTTAAATGTCTTTCTTCATTCATTTAAAACTTAAAAAAAAAAAAATCTGCTCACTGTCTTCCTTTCCATCATCCAATCTTGTCAGCTAATGGCTACAAAGTATTTTCCAAATCTGATTAATTCTCACCACTTCTGGAACTTCTTGTTTAAGCCGTCATCATCTTTCAATCACAGTAGCTCCCAGACTGATGTCTCCCTTAGCACTGTTCTCCCTGCAATGTGTCCATCACCCAGAACATCACCCAGTCACTCCCTTTCTCAGGCTCTCTCCATGGCTTTCTAGTGCACTCAGTGGGCAACACATCCCCTTTGCCACTGCCTGCAAGGCCTCTGCATGATCTGTACTCTGGCCACATCCATCCAGCTTCATCTTCTATCATTGCCTTTCATGAACTCGACTCTTCTAGCAGATGTTAAAGAAAGACAAACCAGCCCCTACCCTAGACCCTTTGTACTTGCTGTGTCCTCTGCCAAAGCTATTGTCCTCACATATCATCCAGTCTCTTCTTTTCTTCAGGTTTTTATTCAAACAGAAGCTTCTTAGAGACAATTGCTCTGATGACCCCAGTACCTAAAATCTTACCTTTTCCTCCATCTCTATCCTTTTGCTGCTTTCTTTTGTTTTACCCACACAGTCTGTATCTTTTTAACTTGAAATTTTACTATTTATTTATTGATTTTCTAGTCTGTAGTGTGTTCCTCCTATAAAATTTAAACTGCCCACAAGCAGAGATTTTATCTGTCTTATTTATTGTTGTGTCATCCAGGGTCTGACACCTACTATAGTAGATGCTCAATAAATTATTTTTGGATAAATGAAAGAATACAAAGACCTTTCTAAGGATGTGTGTTTCTCTTGGGGACAACATGGCAAATACAATGCAAAAAGTGGATGCAAATGTTAGAAGAAAAAATGTTGGCAAATAAAAATTAAAATAGTGGGAAGAATTTTCCATGAACTTCATAATCACAGTTTTGTACACTTGCTAGATAGGTCATATTCTTGACTTTGCCAGTACTTATTGGCAATCTACTATATACCAGGAAATTTCAAATATATTGTATATACATCAAGCAACTCCGAGGAGTTGATATTATTCTGCCCTCTATCAGAAATCTCAGAAAGTCCTAGTCTCTTTTTCACTATCACTCAGACAGTGGAACCACAATATGTAAATAAGGATGTTAGTACTACTGAAGCTCAGGGTTTCCCATGTCCACTGACACATTTTGAAAGATTTCATTCCCTCCTCCACCTCTTTCTAGCTGTGTGACATTATTCACACTAGTTGACCCCTCTGATTTTGTTTCATTTGTAAGATGAAAGAAAGCAGATTTATTCTGCTTACTCAAAAAAGTTGTTGCCCATTTAGAGGAAGTAATGAATGTGAAACATTGAGTAAGGAGGTTTACCACTGCAGGGAGAAAAATCTTTATGTAGTGGGAACACATTGAGTCAATAGAGAAAGAGAAGCTGAGAAGGAAAATGAAAAGAGTTTGAGTCCTGTATCCAGTCATTCCTGAAGACAGCCATTCCCTCTTTTCCCACCATTTACAAATAATAAATCTCCCAATTGCATCTGAAGTAGCAGGGTAGCCATCATTCACAAAATAAAGCTGCATAGTTAACCCAGAACTCCCCACTGACCTCCTAGGATCCCTGCTGATATAGTTCCCATCAGATGGGAGACCTTTCTGCTAACATGATCTGGACACACTTATGGCATCTACTTGATGCTATGGTCCAGGAAAGTAATCTTGAAAAAGATCTGCCCTCAGAGAGCTCCAACATTAATCAGAAAACAAACATTTAAAATAAATGTGCCAAATGTTATAGTGAAATTACATTTGAAGAAATTGCATTTGAAATGAGCCCTGAAGGGTAAATCAGAATCCACACCATCTCTGATATATTTACACAAATCTTCCTTTGAATTAGACTTTAATACCTTTTGCAAATCCAGTAAAAGTTTTAGGCAATGTTCCTAAAGGAAAAAATGGCATTTCAGGTCAAATGGTCACGTAAGGCTCATAAATACATACTAAAAATGTCATACACCTTCTAGTGCTATCTGTCCATTTGGTATATACTCTACAGCAGTAGTTCTTATCCTTTTGGGGACTCACACACATCTTGAAGAGACTAGTATTATCCTTTCCACAAAAAAACCCCTACACATCTTGGAGAAACTAGTATCATCCTTTCCATATAAAAACTTTGCATACAACATTATGAGTTTCTTGGCAACTGATTGAAATTCCTAACACACAGAATGAACCAATGACCCCTTCAGCAGACCTCTCCTTGAGATAAGGACTCCCCTGAAGTCCACCCACAGGCAGGTGCCAAGTGCTTCTGTCAATAGAATCATGGCTGAAATGAAGAGTGACTTGCTAAAGAGCTTTTAAATATGATTTATCATCTATACCCTGATGTCCTGAAGTTTTAACTCACTAGATGAAGCTTGTAAGGAAAAAATAAGCTATTCAACCTGACTTGTATTTCCAAGAGCAAGCTATTCTCCAAGAAGCCAGCATCTAGCTCAGGAGTCTCTCTATCAAACAAATGTGAGTTATGCCAACTCCATCTATAGGGTACTATGCATTTCCTCTCCCCTGCTACGCAAGATGCTTCCTAGCTGTAGTTATTGAATTAATCAATCAAATTTTATTTTTATTACACCATTCTGGAAAATCCACTCATACCCCTTTCCAGTAATACTGAAAAGAAAAATAATCCATATCACCCAATTAAGAATAAAACATATGTCTTCTTGATAATGTCTGAGCAGGGGCAGATCCAATGGTCATTGGCTTTTGAAGTTACTCACCATTAAAGGCAAGATAAAGTACTAGAATAATACCTACAAGCAGATAAGTTTCATTATAACCACTGAAGAAAAAAAAAAGAAAAAAGAAAGGAAGAAAAGAAACATTTAAAAAGTAAGAAGTCTCTGATGTCCTAGTGTCTAGAGACACAATAATAACATACATTTATTGAACAATTTCTTCTATGAGTTAAGAGCTGTACCACATAATATTTAATTCAACCATACCATAGCAGCCTGATTTATGACTTCTCCAGGGCCCAGGGCTTGAGAAAGCAGATTGCTCATTGATGGTCTTAGCTGATTGAAGTTTCTGAGGGTGTATTTCCTGGCATTAGAAGAGAGAGAGATCTAAAATCTAGAACAGGGGGGTGGAGGATGGATTGTTTTTGCTAACATAGAGTGAGGATACAATATCAAGATGAAGCTGTCCGAAGAAGAGAACCTTCCAGGGATTTTCCTGAGTGGCATCACCCTATGAACAGGCCCAGGCTTTGGCTGGCATTCCCAGCCTTTCAGCTTCATAAAATCTTATCTTGTTAGTGGACCAGAGGTGATGAAACTCAAAGGACTTTCTGAACTATAACCCAATTCATGAGACATAAATGCAAACTCAACCAGAATATCTATCAGTGTATTCACTTAAATAGCAGATATGACTTGTAGTGACTGAATGGTAACGTTTGCTCACCAGACATCTCTGATTTCCCAGTATCAAAGACAAAACCAAAAAATAAACAAACTCAGGGACCAAAGTGGTGGTTATTTGGTGCATATGGGATCAGACCAAAGGGAATTTTTTTCTGGTCCTCAAATTCAGTGATGGCTAGACTTTCTCTCTCTCTTCAAACCTGCCTCAATTCTAACCCCCCTCCATTTCTCAGGCCTTTAAAATGTGATTTTCTTCACCTACAGTACTCTCTCACCACACACACACACACACACATTTTGCCAACTTCTATCATTCCTTAAATGTCAACTCCCTAGGAAGTGGTCTCTGAGACCCAATACCAGGCTAAATTCTAGTAAGTACTCCCACAGTGCCATACCCTTCTTTCCACATCATAAGAATTTATATATGCTTAGGATTCAGCACTTAAAATGTGATATAATAGTTAACTTACGTTTCCCATGACACTGTGAGTTCTGTGTGGATAAAGTCGAGTAGCATCTTGTTCATCTTTCTCTCCACAGCACCTAACAAGGTATACAGCATATCTAGCACATATTCAGCTCTTAGTGACAACACAAATTACAGCTAACGTGTCTAGAGCATTCAAATGTAGCAGATACTGCACTAAGCATTTTGCATGTATTATCTTATAAACTCTCTACAACTTGCATTCATGTACCATGGTCAGCATTTTCAGAAAAGGAAAATGAAGCTCAGAGAGACTGTCACTCTCTTACTTTATTGCTCCAGAAGCAAACTGTAAAAATAGGATTCAGGTGCAAATAATTTATTTGGGAGATGATCCCAAGAAACATCTCTGGGAAACTGAGGAAGTAAGATAGGAAAGAGAAAGCAGCCAGTAAAGGTTGTATTATCCAGCCAGAGATCACCGTGGGTGACTGGAACTTAATCCCACTGTCAAAGTAAGGCAGTCGATAGAAGGTATACCTTAGAGTTATCCCGCAGGGGGCTCAGGACTTTGGGCTATACTATCTTCAGTAAGTCATTGGTTGAGGTTGGCTGAGGGTGGGTTAGGGGGACATTATTTTCCAGTTTTTCTGGCCTGTTCTCCAGCCAACAGACAGTCCAAAGGCAGATGCAGTGCACCCATTGATATGAGAGGAGTTCCACTCAAGGTCCCTTTTTTTTTTTTTTTTTTTTGTCAGGGAGAATATTGGGACACGAACCTGAGTCTGTTGGACTTATGTTTTTCATGACTGTTTTTATACACATATGTTAAATAAGTAGATAAAAAGAAAAAGGGAAACATAAATAAAATGAAGAGATGGAGATTGTCTCAAAGGATTTTTTGATCAGAGCTAAAATGAGATTTGATGAAGCTGCTGTGTGTAGCAACTGGAGTGTTCATGCTTTCTGGGTTCAGTATGTCTTCCCTAGGGGATTGCTGAACCACTCAGTCCGTTTTCTCTCTATATATACTTCCTGTGATAAGGGAACTCCTCCACATTGACAATCTATGTTCTTTCCCCAGATATGATAGTATGCTGATTTGGAAATAGTCAAGTCTTGACCTATCCAGAGAGTCATGATGTTTCTATGGTGACCACCTCTATATCAGCTCTCAGCTGCTATGCATTGATTTTCTTGATCAAAAGCTCAGTTTACTAAGGGCACAGCTTATAGTTACCAAAAAGCCCTTGTCCTGCCCATATGTTTCTTCTTTATTCTCTCCCTCTTTCATTCACATCATCTCATTCCATGTCATTTCCAAAATTAATTTGGAGTCTCAGACTTAATCAATCTATTTTGCTGGTGAGGAAATGGCTCACCTCTTATAATGCAATAGCTTTGTTTTGAGAAGAGTTGCTTGTTAATTCAGTCTTTGTCAATCAAATCCTTTTGTAAAACAAAGAATTATCTCCTGCAGGTTATAATCTCAACCACGCTATTAGCCAGGGTTTGTATGCTTTCTGCACTTTTGTTTATTAGTGAAATAAATCCTGGCCTTCATTTCAATAAATATTGATGGAGTACCTACTGTGTGTCAACCACTGTGGCGGTGATCAAAACATAAATAAGATATGTTTCTTGTTCTTAAAGTCTAACGGGGAAAACAGACATAAAAATACAATGTCAGTATGTAGTGGTATGTGATATAGAGTTACAGCAGAAAGTAGTGTAAAAAACATGTACAAGATAAAACAGAGAGCCTCCAGGAAGGGCACAGAAGTCACAGAGATTATGCATAGAACGTATCTGTGACATTATGTTAAAAAAACAATTCTTGTGAAGGTTTTAAAGTGTAAGCATGCATATTTCATTCAGTTAACTGCTGAAGTCCATTTGACCAAAAAGAAGGTTGGAGGGTAGGTATATTGGTCATTCTCCATCTGCTCTCCCCTCTCCCCACCACAAAAGCATCAGTTCCACTCTGTACAATGAGCCACCTCCCTCTCAGATTACCTTTGTAACTTAGACTAATGCCTCACTGAGAGCTTGGTGGGTTAAATGCCGACTCTTTCCTCAGATAAGAAGTCTGAACTTTATTCTACAGGCCAATGACATTTCAAACTGTGTTCCATAGAACAGTTGGATTAGAGAGGAGGAAATAAAGCAGAGAACAAGGGACAAATAAGTGCTGTTCAGGTTCTCTACCTGAGCCTTGGCTGAAGCAACTGTGTTCATTGCTGCTTTAATGTGAGACTTAACGGGGTAAATTTTGCCCAACAGAGGACACGGAATGAAGGAAGGAAGGAAGGAACGAACGAACGAAGGAAGGGAGGAAGGAGAAGGAAAGGAAGGAAGAAAGGGGAAGGAAGGAGAAAAGAAGGGAATGTAGGGAGAGAGGAAAGATACCATGGTAACTTGGAAGCACCGAATTTGAAAGGTTTTATACAGGGGAGTAAAATGATCATGTTTGTGATTTTAAAAGAACTTTCTGTGATAAAAATAGGACATTAAATGGAGGGTGTGAAATTGAGAAAGGAAGATCAACGAGGTTACTGCGGCATGCCAGGTAGGAGGTGATGAGATCCAGTCTAGGACTGTATTTGTGGTTGGGGGTGGGGGCTTGGAGCCAAGATACTGTTAAAACATAAAGTAGTTGGGCTTAGGGAGGCACTTCCTTCCAGGAAAATAAAAATATGTGCCCAAAGGGTTGTTGTAAAGATCAAATACTATGAAATATGTTTTAAATCACATAGAGTAGTGCAGATATTAATCATGAGTGTTACTTCAACTAGATTATAGCTCTCTTTATTCCTACTCAGTATTCCCTCCACAAGCCCCTCCCATGATTCATTGTAAATTGAGCTTTCAACTAATTGGATTGCTGAAAGCAATAGAGAATGCCATTTGGCTACTTCCTCTCTAGGGAATGTTGATATTCAAATCTCCAGGTCATTATTTAGCATCCCCAGTTCCAACATGGGAAATTTAAAATTGGATCTCATGTTAATCTCTAAAGCAAGCTCTAATTTGCCTCCAGAATGAGCAAATATTTGAACTTGAGAAAGAGGATCTTTTCTGCAACCTACAACAAGCCTTTGACCGAATTATCCAACAGTGGTAGATCCCGATATTTTAAAGGGGTGTGTAGGAATTGTGGGTGGCTTATCCCCTATATTATCAATAATGAGAATGATGATAATGAAAGTTATGATGATGAAGATGACAATTATTATATCTACCACAATTTAGCACCTGCTCTGTGCCAGGAAATATGCTAAGCACTTTCTGTATTAATTGTCTGATTTAAGCCCTACAATAATGATCAGTATCATCACCATTTTATACTTCAGGAAAAGGAAGCTCAAAAAATGTAAGTAACTTGTCTCATGTTATCTAATTGGTAATATTTAGAACAGAGATTTGTTCACAGTCTAGTCTGGTTGGCTCCAGATCTCACACTCACTGTTTCCAGATGGGGGGTTCAAGTACCCAGAGTTCTCTTACTGCTCACCCCTTGCCGCCTCCACCCCCAAGTCTCGCGAAGTGAGTCCAGGCCTTATCTCTGGGCGGAAAGTTTTGCCTCAGTACTCTGGCCCTGTCACATGAGGCTGGATCTTCCTGATGGGGACTGTCAGTACATGGAGCAGGCTTCCATAAGCAGAGAAAGTGACAAAGTTTTACACTAGACAAACAGGCAGCATTGTCTGTCACTTTCAGAAATTCGGGCTTACTATTTCAGGCTAGGCTAACAGGACTGGCGGGAGACAGTGACATTCTTCTAGTTTCATGTTAATGTGGACGTTAGACTGAGAGAAACCAGGTAAGAAGATTCATAGCATGCACTCAAGTGCATACACTACACTACATACACTAGAGTTATATGGAGGACTTGAGGGGATTAATGGTAGAACCAAGCCAAGTTTATTCATGAAGTTTTCAATGATTTCACTCCATTTCCAAAGAATACGCCTCAGCTATGTGACCAGTTCTTTTTTCCAGTCCTTTTTCTCAACTACTTAAGATGGAAGGCTCTGAAACCAGACTGCCAACATGTATAGCTCTGCTCAGCCACTCCCCTACTGCATGTCCTTTAGTGAACTTTCTTAACTTCTCTGAACCCAAGTTCTCATCTATGCAATAGGAAAAATGACAGCATCTTTATTGTGGGGTTTTCAAGTGGGTAAAATTCATCATATATAAAAAGAACTTAGAACACAAAATAGAACATAAAATGAGAGCTTGATACATGATAGATACTAATATCATCATATGCTTATGTATGCATTGTATACATAAATATTTTCAGATTATGGAGAGAACATGACGTAACAGAGAATGACTCAGTTTGGAGTCCTGTTTTGAAATCCCTCCTTTTAATTTCCCTGAGTCTCCATTTTCTCATTTATAAAATGAAGAAGGACAATCACAGCTCATTAGGTAATATAATATGTATAAAGCGGTTAACACAGAGCTGACATTTAATAAATTGATGCTACTATTCTGGAGAACAGTATGGAGGCCAGGGAAGCAAAGGAGAGATGAGTCAGAGAGACAATTTTACTGTCATTTTTTCCTCCTTTTTCTAAGAATATATTTTAAATGTACCGCTTAGCTCACCTAACCCTCAGTTTCCTCATTTGTGATGTAGAAATAATAAACATGCTAATGCATGTGCATTTTATGATGACAATGTAGATGGTACCTGTAATTTATATAAATATAGACAGAGATGTACATGTACACATAGACATAAACATAGTTAAGTGACTACAACAGTGCCTGTTATATAGTGGTTGCTAAATATATCCTTGTTTTCTTTTTTGTCCTCCTCCTTTCCTCCTTTCCTTCCCACTCATATTTTCATGTCCAAATCTCTAGATTCTGGATTACCTTTTACTCCATATTATAATGATCCAGGTTGCTCTTAACACCTTTCTACACTAACCTAATTAGACAATAAAATCTTTGGGAATAAGACAATTTTCTGGTCCATTTTGTGTCTTTAACAGTCCCTAAAAGGTACTTGACATACAGAAGAGAGTCTACAGATATATGTTGAATGTGTGAGGAAAAAATCAATTCATAGGGGCGCCTGGGTGGCTCAGTGGGTTAAAGCCTCTGCCTTTGGCTCGGGTCATGATCCCAGGATCCTGGGATCGGGCCCCACGTTGGGCTTTCTGCTCAGCGGGGAGCCTGCTTCCCTTTCTCTCTCTCTGCCTGCTTCTCTGCCTACTTGTGATCTCTGTCTGTCAAATAAATAAAATCTTAAAAAAAAAAAAAGAAATTGTACTTGAGGTGAAACACATTTAAAAAAAATCAATTCATACTTAGCAACTGAAGGGTGTAAGCAAGATGATTATGAAGAAAGTTGTGAAAATATTGCCTTGACTTGAATGTGAGGAACAAGAGTATTATCAGTATTGATAATGGTCATAAGATTTAGGGTAAAAGGAGATGAACATACTGATTATCTACTGTATTTTGATATATAATAACTTAGCTAACTAGTCAACTCTACGACCTAGGTCATGGAATTTTCCTTTCCTTCTAATGTTAGCCATACTAATGCACTAGTCCAAACATTTCTGTATGGATCCCTTCAACATCCCATGTATACGTTATGTATGTCACTTAGTGTGCCTAGTTGATGGCCATAAAATGGTAAAGGGATCCACAATCTTACCAGGCCATAATCCAGCATCTGTTGTGAGCTTTTTTTGGTCTGAGTTATGGTCTTCTTTTTTTCTATAGAGATTTATTTATTCAAGAGAGAGAAAGAACATAAGTAGGGGGAGAGTCAGAGGGAGAGGGAGACAAGCAGACTCCCCACTGAGTGGGGAGCCTGATATAGGGCTCAATACCAGAACCCTAAAATCATGACCCAAGCTGAAATCAGGAGTTGGATGCTCAACTGGCTAAGCCATCCAGGCCCCCCTGGATTATGGTCTTTTAAATTAATGGGAACAAAGGTTTTAGGAAAACAATCTTTTAAATAAGAACATATGTAATTTTGAGAAGATTGTCCAGGCTGGATCCAGGACTAAATAGTGGAATCATTTAGTTATCTCTCACTTTGAACTTGTCTACACAAAGGAAATGTTTACAGATCTAGAAGGCTTATGAAGGGTACAGGGCTTTGGGAAATCATCTGGATAATCAAGAGGCTCTATCTTATTGACTTCCATTTCTTCCTCTTTTGTACTTTCCCTTTCTAATATTCTTTCCCTTCCCAAAAGGATAGTGACCTTTTTTGCTCTTTCTGCTCACAATAGCCTTGAATTTCTTAGAAGTACTATGAGTACATGAAGTATCCTAGGCTCCTGCACATGTATAAGACATTTTCATTGTGAGGCAGTAACTAGTAATTATGATAAGTAATGTACTTGATATGATATATGCCAGGTATTCTACTAGAAACTCCCACTTTATTTAGTCCTTATAATCACGAATGATTTAGGTACTATTATTATCTCCAGCTTGAAGATGAGGAAATTGTGGCTTATTAAAGTGAAGGAACCTGCCCAAGGATAATGTTTAATGAGCAGTGGGCCTTGGATTTGAACACAAGCACTTTGACTTCGGAAACCATGTCATACTCCCTCTTTATATTTGTTTTACTACAGATTTTGTCATTTTACTCAAACATTCACCCAACTATTATTGAGAACTACAGC
The DNA here is from genome assembly GCF_010015895.1 of Lontra canadensis. Lineage (NCBI taxonomy): Eukaryota > Metazoa > Chordata > Mammalia > Carnivora > Mustelidae > Lontra > Lontra canadensis. The sequence goes on from NW_022631001.1 coordinate 19,260,107, forward strand.
AAGTAAGTGATGTGCTAGGCAAAGAGAATGCAGACATTCAAATAAATACCCTGTATTCTCTAACACTTAGATCTTAGCACAACATGTATGATGTTCTTTCATTCCTTTAGGATTCTTCCACATTTATTAAAGATCTGTTACTTTCAAGAGTCTGAGCTGGATACCAGGAGTTCCTACCAATTGGAGCTTCCAATCCAGTGCAAGGACGGCAATTACAATGTGTTCAGGGATTCAGGGAACCACTGTGACCCCCATCCCCAGTCTTATTCCATTCTACTCTGTGGGGACATTATAGAATTATCCTTTTGGGGTCAGATGCATCATCAGAAATCCCTCAACACAGATCTCCAGTCAGATGCTACCAACTAATTGGAATTAATACTTGAAATGAAACCTGTTTGCTACCTTTATCTAGTGAAAGGCAGATCTGGAGCTATATATGAGCTAGAGTGAGAACTCAAGGGGATCCTAGAGTTCTAGGGTTGGTCCTTAAAGATCACCCAATCTGATCCTCTCACTTTTCCAATAGGGAAATTGAAGCCCAGACAAAGATAATGAGACAGAATGAGAATTGAAATTAAAGCCCTTTCTACCAGACCACAATATGTTTCCTCTGCCTGTCATGCTCTCAGCAGTGAAGTAGAGGCAGCCAGACCTGGGATTTCATGTGAAGCCAAGGAAAATGGGCCTCTCACTAATACTTGCAAGTATCTGCAAAACTTTCTCAATGAGGACATCAGTTGATCTGGGGTGTGGAGACACTGGGCTGCTTCCTAGAGTCTGGTCCTGATCTGCTGATTTTTATGCCTTTTAACTCATCCTTTTAATTAACATGTTTAAAAAATGGCATGTTTGTCAGTTCACACCAAGTCTCCCACACCTTCAGCTTGGTACACTAGGGTATGAAGTTGGAATTTGAGGTATCTTTGAGCAAAAGTTCAAAATGCTAAAATAGGAAGCATTAATGGGTGGAACCACTACGTGTGCACTTACCAGGATCAATTTTCCACTTAGAAAGCTTTTGCCCAGTTGTGCTAACTACTAACCAATCTATACTTCCTAATGGATTAAAACGGAAAGGTCAGGAATCATAAAATCATCCATTTCCCACTCATTAATATTCAAGTGTGGGCCCTTGAACCTGCTCCAGGCTCCATAACAGCAAAGACTTATTTGTAACCAGGTTACAAGAAGACTAACAGCTCTGACTATATTGAAACATGAGTTTGTAAGCAACTTTCTAAATGAATGAAGCAAACAGTACATGAAGACATGATAGTTGACCACTGACATGAGGAATTATGTAAAGGGTCAGAGCTAAGGAGACATGAATGTTTCACTCACCAAGTGCCAAATTCTATAGTGCCAGAAAAACTCAGTAAGCAATATAAATAATATCTAAAACAATATTTGTTTCAATTTAAATTCATATAAAAGTTCATGATAAAATATCAAAATATTAAAGACAGAATCAGTTGAGGTATGTTTACAGTGAGGAGACATATATTTACATGTTAAGAAGATCAGGGGATTTTGAATAAGAAAAGAAAACCAGAGTTAAAACCCTGCATCTGGAAATCATTACCTTGGGGGGTGGGGGGATTTTCATTAACCATTGGCCTCAGTTTCTTCATTATTAAAATGGCCATAATAGCTCCCATTTCACAGAATTTTTTAAGGATTAAAAACACATAGAACACTGTGACCAGGTTTGCATATTTCATTTATTTAGTCAGGATTTTTTGGAACACTTACCATGTCTCAAGCATCTACTTGAGATGCTTAAGTTACAGTGTCTCAACTTACAATGTCTCAAGCATCATAGACAGGTTACAAAAATTAGAAGCAAAGAGGAAATAAATGAGAAACTAACATAAATTGAGTTCCAGATACTGTATCAGACACTTTACTAAGCCATTCCTGTTTGGATGGAGACTGAACAGGAGATCTTTCTACAACAACATAGATGCCCTCTAGACCCAGACTCAATACATGCGGATGCCAGGTAGGGCAAGAAGGAGCATCTGTTGAACAACTGCTGCGTGATAGGCATTTTCACTCTTGATCTAATTTAACTCTTGTGTGTGTGTGTGTGTGTGTGTGTGTGTGTGAAAGTATTATATGCCCATGTTACAAGTCAGTAAACTAAAACTCAGAAAGCCAAGGTTAATCATCAGATGAACTGGCTTTCCGATTCTCAGGGAGCTGTTATCTCTGACGTTTTTGCTTATTTATACAAAGTAGAAGTCTCAAAGGGGAGACACTCTTACACAAAAAGTAAAGTTCTAAGGGAATGCTAAATAGGGAAAGATTTGAAGAATATATAAATACTACCAAGAGTAAGTTTAATCCCTTTAAATTATCCATATAAACCCAAGCAATATATGGCATGCATTAAGCACCCCCATTAAATTTTAAAAATGTATTGAGACACTAACAAAACCTGTGTTTACTTGGAGGACATTAAGAATAAAGTGTGAGGGGTGCCTGGGTGGTTCAGCCAGTTAAGTGTCTATCTTGGCCTCAGGTCATGATCTCAGGTTCCCGGAATCAAGCCCTGTTCTGGGCTTCCTGCTCAGCCAGGAGCCTGCTTCTCCCTCTGTACCCTACACCCCACTCATGTTCTCTCTCTCTCATTCACTCTTTCTCTCAAATAAATAAATTAAATTAAATGTTAAAAAGAATGAAGTATGAAAATTGAGGCAGACTCAGAGAGACACAGCATTGGAAGGTACTAAAATAAAAATAGGTAAATAATATGTCATCCACAGAGTGGGCAAAACCATAGGTAACTCATAGGTTGTTGCAGGGGTTAAGCAGAATAATGTGTGCCAAAAACCCGACCTATAGCGAAATAACACATACTGCTATTGTTAATATTTTTATTTGGAATCATAACTGTATTTGAATTTCATACGTGCCATTTACATGCCATCTAAGGAAAGTAAGCTTTTGTGTGCATTGGGTTTCTTTAGTCTATAAAACAGGAACCAAAAGCAGCATCTTAATTTTTTTTAAAGATTAACTATCAGAAGATATCTATAGACACTGGATGAATGCCCAACATTTATAGTTATCCAGGAATTGGTGGTTGTAGTTGTTGTTGTTGTTGTCGTCGTAAGGGAGAAAGAAAATTGTTTCAAATAAAATTGACAGTACCTGTTTTTGCCTGCTAAGAGAACTGGCAGTGTGAGTCATATCAGTGGGAAAATAAATGTCAAAGCTATTCCAGTCCTGTTCCAGAAAACAGTTGGGGAAGTATAAAGAAGCCCGAAATCTTAAACCGTCTGTCATGTCTTGTGAGTGGCTGAAGGGTAACTCAGATGTAGATGGACCTTCCTCTTAGCAGATATAATGAGTTTTGGTACGCAAAGGGAGGCAGATGGTAGAAAATTTTTATTCTGATTCAATATAACCTCAAAGCTTACAGAATCACAACCATCACCCAGAGGCATGTCTCTATACAACATACATCTGGATATTCCTACACATCTGGATAGCTGACTGCATTTTTTTCCACTTTTACCCAAACATTTGGGATCAATATCAGAAAATAGGGGCAGAATAATGACTTCAGGGAAGCTGTCAGATTGAATGTCTATAATTGAAGTTTGGAAAAGTAACACCCAGGGTCTGCTATGTGACAGAAGAGCTGAGAGAAGTAAATTGCCTGTGAGCCAATAATGAAGGCAGGTGTGATTGTGATTATAAGTGATTTTAGTCCCCCTAATTGTTGTCAGGAAACCTGCAAGACATTGGAGCCAGGAGGAAGGAATGACTGACATCTAAATGATGAGTTCCTGGAGCCATGTGTCAAAGAGAGCCCACCAGGGATAATTCATTTCTGGATTTAGTGATACCTTATGTCTTGGATATAAGTGAATAAGCAACAGTTCAGCCATTTGACCTAATGTCCAGAATTGGATGTAAATAGTATTATGTGGAATTCAAACTCAGTTACTAGTGAGACAGGCATTCTTGATAACAACAAAGTCATCTGAAGTTACATGCACACCTTTTTAAACATCTCATAAAAAAAATTAGGAATTAACAAGGCTGACAGCAGCCAAGCTGTGGATAAGGCAGCAATACTCCAAAAGTACCTGGGCTCACACAACCAAAAATGTTAGTGCTGGAAAGGACTTGGATTATCACTACTGGGGGTCATAGACAAGCAGCCTAAAGGATGAACTAATTTTCCAGGGGATAGGTTTTCTTTGGTATGCATAGTGTTTAAGAAAAAATAAAAAAAGGTTGTGTATTGTATATAAATCCCTTGGGATACCTAATTAGCCACAGTCCACAGTCCCTACCACTCCTTCCTGCATTCTATCAGGTGCTTTTCCACACTTATTTTAACATTACCAGACCACACAAAGCATTTTAGTTTGCAAGCCCTGAGACTCACCCTTTGTTTTGAGTTAAGGAGTCTGAAGTTGAAGATAAGGAGTCTGAAGAAAATTTAATGTCACCACCTATTTCAGTTCAGCCATGTCCCCAGCATGGCTCTAGATGGCTCATTAAAGCATTTATCAAATACTTTTGAGCACCTGCTACATTCCAAACCCACTTCTAAGTCCAAACTATGTAAGACAGATGCAGTATTTGCATTTCTGGAATTTACAGTCCAACTGAGGAAATGCCTAGAAAGTTTATGGTATATGTTCTTTGATACTTGGCTCCCTGCACCTTTGGGCTTTCAGAAAATGAAAAATTACTGTACACTTTTTTGTTGTTGTTTTACCATTTGGGGGTTCATGTTTTTGAGCTGCTGATCATTACAGCAAGAACTGGAAATGGTTTTTACTGAAATGGAGTTCAGGGGGCAACAAACACCCAAATCTCTAAACAGAGTTGTCAGGAGAGCACCTGTGGCTTCCCTAGGAGACCAAGAAATGCGGTTTTACAGGGAAGCTTTTATTTTTTAACCTAAATTTACATATTATAAACCATAACTCAGGAAATACTTTTTGGCTGCTTGTGAAGAGTAATAATATCACTGATAATCCTTGCCGGACCTTTGCTATTTCAATAAATTGTCTTATTACAACAGCTTCATGGTGTGGGTGTATTATTGCTTTTGACAGATGAGGGAACTGAGGCACTAGAAGTTAATTTTGTTGAGTTTACACAGCTATTAAGTGGAAGAACTAGAATTTAGATCCAAGTCTATATGTTTGCGTAACCTTTCCATCACTCCACTTCAGTGTCCTCTTCAGTTTTGCCAGCTAGAAGAAATTGTTCCTATTGGAACAGGCAGAAACCACAGACCATAGTCTTGCCTTTATACTATAAATATCAGAAGTGCATGCCATTAGCCATGACAATGGAACTGAGAGTTCAGTGAATGCTACTACAATTTAGTTTCATCAAAGAATGGGTGGGGCCAAAAGAGAGAAAGATTTGTCCCTCGCTTGGCATAGTATTCTTTGCCCTGCTGTTCTATGGTGACCATAATTTCTGATTACTTGTGGAAAAATTGGGAATATGAGAGTGAAGAGTACTCTAGACACTCCAAAAAATGAAAAAAAAATTTAAAAAACCCTTGAGACAGATGGACAGTTATCGGGTTTTAATTTACTAAAGATCCTGGGGCCAGAGTGCAATGGGGAAAATAGTGTGGGGATGAGAGAGACCCCAGATGACTTTAGATAGGTGGGGCTTCTGTTTCATGAACCTAAGACTACAAAAGCCACTCATTTTGTTTCCCCCATGATGAACTATCATTGGCCTTCTAGGCAGAAAATCTTCAAAATCTTAGCAAAAGGATGTTGGTCATTCTTGGATTTATGTGGTAGCATAATGCTTTTATCTTTTTTTCTCAGTTTCATAACTATTTTATTGGTGTGATTGTAGTTAATGGTGTTTGTCAAATATTTTTGATTGGCCTTTCCAGGATACATGGTAGGCTTGAATTTCCTGGCTTCCTTGTATTTGAGTGAGAACAGTTCTGGAGAATGTGTTTTGAGCTGCGATATATGACTTTCTAGAGATCTTTGTTCTGGTTCATTGGCCAGCAACTTTCAAGGAAATGGCTTCTCCATTAACCTGAATTTCCCAGGGTCTATAATCAGCAAAGTGCCTTCCACTGACAATCATCACAGTGGACTTCTAGAATGGATACTATTTTGTTTTCTTTAAAGCCACTGACAGTTGGGGGCTGTTTATTACTGCAACATAACATAGCCTGTCCTGAGCAATAAAACTATGCTGAGCAATTGGAAGAAGCTATGTGAGGTAATATGAAGTAGATGCCATTTTACTCTAGAATTTTCTTGCATGATCTTAAAGACAATGTGTTATTTAAACATAAATAAAAGCTCTTTGTTTTGAGATGACACTTTATCATGTTCAATTATTGAGTATTACCAGCTTTTTTTTTTTTTTTTTTGAGTATTACCAGCTTTTAATAGACTTCAACTCGCAAGTGGTTGTGAAAATTAAGCTCAAATTTCTTGGAGAAATATATCAATGCATTTAATAAAGATTTTTTTTTTATTTTTTAAAAAAATTAGTTAAAGGTAAAATTTTTACTGAGAGTAAAACATGAACTTAGAATTACAATTATGATATTGTCACATCTGTACTTACAACTTTTTAATGGCTTCCCTTTGCATTCTCAACCACACTAATTCCTTAGCTTGAGCAAAATAAATCTCTCCATGACAGTTCCACATTTATTATTCTAACTTCCTCTCACTACCAGATCAAGCCACAAACTTATTACTAGCACGAAGAGCCCTTCATCCCCCAGTCATTACACTTGCTGTTGCTTCCCCCTGGTGCACATTTCTCTTCCATCACCTTATCATTCTCTATTTCTTTGGCTTTCATCTTGGGTATAATCACCTTCAGTAAACTTTCTTTCTTCTATTTACCATAGGCCAGGAGGCCAAATCTCCCACACTTTCCTCTAGATGAGTTATGTACCACAATGTATCAAAATTATTTGTATATTGGTTAGCCATCATTACTAACCCATGGACTCTTGAACATAAAGGACTTTTTGTTCATTGTATATCCCCACCACCCAACACAGTGACACACAGTGTGAGCTCAATAAGTATTCTGTGAAGTATGAAACATAATTAGATAGAATAAACAAATTTGCCAGCTTAGCAGCTATGTAACCTAAGTCACCAAATCATTCTTTGGCCAATAAACACATAACTCTGTATGAACTGTCAAAACAAGTATTTGATTCCATCATTTCTTGATTTAAATCAAGCGTTTCCTCTTGATAAGGGAATTAAAGAATGTGAGATCCTATTTCTTGCCAAATGTGTTATGCTATAAAAAGACAACGAACAATTAGTGAATTTTAGGAAGTGTGAATCTTGCAAACGATTTAAGATCATTTTGGTACGAGACCATAAGTTGAAGTAAGTACCATGGTTTAAAGATAACTTTCCATGAAAGTACTTTAGTGTATGTGTGTTGTGTGCAAATGTTGAGGACTTAGAAATAAAGTGAGGGCAAATAACTGTACTCAAGGAGTGCAGAGTCCAATGAGAAAGAAAAGGGATACAAAAGAAATTTTAACAAGAAGGACAAAAGGGTGAGTGCTAGATTAGACACACAAAATGGAGTGCTAATTAGTGTATTAAAAAGGGAAAAGAAAAAGAAAACCCAAATTTAACCATCAATTAAATATTGACTATTTTATGTACAAAATTTCATTTAGTCCTCAAAAAATGACCCACAGAATCGTTTTGCTGAGATGAATAATATGAGACTGAAAGAGCTTTTATAAAACCTACCCAAGGTCACACTTGCCCCTGATAATATTGGAATTGACAGACTCATACTGTGTTCATACTACGTTTTCTACGTTTATTCTACGTTTACAAGTTCACTCATACTTGTGTTCATACTACGGTTTCTATAAGCACACCCTGCCTACCATGTACTGCAGAATTTCCTGGAGGTGCTTTTAAAAATGAGAAATTATTGGGCACCTGGGTGGCTCAGTGGGTTAGGCCTCTGCCTTCGGCTCAGGTCATGATCTCAGGGTCCTAGGATCGAGTCCCACATCGGGCTCTCTGCTCAGCGGGGAGCCTGCTTCCTCCTCTCTCTCTGCCTGCCTCTCTGCCTACTTGTGATCTGTCTGTCAAATAAATAAATAAAATATATTTTAAAAATGAGAAATTATCAATTTTGATTCACAATTGCTGGAGCTGGAATCTAGGAATCTCCACAAAAAGTTAGTCCTCCATATACCACCTTAGGCATAGGGAGGAGCAACTTTTACATTCATTAAATCACATATCTTCCTGGTTGAAAAGACTTGACAGGAAGCCAGTTTAGCCTGGCAGTATAGTCCCTTACCTGGAGATAAGGCAGGCTAAGACTTTACCCATCAAAACAACAAACAAATTAGAACCTTTATCTTTATTCATTAATGACAATCATTATAGGTACAACAACAATAATAAAAGAAAACACCTCTTTGTGTTCCTGGAGAGCCCAGGACATGTCTTATTTGTACTAAATCTGATTCATCTCTGATTCCCCAAATTAGAAAAAATAAAATAAAAACTTAAATAATAGGCAGTCAACCAGAGTTGGTTGAATGAATGAATTTACCATATAAATCTATTTCATCTGTACATGCAAGTTAAAAAGACAACTACTTATGTTTTCTTGCAAAATGTAGTTCTCCAAAGGAATATGAAAGCCAATCATGACAAATGCTATCACTTCAATCAGAATCACTACCAGAATCTGTATGGGTTTCTGTTTGATAATAAATGCACTTTATCTCTTGCCTGCTTCCAGCAATCCCTAACTTGGTAGTGATCTTTAATTAGGGGATGTCATACATTGAGTTCCCAGCAGTTACTCCAGATACTCTATGGGTCTCTGCTGCAGATAAGAAAAGCCATAGATTCCAACTGTGAAGCTCCAAAGTCCTTTAGCCTCTGGTTTGTACATGGTAGAAAACACAAGCTGTGATCTTGATAAAAAACTGGAACATTAAAAAACATTAACCTTTTACTTTCTCATGATTCACAGTATCCCAGCAATCTTCAGCAAGATCTAGCAATATAAGCCATTGCCTATCTGGACATTCTTCCTTGGATATCTCACAGTACCTCAAAAGCATTATGCTCAAAGCTGAACTCATAAGGCTTGGTTCTATTGTTTTCAGTGTCTTTAATATCTCTGTCATCCACCAAACTGCCCAAGCCGAAATCAGGGAGTCATATAGTATCTCCTTTCATCATCCTCACATCTAATTAGTCTCCATGTCCTCTCCATTTATATCTCCCATGTCCTCTCTTATTTATTCATCTGTCTTACCCCATCATCATTACCTTCATCCAGGACATGATTTTTGCTGCAGCTCGATTTCCAGTTTTCTTCATTTGAGTCTTGTTACATTATAACTTACCTTCCTCATTGTTGTCTGAGTCTTTTTGTATGCAGCTCATATCTAGTCATGTATATTATCCCTTAGGTTCAAATCCGTAGCTAAAATCCATTCTTTGGGTGACATATAACACCTTTCATGACATACACACATATATAATGCATCACATACATAGGTGTATGTATGTAGCCACACACACACACACACACACACACACACATACGCAATTTCAAATCTGCCTGCCTTTGCACATATTGTTTTCTGTCTCTGAAATGTCTTCCCTCTTGTCTGCCTAAATTGTTTCCATTCATTCCTTAAAATGCATGCTGAAGCAGTATTGGACGCTCCCTACCACCTCTCCCCTCAGTCAGTCAGTCTTGCTCTCATGCCTCTCGGTTCTAGGTCCGTTTCTCTGATGGCACTGACTGCACTGTGGTGTGAATATGTTGTCTCATACTTTACTGCTAAATACACTGTGTATTTCTTTTTGGAAAGGCTGTGATTTTTATTTTGCCTCCCTTCTGTTTCTATTAGAGTGTCTGGTGTAGAGCAGGTATATGTTTCTCAAATCTGTTGCATTAGTTCACCAATACAGTACATTAGGTGGAGAAAAGAAAAGCATTCATCCAAAATACTTACAGTGGTCATGCTTAACAGATGATTTATTCTCTGCTTTGCTCAAATTCACATACCATTTTTACTATCAAAGTCCATTTCAGAACTAATGTAAGCTGTAGGATAAAGTGCTTATACCCTAAGCCTGAAGTTCAAGGCTATCTGCAGCTTAGTCCCGGGTTCAATTTTCAGTGTCCCAGCATCCGTGCTCAGCACATATACACCCTCGGTAACAGTGTGTTGTGTGAACCTTTTCCCATGATGCCCCTGAAGGAACTACTCTGGCCATTAGCTGAAGTAAACAGCCACATCCTGTGTCACCTCTAACTAGCACGACAAACATATGTAGCCATAAGACAAACCCCATGAGGCCCATGACTTGAGGCCCATGACTTGAGGCCCATGACTCATCCAAGTGTGAGATTTAATTTTCCATGGAGGGTATTTGGCTACTAGCATTTGTCACATAAAACCTTGTGCTACAGCTATGGCCTAGAGCAAGAGGTAAGCACTAGAACAAAGTGTTTATCTGGCATCCCAGAAAGATTATGTAGGTCCTGAAATGTGTGAGAACTTGGTTTCCTACATGAAATATAGACAATTTCTTCTCAACAATAAATTCCATCAAAGGATGGGGAAGTGCTAAGGACAAGGAAGTGCTTGGTGAAATGGTCTGCAAAGCAGGGTTTTATTTTCTTCTTTCTCTAAAATTTACTTCTCAAAAACAAAATTTAAAAGAAAAAGATGTTTTTTGGATATTTATATCCATGTAAGTGTTCTGTCAAAATGTATGCCCAAGAATAAAAAAAGGAGTTTTTAATAAAGTACCCTTTGGAATAGAATGGTAGATCTGATAAACAAATTAAGTAATTTCCATGCAGTGGGAACATGATGCAATCTTTAGGACTGGAGGTGTTGAATACTATGCACTGACCTGTGGCATTGTTCATGAGGAATATTAATAAAATATACACAATATAAACTGATTTCCAGTTTTAGAAATATGTGCATAATAAATACGTGCATAAAAATACTAGAAAGATGAATATAAAAATGGTATAAGCCGCTACACATGGGTGATAAGATGACCGATAATTCTTATTTCCTTATTTCTCATTCCTGTATCTTCTGTTTTCTGTAACAGGCACCCATTACTTTGTTAATACTCCTGGATTTCTGTGGCAGCTGCATTTCAGTTTCTTACCTCCATCTTTTCTTCCTTCATTTTCTCCTCTCTCTTGTGGCCGTGCTTCAAAATAAGCCAAATTCTTGGAAAAACAATAAAATTTAGCCAAGAAATCAGTCATTTTGAAAATGACCATGTTTGTAGAATGCCTGACCATTTGGCAAAATACATCTGTGCTTGGACTATTTCAGTAGTTTTTCTTCAAATGGGTTTTGTGAGCTCCTCCAGAGACTTCCGTTTTCTTTTGCTTGTTTTCCTTTTTTTTTTTTCCTTTTCTTTCTTTTTTTTTTTTTAGAAAGATCAAACCCATTTAAAGGGTCTTTGCCAAAGCCGTTTTTTTTTTTTTAATACTTCATTTATTTTTCTTATTAACATATAATGTGTTATTTGTTTCAGGGGTGCATTTTCTATAGAAAGGAATTATGATTCCTAGTGTGGCATTCATGGTTCTTCACAGTCTGACCCCAGTTCTCCAGATCACTCATGCCCCAGCATGGCATGGATTCTCAGCCATCATAAATTTACATGGGACATTCCCTGAGCATGGAATGTTCTTCCTCCTTCTTCTCTGCCCTTCTATCTTGTTCATCCTCAAGGCATAGCTCAAATTCCCTCTGCTTTGAATTCTGTTCTAGCAGAATTCATGAATTCAGGCAAAATTCATGGCTGTTTTCCTCTATGATTCCTCTACATTTCCAGTAGTGTGTTGAAGCTGGCCTACAAGGTTTCTGAGAGCCTATTGTTAAATATTCAACACTTTTTAAGTTGTTGGAAACTTTTTATTTTTTAAAAGATTTTAGTTATTTATTTGAGAGGTAGGAGTGGAGAGGAGGTGCAGAGATGGAGAGAGAGAATCTCAAATAGACTTTCCACTGAACAGGGAGCCTGATATGTGGCTTAATCCCAGGACTGCAAGATCATGAACTTAACCGCAGTCAGACTCTTAACCAACTGAGCCACCCAGGCACACCTCTTGGAAGCTTTTTAATTGGGAACTTGAAAATTAGCTGTGGTGAAATATTTACACTAAGGACATTGGCAAATGAAGGCTTTATTTCCCCAGAGGGTCAGTTTCCCAGAACACCATTGCTCTGCACAGGTCTTCATTACAGTACATGTCCATTCTCACCTGTGTTATAATTAAAGAATCATTCTCTCCTGTGAAGTTGAGTGCTCACTGAGACAGGGGCAATGTCTTAATTTTTCTACCTCTTAGAACCTGGGAGAACTGACATGTGGCAGATGATCAACAAATACCTATTGGAACAGATTGAGTTACTTTGATGCACATTCACTAAATTACATTTGGAATTAGGCTGTAATCTTTTTTTCTCTATCCTTGATATTCTTGTTTCTCATTTCCAAAGCTAACAAGATTTAGCTAAATAACATTCATTTTTATTAACATTCTTAAATATTACAAAATAATTGACTTTTTCAGTGTGTCAGTGATGTTGATTAGAATAGAAAACTCATAAGTGTATCTTTCTTTATTATATATAGATACGATTACTCTCATATCTTTACTTCCAATAGCTTTGCTTAATAAAAAATCTAAGGAGAGCCTCAGGAAGGCATAATATGATTTTAATATACTTAGCTTCAGAGAACCTCTGATGGTTAATTAAGAAACTTTCATCTTTGAAGTAAAATTAGAAAAAAAAACTTATTAACTAAAGGATGCAGGGTCAATAATAAGACAGCTTTCCTTTTGAACATTCCATCTAATCAATCCTGAGAGACTTAAGACAATTATATTTTATCAGAAATGCAGAGAAATAAGCACCAACAGGGGACACTGAGTGGCTTTGGGCATTCCATACAAAACAGTCTTAGGAAATGATCAATCCCTTCCTAATCAGAGTCATTTTATGAAATGACAAAAAAAAAAAAAAAAACCCAAACATTATTTACAAAGCCACAGGAGTGAAAATTACAGTCTGTGGACTAGGAGACTCAGCCTCTGAATTTGAAAAGCTGTCATATTTAGGCACATTCTCTCAACTAAAAGGAAATCCAAAAAAGTACACCATTCATCCATGCAATTGTTCGTCTGTCCACATACTCATTTTTTCTGTTGGCTATAATCAAAAGTGAGCAAATACAGAATTTAGACCCACTTGGGTTATAATACTAGCCCCACAACCCACCTGCTGTGTAGTACTACACAAGTTTACTCTGTGAATTTCAATTTTCCCATCTTTAAACAGGTATAGCGTTGACCTCATAAAGATGCTGTGAATATTAAAATAATATGTTTCACGTGTATAGTAGACACTCAATAAATGTTGTTGCTTTGACCCCTACCTCCTTCCATTTATCAGCATGCAGGTTTTTTATGAACACACAATATGCTCCCAACACGTTGCCCTCTCTTTGAGACATTTTTTATCCACTTTGTAAAATCACGTACAGAAATGTGAAATTAATAGAATACAACATGTTGTCATGGAGGGAGCATTAGATTAAGAGAAAGGGAAACTGTATTCTAACCCCAGGTCCAACATTGATTTATCATGTGAATTTGAGTAGGTCCCCCAAATTCTCTGACCCTCGTTCATATAGCCAGTATTTATGAAGTCCCTATCCTTCACCAGGCATTTAGCTAGACATTGGAGATATGGAGATAAGTAACTTATGGTCCCTGAGCTCAGAAGTCACCATGTAAGTGGGGAAGACATGCCTTAAAAAATAAATAAAATCTGATAAGCTCTATAGCGACATTGCCTATCAAGTGACAAGGGGATGGCCAGCTAGCTTATATCCATGTAAAAGGGAAATAAAGCTACTAACACTTGTCCTTTCTACAGATTTTTGTGAGCAGAAAATGAAATTAAGTATATCAAAGCAATACATAACCTGGGAAGTAAAGTTAATACTCATTTTTTTAAAAGATTTTATTATTTATTTATTTGACAGAGAGAGATATCACAAGTAGACAGAGAGACAGTCAGAGAGAGAGGGGGAAGTAGGCTCCCTGCTGAGCAGAGAGTCCGATGTGGGGCTCGATCCCAGGACCCTGGGATCATGACCTGAGCTGAAAGCAGAGGCTTTAACCCACTGAGCCACACAGGGGCCCCTGAATACTCATTTTTAAGTGAAATAAGAGATTATGTTTTATTTGTCACCCATGAGTAAGATAAGGCATTGCCTTGTTATTGTTTTTTGTGGTCAACACATTGCAAGTGCTCAATAAATATATAATGGATGAATGTATACAAGAATACAGAAATACAGAAATTCAGAAAAGTGAGAGTCAGTGGAGGGTTAGAATAGTTTGGAAGGACTTCAAGGACTTGGTGAATCTTGAGCCAAATTTAAAGCATAAAAAGGACTTGAAGAGGTAAGGAGAGTATCCCAACAGATGGAGAACAGCCTGAACAAAGATTGATATAATTATATTATAATAGCAAACATGCTTTGGGTATGAAATAAAGGTCCAGCAGTGTGGTTTATGCTTCAACCATCATTTATGTAATCCTCACAAAAGCTTTGCAAATGGAAATTGTTTTTATTTTCCAGTTTAAATTCAGGAAAGTTCATCAATTTACCATACTCACCTAAAACTTGAGTGCTAGAATTTGAACCCAGGCTGATTAGACTCAAGATTAAAAGAATGAATGATCTGAGAAACATATATAGTACACATCAGCTGAACTGGTGCTTCAGAATGCAGTCTTCTTCTGCAAGGCCAAGTGCTCTTCCGGTTTTCCCATGGCAACTAAACTGCCCTTTCATTGTCTCCTTCACAGGCACATCTCACTCTACAGTTTAAATCCTGATCTTATCTCAGAGAATGGCTCTAATATTTGTCCAGATGTATAAATCAGGAAAGTAAGAGTCATCCTCGACACCTCTCTGCTCCTCCAACATCCACCCCATATGCACACACAACACACCACTCTAAAACTCAGTGGCTTAAAGTGATAAGTATTTATTTCACACAAGTCTAAGGACTGGCCATTTAAGTCTCTGGCTAGGTGGTTCATTTGGTCACAGCTGGGCTTACTTGTTGTTTCAGGGTCATGATATAGAATGATCCTTGATACAGAAAGGCCTTCGCTGGAATGACCAGAGTGATTGGGCTTTCCTCCTCACAGCTTATCTTCCTGTGGTGGACACATTCTCACCGCCAAGGCAGAGGGTAAGAGTCAAAGCAAGCCCAGTCACACAGGCACTTTTCAAATCTCTGCTTGTGTTGCATTGGCTAACCTTCCATTGACCAAGGCAAATGACATCTGCTCTTGACCCCTCAAGCTTCCTGTCACATCGTGATTCCTTCGCCTCCTTGATTTCAGTCACCTTCATCTTCCCCATTACACCCAAACAGAGTTTTGTACATTTTCAACCCATCTAAAACACTTTTCTTTAATGGCTCTCTGCTCATTGCCAATGATCGCGCAAATCTCAAGTCATAGGTCTCTAGCTCATGAAAGTTGAAAAAGATCATTCTCTAACAGGCTCTCATGATACCATATAATCCTCTTCAAAACTCTTGTCACACCTGTATTGTTATCTATATGATTATTTAATCTCTTATTTCTCAACTGTGGTCAACGTTATCTGTAGACAGGAATCATACCTGTTTTTACTTGCATTTTGTACGCCCCCCAGTTTAGCTCAGTACCTGACACAAATTAGGCAGTCTGCAAAATACTTAATGAATGAATGAACAAATAAGTAAATGAATATAAGTAATAAATACTAAGTTTAAACATTCTAAAATTAAAAATACATATATACATACATACATACCCAAAGCCACTTAGAATTTTTGTTAAAAGGCTGATCTACTTAGCTATTCCTGAAACTCATCTTGCCCCGTACTAGCAAGAAATTAATAAAATAAAAATCTAATCTGGTCATGACCTGAACAAGATTCTTCAGTTGGTCCCCATTGTCAATAAAATACTTAAGGCTAAGAAGGTGAAGTAGGGGATCCTAAACCTGTGTATCCTGAACTTGTCCCATGGATACACATAGTTAAAAGCTGTATTAGTGCAACTAACCTGAAAAACGACCTGAGGATTACCAGAACAGACTTTCCACAGTTACAAAGAGGAACCACATCGGAACCAGTAGAAAGGGTGTGGCATAGTCCTGGTCAGGAACTAAACTAAGTGGCAAGACTAACTACAAACAGGAGGGAGAGCGCAAGCATGGAGAAAGGAGAAGAAGAGACCCCCCACACCAGGCACCCACCTGCACTGGAAAGACCAGTCCCCATAACATTTTGCTTTGCAAATCAGTGGGACTTAACTTCATGAGTTTGTGCAACCTTCAGGGCTTGACTCCACATACTTTAAAAGTCAGCAGGAATAGTTAAGGCTCTGAGTAAACCCCATGGGGCCACACTGAACCACCCACTGTCTGCCTTTCTTCCTTGTCTTCGCCTCACAGCACCCATTTATAGTTTTCTTAAGCCAGCGACATCTTTCCCTCTTCACTTCTGTGTTTGCTGCCCCTATTAATCTTTTCTGCCTGATCAACTCCAAGTCATCCTTTTAGCTCTTCTCTGACATCATTCCAGAGAAGCTTCCCCTAGCCTCCCATTACTGCCCCCAGATTGTGTGTGTATGGCTTCTGTTGGGTAAAAATAGCTTTAATGTAATCTCCCATTACTATAAGTCATCACTTTATACTCCATTATACCATGGGGTGTGCCCTTCTCTGCTCCTCTTACCTTCTTTATAGGGAGAGTCCATGACGGAAAGAAGGAACATTGCCTCTTACTTAGGATGAGGTCAGTCACCTAGTAGATGTGTAGTATCTGTCTGATAGGTGAATGGATAAGTGAATGGATGGGGAAGGACTAGCCACTTTCAGATTTGGGCTTAAGGAGAAATATAAAGACTGCTGACTGCAGAAACAGAGATAGCTAAGCAAACCAAGGGAGCTCAGAATTCATTTCAGAACTGTTCTCTCTCTCCTCCAAATGCCTTCTTTATTTTTTTTAAAGATTTTATTTATTTATTTGACAAGGAGAGAGAGCACAAGTAGGCAGAGAGGCAGGCAGAGAAAGAGAGGGAGAAGCAGACTCTCTGCTGAGCAGAGAGCCCGAGGTGGGGCTCGATCCCAGGACCCTGAGATCATGACCTGAGCCGAAGCTTAACCCACTGAGCCACCCAGGGGCCCCCCAAATGCCTTCTTTATGATTAAGGAGCAAAACTAAAGTTACTGACTCTGGATTAGATAGAAACCTGAAGGTGACCTACTACCTAAGCTGCCATCGGTCTGCAGGGCACTACAAGGGTAAGAAGGGAATAAATATCCTGCTAATGAGGCACAGTGATGGGAACCTGTAATTCGGAGCTGGACTGCCCTGATTGTGCACCCCAGGTCTGCCACTTATTAGCAGGGTGCCTTGGACAACCTCTCTTTGCCTGATTTTTCTTCTTAGTAAGATGGGTACAATACTATGACCCAGTGGGCATTTTATAAGGATTAAATGACATAATGTGGTATGTTACTGTGCTACTTGCTAACCCATGGTTAATACTCAGTAAATGTTAGTGTACTTCTGCCCCCCCTTTCTGTTTTATAGGGGAAACTGAAACATCTTAGGCTCATCCTCAGCACAGGGGATTGGAAAATGTCTCCTTCTTCTTAGTAGAAGGAGGCCCCTTCCCCTTTACATCCCTCTGGACCAAGTTCAGTATCATTAACTACCCCTCCCAGGCTTCCATCTTGTCAGTAGCTTGTGACAGGATTTTCTGGTTTGCATTTCCAATTCATTTCTTCTAAAGAGAACCTTTTAGATGAATAAAAGGGGAAAAAAGAAAAAGAAAGCCTCAACATCTATTCTGTCAGAAAGAGAAAGAAAACTCTTCATTTCCATTTTCTGCCAGAGAGCTGATTCAGCAGCTCACCACCTTCTCCATCCTAACTCCATTCTTTTTCTTTATTCTAGACCCTGTTCTCATTATCCACAACATATCTCAGTCAGCAACTTTATCCTCCCCTTTTGAATAAGGAAAAACCTTTTTACTCCCTCTTACTAGTGATGACTTGCTGCCAGTTAGAGTAAGGTTGCCTTGCTGGGTCCCACAATGTCACACCAGGCCTGCTGCAGTACCTCCTCAGCATCCCCAACATGGGATGGCATTTGTCTCTGCAGACCCCACATGCCCCTGTTCCTGAGGCAACAACAAGCTGCCTGGCCTTTGTGAAGACCCCACAACTGAGCAGAAGATAGAGTCCTGAGTTAGTCTCACTGCTCGCGTGATTGTTTGTTGGTATGTGCCTCCTTGCCTGATGTGACAGAGGGCTGCTGGGCCAACAGTAGCCCCCTTAGTCGAGACTTTTAGCTGAGTCCAACTCAGTCCAGTCAGAGGGACCACAGCCTGTGCAACCAGCCTCAGTGAATGCAAATTCCTACCTTGGCCACTGTGGCCTTGGGCAAGTTAACATGAACTTTCTGGGACTTCATTTTTTTTTTTCCTATGAGGATAACATATGATGATTAAATTTTTAAAAAGAGAAAGAGCTAGAGAGAATGAGAGCAAATGAGGGGGTGGGAGAGAGAAAGACAATGCCACGCAGAGTTCCTGACACTTCTTAGCTAGCAGGTAAAAGTGGATGACCTTCCTCTCCCACCCCACATCCCTCTGTAAGGAAATTAGACTCTCCCCTCTGCTTCCTTAGCTGCTGCTCTTTAACTGAAGCCTGACTTCAATGGAACTTTCTCAAATGCACATATTGGTTTGCCTCATATAAACAGTGTCTCTTCTTACCTTTGGCTTCAGTAAGAAATGCTCTGTCCACCTGTCCTAGCCCCAAAGGAACCATTTGGGTAGGTCAGTCTGTCTCAGAGCTGATTGAGTGGTATTAAATCCACAGCTGAGTTGTTACTCCCTCCAAGAAATGGTTGTCTATAAGAGGACCTAGTTACAGATGTGCTTGGGGCAGTAAGGTGCCTCCAAAGCAATATAATACTTCCCCATTAGTGAGCTTTAATATAATTGGCTGTTTCCTGGTCTATCTTCCACACTAGATTCCTAAGCTAGTAGAAGGAGGTAGGATGCTAAGCTCCTTGCACAGTAGTTGACAGAGCTAACACACAATCAGGAGGTGTTTAATGAGTAAATGAATGGCATAAAAGGTGGAACCTATCTGCCATAGTTTGGAAAAGTGACAGTATTTCTTTAAGCTAATAGGAGCAAACAATCTTCCCAGGGAAGAGAAATGACATTTTTTCAGCTCCTTTATGGTCCAAGAACAATTAGGGTATTTCATTTCACTTAATTGCTAAATGACTTAATTACTTCACATAATTCTCACATAATTATCATGCCCATTCTACAGACAAAGAGCAGAAGCACTGAGGAGTAGGTCACATATTTCAGGATGCAGAGCTGGTACTCAGATCAGAAATTCAAACAGTGATCTCTGACTCCATGCCACCCCACCACTTACAATTCATGATTCTTGCTTGCAAAGGAACTATCGGTCCCTCTGCTCTTGGAAACCAGGGCTGAGAAGGAATGAATCTTTTCCTATGCTAAGTGACAACTTTTTAAAGAAAGCTTTTACCTAATGTGAAATGAAAACATTTTCTTTATGAGAAATATGCAATCCATATGTGAGTTTATATTTCAAAGCCCCCAATTTACTAGGATTTCTCTAGGCTGTTTTTGTCAGGGTTTGAAAAATAGCTCCCTGTGATTTTTTAGATGTGAGTTAATATGGTGATAAGCACCATAAAGTCTCTGGGAATAACACATCATTAATTTACCTCAGAAAATAAGACTTCAGCGACAAATAAACCTCATAAGGGCTCTGTGGTTAAAGTAGCTTGGCAAGCAATGGCTATTTGAATTGAATGAAATTAAAGGTAAAAAGAGTGCAGCAAATGTAATAAATAATTATTTTATGCACCCGAACAACACATAGCCTGTTTTATGAAAGGTCCATGGACTAAGTGGAAGGGAAAAATAAATTATTGGAAATACTCCATTTTAGTGGGAGGCAACATTATGTTCTGGGAAGAACATGGAGTTTGTAGAAGGCCTAATTTAAACCCTTGCCTGGCCACTAATTAATTGTTTGACCTCACAAAAGTAAACTTTCACTCTCAATACCTTGATATCTTCATCTGTAAAATGAGATAATTGAATTCTAAGATGTCTCCAGCCCCATCAAAACTTAATTTTCTAGAATTCCAAAGATTTTATGTCACATAGTGATGAAAAACATGAATATGTTCTCAGAGGGGAGTGTGGCTCATTAGGTTGAAAGTCAGGGGACTTGGGCAGCAGGGTGCCCAATAATTATATATGAACATTGGAGTAAACTTGACCTGGACTTCTCCTCGCCCTTCCACTTACTGGTCATGTGATTTCAGATCAATTTGTTCACCTTTTTAAGACACAGTTTTCTATAAGATTGTATATAACACTTCCCTGAAAGGTTTGCCATGAGGATTAAATGAGATAAAATATATAAAATCCCATACACAGTACCTTTCACATGGTAGGTATGTAATACAAAGGGGCCTCTACTGTAATATAAACAGCCTATCTTAATGTCTTCCCTGGTGGGGGTGGAGGCATGTTTGTAGAGATGTGAGTTGCAATGAGAAGCTGAGCCAGCTCATGGGGTGGTAATCTGTGGGGTCCAGGGAGTGCTCATGAGACTTACAAAAAGTTTTTGCAGTTATTAAAGCCAAAACAAATCAGAAGTGTATGGAGTGAGTCAGGGACAGATGTCAGTGCTGTAATCAAAATTGGGAATCTAACTGAAGATTGGAATCACAAATCTGGGAATCAACAGCCTATGGGTAGTGTTTAAAGCTATGGAATGAATATATCCCCTAGCCACTGGTCCTCAACCTTGACTACACATGGGAACCCCCCTGGAGAGCTTTTTAAAAAATAATGATACTTCAGTAACCCTCAGAGGTTCTAATGTAATTAGTCTCAGGTGCAGCCTGAGCATCTGTATTATTAAAAGCTCCCTGTATATTTCTACTATCCCACCAAGACTGTGAACCACTGACTTAGTGGGAAAGTGTAGACATCAGAGATTCAAGGACTAAGTTAAGGGCCCCTCCAATATTTAGTATCCATCATTGAGGGAGGAGCCAGAGAAGGAGACTGAGAATGGGTCATACCTGAGGCTGGAGAAAAACCACAGAATTCAAGAGGAGAAAAGGAAGGAGTCACTAAGGAAAGACTGTATAATGCTATTGAGAGGCCAAGTAAAATCAGAACAGAGAAGTGATGAATGGATGTACTGTCATGGAAGTTCCTGGTGGAAGTAGCAGAGGAAGTTTCTGGGAGTGGTGAATGAGAGCTCTGTTTTTAACCCCATCTTGCCTTCCTCTGATGCTAAGCACAAGGCTGGTTATGTACTTGATTCAGGATTGATTGAATGGGGTCTTAACACTCATTACATTTACAAACTGTTTCTGGAATGGGTTAAATTTTAGGATAAAATAGATCTACCGTGATACAGATGTCATTAATTCATTAAATGATGGATGATTCACTTGAAAACTTTATGTTGTGTTCTCATTATACTCAAGTTACTAGGCTAGATTCAGAACTGCTGTATAAAGCCATAAATGTTGTTCCCTGGACAACTTCAAGAGTCACTATTTACAGAGATTACAATGTAAATGACATCTGGAGTCCTGTGTATACAATCTGCCTACTTATACATGGCAGTCCTGACTAAAAGCTGCTGGAAAAGGGTTTGGAAAAGAATGAAAATAATTTTTCATGTGTCAGTCGCATGCCTTCACATTCATAAACTTCAACTTCACACTCCTCTGGATAGTAGGGTTTATTATTTTCTTTTTATAGATTGTTAAAATACAAGACTCTAACTAGTCCTAGAATACACAGGTAGTGGAGCCAGATCTCATGCCAAGTTCGTAGATGGCATACATACCAAAAACAGCAGTGAGTCTCATATTGTGGCTCTAATACAACAATGTAGAAAATAAATACAAATTCACTGAATATTTATTAAGTACCTACCATATGACTAGCATTGTTGAAGACCCTTGGAATAACATCATTAGCCCAAAATACAAAAATCCCTGCCCTCAAGGAGTTCTTGGTTTTCTTCTCATTAGCATCATACTTCCTGGCTCATCTTGAATACCCACTGGTTGGAGCAACAGACCTGAGAGTCCTAGCTCCACAACTTACCATCTGGGACACTAGGCAAGTCACCTTGCCTCTTTCTCCCTCAGTTTGCTCAGTTGTTTAATGTGGTATAATAAGCCCTGTTTAGAGTTTCTAGGTGTGTTTTGAGGAAACAGAAGTATCCCTGTCAGCAGTAAATAGGCCTTGGAATAGACTTTCTTGAGTAAGTGCAGTCGGAGCTTAGGGCAGGAGAATCCAGGCTGGACTGACTAATGTAGGGAGGTGGTGGGCTGGAAGGCCTAGGTTGCTGCATGAGATGCTAGGGCTAGAATTGCTACACGAGTAGCTGCCACTGCTCCTGCTGCTGTGTTCAGTACCCTTGCTGATCTGCAATGGGTAACTCCTTCTCTTTAGTCTTTTCCTTGGCTTCCTTTGCTGTCCTGATGAGCATCTCCCAATGGGTTTCACTTTGCATCTAGACCAAAATCTATTAAAAATTGTAATGGTCTTGGGTGCCACTGCTTTTCAACCCAGCTGACTGATCGGTCATGATGAACTATTCTGGCCACATGGCCTCTTCATATCCTATAGTATGATATTCAGTCTCCGTCAGAGCTCAGTAGCATCCCAACCACTATTATTCACATGAAGCAGAGCTCTCTTTGCGGCTGATGACATGTCCTTAGTCCAGAAACAGGATCTATGCTGCAACTCTCTTCTTGGTGTTTAATAGAGGCTTCAAATAGCATCTCTCTCCACAATACATACCTCTTGTACCACAGAACTTGCTGAATCATGTCATTCCAAGCAGTGTGGATGTTTCAAATGCAGCTACACTTTTTGAAGAATCCTTTCTCGCTGTAGTTCCTACTCAAATTAGCAGCCTTCTGCGTCATTCAATAAATGAATTAAAATATGTAGCCTTAAAAATCCAAAGAACCCTACCAAGCATTGGGCCTCTTTCTTAAAGGTGGGAGCAAGGTGGACTATTTGTCCTTTGAAACAGTGTACCAGTATGGATCCCTAAAAACTTTATTAATGTATCAGGCTCTGAATCTTTGTAGATTTTATCTCCCTCTCTCTGGAGCACATGTCTCTCTCTCTCTCTCTCTCTTTTTTTTTTTTTAATTCAATTAGCCAATATATAGTACATCATTAGTTTTTGCTGTAGTGTTTAATGATTCATTAGTTGCATATAACACCCGGTGCTCATCACATCATGTGCCCTCTTTAATGCCCGTCATCCAGTTACTTCATCCCCCTACCCACTTCCCTTTCCACAACCCTCAGTTTGTTTCCCAGAGTCAAGAGTCTCTCATGGTTTTTTCTCCCTCTCTGATTTTTGCCCATTCAGTTTCCCCCCACTTCCCCTATGAGCCTCTGTGCTATTTCTTATATTCCACAGATGAGTGAAACTATATGCTAATTGTCTTTCTCTGATTGACTTATTTCACTTAGCATAATACCCTCCAGTTCCATCCACCTCGATATAAAGGGTAAGTATTCATCCTTTCTGATTGCTGAATGATATTCCAGTGTATATATGAACCACATCTTCTTTATCCATTTATCTGTTGAAGGACATCTCTTGGAGTACATGTGTCTTACCAAAGCATCCAGAGTACTTTTTCATCAGAGCATTTAAAATCTCTAAAGTAGGGGTGCCTGGGTGACTCAGTGGGTTAAAGCCTCTGCCTTCGGCTCAGGTCATGATCCCAGGGTCCTGGGATCGAGCCCCACATCGGGCTCTCTGCTCAGTGGGGAGCCTGCTTCCTCCTCTCTCTCTGCCTGCCTCCCTGCCTACTTGTGACCTCTGTCTGTCTAATAAATAAAATCTTTAAAAAATATATCTCTAAAGTATAGCAGACCACTGGGATGCTCCTCAGAATTTCTAAATGATTCTGGTCTCTTTAAATTATACTGCTTTAGAAAGCCAGAGAATCAACGTAGCCCGAGGACAGGATAATGAATGTATACTGTTTGTTCTAGCCACATGAATATGAGCTATTTTTGATCATCTTTTATGATGTCTATTGAAGAAGGATTAACAGGATCAGTGGTTGTATACCATGAACTAAAGGCTCAGTTTCTCTAGTAAAGATCAACATTTAAATACCAGCTCAAAATGCTGCTAAATTTTGGTTAAGTTTGAAGTAGTTTACTACAATCTACAGGGTTCCATTACATTTTATGCATGGGTTAAATTAAATGGGGGATAAAATGGGAGAGAAGAGAATGACTACCAAACTTGAATTATATACTTCAAGTTACTTTAATCTACTCAAAACACTGACTTTTTTATTTTTAACTTGGGTTGTGGCTTATATAATACAGCTAAATTCATCAATTTTAGGTGGACAGTGAATTTTGGGAAATATATACGGTCATTTAACCACAACATCTGTTGTGTTTCTTCATCTCCCTTTATAGCCAATCTCCTCCCCCAATAAGTGACTTGTAATTTCCAGATTTGGTGGCTTTTCTAAATGTTTCATGCATTCTTAAAATTTGTAATTTAATTCAATCAGGACGGAGGACATACCCTATAAGATTTCAATCTTTAAATACCTATTGATAGTTCTTTTATGACCTCAGTTATGGTCTATATTGGTGAAAACTCTCTATGCACTTGAAAGTGTATTCTGCCGTTGTTGGTATACTGTAAATGCCAATTTGACTAAAGGGATCAATCGTCTATATTTTGTCGAATTATTCTATTAGTTACTGAGGGAAAACCAAACACAACTTAGTTATATAAGTTTTGGTGTCATATATTTTGAATTCTCTTTTTTTTTTCCATTTTATTTTATTTCTTTTCAGTGTTCCAGCATTCGTTGTGCACCACACCCAGTGCATAATACCCACCACCAGGCTCACCCAAACTCCCACCCTCTCCCCTCCAAAACCCTCAGTTTGTTTCTCAGAGTCCACAGTCTCTCATGGTTGGTCTCCCCCTCCGATTTCCCCCATCTCACTTCTCCTCTCCATCTTCCAATGTCCTCCGTGATATTCTTATGCTCCACAAGTAAGTGAAACCATATGATACTTGTCTCTCTCTGCTTGACTTATAAGAGATTATGCTGAATGAAGTTCTCTTTTACATGAGTTTATATCTATAATTTTACATTTTTCTGGGAGCATTGACTTTTTTATCATTATTAAGTGTTTCTGCTTGTCTGTAGTAAAAACTCTGATGTGGAGTCTATTTTGTCTAATACTAATGTAGTCACTCTGACTATCTTATGCCTACTGTTGTACAAAATATCTTTTTATTTTACTTTCAGCCTTATTGCCCCTTTGTGTTTAAAGTCTTATGGACATGAGGATCACCTGGGTGACTCAGTGGGTTAAAGCCTCTGCCTTTGGCTCAGGTCATGATCCCAGTGTCCTGGGATCGAGCTCCGCATCGGGCTCTCTGTTCAGCCTCAGTGGGGAGCTTGCTTCCCCCACCCCCAATCTCTCTCTGTGCCTGCTTCTCTGTCTACTTGTGATCTCTGTCTGTCAAATAAATAAAATATTTAAAAAAAATAAATAAATTCTTATAGACATGAGATATTAGATTCTTTTTCATTCCATCTGGCAATCTCTGTTTTTTATGTTTATATACAATGTAATTTAGGCCTACTATTTTGCTGTTTTTTAGATTCATCTGATTTTTTTTCTGTTCCTCCTTTTTGCCTTTTTGCATTAATTCAGTCTATTTCAGTATTCCTTTTTAGTTGCTTTATTGGATTTTTTACCTCTACCTCTTTCATGATTTTAGTGCTTACTCTAGAGATTACATACAAATCTTAAACATATACCAATATAATTAGTTAATATTTAATTACTTCAATTAAAATATAAGAACCGTGTATGAGTGTATTTCTTTAACTCCTCCATTCTTAGTGTAGTTATTTTTTTAGCCATATATACTTCAAAAAAATTAACCACAAGAATGATTCTGTGTGTGTATGTGTGTGAGAAAGAGTGAGAGAAAGAGCGTGATTTTAGTATTTAATTTTGCCCACATATTTACATTTCCAGGTGTTCTTCATTCCTTTCAGTTGATGTGAGTTTCTCTCTAATATCATTTCCCTCAGACTTCAGAACTTACTTTAGCATTTATTAGAAATAATTTATTGCTGCCAATAAATTATTTTTATTTTTGTATATCTGAAAATTACCTTTATTTTTAAGAATAGGTTTTGCTAGATACAGAATTTTCAGTTCTGGGACGCCTGGGTTGCTCAGTTGCTTAAACGTCTGCCTTTGACTCAGGTCATGATCCCAGGGTCCTCTGATGGATCCCTGCATCGGGCTCCTTGCTCAGCGGAGATCCTGCTTCCCCCACTGCCTGCCGCTTCTCACTGCTTGTGCTCTCTCTCTTTCTCTCTGAGACAAATAAATAAAATCTTAAAAATAAAATAATTCTCAGTTAGTAGTGGTTTGTTTTGGTTTGGCTTGCTCACCATTGCCCCTGTAGAATTTTAAAATATGTTTCAATGTTTTATAGCTTCTGTAATTTCTTATAAGAAATCAATCAACCAGGGCACCTGGGGGGCTCAGTTGGTTGAGTGACCGCCTTTGGTTCAGGTCATGATCCTGGCATCCTGGGACTGAGTTCAGCATTGGGCTCCCTGCTCGGCAGGGAGTCTGCTTTTCCCACTTCCCTCTTCACTCTCCTGCTCTCTCTCTCATTCTTTTTCTAACAAATAAATAAAATCTTAAAAAAAAAAAAAAGAAGTCAATCAACTGTCTTATCTCACACATATAGTATATTTTGTCTGTTTGTTTGAAGGGAGGGTTCTCAGGGTTTTCTTTTTATATTTATCTTTTAGTGGTCTGACTTTAATATATCTAAAGGCACTTTTCTTTTACTTATTCTTCTGGGTGTTCCTTGTGATTTTTAACTATTGTATATTTTAATATGTTTATTTTTATCAATATTAATTAGTATTTTTAACCCAATTTAAGATCCCAGTTTTAAATTTAGTTTTCAGATATTATTTCTTCAAATCACTTTTATGGCTTCTGCATTCGGGATTCCAACTAAATATGTCAAGTCACTTTTCATTTTTTCACATGTATCTGAGAGTCTGTTTTTCTTCCAAATCTTCCCTTCCCCACCCCCTTTTTGGACTGGGTAGTTTCTTTTGTTAATCTTTTAAATTTAATGCTTCTTTCTTTTTTCCATCTCAATCTATTGTTGAGTCCATCAAGATAATACTTTATTTTAGCTACTTCATTTTTTTTCTATTTTTAAATAGTTTACATTTTGTGGTTGAGATTTTTTACCTCTTCATTTGTTTTAGCATTTTTTTTTACTTCAACATATGTTCTTTTAATTCCTCGAAAGTATGTGTAATATATTCTTAGAAATATTTTTTTGCTAAAGTTAGCATCTTATCTCACACAAATTCCGTTTCTATTGACTCCTTTTTTTTTTTTTTTCTAAATGCAAGTTATAGTTTTCTGCTTTTTTGCCTGTTTAGCAATTTGTGGTTGAAAGCTGGACATTGTAGATACTACCTTATTGGCTATATTATATTAGGTGGCTATATTATATTAGGTGGCTAATGTGCTTGGATTCAAATTTTGAATTTATTTTCCCCACAGCATACTGCTGCTGGTGTTAGTCCCTAATACTACTTTCCACTGCTGATCTTTTAATCTGACTCTTTGTGTGTCTTCCTTGTTCTTGAGAAATTTCAAGATCAGGCTAGGATTTGGGAAAAGATAGAATTCACTCTCTATGGTTTCCTTACTTCTAGGGATTTCTCATAATTGCCAGTTGCTCTTCCAGCTTTGGTCTTTGTTACTTTTTTCTTACCTTTTTTTTTTTTTTAAGATTTCATTTACCTGACACACAGAGAGAGAGCAGAAGCAGGGGGAGCAGCAGGTAGAGGGAGAGGGAAAAGCAGACTTCCTGCTGAACAGTGACCCCTGCCACCCCAATGTGAGGCCTGATCCCAGGATCCTGGAATCATGACCTGAGCCGAAGGCAGACACTTAACTGACTAAGACACTCAGGTGCCCCTTTTTCTTACTTGTCAAGAATATCCAGCTACAGATTTTCAGCAACTGAACTGCTCATGGTTGGAGAATACACTTAGTAAAGAAAGCATCAAATTCACATACCTGGTTACACATACCTCTATATTTCACAAGTAGATTTCATTCAGGTCTTCTTTTCTTCCTTACTTTAGAGACCCCCATGTTTTCTTCTACTTGTGCGTGGTTCAGCTGCTAACTAACAATTTAAGCAGTTTATGCATTGAAATTGAGTCCTACCCCTTCTAAGTTTTCTTTTTTTTCTTTCTTTCTTTTTTCCTTTTATTGTTAGAATTTTCTCTTTAAATTTCTGGCTGCTTTTCCATTTCTGAATGGCAGTTTTTCTTGCCATGGTTTTCTGCAGTGAAAGCTATATTTGTGAAACAGTGTCCCTGAACCACAAGGCCACAAATTCACAATACTTACCACTTCTAGTTTTTTTTTCCCCAAAAGTGACTCTCAAGTCTGTTTTTGCATACTTACAGGGTTTTTTTTTTTTTAATTTTATTCTATTTATTTATTTCTCAGAGAGAGAGAGGGAGAGCACAGCAGGCAGAGGGAGAAGCAGGCTCCCTGCCGAACAGGGAGCCCAATGTGGGTCCCCATCCCAGAAATCCCAGGGTCATGACCTGAGCTGACGGAAGACGCTTAAGTGACTGAGCCACCCAGGCATCCCGCATATTTACAGGTTTTTTTAAACTGTATCCAGAGACACCTGGATGGCTCAGCTGGTTGACTCTTGATTTCTGCAGAGGTCATGGTCTCAGAGTGGTGAGATGGAGCCCAGAGTCTGGCTCCGCACTCAGCAGGGAGTTTGCTGGAAATTCTCTCCCTCTGCCCCTCCACCTACTCATGCTCTCTCTCTTTCTCTCTCTCAAATAATCTTTAAAAAAATGTATCCAGTGTTTTTATGGTTGTAATTAGATTTTCACATGACCATTCTCTCTTCCATCATTACCAGAGTCTAGCCCTGATTCAGCAGGGCACTTACATGATGAAGTTGGTTTGATGTGTCTTTAAACTTACTTTAAGTGCAGGCAGGAGTCTTCCTGATCGTAGAGGAGCTACTTTCAACAACTTCTTAAGATTCTTGAGTTCAGGAAAAGTATCTACAATATGGTTTTTCACTTACTATCTTGGCGGGGGTGGGAGTAATTGTAATAATTTCAGGAGCTTCTACTTGGGCTTTCCTACTATCATAGCTCTTACTCTAACAACTAATATCAATAAGCATTGTGCCAACTTCTTTTTTTTTTTTATAAAATATTTTATTTATTTGTCAGAGAGAAAGAGAGCACAGGCAGGCAGAGGCAGAAGCAGGCTCCCTGTTGAGAAAGGAGCCCTATGTGGGACTCGATCCCAGGACACTAGGATCATGACCTGAGCTGAAGGCAGCCACTTAACTGACTGAGCCACTCAGGCATCCCTCTGCCAACTTCTAAGGATGTCTTTTTCAATTACATAATCAGGGAACCAGAGAAGTGATCACAGCATAGATAGGTATACTGTGAAATAAACCTGCATCAGGACTCCATTTAGCACTTGATTCCACTATGCCTGTGCTGTAGCAGAGGCCATTATAGCACTTTAAGATCACAGATGTCACCATCAACTTGGACCCTGTATCCAACATTTTTTCAAAAGATCTGGATGTTCACTTTTCATAGTTTAAAGTCACCTATTAGAGGCTCCTAGGTGGCTCAGTAGGTTAAACATCTGTCTTTTGGCTCAGGTCATGATTCCAGGGCCCTGGGATTGAGTTCTGCATCGGGCTCCCTGCTCAGTGGGGGAGCCTGCTTCTCCCTCCCCCTCTCTCTACTGCTCCCCTTGCTCATGCTCACATTCATTCTCTCTCTGTCAAATAAATAAAATATTTTTTAAAGTACCTATTAAATAGCTACATATGCCTGTAGGGAAGGACTGGGGAAGTCTGTGGTATATATCTGCTATGGTACTTTAGGATTTTTTCATATGACAACCTTAACTCCCATTCGGTTGATGGAAACTGGGTCTAAGAACTAAAGCAAATCTAGAAATTTGGCCCTGGTCCAGCTAACCTCAGCCTTGTGTTCATCCATTCCTGATCTCTTGGTTATACATATTAAGCAACACTCTTCCTTATTGCCCATCTGTCTTACTTCCAGGGCCATTAGGCACTACAGGTCTCTGCAAGTTCAATTCCCCTGGCAGACATTCTGCCCTTGCTTCCCCTTACAGTGAACACGCTCACTTGCTTCTGGAGGTTAAATGTTACCACTTGTCTTTTGCTATTCTATGATTTTGCTATTCCTGAATTCAATTGGGGAATCCAGTTCTATAGCTGCATCTAATACTATCAACTCAAGATTTCAGAGAACAGCTATCACTGAGTTTCTCAATAATACTGGTGTCCCCATAACCAGAGCAATCATTTTTACTTTGGTAGATAAAGTACTCTCTAGGCCCTCATGAATAACATAACTAGATGGTAGGTTTTCCAGTCCTACATGGCTAACACATTATAACATGTCCAATTATCTTCTGAGCCCTTCCTCCATAGTTTAACATGGCAGTTCTAGTGTCTATGGTTCATATAAACCAATGCTCAGCTCTGAGGGAAGTCACATGGTTAATTAGTGGTAGAGTCAATCCTGCCTTAAGAGAAAGCCCAACCTCTTTCATCATGATAGAAAAAAAAATCATACAGTTTTATTTTGTTACAGGTTGATTTTTATTTATGGTTTTATTATTTGGTTGATTGGCTGGTTAGTTTGAATTGAGTGAATGAGTCTAAGAAGTTTTGGGTTTTCTCTCTACAAATTTTCTAACCAGATGATTTCTTTAGAGAGACAGTGACAGTTTAGAAGTATTTATAGAATCAAAAGAGAAAAGAGAAGTGGGTTGCAGAGGGTGTTACAAATGCCATGCTGTGATTGGAAAATAATAATAAACTCCTGTTGTTCATTTGTACAAGGTTTGAAACATGCATTGAAGCCCACACTCTAATCCATATGGATTTTCATTTTCTCAAAAAACAATAATCGTCTTGCTTTTGTCTGAGGGGATTTGAATTGCACGAGTGGTGTGTGACTCCACTGGTTCTGCAAAGAATAGTTCATGACTGAATGGCCTCCTCTGGGACTCTACTTCTGATTGAAATTCAAGAATAATACTGGCTCAAAGCTTGTTTATAGCCCTAGAAGTTAAAAAGAGAGTCCAACTACATGAAGATACAGGTGTGTTGCCCATACACATCGACTCAGGAAGCATCTGCTTCAGGTCTATATTTTCACAGTGGTCTCAGTTACTAAATCTGTGCACTTAGCCATATCCCTGGATCTCTGTGCCTTTGTCTAGAAACTGGGAGTAATAATTCCTAAATTTCAGGATTACTGAAAGGTTTCTTAACCTCAGCACTATTGATATTTTGGGCCAGATAACCATTTGTAGGATGCATAGCAGCATCCCTGGCCTCCACTCACTAGAGGCCAACAGTACTTTCCACCTATTCACTCATGTCAAGCAAAAATGATTCTAGGTTTTGACAGATAGCCTCTGGAGGACAAAATCGTGGCCCACCGCACCTTCAGAACTGTATTGAGAACCACTGTGTTATTTTAAAGGTAACAACAACAATATAAGTTAATTGTATAATTTGTTTATTATGTTTATAGTGTCCCAAACGCTACAGTGTCCCAGACATTTACAGTGTCCCAGATCTATCATTTCATCTTCAGAGCAGCCCTATGATAAGGTGGGTTGTCTTGTCCTCTTAGTTTTGTAGAAGTGGATACTGAATAGCAAAGAGGTTAACTTTCCAGTATCAGAGTTGAACTAAGGACTTGTGATCCCATAGCTAGTGCTCTAAAACCATGCCAGACACAGTGAGCAGCAGCATCGGCCTCCTCTGACAGCTGTGGATGATAAGAATCTTAAAAGCAGCCCTAGATGGACTGAGTCAGAACCTTCATGTTAACAAGATTCAAGGATTCCTATCTCTATGAGAGAGAAAGAGAGAGACTTTAAGGAACTGGCTCGCATGATTGTGAAAATGCAAGCCTTAAATTGCAGGGTAGGCTGGCAGGCTAGAGACCCAAGGAAGAGTTGAAGTTTGAGCTCAAAGACAGTTTGCTAATAGAATTCCTTCTTCCTTGGGAGAGATCAATATTTTGTTAAGGCCTCTACATGATTGCATATGACCCACCCACATTAAGGAGATAACCTGCTTTACTCAAAATCCACCAGTTTAAAAATTAATCTCATCTAAAAAACATTTTCACAAAAACATCCAGAATAATGTTTGACCAAATATCTGGGTAGTATGGCTCAGTCAAGTTGACACATAAAATTAACCAGTCCTAGTGTTAACAGAGTTGTGGAATGATTTCACTGGTTTCAGGGTTCCAAGAGCAACTTCTGATCAACTAGAGACTGAGTTGTGAAGTGTGGGGGGAAGACAATGGATCCAAGGGGCAAATTGGATCAATAGAATTAAATAACACCAGGATCCAGACAGATCAGGCTAATCCCATCTCTGAATTTTCCCATGGTAAGTACTGGCAAAGTGCTCTGCCTGTGTAAGACACATGTTGCAGGGCTATTGTGAGGACTGAGGAAGATGTCATGTTGAATTCACCCAGCTCAGTACCTACACAGAGCTGAGACCACTAGTGAAAAAGTGACTCACATCATTTGTCTGTCTTTCCTCCCTCCCTCCCTTCATCTCTCCCTCCATTCCTCTCTTCCTCCCTCACTCTCTACTTTTTTTCCTTCCTTCCCTCCACACTCTCTCCCTCCTTCATTTCTTTCCTTCTATCCCTTCTCCTTTCCTCCCTTCCTTTCTGTGTCCCTCCCTCCCCCTCTTCTTTCCTCCTGCCCATCCCTCTTTCCTTTCTTCCTTCCTTCCATCCATCATCTTTCCTTCTTTTGTCCTTCTGCACATCTTTGAAAAGTTAATGGATACCTTTTTATTCTAGATACTATTCTAAGACTGGTGACACAAAATAAATAGAAACATAATTATACCCTCTGTGGTTCTCAGCATAATAGGGAAACAGAACGGCAAACAGACATGTGTAATGTTACATGAAACTCTGGCAAGAATGAAGATGTATATAAAATGATTTTATAGAAGAAGAAGGCCTAAGTCTGACTGAAGGAATCAAGGGGGGCTTCACAGAAGCATCAGTGTTTGACAAGAGTCTTAAGGGGTGCATCAGAGCTTGCCAGGCAGATGAGAGGAGAAAAGATCCCTCTAGGGTGCTTGGTCATGAATGCCTTTCCTTGCAAGGGTGGAGGCCCTTTGATTTATGGTGGCAAGGAGAAAGGGCTACAGGTCAAACAGGAGGAGTAAGCAGATAGAAGTGTTAGATTTGGAAGGGACTTTCTTGTCATGTTTGGGAGTCTGGACTTTTACCAACAGGCAATGGAGAACCATCAAATGGGGGAGAACATAACTAATAATATTTGTATTTTAGAAAAGATTGCTTTTTACCATGGAGTAATTAATGTAAGAAAGGATAGACTCCCTCCCTCTCACCCTTAATGCTCCCAACATCAACATCTATTTTGGCCCATTCCAACCCCCTCATAAACACACATACACACACACACACACACACACACACACACACACACACACACACACAATTACCTAGGAAGGAGACCAGGTAACCCAGAAAAGTCGGTTTGTCTCTTATTAAGTAATCCTAAATCCTTCATTCCAGAAATAGCCACAACTTTGGTGATAGCAGTTTCTGAAGTACCACCAAACTTAGTCAAAGGAAAAATAATAGACTTAGTAAAGAATTAAAGGAGGCTGCTTTTCCAGTCTTGCCTTCTCATTTCCCATGCATATAACAATTTTGATTCAATCCAAAGCAAAACTGCCTTGTGGATAAAGCCACATATTCTAATGTTAAAGCTCAACCAAAAGCCCCACAGCAAGTTATGCAATGGTAAATGGATGCAATGTTAAATTAATGCCAAATTAATGGGGTAGTAATTAATTAATTACTGTAATAACTCTCAGGGTTGGAAATCATTCAAGCCTGTGCCCTAGAGGTTCCCACAGGGCTCAGAAGGTGAAAATATCTTGGCCATGAGACAAAACTGAAAGATGGAAGCCAAAGTTGCAAAATAATATGTCCAATTCAGGCTGTGCTGTAGAATCTGCAGTGTGGTTCTCTGCCCTCCAAGAACAAGATATCTGCAGAACCAGTATGTCTAGGTCCCAAAGGCCCTAAAGGCCAGGCTAACTAGGCAGAGCAGTCCTTTACAGTGTAGCACTCAGAGCAGAGGCAGGAGAAACAGGCAGACAAGGCTGGGCTCAAATCAGTGTTGATACTATGCACTGCTATGATCATGGTACTTTATGTCTCTGAACCTATTGCCTAATCTATAAAATGTGAAGAAAATCAGTCCCTTAGTCTTGGTTTGTGATGAAAATGGGATGGTGTGGGTGCCTATGTGGCTCAGTGGGTTAAAGCCTCTGCCTTCGGCTCAGGTCGTGATCCCAGGGTCCTGGGATCGAGCCCTGCGTCAGGCTCTCTGCTCAGCAGGGAGCCTGCTTCCCCCTCTCTCTCTCTGCCTAATTGTGATCTCTCTCTGTCAAATAAATAAATAATATCTTTAAAAATTAAAAAAAAAGAAAATGGGATGGTGTATAAAGAACATTTAGTAAGTAGATAATGTCAAATAAAGGTTTTTTGAATAAATAAATGAAGAAATATGTGAATGGACATCAAACCATTTTCTTCCAACTTCCAAAGACTCAAAGGGAAAGAAAGAAGGCAGATGACAGAGCAAAGAGGACTTCAGCAGTGAAATTTGAGCTGATAAGGACTGAGGTTCAGGATGTGTGTGAGGCCTGCTGGGACAGTCCACCCATAGCTTATGGTCTACCCCTTCCTTGGCTAAGAAGCCAAGTCCATGAAGTGTCTAACCTTCTGGTTCTTACAGCTAAAGGAGTGCACCCATTACTAAGCTATGTTCTTTTGCCTACTCAAATTAGACCAGCATTTGGGAGCACAATTGGGAAATGTGCCCCTTTCATGGAGGTAGTGCTATTTCTGAAAAAAAGAAGAAATCAAAAGTGGAAAAAGCCACTGAGAAGACCACAAAGGTCTCTCCTGTTAACTCCTCACAATCTCATCAACAACTAAAGTCCTTTTCTTTTGTCTCCATTCCTGACCAGCAATCCCTTATTTTGTACCTTCCAATCTAAGCAGATGGCTTCCTCTCACTTCCTGAGATCGGAGCTGTCCGAATCCCATCCCCACAGTTTCCCTCATTTCCATCTTCAAGCTGCATCTCACCTGTTCTTCATCTCTCCTCTTTCCCTTCCATCTGAGAGGAGGCAACATAAAATGAGTTGCAACTTGGTGAAGGGCAGATTACAGATACATGTAGACATTGGAAAAAATTCCCATTCCAGAACTCATTGCTCATGTAAAATTCAGTCTCAGTATTTTCATCTGTAAGATGGGGAATGTAAATAGCTAACTCTACTTTCTCAAACAGTATAATGTGTATGAGCTCATTGGATTGTAATTATTAAAATTAACAGCAATTCAGTAACCATCCTTCCACACACATATTCATGTGTCTTTAAACTATGTGAGAGTCACTCCCATCCTCCAGATTTTTTTAATTTAAATTCAATAGCCGATATACAGTACATCATTAGTTTTTGATTTAGTGTTCAGTATTCATTAGTTGTGTTCATCAGTTGTGTTCAACCCAGTGCTCATCAAGCCCTCCTTAATGCTCATCACCCAGTTATCCCATTCCCTTATCTATCTCCCTTTCCACAACCCTCAGTTTATTTCCCAGAGTCAAGAGTCCCTCATAGTTTGTCTCCCTCTCTGATTTTTTTCCTATTCAGTTTTCCCTTCCTTCTCCTATGATTCCCTGTGTTATTTCCTATATTTCACATATGAGGGAAACCATATAATTGTCTTTCTCTGATCGGCTTATTTCACTTAGCATAATACCATCCAGTTCCATCCACATCAATGTAAATGGTAGGTATTCATCCTTACTGATGGCTGAATAATATTCCATTGTATATATGAACCACATCTTCTTTATCCATTCGTCTATTGAAGGACATCTCAACTCCTTCCACTTTGGCTATTGTGGACATTGCCACTGTGAACATTGGGATGCAAGTGCCCCTTCTTTTCACTACATCTGTATCTTTAGTGTAAATACCCAGTAGTGAAGTTGCTGGGTTGTAAGGTAGCTCTATTTTTAACTTCTTGGAGAACGTCCATACCATTTCCAGAGTGGCTGTACCAGCTTGCATTCTCACCAACAGTGTAAGAGGGTTCCCCCTTTTCCACATCCTCACCAACATTCGTTGTTTCCTGTCTTTTAATTTTAGCCATTCTAACTGGTATAAGGTGGTATTCACTGAGGTTTTTATTTGTATTTCCCTGATGACAAGTAATGTGAAGCATTTTTTCATGTGTATGTTGACCATTTGTATGTCTTCTTTGGAGAAGTGTCTGTTCATGTCTTCTGCCCATTTCTTAACTGTATTATTTGTTTTTTGGGTATGGAGCTTGGTAAGTTTCTTTTATAGATCTTGGATACCAGCCCTTTATCTGTTATGTCATTTGCAAATATCTTCTATCATTCCATAGGTTGCCTTTTAGTTTTGCTGATTGTTTCCTTTGCCCTGCAGGAGCTTTTTATCTTCGTGAAGTCCCAGTAGTTCATTTTTGCTTGTTTCCCTTGCCTTTAGAAACATGTCTTGAAAGAAGTCATATGGTGGAGGTCAAAGAGATGACTGCCTGGGTTCTCCTCTAGATTTTTGATGGATTCCTGTTTCACATTTGGGCCTTTTACCCATTTTGAGTTTATCTTTGTGTGTGGGGTAAGAGAATGGTCCAGTTTCATTGTTTTGCATATGGCTGTCCAATTTTCCCAGGGCCATTTATTGAAGAGACTGTCTTGTTTCCATTGGATATTCTGTCCTGCTTTATAAAGATTAGTTGACCATAAAGTTGAGGGTCCATATCTGGGCTCTCTATTCTGTTTCATTGATCTATATGTCTGTTTTGTGCCAGTACCTGTACTGTCTTGATGATCACAGCTTTGTAATATAGCTTGAGGCCAGGCATTGTGATGCCCCCAGCCTTGGTTTTCTTTTTCAACATTCCCCTGCTCTTCAGGGTCTTTTCTGGTTCCATACAAATTTTAGGATTATTTGTTCTGGCTCTGTGAAAAATGTCAATGGCATTTTGATAGGGATTGCATTGAATATGTAGATTGCTCTGGGCAGCATGAACATTTTTTAACAATGTTTATTCTTCCAATCCATGAGCATGGAATGTTTTTCCCTCTCTTTGTGTCTTCCTCAATTTTTTTCATAAGTGTTCTGTAGTTTCTAGAGTACATATCCTTTACCCCTTTGGTTAGGTTTATTCCTAGGTATCTTACGGGTTTTGGTGCAATTGTAAATGGAATTGATTCCTTAATTTGTTTCTTCACTCATATTATTAGTGTATAGAAATGTAATTGTCCTCCAAAATTATGTTATTTCAGCTTTGGTCTAATAAGCAAAGTCAGTCATTTTTTGTTTTGTTTTGTTTGGAGGGGGGCATGAGGGGAAGTGTAAGGAGAGAAAAATTAAAATGAGGTATTTTCTGCATATTTTAAGAACCTCAGCCCTTAACTACCAAGTATGTTGCCTTTTTGTTTTCAAATGTGTCTACTTCCTATCTTTCACTTCCAATTTCAGTTGATTTTTCCTGTCTTATCTATTTAGTTTGCTATCTCAGACTCATGCACATTGCAAAGATGATCACAAACGTCATCCATTGATTGACTGATTCCACAAATATTCATTGAGCCCCACTGTGTTCTAGTTAGGAACATCTTGGATAAAACAAAATAAAGCAAGCCAATAAACATATGAACAAATAAACTAAAAATGACAACTATAACAACAAAACAGGAAAATTGTACTTCAAGCTGAGGTCAAATGAACATGCCATGTATACACACACATACACACACACACACACACACACACACCTTTTTTTTTGGTGTAGAGGCCAGGTGAATCATCTATTATATTAGAAACTTACTCTTGTTTCTAAATAATTCAATTGATAAAGAAATAGCAATGTATTTTATTTCTGGAAACTAATATTGAAACAAAAACAAATAAGCAAAAAAAAAAAAAAAAAAGGTGAGATAATTTTCCAGAGCAGCCGTGACCTGCTTGTGGGGTCTTCCTCATCACTCACATCAGTCTCTGTTTTAGAACACAAGAAATGGCCCTGGACCCCACCCCCACTGCAAGACTCACTTCTGTGTACTAAGCCAGAGAATATCACTGGATATTTATGACCATCCCAGAGAATGGAGAGACCAGAGAGAGCTCATGCATTTTAGAGTCCAGGGTAAGATGCAGCCATGCTAAAAGAACACTAAAAACACCAGTTCACTAAACACCAGTTGAGGGAACGAAGGCCAGTTCTCATTCCAGCTTCAAATAATCATTATTTAATAATCACTTATTGTTTGACCAGGTACAAAACACTTCCCTGAGAAGACCTCAATTTTCCTATCATTAAAAAGAGGGGATAGATTAGATTTGCTTATAAAATCTTCAGTTGGATAACCAAACCTTTTGTCTACCCTTACTTCCAGGACACCTGTAAATTACTGCTCAGCTGACAGTCTGCTGAGGCAGGATAGGACAGGGGACATAGAGGTGTGGCCTTGGTTCTGAGGGGAGGTAAGCTAGGTGAGGATTGGACAGCATCTTTGTCTTCACAAAAGTGATGTCTCACCTTGTGTATGAATGGCTTACTAACGTGTCAGTTCCTGAAAACCCCAAATTCAGAATGACACCCTCAGTAAGACTCTTCTTCTAGAAACTATCCTTGCTTGAATTGGTTACTTTAAAAATTTGCTACCATAACAATAAATGATAAGACATTCTCATGCCAATTAACACCCTCTTGATAACATTTATCTGAAAACTGGAAATTATTTGTTATTCCATCTAAACAGGAGAAAACAATATTTACAAAGTTATTATTGAATGTGAAATCTCTGTCTTACTAACTCCACCTGCCAACAAGCCTTTTTGGAAATGGAAGTAGGTAATTATTTTATTCACACTTATTTATCAAGCATTTTGCAAAAACACTTCGAATTCAGGGAAGAGGAGACACTTGTGTGGTGATGGACTTTAGCAAATGCTTAGGCTTTGTCTGAGGGACCACGGCTGAGCACATTACTCAGGAAGAAAAAAAAAAGTCTCTGGGTTTCCCAGACAATTTCTTTTAAGTGGGGAAAGAGGGTTGAAGAAGGGGATGAGTGTGAAAAAGAAACTCAATAGATTATTCTTTCCCTTTTCTCAGAACTCAAGTGCCCTGATGAGGGAAGAGGTATTGTGCTTGGAGAGGCTGCTTGAAGGAAACCAAGAAGACTTTCTTGTACTTAAACAGTGAGATATGGTGAAGTGAAGTGAGGCATGTAAAAGGAATTTAAGATCCTCAACGATCTAGAATCCTCTGTAAGGATGTTGGTGATGGTATTTGCTACTTGCAAGAATATTTTAGTAAGGATTAATTGCCTCTGAGATGCAGAAACACAGATTTGAACACCATGGGAGGCAGCCTGGTCCATCCAAATTAAGGCAGCTATTAGCCTGTGCTTTGCCTTGACTTAGCGTGCAAACTACCTCCATCCTATTTTCTTTACATACCTGATTAGCACCTTCCCACTCCCACCCCTTGGCTTTAGTCTCACTTACATATTAAAGTTTGTCTCACTTACAAATTAAAGGGTTTGTTGCAGTTAAAAGGCTCCACTGATAAAAGCATTTGCAAATCCAAGGAATGGATAATGTCTAAGGGTACTTGAGGTTTTTGCATGTCTAGGATTCTGTCTTACAAATTGTCACCACATATAACGTATAAGGGCTCTGTAAGAAGGGAATTTATCAAACATGTGATCTTTTCTCTGCCAGCTGGGCTACTGTTCCTCAGGGAGACCTGCCCTTGAGAGTCAGCTAAATTCTCAGAATGAAGTTACGGTCATCAAAATTCAAGAGTTTCCTGTATTTGCTAACATTTCCTTTTGCTCCTGCCTTGTTTAATAAAATGTTTTTGGACTTCAAAGTCTCAATGACACTAAAACAACAAATTAAGGTGCGGAATATTATAGGAGCACCAACATGGCAGTAATTACCTTTTCTCAAGTCCCAAGCATTCAGGGATAGTCATGGTCGTGCCCCTTTTCCTGACAAGGACACGAAGACCCCAGAGCATAGTGATTGCACAGGGCAAGTTGGAGAGTGAGCAGCAGTGCTAAGATTTAAGCCCAGGACTTTCTGGGCTTCGTCCAGGATTGATTCCACAAGGCCACAGGGTATGGCACACCTCTCTGCTTAGGCTGAAAGCCCAAAGCTTCAAACAGCTCACCTGAGGACTGTTCAGTGCCCTGGAATTCACCCAACTCAGCCTGTGACCCAAGCCAGTGGTGTTCCCTGAGCCACAGACTTCAAAAAGCCATTAGTATCCACTGTACCCAAAGGTGAGGAAAAATCTGGGCCTCTTCTCAAAAGCTAGGGGTTCTAAGAACTACAGGAGATTTTAAGCTAGTTGAGAAAAATAAAAGTGTATAAATGAATGCAATTAAACAACTTGGTTTTATTAATCCAAAAATCCAACAGCACTCAGACTGAACTCAAACTGGGGAACAAATTTAAATATAAACTCCAAGTTACTAATCAAAATGACAATAACCATCGTTAAGAACTCTTGTTTGTTGATCCATATACTATACATTTGTCCTCTCATTTAAGCCTCACAGCAAAGCGTTCTGCAGTTGTGACCAGGGAGGAGGGCATTCTACAACCCATTTACAAATAAGGAAATGGAAGTGCAGCAAGGCCCAGTAACCCACCAGTCCTCACACCACTCTCTCCCCCTTTGGGAAACCCATTGTCATTCCATTATTCTGTTCTAACTTCCTTCTGATAAAAGGATAGGTGTATCCAAATCTGCACTTTATACCTGAGTTATTATACCTTAGGCTTTCAGTTTTTTTTTTCTTCTGGGACCAGATCTGATGGAATCTCATTACTGTGATGATTGAACCAAAAGGGGATCTTTCGACATTTGGTGCTTCATGCTGGGAATGACATGAAGAAAAAAAAGAAAAAATAGCCCAAATCCATTAACATCCACGGTGCTCAGGGAACATTTGTCAATGTCTGGAGATGTTTTTGATTATCACAACCGCAGGCGGGGGAAGCTACTGACATCTAGAGTGTTGCTAAACACTCTACAAAGCATGGGATAGTCCCCCAAAACAAAGAATGATCCAGCCCAAGTGTCAATAGTACCAAGGTTGAAAAATCCTCTCCTAGCCTTCATGCCAGGCACCTAGCTGATTATAAGTAAGCCATATTTTTCTGCCCATCCTAGTTTAAATAGCACCCCCTGGTCACTATTCCATGATCAGACTCACTGATACTGTTTTATGCACTTATTCACATAGATATTATCTGTTCCCCTGATGTAAATGTAAGTTCCATGAAGGACAGGATTAGGTCCACCCTAATCCTCAGCATCTCTCTAGACCAAGACAAGTAGAATACAAACTCAATACACATTTGTTGACAGTGAATGATGTTGAATGATGGACACACTGTGGAGTGCTAAAACAAGTCACTTCTACTCTTACAACTGGACTCAGAGACCTCAGTACCCCCCCCCACCTTTTCTACAAAGTGTGCTGTGGACTTTGAGAGCCTGCCTTGGCTACAGGCCATTAAGCAGCACACATTCAGCCTGGAGTTCTTTATCCTCTGAAATTTTCTGGACAGTTTCACAGATCCAAAGAGTTTTGTTGAGCCTCAATGCTACTCTGTGCGTTTCCTAACTAACCACATAACTGCTTCCTAAGATTCCCATCATTCATGATTTGGGGCTAAATACTTATATCTACAGGTGCTTTGCACTTCCATGGTCTGAAAACTTCAGAGCCAAGACCTCTGAGGAATTGAGGTTCCTCTGAGACTCAAGTATAAAAGCTAGATGCCTGTGGTGCGGGTGTGTGGTGGGGGAGCTGCTCAGCTTCAGACCTTCAAGAGGAAATGGTGTTGCAGCCCTGTGCCAGGTCCTGTCAAGGGTTAGAGGGGAGGGCATCCAGGGAAAGTCAGGCCTGTGATGGGTGGGAGGCTCTGGGACTTGTCCCAGAAGAAAAGCCAGGAGAGTCAGAAAAGGATAACATGTGAGCACACTGGGCCAGAGTGGGGAGGCTGGCTCCAGGGAGAAACTGAGGTCCAGAGCAATGCAGACCTAAGGATGGATTAAACATCCAGATGTGGGTGCCTGAGGTGTAGTAAGCAGTGAGACTGAGGAGGAAAGGGCAGGTTCCCAGACGACATAGGGCCATATGGAGGGAAGAACAGGAGTAGGAAGGGAGTGGAAATGGGGTTCACATAGAGTGCATGAAATGCAGTACACTGGATCCCTTACACTGTCTCAAATACTAGACTTATACTCACTTTCCTATTAAGGAAAGTGAAACTTTGAGAGTCAACTAGTCAACTAGTTTCTTTTTTTTTTTTTTTTAAAGATTTTATTTATTTATTTGACAGACAGAAATCACAAGTAGGCAGAGAGGCAGGCAGAGAGAGAGGAGGAAGCAGGCTCCCCGCTGAGCAGAGAGCCCGATGCGGGGCTGGATCCCAGGACCCTGGGATCATGACCTGAGCCGAAGGCAGAGGCTTTAACCCACTGAGCCACACAGACGCCCCAGTCAACTAGTTTCTTATAATCTACCAGACTGTGAACTCCACAAGGACAGAAACCCAACCAGGCCAGCCTTGTTCACTGCTGTGGCCACAGTGTTCAGAACACATGCCTGCACAGGGCCACTTGCTGGCTCACTTGAACAAAGTCACCCCTGGTGAAAGGTGGCATTCAAAACCCCCTCAGTAGAACACAGCTAGTTCTTCTCTGTACCAGACTGTCTTCCTTGCCGAAATCAAGTCAAATCAGAGAGAACTTAGCAGGAGCAATGATACTGAGGCCCCAAACCTGTCCAAAATAGAGTCATTACTTTATTTGTCTCCAAGTCTAAAAGGTCCAGCACTTGACTTTTGCCATTTTCAAAAAGATTCAATGGTTTCACCAATTCCCTCAGCTTTTTCAAAGAGAAGAAACATTATTTTTTTAAAAATGGAATTAGATTGGTTTTTAGCCAGCTTAATAAAAAGCTGAAAGATGAACATTAATTTCAAACTGCTCGTACATTGCAAGTTGGCCTGTGTCACTTCCAAACTGCATAAAATTATTTTGGAAGCAAGATATATTTATTCCACGACAGCTTTTTATAAGATCCAATAAGTACCCTGTTGGTATCAGATGGCCAGTTGTTATAAGCATTTCATAGTTATAAACCTGGACTTTTCTTTGGTTTTTCAATATAATTTAATTTAAAATGTATTTATTGGACAGCCTTTATAGTTAGGGCCGGACACAGTAAGACAGGAGCGTCCAAGTGAAAGGACCCACTCTGGTGTATTCTCTCAGAGCACCCACCAGGGAAAGAATCCCTAAGGAGAGAGGGTGTGCACAGAGCCGGAAAAGCTGGAGCACATCCAGACCCTTGAGCCACGGGTACAGGTGGGTTTGCAGTTAACTGCAGCAGTGTTAGGACTACTGGTGTTCATCCTCATCTACTGGCACAGAACCTCCCATTCCCTACAAAACACTCACAGGTA
Organism: Lontra canadensis; assembly: GCF_010015895.1. Taxonomy (NCBI): domain Eukaryota; kingdom Metazoa; phylum Chordata; class Mammalia; order Carnivora; family Mustelidae; genus Lontra; species Lontra canadensis. Next base: position 19,304,149 of record NW_022631001.1, read on the forward strand.
TTTCCGGAAATTTCTAGACTATTGTGTGCTTTTTAGCAATTCCAGTCTTGCTGACCGTCGCCATTCCTTCTTGAGTCCTGCTCCTGATGGCCGAACCTGCATGGGGGTATCTTGTGGGGTGAGGGAGCTTGCCTTTCTGTCTCTTTTGTGTGTATTTCCTTCTATAAGCAAGAGCCTGAAACAGGGGTGTTTCTGTGTGTTCCCAAATCACGTACCAAATTTTTAGTGAAACGGGTCCTCTATTATTTTGCTTATTTTCATTTAAGGTAGTAGTAAGAGTGTAGATGTTGGAGACAAACTTCCTAGACTCATATCCTGCTATACACTTACTAGTTGTGTGACTTATAAAATGACTCATTTATCTATACCATGAGGATGATAGTAATTCCTAATGTTGTGGTGAAGATTAAATAAATGAGTATGTATAAAATGTTAAGAACAGTGTCTGACACATAGTAAGCTATATATATATATTCACCATGTTCACCAGTCCACCACCCCTCCCCTGCCTGAAGCTAGCTAGCTAGCTGTATCTATCTATCTATCAATATGTCAGCTGTTATTACCATTAGTTAGTGAGTAATAATTATGCATACATAGGGCTAGCTAGATTATTGAATTCTTAACCATGTGCCACCCAGGATACAGGGACGTTCATGTTAAATCCTCTCACTAGCCCTTGAGGCAGGAATTTTTGTTACCTCATCTGCATCGCTGAGGAAGCTAGGCTTAGGAAGGCAAATAACTGAGTAAAGGCACAGTTAGTGCACAGACTGTCCTCCTGGCTGATGGGCTGATGCCAGAATCTGTGTATCCACAGGGCAACAGGAATGGTATATCAAGTGTCAACCACTCTGCAGCACCCAAAGCTTCTAACTCCCTCCAAAGACCACAGTCTTTGAACAGTCTGTGAACAACCTGCCAGTCTGTGATAATAGATGCTATAGGGAGAAACAAAATAAGAAGAGTTCAGTGATTAAAATAACCACAAGAAATTCCAGATGAAACCAAAACACACTCCTTTACTACAGGACTTCTCAGTGCTTTCAAGATCCTGATCTGTATCCCAAAAGGAGGGAATGAAATGGAATGTTTCTCAGGCATGTTCCCCATGGAACCCTTCATGTTCACCACTCCATCACCCCTCCCCGGCCTGAAGCCCAGAGGATTCTCAGGATAGGTGTTTCCCGGAATGGCTTTATGGGACAGCTCCTGAAATGAAAAGATATTAGTAATAGATTCTAACAGCAGAACCACAGAATCTGATTTATGATATGAATTCTCATAGAAGTGTGAAAAGATCAAGCTTAGAAGCTAGAAGACCTTTTGAAGATAGTCACAAACCCCTGTGAAGAAAAAACAAGGTTGTAAATCAAGGCCAGGGGGGAAGAGATAGGCAAAGAAGGGCCTCCTCTTCTGACTGGTTTTCTGATACTGCCAAAGCTACTCCTCATCCTCTTCACACCACTTCTCTAACTCTGTCCTCCAGCTGCCCTGAACTTCCAAACTGTCTGGCCTCCCTATGTTCACAAAATCTCCCCCCTCCACTTGGAACGGCTTCTTAATGACTCCCCAGAGCACACATGCATCTACCTGTGCCTAAAGAACTTCCGTTCATCAGCTCAGGTGTCGTCTCTGGAAGTCTCTTCCTCAGAAGCACCTCCAGACCTTCCCAGCCCTCCATAAAGCAGCTCTTTGCTCACACAGCACTCATCCCAGGGTCCCTGAGAGTCCTATTCTTTATCTTTCTCCCTCTCTAGACTGAGATTCTGCTAGGCTGGAACCAGGTCCCACCCATCCTTCTGTTTCCGTCACTAAGCCCAGAGTCAGGCACATGGAAGTGGTGCCATAAAGTTTATAATACGAACGAATGACTTGTTTAGTCTTCACAATAATTTGGGAGGTAGATTTTATTCCTCCCACTTTATACATAAATAGAATGCCAGGTGGATAAGAAACTAAACTAAGCTCATATAGTTAATGATCACATTCAGCAGAACTAAGACCCTCTCCAAAGAGCATTAAATTTATCTCTGAGCAAAGGAGAAAAAGTAACGACTTCTAGGGTGATATTAGTAGGTATCCAGAAGGCTCCCACTGCAGCAACCGTATGTCCCCTCTGTGTCTGACCCTGTAGGTTTCCTGAACTCTGGACACTTGGAAAATACTGAGCAGCAGTGTGAGGTTGGAGAGAGCACAGACAGTAAAATGGGAATCTTATTGATAGAGGTATCAAGTAAGTTCATAAGGGACTTGGAATAAGTTAAAATGGAAGTCTATTTTCAAATTCAACCATCACAAAGTATCTGTTATAAATCTGCATGTCCTCTTACCTTCAGAGAAGGAATGGTCCAGCTTTTTAAAAAAATATCATAGAGAATTGAGTTCCAAACAGCTGACAAATGGGACTGTGTTTACCTACCTGAAGGAGCTAGCACCAGGAATAGCCAGGATGTCATTCTAAAAGAGCTCTGTGGGCCCCATTCAGGCGAACAAAATGCCGAGGATATATTCTAAATGGGGATGTATATTCATCCATAAAAGACAAGGTTAAGTGCCAAGAACTAGGCAGAGACTGGAATGGAACAGGAGCAATGTGGGTCCCAAGTGTTCACAGGGAATGCTAGAAGAATTCCAACTCACCTGCCTTTGTGGAATTTTGCATGCATTTTACAAGAATATAATGTATGAGACAATTTCAAGGCGCTTAAATGTATAAGCTGAACCATACACCACAGACAGAGCACTGAATTAAGAAGTTTCCAGTGCTATTTTATTTAATCTTTGCAACACCCCTATGAAAGGTGCATTATTATTTCCATTTTACCAGGGAACTGAGTCTCAAAGAAGTTACCTAGCTTGTACACAAGGAAACAAGAATTTGGCCCCATGTGTGTCCTAGGTACATCCTCATCATTCTAAAACAAATAAACCAATATTGCATAGGATATTACACATATTACATATCAGGTCTCTCCCCTGTGTCCCTACCCCCCACTCCCAAGGAGCACTTTTTTCAGCATGCCAAAGAGAGCTCCTCACTTTCCAGCACTGGGAGAGGAAAAGATTGAATTTAAGTGAGTGACACTTGTTAAATCCAAGACTATTAAACGCAAGCTTTTAAACTGAGGTATTGATGTTAATATGTTGTTTCTCATAATGGCTTGATGATGGCACTAATTCAGGTTGCCTTCCTATGGGGTACTATGTTTATTAATCAACCAAAGGGCCACCATTTCTGATGTTTGCAATTTAGTTTAGCAGAACGTAATGTTTAAAGTTTATTTGGAAAGACGGACCTCCTGAGTGTTTAGAAAGATAGGAGTCAGAAGCCCTGAGTTTGAGTCTTATTTTTCTCTCTTGAAAACTCAAACACAAAATTGGGAACAAAGAAGACATAGGATATGTATTTTTATACAAAACCGAAGGGGAGGGTGGTAGGGTTATGGGTATTGGGGAAGGTATGTGCTATGGTGAGTGCTGTGAAGTGTGTAAACCTGGCGATTCAGAGACCTGTACCCCGGCGGCTAATACATTATATGTTAATTAAAAAATTAAAAAAAAAAACTGAAGGGGACTTAGGAAGTGATTGTTACAGTTGCAATTGTACCCCAAGTTGTGGCCACTGATAAAATAAACCTTAATCTATAAATCACCTGACCTCCACATCAGTGAAGGATAGTTTTTTCATAAGAACATTAGGTTGCTTATTTTCTAGTTGATGCAGTTTCATTTACACTTGTGTTTTTTATGTCTGTTTTTTGTTTTTTTAGAGAGAGGAAGAGTGTATGAACGGGGTGGAGGGGCAGAGGGAGAGGGAGTGAGAGAGAGAGAATCTTAAACAGGCAATATGCTCAGCACAGAGCCCAATGTGGGGCTTGATCTCATGACCCTGAGATCATGACCTGAGGCAGAATCGAGAGTCTGACGCTTAACTGACTGAGCCGTTCAGGAGCCCCTCACTTATACTTTTGAAGGTCAGACTACCTCTACGCATTCCCCAACATTCAGTCATTACTTTGTTCCTTCAGCAAACCTAAATCCACCTTACAAAATGCAGAGTTGTGTTAGTATTACAAGGTTAATGAGAGGACCAGGTAAGCTAGGCTCAGAGGATAGGAGAGAATCCTTCATCTTGTTATATCCCAATTTACATTATTATTTGGTTTCATTTTGGGGGTGGAGTGGGCCTGTGCCAGGTAGCCCTCCCACACACCTGGGAGGGTAGGACTGTGGGGAGCAAAGTGGTGAGAGGGAAATGAATAGGGTTAGACTGCAGAAGGCAAAGTTCTTGCATGTAAGGAGCTGCTTATAGGCTAGAGAGGATAATACACCTACAAGAAATAAAATAAGTGGCTCCAGTAGCACCGTGTTGGGGCAGGCCATCTGCTTTTCTTTCTGGAATTGGCATATTATCCTCTACCTGGCCTCCTCACACACCATTGCATCTCTTCCAATGTATATCCCATCTTGGCCCCCAGATCTGATCATTTTTATCAGTTACAGCTCCAAAGGGGAAACAAGTGTTAAAACTAGAAAATTCAAGGTAGGTTCAATATGGTTTGGACAGACTGCACAGCAACACAACACTAGTGACAGCAGGATGTACTGTCCTTAAGCCTGGAGTGTGGGGGAGAGGGAGGGAGATGTTACTGAAAATAGGAAGGAAAGAGAACTGTCAAGCTAGTTTCTCTGAGGGTCAGTAATATTGGAAGAGGGGTTAAACCTGTCTGAGATGATTGTGCAAGAAGGGAGCCTGAAAACAGGTACCACAACTTCACCCCCTCTCCATCATCCCTCTCACCTCTTGCTGGGGCATCTGTTGGCCAAACCAACCAGAAACCAGAGCTCAAGGGAGACTTGATGGAGCTGACAAAGGACAGAGTAGAATGGGATGGCAAGTAGATCTGCAGGGGCAACCAAAAATGTTCAGCACAGGCCCTTTACTTAAAGCCCATCTGGGAGCTGGACATGCAGAGGAATGGAATTGTTTCCACCCTGGAGGAAGCTACAGTCAGCAGAAAGTTTGGAGAAAAAAAAAAAAAAACTACAAAGGAGTTCCCAACCCTGAGAATGCTGTAAGGAATTTATTTCATTTATCTGTTCTTTCATCAGACCTTTCCTGAAGGCCTCCTCTTTGACAGGCAGATGCAGACCTTGAGGACCCTGGGTTGCAGGGATATGTAAAAGACACAATCTGTGCTGTTGTGAACTCATTATCTGTGTGCAGACAAAGATGAGCGAGGGGTAAGCCACAACACACAGAGATCCAAGGCCTGCCTTATCTCCAAGTATCAGGACGCCCAACTCATAAAGCACAATTAGTTCTGTCCATCTTTGTGTATATTTGGATAGTAACTGGTTTGGACAGCGGCCTCTGTTCATTAGGATTAGAAACTTTCCATGTCAGTTAATTTGATTAATATCAGAGAAAACTCAATTAGACTTGTCAACTTTTTGCATATGACATTTAATATCTATTAAAATTATGTCACCTCCATCAGCCAGAGGCCTTATTTTCAGTTTCCCCAGACTGTCAACTTGAGAATGCTGAACACCCAAACAAAGGTGACGGAAAATGTTTTCCTATCATTTTCTGCACACACTCTTAAAGCCAGTCTAACATAATTATGTGAAAACAGTTCTCATGTTTATTTGTCCCTTGCTTCCATTTTCCTAGAGAACTATACTTGAAAGAAGAATATACAAGGCTGAAGGTTAATTGTCCAAATAGTACTTAAGACAGAGGCAGGGAAAGAGAAGGTTTGTATAGGTAGGGAGAATCCCTAGGTTAGTGGGCTTGTTTGGGGATTATTCAAATACCCGGCTGTCACTTCCAAACAAGTACACCATTTCTGGGTTAAAATGAGTCTGTGAACTCCAGAAAGAATATTATTGCAGTCCATAATAAAATAGAGAAGAATGTAAAATTCTATTTACTAGTGGAATTTCTTTATAGTAGACGCTTTAAAGCTCTAGATGGAATTACTACAAGATATGTAACACACGTGGAAATGTAACTGCGTGGCCATATCATTTCAAAGCATAAAAGAAGCCCAGGGATCCCTGTATTTAATGTCTGCGTTTATGTTGCTATTCTATAACTTTTGGTTCTGGCACCTGCTCCACAATTTGCATCTTGTCTACTGGAAAACTCAAATAATTGGCTCTTAAAAAGGAGTATATATCAGATTAATTTGGAAGATCTGTTTCAAAATATACACATGCTTGCATCCTGATGCAGAGATTAGGGTGGGGCCTGGACTTACCATTTTTTAACATACACGCAGGTCATTTTAAGAGGCATCTTCACATGAGAAAGAATGTACTAGAATGTCTTTGAGTAGTCCATGCTACTTCATACTTCTGGGCATTTACTCAAGACCTTTCATGACTATTTCTCTTGCTTGTTTGCCTGGCAAATGCCTAGACCTTTTCTGAAGTCCACCAACCTCTCTGAAGCCTTTTCCATCACCCTCTTTATATTTCATATACTTTAAATACTTGCACTATCACACTGACTTGTAATGTGCATGGTGCATTTTTTTTTCTTTCACACCAGTCTATGAGTTCTTTGAAGGCAGGAAATGAGTCATATCTTTGGACTCTGAGATATCCGCCCTATAGTATATGCAATATAATGTAAGCAGTAAATGCTTGTTGGCTAGAATTGAATTAAATGGCTATTGAATATATTTAAGTTATCTATTACTTCCTTGGCTTTGTTACTCCTAATTAGACTCCATCCAAGGATTATTTATAAAACAGTTGCAAATTAAGAGATCCTATGTGGTTCAGGCTAGTCATGGCAGTGTATTATTAAAAAGAAAATGAGGGGCACCTGGGTGGCTCAGTCTTTAAGCGGCTGCCTTCAGCTCAGGTCGTGATCCCAGGGTCCTGGAATCGAGCCCTGCATCGGGCTCTGTGCTCAGCAGGGAGCCTGCTTCTCCCTCTCTCACTCCCCCCTGCTGTGTTCCCTCTCTCGCTGTCTCTCTCTGTCAAATAAATAAATAAAATCCTAAAAAAAGAAAGGAAGGAAGGGAGGGAGGGAGAGAGGAAGGACAATAAAAGGTCTACCATTCTAATTTTACTGGCATCTGTAAAAGACATTAATGAGATTCAGTGTAACCACTGGCACCACTCTGTCTTCCCCCTTTTTTGACATTTCATACCTTGCAGATACCCCCTAAGTCTTTCTCTCCCTATCTCTAGTTTTCCCTATGCTCTGCCCACAGGGGTTCTCTTTTCCTCCCTTCCTCCTTTCCTGCTGCTACTGTTCTGTGTCTCTTCCCTCACTTTCTTCTGAATTTAAGAAGGCAAGTCTTACACCTGCCCTCACCATCCTCTTCCCACTGTTTAGTCCCATACCTTTCTGGTCCCAGTTTTGTAACCTCATCTGTGAATCAAACAAACTAACATTTCTTGTGCCCCCTCTCATTCCTCACAAATGGAGAGTCCTCTAAAAATTTGTATTTTTAAGCCTCAGATGTCAAAATAGGGTTATGAAATGAGTGATGTGTTTTTTGAGTGTTTACATTTCACAAACGAACACATTTAAGATAAAAATGGAAATGTGTTCCAACAATAATTATAGGATTTATAAAAATTCTTATTCATAGTATGCCAGAGGCAGTGTGTTTTGATACTAGAAGACATGTTAAATGTTGTTGTTGTTTTTTTTTTCCTTCAGTACGTCCAGTGTATCCCTGCATCTGGCTGTCTAACCTCATTTTGAGAGAATATCAAAAAGACTTCATTTGGGGATCGTTTGTAAAGGAACAGCTCACACCAAATTTTCCATCTGACCCTAAATCCCACTACTGCTAATAAATATCACAGAGAAAAATACACCTGGAAATATTTTGTGTCAAACCGGGGTTCAAATTATGACTCTTCAACTTCTTAGCTTTGTCATCTTAGGCAAGTAGCAAGCTTTCACTTCCAAAGAGGGCTCTCCTACCTTTGAAAAGAGAGCATCTTTTCATTCCCTGAAGGATGACTGTTTGAGTGCCTGACTCCATCAGGAAGGTACATACCAGGAGGTCCTGTGGGAAGGCCCTGGGGGCAGAACACTTATTTCCAGTGACAGACCAGTTGCTCACAGGCTGTACAACTTCAGGCAAGCTACTTAACGTCTCTGAGATTCATTTTTCTCATCTGTTAAGTGAGCATTATAAAATAATGCATTTGGGGACACCTGGGTGGCTCAGTCAGTTAAACATCTGCCTTCAGCTCAGGTCCTGATCCCAGAGTCAGAGTCACAGAATCAAGCCCCAGATCAGGCTTCCTGCTCCACGGGGAGCCTGCTTCTCCCTCTGCCTATCATCCTGCTCTTGCTCTCTCTAGCACTCTCTCAGATTAATAAATAAAACCTTTTTTAAAGAAGTTAAGAAAAGAATGCATTTCATACAGCTGTTATGAGCATTAAATGGATGAAATGAGATAATGTATGAGCGTATTAACAGCACCTGCATAGGTATTCAATCTGTATGTGTGTGTGTGTGTGTGTGTGTGTGTGTGTGTGTGTGTGTGTGTTTAATACGATATGTGTGTCTGCACTTGCTTGGAGATGTGGCATGCTTAGAAGGGTTGAAAGAATGAGAAGAGGAAAGGTTAGGGGAAGGGATTTGGCCGTGACAAACTGACAGTGATCAGCTGGGCAGGACTCTAATATCAGTACATGTGTTATACTGTAGGGGGCACAGGAAGAACAAGGATGATTCCACCTTTGTGTGTTCAGTTCCTTGATATAGCCCAGGCACTTCAAATAGTGTCTAGCACATAGTAGGTGCTCAATAAACACTTGCCAATTTCCCCATGCTAATTAGCTCACCATCTTGGGTATAGTAGGTCTTCACTTAATGTTCACTGAAAGAATGAAAATAATAATTGTAATTAACATGTGTTGATCCTTTCTAATTCACGCACTCTTCTAAACTCTTTTTATGTGTAATCTCATTCAGTTGTCACTTGCACACAGCAAATTAGGCCCTTTTATTAATGCCATTTGTCAGAGAAGGGACATGAGGTACAGATAAGTTAAGTCTCTTGTATGTCCACGCAGCTGAAAACTGGTAAGGCCAGGATTCTGCCCCAGCCACTGTGACCCAGGCAACAGGAGCCTTGGGAATGCCAGTGATTCTCTTTGCCTCTAGTTTTAAGTTCTGTAATATCCCTGGGTTGGGGTGCAAGGGAGCAGTGTTTGAATGAGGAATAAGGCTTAGTTTGTTCATGATAATTAGAGATCATAACTCGTCCTCCCTATTACAGGAAAGAATTATTTTGAACATCAATAAAGCTAATGTGAACTATCATAAAGTATATTACGTTTTACATTCTCTATACTGTAATGTAACTAATAGAACATTGACTTTGGAGTTCACAGACCTACATTCAAATTTTGGCCCCTTTTTATTAGTTTTACAGCCTTGGGCAAGTCATTCTGCCTTGCCTTTCTCATCCATAAAATATGAAATATTAGACTGACTTTTGGGGTTACGATAATCATAAATGAGATAAAGCATGTAATAAGCCAAAAAAACATTGCATATATAGATAGACAAGGACTAAATGTCCTATCTTTTTTGTTGTTGTTTGTTTATTTTATGTAGAGTGGTTTGTATGGTCAATGCCAATAATTAATCAGTGACTACTACTGTGGTTTCTTTATATGTAGCAGGACTATGATTATAATTTCTTGAGTACCTACTACATGCATGTCTCACGTAGAGAAACTCCATAAATACAGCTCCTTATGCCCACACTCCTCACTCCCTTAACTCCCTGCAGGAGACCCATCTCCACTTCTTCCTCAGTCCAGTGTGCTCCCTCTGACCTCATCTAAGTGGTCCCTCTGACTGCTTTCTGCCTCATCATCTGTAAAAGTAGCGTGTGTTTCCAGACTTCTGTTTTAATGAATATTTATGGTATAATTTACACCGGTGTGAAGCACACAATGGCTCCTTTCTGCATTGTTAAAAGATCTGGAATTTTGTGTACAGGGGGAGTGGCGGGTGGGCAGTATTAGCATCTAGTTTCCCTAGTTGCGATTAAGAAAACGTGTGCTGTAAAGTTGAGTGGAGTGGGACTCCAGGGCCTGATTCATGCGGCCAAGAAGCACCTTTGCAAAGACTTTTGTTTTTGTCTTTCAGTTACACATTTTGTTCCAGGAAACTGCTGATCCCATTTGAGTTAAATATTAACTTTAGAACATTTTAGCAACTCATTAAGTTTTTTTTTTCCCCTCACTTCACTTGCAGGTGGAGTTCATTACAATCAAGCTGGAGGGAGTCCCTGTAATAAATTCATTCTCTCTCTCTCTCACACACACACACAGACACTGTCCTTGTAAGAAGCCTGAGACAGAATTAGCATTCTGCATGTAGACCCGTGGTTCTCTAGGTGGGGCAAGGGATGTTGAGCAATGTCTGAAGGTATTTTAGGCCGTTACAACTTAGGAGGAGCTACAGGCATCCGATGAGTAGTGGCCAGTGATGGTGCTAAATACCCAACAATGCACAGCAAAGTCCCCAACAATGCAGAGCTACCCAGCCCCCGTATCAGTAATGACAAATTTTAGAAGTGTTTTATCAATGACTCTGTTTCTAAGACTATATATAGCTAACCCTGGAGAAAACATAATGTCAGGCTTTACACTAATTTATTTTCTGGCCTCAAGGAGCTTGAGACCAATGTTGAATGTTTTTAAATACTTATAAGCCTAAGTTTGAATCTTAGTGGCTATGTGACCTTGGACAAGGTCTTCCCATCTGATACTCAGTTTTCTATTTTTTTTAAGTGATAATACCTACCTTAGAAATCTTTTATGTAATTACATGCAGCAATATATTTAGAACCTTAAATATGTCTGATACAGAGGAGGTTCCTAAAAAATACTATTACTGTATCTTTTTAATAATCATGTAACTGAAAGGATTATCAGAGACCCTTGAAATTAGCCTGCACACTCCAGGTATTAAGTTTCCATGAAGACTCAGGGCTGCTCTTTCATTCATACACATTGTCCATTGTCAAAAGGACGACGTAAAATAGAGATATGTGCAGAGGCTTGTGAGGGCATCCCAAGGGGGCATATAACCATACCTAAGAGAAGGGGAAACAATTACACAGGAAGAAGACTGACTTAAGTTTAAATTTTTATGACTCTGAGTGAATTCTCTAACATAGTCTCAAAAATCTGTTAACTTATTCTACTTTCTCATTGGCTTCAGTCTTTATTCCTTCCACAAACTGTTGATATTCCTATCATTAGCAATTGAATTGATGTTTTAATTAAAATTTGGACATTCCATCCAATTTCAGCCACCTGCTGTCTTTTATATCCACTCATATTTCAAAAGCACAGAATGTTCCCTTTTTTTAGAAGTTGGCCATATCCACTGTGATTGGAACAAGAAGCCCAGAAAGGCTGTGTTGATGGAGGTTGGCAAATGTCCATTGATCTGGGTTCAGGCCACATTTGTGACTTCTACACACCCCAAAAGTATAGATCCAGAAAGGTGTCCTTAATTACAACAATTACAGGGAAATCTCTAGTTGAAGGTATTTACTGTTAGTGGAGTAAGGTCAATCATCTCATTACTTATGAATCTATTTGTGTTCCTTTTAGCAACTGAGTAGATATTTAGATCAATGTATTCTTAGCCTGCAGTTTCCTACTCCTGTAAAGACACTGAACTCACATTGGAGTGGTAAATTAAGTTTAAATGAGAAATGGTATGCCATCTATTTGGTCACCAAATAATGGTATTTCTGATTTGTAGCTATTATAGAAAATTAAAAGAGGAGATGAAATTATAAACTGCTACAATACACAAAAAGATTTGATGAGAAAGGTTGGAAATAACTCTATGATTTCTACCTAAGGTTAGACTATTTACTACTGTGTGTCCTTTGTACTGTGTTCAGCTGATGGATATATGGCAGCTATACATGCATTGTGTGCATGTGTCTCATGTTCTACTGTGAAGACTTAAGGGGCAGGATCAGAATTTGAGTCATCTTAGTACACAAAATACCCAGCACTATACCTGGCATACAACAGGCATTCCGTAACTGTTTGTTGAATAAATTGTTTATGGTCTCATAGTAGGACCCAGGACACTGTGGACTGCGTAGCTTATCACCCATTTATCCAGTTGGCCAATGCAAGACCTTGTAATCATTCTCGACCCCTCTCTTTTACCCACATCCACATCCAAGCCATCAGTAAGTTATGTCAGTACTACTTTCAAAACACATTTTCAAATCTGTTAGTTCTCTCCACTTCTACTTCCTCTCTCATCCAAGCTATCACCATTTCTCACCTGAACTGAAGTTCTCATCTGAACTTATCTTCCAGGGACCAGACTGAGTCAGATGCTCCTCTGCTCAACATCTTTAAGGGGCTCTTGATCTCACTTACTATGAAAGCTGAAATCCTTACAAAGAAAAACATGACCTGGAACATTGATACTTATCTTTTTTATTCACTCTGTTCCAAATGCACTGGACTTTTTGTTGTTCTTCAAAATACAAGCAAGTTCTCATCTTAAAATGTTTACCTTTTCTGTTCCCTCTGCCTTGAATAGTCATCCTTAAGAATGCTCTTGATTCATATCTTTTCTTTAGATCTCTGCTCTGTACCACTCCACCTAATTATGGTAGTCTCAATCAGTCTTTATTCTATTTTCTTGTCTTACTGTTAATTCATAAGTTATTCCATCCATCCATGCTAGGGTAAATACTATCTGTTCCCTAAAATGTAAGCTCCTGTGAGAAGGAACATTTTTAGTTCATTGCTGGAGAAGAGTGGTACTTGGGAACTGCTCAGTCATATGCTGAATGAGTGAATGGAAAGAAAGGAGGTCAGTGTACTTGGACCATAAAGGGAGCAAAATGAAGAGTGGACCACAGGAGGGAGTTCATATATGGCAGCTTATGTTGGTCTTCAAATCATGCTATATAGTTTGGATTTGATTTTAAGGGTCAATAGAAAAGCTCTAGAAAGGTTTTTTTGTAGCACGGTGATAAGATATAAATTATGTTTTTGAAATGTTAGCTACATTGTAATGAAATAAATTAGTTACTTGGCAATATAGTGGATGAAAGGAAAACAAGAGTAGAAACGGGAAAACAAGTTAGGTCTTGAAGTAACACAGGTAAGAGATGAAAAGAGTGTGGGCTGGAGTACTGGCTATGGAAGATAAAAAGAAGTGGATGAGCTTGGAGTCTGTTTCAGAGACAACAGGACTTGACATATGACCAAATATGAGGTAAGAGGAGGTTAAGGAAGGAAAGAGAATAACTAATGATTATTGTGTGGTTTTTGGCTTGAACAACGTAGTGAATGGCAGTGCTGGTTATCAGGAAAGACTGGGGGAACAATTATCTTGTATGAGGGAATCAAAGCTCTGTTTTGGGGGCACCTGGGTGGCTCAGTGGGTTAAAGCCTCTGCCTTCAGCTCGGGTCATGATCCCGGGGTCCTGGGATCAAGCCCCACATTGGGTTCTCTGCTCAGCTGGAGGTCTGCTTCCCTTCCTCTCTCTGCCTGCCTCTCTGCCTACTTGTGATCTCTGTCTGTCAAATAAATAAATAAATAAATAAATAAATAAATAAATCTTTAAAAAAAGAAAAAGCTCTGTTTTGTACACTTTTTCCTTATTTTATTTTATTTTAATTCAATTAATTAACATATAGTGTATTATTAGCTTCAGAGGTAGAGGTCAGTGATTCATCAGTTGTATATAACACTCAGTGCTCATTACATCATATGCACTCCTTAATGCCCATCACCCAGCCACACCATCCCTCCCACCCACCTCCCCTCCAGCAACCCTCAGTTTGTTTCCTATGATTAAGAGTCTCTTACAGTTTGTTGCCCTCTCTTATTTCGTCTTATTTTATTTTTCCTTCCCTTCACCTGTGATCCTCTGTTTTGTCTCTTAAATTCCACATGAGTGAAATCACATGATAATTGTCTTTCTATGATTGACTAATTTTGTTAACATAATACCCTTTAGTTCTATCCACATTGTTGCAAATGGTAAGATTAAATTCTTTTGATGGCTGTGTAATATTCCGTTATATATATACACCACATCTTCTTTATCCATTCATCTGTTGATGGACATCTTGGCTCTTTTGGCAGTTTGGCTGTTGTGGATATTGCTGCTATAAACTTCAGAGTGCAAGTACCCCTTTGGGTCACAACGTTTGTATCTTTGGGGTAAATACCTAATAGTACAATTGCTGGGTCATAGGGTATCTATATTTTCAACCTTTTTAGGAACTCCTATACTGTTTTCCATAGTGGCTATACCAGTTTGCATTCCCACCAACAGTGTAAGAGGGCTCCCCTTTCTCTGCATCCTCACCAACATCTGTTGTTTCCTGACTTGTTAACTTTAGCTATTCTGACAGGTGTGAGGTGGTATCTCCTTGTGGTTTGATGTTTTAAACACTTTTTCAAACATTCTCAGTTTTAGGTAACTACTAGCTATTAAAATGAAGAAGGCCTTGAATATATAAGCCTGGAAGTGAAAAAGATCTGGATTACAGTAATGTATTTGAGATCCATCAAACTATAGATGGTACTTAAGACCATGGAGCCAAATGAAATTATTTCAGGAGAAAAGTATAGAAGAGGTCCTAACCCTCATTCTCAATGAATATAGAATGGAGTAAATGCTCTGGCAACCATTTCAACCTATGCTTTAAGCAGATGACATAAGGAGGTGTGGAAGACAGTCTTGCAGGAAATCCAAAGAACAAAGAAAGGCTCACGATTAAAACAAACAAACAAAAAAACCCCACAAATCTATGTTAATTAGCAAAGGAATCAGCTGTTTAAGGAGGGAAAGGACTTGAGGCTTTTGGACAGTTTAGAAAACTGTAACAACAAAGAGTTGAGGTCTCAGGGAGGTCTAAGAATTGTCAGAGTGGTAGTATTTGAGAAACTGACCCAAAAATTCAGAAAGTAGCAGAGAATGTGATACAGTGAACATCTATGCCATGATGTTGTCTTGCCATTTAGCAGTTTACTTTCGGTCTCTGTTGATGTGATTGCTCATACTGACTTCAATTATAAATCTTTATAAATTTGTGTGTATGAAGGTCTGTCTCTCTAAGATTCTGTACATGCCTAATGCTAATTACTCATAATTAGCAAAAGGCTCTTCCGTCTCTTTGCCTAGCATTACAGTACTCTCTCTCTTATCCTGTTCTGAATAATTTGTGCCCCATTACTATGTCTGCCAACTTCTCCTGAGTCTCTGTGCTTTCCCAAGGCAGCAATGAAGGTACATTTATTGTGGGAAGAACAACTTCTTGGTTGAGGTCCCAGCTAAAAAATAGCCCCCAGCATGCATCACCACGTTACTTCCCATGCAATTCTGTTTACCACTCTTTGTGCATGAATATCTCCAGGATAATCCTATTTAATCCCATTAGTTTATATCTGTACCTGGAACAACCAACAACCAAATAGGTGCTAAATGAACAGTTGTTGAGTCATTAGTGAGTGGATTTATAGCTTAAACATGCATCTCCCACTTGCACCTTACACATTAACCAAAAAGAGAGCCAAAGCTGATATTTAAGAAAATCTAAACAAAATGCCATCTCTAAATTTAAAAACATTCATCCTTTTAACAATGGAGAATTTCTTGAGCAAACATACTATAGACATTTGCTATTGTTTTCCATGTTTTTTTCCTTTGTATTATCTGAAAGTAATCATTTATAATGTATGACCTATTTATATGTTAACACTATTTGTTCTTGAAAAATAGTACATGATTCAAATATGTGCTCCAGCCCATTACTGCTTCACTTAAAAAAGAAAAAAAAAAAAAACCCACACAGAAATTTCATTAAAATCTTTGTGCCTTTGAGGATTATCACTGTTTAGTCCCTTAGTCGTGTAGGAAATCCTGGCTGCTGATATGTGTCCCCCAACAGTTGGGGACGGAGGCTAGGGCTCACTCCTGTTGCAATACCTATAAAAGTGCCTGACCAACAACAGTTGCTCAACAAATATTCCTAAATAAATTAATGAAGAAACGGTCTCCTACAAGAGCTGCATCTTGCACTAGTTGTAAGAAAGGATGGTGAACTGAGAATCCAGTGATACTTGCTTTGAGTGTGCATGGGTGCCCGTGAAGGAAGAGTGGCACCAAACTGGAGAAGATCATATAAGATCAAACCAGAAGATTGTATTGTAGCAGAAGTTAAGAGTGTGGGAAAAGGAAACAAAGGGAATAAGGCAATCCTCTTTGAGTAGCTGACCCTGGGTTGTTTTTTCTTCATTAGCCTTTGACAGTCTATGGGAGGCAATCATTGTATTTAATGGGCAGAAGGAGAGAAATAATCATATTTAGCAATGGCACTCGTGAACATTAAGAACTAACTTTGAAGTGGACATATCATGTCCGGATTAGTGAGGCCATCTAGAGTTTAATCAATGGGGTTATACATCTCAGGGCTTTGGAGAGAAAGTTTATTTTATGATAAGAAGAAACATGCTATGTAAAGTGGTTTGAACATTTGTATTCTAAAGAAATGATAGACAGACCCTCCAATAAATTATTAATAGTGTTCATTCAGCAACAACAATTGCGTACTCACTGTGGAGCTGGTACAGTTCTTGGCACAAGGGATACAGTATGGAAGTATGGACAAAGCAATGTCCCCTGCCTTCATGGAGTTTGCACTTTAGGGAGCTGGTGAATTTGTTGAAAATATAAAACACCCAGGCTACCTGACTTAGGTGTGAAGAAGAAAAAAAAAAGCATATCATATATATTTGCATTAACATTAGAAAATTGATGATTTTTTTGTTTGATGATGACAACATCTGTTGACCAATGTCTATAATTCTCTATAACATGCAAATGCTAGAGCTTTAAATTTCAGAAATTACCCCAGTGCTCCAAGATAGAAAGAAGGGCTAGATATTTTATGAAGTGAAAAACTCAAGTACAGAGCCCGTTGTAGAGTAGATATTCAATCAATGTCAATTTGCTTCTTTTTTTTTCCTTCTATCACATTTTTTTTTTTTTGCCTTATAAAATTGCCTAAGTACTGCCACTTGGTTTAAAACCGAGAGAAGCAAAAACACATACATGGAGACTATGAGAAATAAGATTTAAAATATGTATTAATATGGGTTATTTTATTCAAGTGAGTAACTTTGTTCAACCCTAATGTGGAAAAAGGAGAAAGAGAGGAAGAGATCCCCTTCAGACATGATTAACTGTCAATCATTCTTCTGTTAGTGGCTGAAGGGCAGCGGGAGGTGCAATAGTTCTGATCCTGCTGATTAAATCAAGAGCACATAGGTTTGAAGGGCAAGGATAGAAGATTAAGTTAAATCATAGAAATTCAAGCTGAGGAAATGACAATTAAGTCGGCCAGCCTATCTCCTGCCAAGGAAAGGGAACATTTTTAGAGCACTGCTTTGTCACCAGTGCAGTGTTGACAATCGAAATTTGTATGGCCCATTCGATTCATTCATTCCACATGTATTTATTGAATTGAACTCCACCGTTTAAAGAGAGAGGTAGCCAGAATTTAGAGTCTTCTTTAATCTCACACAGACACCTGTGGAGAATGTAAGCAGGGAGCCAGAGGGTCCTCCTAATATTTTAGAAGGCTCACTCTGACTACTATAAACATAATAAACTGGGGAGGAAAGGTGCTAAGGTGAAAGCATAAAGGTCCATTGTCCGCATTTCATCCTAAGTTACGTCAGCTTTGGGGCCTCTTGACTCTCATTAGCTGACTTATGGCAAAATAATAATAATAATAATAATAATTAGAATGATGGCACATCACTCAGGATTGCGTATTGATTGATTTTCATATGGATAGAATATGTGATGCAATTTCATTCACTTGTGTCACAAATATTGTGTAAGAACCTATTATGCTCCAGCACTGAGGTCACTGTGAAGGGCAGCTACAACCTCTGTCTTCAGGGAGCTTGCCATCTAGTTGGGAAAGAGACAAACAGTATGTAAATTTCAGCACACTTTCCAAATGGTGCAGTGTTAGAATTGTAGTTTCCTGGTATTTATGATAAAACATTGATCTGATGGTCTGCTTACTTTCAAAATATAAAAGTCCACCCTTTTTTTTTCTTTACAGTATAGACTATCTGCTTCTCAGATTATCATCATAGTGTCATCTTGAAATTATTCATACTGAAATTTATAAAAGCTCAAATTATCAAACTGATGGTTTATCTAAAGTATATGATATCTCTCTCCTCCCAGAGGAATCCTGTGGAGTGAACTGAACCACCCAAGGGCTCTTCTTATCACTTTGACCTTATCTGCCAAGACCTTCTCCTGAATTGACTTTAATTGGGCATCCATAGCTACTTCACTTAATGAAATTATTCATTTTTAAGATCCACTTAAACATGACACCTCCTCCACAAAGCCTTCCTTGATTCTACTCAGTGAAAATCACACAGTAGATTACTTCTACTCCTGTTTAATGTACTTAAACAAGTATTTAATTCTGCCTTTTTATATAATTAATGGCAATCATTATTAAAATGAAGAAGTATTAGAACTATAATTTTGGTTTAAAGATTTTATTTATTTATTTGTCAGAGAAAGAGAGAGAGAACACAAGCAGGGGGAGCAGCAGGCAGAGCAGGCAGAGGGAGAAGCAGGCTTCCGCTGAGCAGGGAGCCTGATACGGGACTCAATCCCAGGACCCTGGGATCATGGCCTGAGCCAAAGGCAGCCCTTAACTGACTGATTCACCCAGGTATCCCTAGAACTATAATTTTTAATTACCTACTATGTGTCAGGAAAGATAAGTTTCCTACATTTCCTTTAATGTTGACAGAAGTTCTCTAGAGACAGTTAATATTGCATCCATTTATAGAAAAAGAAACTGAGGTTCAGAGAGCTTAAATAATTTTATCTAGAGTTATACACTTAATAGCTTATTATAGGATTCAGGCTTCAACCTTAATTCAGTTTCGACCTTAGAGTAAGTATATTGAATAGTGTCCCCCCAAAATTCATGTCTACTTGGAACCTTCCAATGGAACCTTATTTGGAAATACGATCTTGGAAAATGTAATTAAAATAAAGATTGAAATGAGGTTATACTGGATTAAGGGTGAGCCCAAAACCCAGTGAGAATTTCCTTATAAGAGTCAGAAAAGAAAGAAATAAAGAAAGGAAGGAAAGAAGGAAGAGAAAGGAAAGGAAAAAAAAAAAAAGGAAAGAAAGGAAAGGAAAAGAAGAGAAAGGAAAGGGAAAAAAAAAAACCTGAAAAAGCTAACCTGACTTGGAGCTATGCTGTCAGAAGCCAAAAACCACTAGGAGCCACCAGAAGCTGGAAGAGATAAGGAGATAAGGAAGGAGTTTCCCCGGGAGCCTTTAGAGGAATTGTCGCATGCTAATAATTTGGTTTTGTACTTTTGGCCTCCAGAACTCCGAGAACAAATGGCTATTATTTTCAGCCACCCAGTTTGTAATACTTTGTTATGGCAACTCTGAAGTCCGTTCTCTTTTCCTTAAACCTCTTTCCACTCCAGGCTTGTGGATTTATTTGTCCTAGGATTTTAGGGTAATCTTTTAACTTACACTTTGGACTTTTCAAAAATGTACCCCACCAACTGCCTCCTGAAAAGAGGTAGGAGGGATAGAGGGAAATACTTTAGGGTGATTTTGGTGGCACGTTGCAAACATTGAACTTCAAGTAGAATATCTAGAAGGGGGCATTTATTGAATTCTATCAGGAAATGGGAGAACAGGGATGTAGGGAGGCCTCTAACATGCGAGAAACCACGGTCTGGAATTCTACCAGGTCTCTCTCTCCATCTCCCAGCCCTCCTTTCCTTTTCAGCCAACCGTCATCTCAGCCAGTGAAGAGACAGAAAATGTCTGTGGCTCCCATCTCACCAAGTTAGACCACCATGTACAAAGAGACTTTTTCCTTAATTTCCAAGTTGAAAATCCTGGAAAAGGTTTGTGACTGGCCAACCTGGATCACATGCTCACATGCATATCATGGAGGCAGAGTTCCAAGATCCACTGTTCCCACTAGGACTGTGCAGTGATAGCAGCCACAAGGAACATTTTCCGGAGAAGTAGGATGCTGTTACCAGAAGAGAAGTCTGTTACTGAGGCAGATATAGACATCGATGTCCGTGCAGATCATTTCCATGTAAATGGTACTCAGCTAGATTTTTGGATAAGACTTTTACTTGCAAAAGGCCAAAAAGAGTGAAGCCACAATATAGACTTCGTGACTATGTGTTTCCAAGCCACCCAATATGAGTGTCAATAAAGATGTTAGAATCTAATATAATTTTTTTTTTTTTTCAAAAGGGCCAGTGGCTGGCAAGAGCTCTTTTGAATAGATCTGGAAATGCAAGCAGAACTTTCATTATCCAGATTATATCACACAGACTTACATGAAAGAGCTGTTCTAATAAATAACGATGATCTGATCTTTTTTCCAAATATTGCAGATGGCAGTATCTTCAGAGCTAACTTCCTCTCTGATTGCAAAGAAAGGACTGAACATAACGAAAGAGAGAAAGGGAAGTCAGGGGGGATAGTCTGAGGATGAACCGCTTTCCCGTGCCTGTTCCTCCATGGGAAAGGGCCAGCTGCGGATGTCAGCCAGTAGAACGGCAGGGCCACCGAACTGCTTTCCCTGAAGGGCCATCTATGTCTTCCTTTTGCTAAATTGAAGACAAATCTCTAAACGTTGACTTCTTAGATGGATTTGGTCATCTTTTAGGAAGATAGTTTTGGTTCAGAAGGGAATCAACCTTAGAAGGGTCCTTTCTTCAACATACAAATACAGGTGCCCCACAGTGAAAAGAAGCAGCTCTGAAGGAGGCTATCTCAGAGCAGAAGGGACATCAGGCCCACTCACATGTCGCTTCCCCCTAGAAGCTTTCCTTGTGATCACGTAGTACTTTTCAGTGTCCCTGTTATAATCCACCTCAAGATACAACTGTTTGCATATTTTTGTTTCTCCCCATTGGGCTGAGAGTCTTCGGGTTGCGGATCTTCCTTCCTTCCCTTCTTTATGTTTATGTCCCAGGGTCCCCAGCTCCGGGCTCTGTGTACAATGGTGGCTCAATGCATTAGTTTCAGTTCAGAGCTCAAAGTGGCAAGATACTGAGAGGAGATGAAGAGAGGAAGTTAATTTTTCTTATTTCTCACTAGAAAAAGGAAGTCAAATGAGCAAAGAGAGAGGATGAGCAGGAAGTGATTGTGTATCTCCTTACAGGTACTCGGATAGACAGTTTACATTCTTGGCCTTACTTTATCATCCCCAAAGTGCCTCTGTTTCCTGAATTATTCTGTAATAAATTAACATGTAATCCATTGAGGTGTGTACTATTATCTTCACTTTGCATTTGAGGAAAGTTAGGCCCAGAAAAGTTAAGAGAATAGCCCAAGGTCATGTAATAACTACTGGTTTTCCTCTCTCTCAGTCCACTAAGGATTTGAGACAACTTACAAGACTAAATATAATATAACGGAAATATTGACCAATACTGGGACCCAGGAAGTGGCCTTTTCATTAAAAGTGGGCCAGGGCTTCATTGCCAGCTCTGACAGGCTCCAGAGGCCCTTCTCTTTACCAGCACCCCACTGAGAATGACATAAACTGGTGGATCCTTCATCAGGTAGGGCAACATCACAGAATCAGAGCCTTGAAAAAAAGGCATGTCAGAATGTAACATTACCCATGTGGTTTTTCTTGTATTGTTGATACTTACTTAGGTGCTTGGATGATTTTCAATAATTGAGGTCATAGATTTTATTCACATGCAGATGAATGATCAGTGAGGAGTGTTAAAGCACCTATTTAGTGGCCGAAACCCCACTATGAGCCCCATCCCAGTTCTCCACTGTAGTAAGGCAATTGGCCATTCCTTATTGATTGCATGATTCCTGTTGCAGCTGCATGAGTGGCTCAGAGACGAGTATATCCTGGCTTCTACCAGGTGGTCTCAGGGCTGTTGCTTTCTCTCCTAAATGTCCTTGCCAAGTCCACGGGGCCACCACCAGACTTTTTTTTTTTTTTTTAAGATTTTATTTATTTATTTGAGAGAGAGAGAGCACAAGCAGGAGAAGTGGCAGAGGGAGAAGGCAGAGGGAGAGGGAGAAGCAGGCTCCCACTGAGCAGGGACCCCAACATGGGGCTCGATCCCAGGACCCCAGAATCATGACCCAAGCCAAAGGTAGACTCTTAGCTGACTGAGCCAGCCAGGCACCCCCAGACTGAAGTCTTTTAGATGGTGGTTTCACTTGTAGGAATACTGGCTCTGGAGGCAATACATGTAAAAAATTACATATGTATGTGTTTGTATATATATATATATATATATATATGTATATCTATACATATATATATGCACATGTGTACATTATGCATATATTCATACATACATACACACATATACAACATTTTCCATAGCCCTGGGCCCTTCTTTAGCCACCATCTTGGGGCCACACCACAGACTGGGCATCACTGAAGTCTCCTCCACCTCCAAGCCCTAATTCTCCCATCACTTCCTCCTTTCACAGCCTCCTTTCCATCCAGCTCTGACTCTGCATTCCCACTGTATACACTCCTACTGTAAGAGTTATCAACTCTGTATCCAATTCTAAATTTACTCCCTCAATTAATGCTGGAGAACTCTGAAAGATTTCTGAAAAGCTGGTTTCTAACCATACTATATAACTTCTTATGCTTTGCTTTTGACATTTCACTGAGATAGATAGTGGGTGGTTGCCTCATTTATAACAATCTCATCCACTTATTTTTATACACATTTCTACAGGCCCTTCATTTCATAGAATAAGGTGATTATTGTGGTGAGAATGATAATACTAGTGATCATAACAAGTAAAAATAGAAGAGTTATTGAACTACTCTGTGCCAGGCACTACACTGGGTGCTTTTACTATTTTATGTCACTCAGTCCTCCAGAAAGTTCATGAAGTGGTAATTACAATTTTCATTTTAAGGACAGAATCTGAGGTTAAGGCACTTGCTTATGCTGACTTAGCCTTAAAGATGAAAAGCCAAGTTTAAATTCATATGATCTAATTCTAAGTGTCATATCCCTTTAGCATCCTCTCAGTTGTCTCTTAGGTTCCCTACATTTCATGATACTTCCTACTTAGAAGCTAGAAATGGAGCAAAATCCTCACTTCTTCCCATTGCTTATAGGAATCAGGCCACTAGAACAAAATAATGAGCTTGATTGAGGTCAGGACCACACCTTGGGCACTGAACACTTACCTCTGTGGTGATAGCAGGTGTGGTGTTGAACAAAATGTTTGTGTTCTTGCCATCGTTAAAACTTACTCTTTAATGGGGCAACACATTCATCAATCAATGCCAAGAATTCCACAGCAAAGAGGAATAAGTACTCGACAGCTGAGACAGGAATCCTGACTAGCTAGAAGAATCAGGAAATAAATGGGCTTGGGGAAAATAAGCATTCAAACATAAGGAATGACAGGTAAAGTGGAAGCTTGTTGGTCCTGAGAACCAAAGCGAGACCACGGTGGCTGGAGTTCAGCAAATCACTCAGAGTGTCTCAAAATGGGCACAGAGGTGGGCAGGCACCAGTGCACGCACGGCGTTCACAGCATAGTCCCAATTCCAAAAGCACTGAGAAGCTGTCAGAGTCTTAAACAAGACAAGGACATGATCTGACCGGTGTTTTTAGATGATCGTATGTGGAGAACAGATGGGGTGTGGGAGTTGACAAAGTGGAGGCAGGGAGACAAGGTAGGAGGGTGTTACCATTGTCAAGGTAAGATGACAGAGACTCCAGCTAATGTGATGGTAAGGAGTACAGACAGAATCTGTCTAGTTTACCCTTGTGTTCCCAGCACTTAGTATTGGTGGCAGCTCAGGAAATGTTTGATAAATGAAGGAATAAACTCTTGATGCATTTCAAGCTCTCAGTAAGCCTCTCAGCTCCCATTTTATCACGTATCTTTGTCATTAGGTTGGGTGACCATATCAAATCAGCTATCCTTTTTATTACTATTATTACTACTCTTAGAACTGAACACTCGTTAAATGCTTTTTCTATGTGAGGCACTTCCATGTGTGCTAATAATGGTATATACATTATTTGGTGTAATTAGCCAGTAGCCCAGTGTTTTAAGGCATTTCATTCCCATTTTATAGATGAGGAAACCATAACTGAGGAGATGATTATGAACAAAAATTTATTCAGTCAACTGTATCAATCAATAAATGAATGTATACTTTAAATAATTCATTCAAAGAAGGTTTAATTTTAGGGTGACTTATTATAAAAGTACAGGCAAAATATAGGAGGACCACAAAAGGGCAGTGTAGAAACTCAGGGGTCACAGAAGGAAAGCTGATACCACCCTGTTTCTGAATAGGGGCAAGAAGTTACTGGGGCCTTGAATGAGAAAGACCCGTCTAGTAGCCTATCTTGAAAAGTACAGTGACCCTTGATCAAGGCACACAGCCCATCCTAGAGGAACTTCTGGGGGAACAACAGAAAAACAAACATTCTGATCTCACTTTCTTTCCTCCCACTACCCTCCCTTTGGGGTTCCCCATTGGCTGAACCCCATGGAAATTAGAAGGTACAAGAGCCTGTTGACATAGTACATACAGGACAGCTTCTAGGACAGACAACAGTGTGGAAAAAGATGGAACTGAGAAGCAAACAAAAGCCATCTGGCATGTAAACTAATATTTATTGACAGCCTACGGTGATGGTAAATATTATATATTATATATCAACTTGGCTAGGCTATGTTGCCCAGATGTTTGGTCAAACTCCAGTCTGCATGTTGCTGTGAAGGTATTTTTTAGATGTTATAAACAATCAGCTTTGAGTAAAGCTGATTATAATCCATAATGTGAGTGGGCCACATCCAACCAGTTGAAGGTGCTAAGAAAAAAAATACTTACTTCTCTGGAGAAAGAAACAATTCTGCCCCCAGATTCCCTTTAGGGTCAAGACTGCAATGTCAGCTCCTCCCTGGGTCTCTAGCTTGCCATCTTACACTGATGATTTTGAACTTTCCAGCCCCTATAATCATATAAGTCATTCTTAATATCTCTCTCAGCCCTTCCCTCCCTCTTCCCTTCCTCTTTCCCTCTGTCATTTCCTCCCTTTCTCTCACCCTATACATAGAGAGGGTTGGACTCTGTTTCCCTGGAGAACATTGACCAGTAGACTGCCAGACATTAAGCACGGCCCCAGGCATTGATGATACAAGCACAAATCTCCACAGTGCCTGTCCTTAAGAAACTCACTTTCTGACACTGTGATAAGTCATATGACAAGGGTATACAGGATATTTTATGAACAGAAAGAGGGACCTCCTTTCCCACTCTTGGCAGGGATGAGAAGAAGGGCAAAGGGAAGTCAGGAAAGCTTCCTGGTGTTAACTCTATGAAACTGACAGCTCCATAGAGCCCAAATACTAACCTTGATGGTCTAATTCTAGAGCCGAGGCTATTTTCATCACTGTGATATTTGCCCTGCTTTCCCATCCCACCTTCACCCCCAGCAGTCTGAGCTAGCAGTTGATGTCCACATACCACATGGAGCTCTGCTACATTTGCGGGAATGATGATTTTCAAAGGGAGGTGCACATTTCTGCCTCTAATGTAAGGGAAGATCACATCTACTTGTTTTTGTGAACAAGATTGCCCATACTCCATTAGTATTAACACAAATGTTCTTGGGAGTCATGCAATGGAAGAAAAGGCCTCCAAATGAGTGCAGAGCCCCTGGGTTCACAGCCTAGCTATGCCAATTCCCAGCTTTGTAACTGTAGGCAGTCAATTAACCTCCCTTGTTATCAAAGGCTGTTGTGAAGAAGGAGGAAGTACTTTGCAAACTTTCAAGTTCCTTACATGAAGAGATAAAAATTAGTGTTGGAGATCTTTTTTCTCTTTTACTTGAAATTCCTATAAGGCCGTCATTTAAATCTCTCAGTTCCCTTCATTTTGCCACAAAATTACCTGAGCCCAAAATATTGATCATTTGATTGTTTGAGGCCCAGAATTTGTGATTGGTAGTCTCAAAGTGAAAATTTTGCTGTACCTTTTTTGAAATGCTTTTTCCAAGGATCAGTTTGTTTGGACAAGTTTGTCCAGTTAACCTGCATTTAGCCATACACCTTTGGGTCATGTCCAACAAAGACAAAAAATAACTTCTTGTATCATACTGCGTGGTCTGGTTTAAGGAGAGAGGCCAAGGGCCAGAAGCAGTAGGCCAAGCGCTGGAATCCGGGCGGTAGTTGCCTCTGTCTATGAGCTGTCTCCTCTTGGCTGGCATTGAGCTGCCTTGCAGAGAGGCAAGGTTTTGAGGCCAGGCCTACACACCAGTAAGCCTTGTGCCTCAAATTATTTCTCACCTACTTGTCCTGGTGTCCAGGCCTTATTTCCTTGTTGACACCTGTGTAGACCCCAGACTATCTTGCTTGACTCCAGACTACCAAAAAGGTGCTGGCTCTCGTGCTGGGTTTGCCCAACTTTGTCATCATCGTAGTGCATTTTTTTTGTGCTTGACCAGAGCTGACTCCCTTGCTGTCCTGTTTCTCTCTCCTAGCCCTGGCCCCAGGGTTCAAGCTTTACTATTGGACTTCAGCCATGACTACCTCTCTGAAACTGTGTATTAAGGACATTTGACCTGGTATGTCTAACCTACCTAAGACTCCATTTCTTCCCTAAGATGGAACTAAGTTCCTTCTATCTCTGAGCCTTTGAGTTCTATATTTGGAATCATCCTTCTTGTTGCCAGATGCTAAATGGTTGTTTTCCTAATATATAGAGGACAGGGAGCTGGGCCTGACCTCCACTGACAAGAGTACTATCCACCTTGTGCCCTGTACCTGTTGTCATGGAGTAAAGCTCTGTCTCTGACTCAACAACAGAAATATCCCATTTGTAACTATGCCAAACTAATGCATATTAGTTTATCTCATTTGAATGAGGCACTTGTTTGTTTTCAAACCAGGAAGGCAAAACGCAGGTAATAAAAAAGCCCCAACTACTGCTGTTTTACATTTTTTACTGTATCCTCTGCCTGCAAAGTCAAAAGTGCATTAAAAAGTAATATTGTGCTGAGCTCAGACATATGCAAACGTCTCTAGATATCTTGTCTCAATAAAGTTTATAGAATGCATTCCCAAAGGTCTGACAACAAAACAGAATAAATCGCAAGGCTCATAAAAATATAATGCATGCTTTTTTTTTTTTTTTTTTTTTGCTTACATAAACACTAGCAGATGCAATGAGAAAGGGAGTGTCTGGGCTTAAGAGGAGGTATCTTCTCATAACAGCCCTTTTTATCATTAGCCACCAACACAGAATCAATTAGCTCTTTGAAAGCCACACAAACGTGGAGACATGAGGAAAGAGGGAAGGTTTGAATACATTGCAAATGGTTAGAATCTTCCAAGCATTCTTTGCTTCATTCATTAGATTACCTGGCCAATTTCTTTTTCTTTTTTTTTTTTTTAAGATTTATTTATTTATTTGACAAAGAGAGAGATCACAAGTAGGCAGAGAGGCAGGCAGAGAGAGGAGGAAGCAGGCTCCCCACTGAGCAGAGAGCCCGATGTGGGGGCTCGATCCCAGGATCCTGAGATCATGACCTGAGCCGAAGGCAGAGGCTTAACCCACTGAGCCACCCAGGCGCCCCCTGGCCAATTTCTTTACTCAACCTTTTAACCAAATTTTGACTACCTGCTATGCCAAACCTGATGGCAGGCATTAACGCAGAAGAAAACCATATGGATGCTGTTCTCAGGGGATTCATACTTGTGTAATAAAGAAGCGTGTGTAGAAAAACTAACCACAATTAAGTGCTATAATAGGAATAGCATTTCTTCAAATTTTTGATACATTGATCAGTTATGCAAATTTGGCTAATACCAAAATAATTATGTCCAATTTGGCAAGCCAAATTTTATCATTATTGTGTCTAAGAATAGCAGATGTCTACATGTTTGGGACATAATTGCCAATATTTATTAAACACTTGCTATGTGCCAAGCTCTTTTCAAAGTAATATGCAGTACGGACTTCAGAGGAACCCTAAATATAGGGTGCTATTATCTTTTCTGAGTTTACAGGCAAGGAAATGGAGCCTGAGGGAAGTTGAGTGACTTGACCAAGGTCACATGGCTTCTAAGTATCAGAGCTAGGATTTGAACCTTCAGGCCCAGAAACTGCACTTTTAGCCAAAACACTGCACCATTTGTCATGTGTGTGCTATGCAACATCCTGAGTTTATGAGTAATATTTCCCCCCTGTCTTGTGCAGTGCCTTGCCTGATCAGGGATAGAGCCAGGGTTTGATAAGGCACCTGCAATCATGGAGGACATTGCCGTCTTTTGTACTGTATGGAACCACTTCAAGATGGATGGAAAGCCTTATTCATTCACTTAACCTGGATCCTTTTCCTTACCAGGTCGACTCTCAGAACTCACACCGAGACAGAAATGTCATATAGCTTTATTATGTTTGCAATTTCGCATCACGTTATATCAGGATCTCCCTGTATTAATATTGCTTTTCTCTGAAAGATTACATTACTGCTTGTTCCCATCAAACAAAGCTCTGAGTTTCCTGTAAACACGGCCCCTGGTTTGCTTGCAGTCTTGCACAAGTATGGCAGCCTCCTTGCTGAAAGAATGCACATGCAGGAAGCCCTAGACTGGATTTCCCATAGGTTGGCAGCACTTGTAGGATCACAGATACTGAGGAATTGGAAGAACAATCAAAAGAGAGATAAAGGAGCACTCGTCAATACTTCTGCCCAGTGAAAGGGAATTATGGTGCAGTGGGCAACTATAAGATACCAGGTATAAGCTTTTTACCTGCATTTCCTTATTTAATGCTAATAAATACTTCAAAGGGTACACAGAGTATACCCATTTGATAAATAAATACATAAGCTAATATCAAGAAGAGTTGAGAGATTTGCTGAACTCTACATAACTACTGGAGGCAAAGCCTGTGCCCTGTCTATAACACTGTATGACTCCGATCCACTTGAGCCGTAGCCCAGCCTAAATTCTCAATATACACTCCAGACTACAAAACCGGCAACAAGTGTGAGGTCATCACCATTTATGTAAGCATCAGCACCCCATCATGATACACCATGGACAAAAGCAGTAGAGGGAGACATACTGATGTTGCGCCGCCTAAGAAACAATGATGTGTTAGAGTGAAGGGAGGCTTAGCTCTTCCCCTCCAAATATACTGCATTCAGACAAAACAATTGAGTAGAAAAGCCTAATCTGCTTGCTGTGCAGTTGCGTTTGTTTCATAAGGTGTGTGTAAGTCCCCATCCTTCTGTGGCCTTGTAGCAGAGCTCTGTGGAACCAGGGGGAAGATGCCTGCTGGAAAATTGAAACCAAGGCTTCACAGCCTTCACCACATGGAATCTTGCACCCAGGCCTGCTCCAGAGAATACCTCTGATAAGCCAGTAAACTGACACCTTTTGTTAGAGATTATTGTAATATTTTGCCCATAGTATGAATTGTACATGTCAAGTAGACGTAAGTAAGTAAAAAGAGAGCTAAAGGCAAAAATCATGAGGTCAATTCTTTTGACTCCGGACATAAATTTATAATTTCGTCCAGGTTGACATAGAAGGAGAAAGGAAAAGGAAAAAAATCACATGTCTTGGGTGTACTTTGGATTCTGTCCCATCTCAATCCAGAAGCCACATGTTTCCACGAGGTGCTAGAAGTTTTGACTAGAGCTCATAAACATGCAACTGCCATTATCATCAGTAATGGAATCATTACAATGGAAGGCAGTGTGGTTTTTCATGGGAATTTTATTTGCATATCCTGTGTAATTCCCAGGCTTCTGCAGGTATTTAAAGTTAAAGGGTAGTTGTGAATGTCTCAACAGGCTGGTTGGGGCTGTCTTAACACCTGTGTGCCTGATAAGACACCTTGACGTAATTTAGTTTTTAGGGCTCCCATATTCCATCTAGAAAGTGATGTACACACAGGATTTGACTGTATATAGACATACTGGTAACTATTCCAAAATACGGAAGCACAGCCAGATAAAGGGCTATTGGAAGGACATTTCACCAAAGGAATGAAGAGGGAAGAAATCGAATATGGTGTAGGACGACAGGACAAAGCCTGGGCTTCGACATCAGACAACCCCTAAGCTTAAATGCCAGCTACAACTCTTCCCAGCTTCACTGGTCCAGGTATTTAGAGTTCATAAGGCTCTGTTTTACCATCTTGAAAGGTATATGTGTCTCCGAAGTGTACTTTGTAGTATGGTTTGAAAAGAGAAATATATAATGTGGTAGGCTTAGGAAGAATTCAAGGGATGTATTTTTTTTTCCTTTATATATGTAATTTAGTTTCTTTCTAAAAAAACATTTGTGGGTACTTTTAACCCATTTTAAAAGAAGAAACCAAGAATTCTAAAAGCATCTGGACAGGGGTTCTGGGTGGCTCAGTTGGCTGAACATTTGATTTTGGCTCAGATCATGATCTTGGAGTCCTGGGATCAAGCCCCACATTGAACCCTGCATCAGGCTCCAAGCTCACTGGGCAGTTTGCTGGAGATTTTCTCTTTCTCCCTCTGCCCCTATGCCCACTTGTGCATGCGCTCTCTCTCTCTCTCCCTCTCTCAAATAAATAAATCTTTAAAAGAAAAGAGCATTTGGCCAACTTCCCCAAGACTAGGATAATACAGACTCATATTTTTTACATAAGACCATTCCTTGGTGGGAAGGAGCTCTAAGCAAGTAACTTTTGTGTAAGTCTTGTCTATAGAAACATTTGAGTCACTCAAAATCAACTTGCCCATACAATTCCAGCAGCTCAAACTCTCCAAATCCCACTCAATTAATAATGCCTTGTTAGAAACATGGCCTTTCCTAAGTTTACCAGCATCCCAGTGAATTATTCTCTCCATTGCACAGATAAGGAAATTAAGTTTGTATTATATATTTCATAAAGAAGAAACAGGACCAGAATCTGGATCTTCCACCTCCTAGACTACCATATTCTAGGACACTGTTTTGGACTGGAATCCTCGTGGAGTTGTTTTTCCAACATGAGGCTTCTGTTTTTTTATAGCCCTTAACTGTATTCAATCCTTGGTCTGTTCTATGGATCAATGTACTTTCATTAGACTCCTTACTGGAGTGGGGATAGAGAATAAAGAAAGAAAATCACATAATAAAGTGTGCTAAGTCAAGGGGAAGAACTCTTCTGTGTTAATTGAATATAATTCCATGACTTTAAACAAAGTCCTGGGATAAACCTCAAAATTGTGAACTCTTCTACTGAACTAAGGATGTGAACAGAAATCACTGTACTTTTCTGAGCCTCTGTATTATTCATTAGCATAGTAAATCATAGTGGTTATTAAAGGTTATTCTTAAAAGCAAAATAATTAAGTATCTGGCATATAATAAATGTTCAAGAAATGGTCATTGTTACTAGTGGCAGAAGCAATAGAGATACCTCCTTCTCTCTCAGGTAATTGTGAAGATAAAACACACTAATAATAATCAGGAGAGTTGCAAAAATGTTAAACATCTGCAACAATGCAAACTATTCTGCCACTGTATTTTATAACATGTCCTTGAAATAGCTGAATAAGTTCCTTTCCTCAGCATGTCGCCTACAACTTATGGTTGGTACAATTCTGCACAGAACAGAGATGGATGGTTAGGAATCTGAAGGCAGCATTTCTCAAAGTGTGCTCTAGAGAACAGTAGTCCAGTCATAAATTCCATTAATATTACATGAAAGAAAAAATATAAAGGGTAAGTGGTCAAATAATATACAATATGCATATTAGTGCAATAAAACCTACAGACTAAAAATTTTGCAATAAAGAAACATTCACATGTGACTCATTTTGGGTTTTCTTGCCACAAAGAGACAAAACAAAGGGACACAAGGACACTCTGGGGGTATTAGAGATGTCCATTACCTTGATGGTGGTAATGGTGTCATGGGAATTTGCATATGTTCAGGCTCATCTGGTTGTGCACATTAAAGATGTTCACTCGTTTTTATATCAGTTATACCTCAATAAAGCTGTTTTTAAAAACAGAAACACTTGGGGCCCATGGCTGACTCAGTCAGAAGCGCATGCGACCCTTGATCTCAGGGTAGTAAATTTGAGCCATGGTGGGTGTAGAGATTACAAGGAAGAAAGAGAGAGAGAGAGAGAAGGAAGGAAGGAAGGGAGGGAGGGAGGGAGGAAGGGAGGGAGGGAGGGAGGAAGGAAGGAAGGAAAAGGAGGAGAGAAAGAAGGAGAGAGGGAGAGAGAGACAGGGTGGAAGGAAGGGAGGGAGGAAGAAGAAAGAGGGAGGGAGGAAGAAGGGAGGGAGGGAGAGAGGCAGGGAGGAAGGAAGGAAGAGAGAGGAAGGAAGAGAGGAATTATTTCAGATTTCCTTCCCTTTAAAGAAAATTAAAAAAGGGAAAAAGAAACACTTAGATGAATTTAGGTAAGATCCAAATTTTATTGAGTCCTAGAATCACTTGTTTGAGGAATAGTTGTTATATACCACAGGAACACTGTTGTTTTTTTTTTAAAGAACCTTTTTTTTTTAAATTTTATTTATTTATTTGACAGACAGAGATCACAAGTAGGCAGAGAAGCAGGCAGGGGGGTGGGGGCGTGGAGCAGGCTCCCAGCGGAGCAGAAAGCCCCAACGTGGGGCTCGATCCCAGGACCCTGGGATCATGACCTGAGCTGAAGGCAGAGGCTTTAACCCACTGAGCCACCCAGGCACTCCAGGAACACTCTTTACTTACATGGCCAGACCTGGACTTGTGCCCCACCATCACCTCACTGGTTTTGAGCAGATTCTCAATAAAATGTAAACATGTCATTTACCTAATTTTTGGTTTCATTAGAGACAAGTCATAATGATTTTTTTAAATGGCTAGAAAAACAAGAGTTTTCTTGGTAGTCATTTTACAGGCTGAAGGTATGACAGCATGGGAAATCTGTTTGTAAAGACTAAGTGGGGACATGTGAGAGTCACTTGAGTATGACACCTGTCATCCTCCTATCACCAGGATACCTCAAACATGACTGGCCAGGCCAGTATCCTCTCTCTTATTTAATGGCCAGTAAAGAGCAAGAGGAAGGACAGGGAAAAAAAGAAAATGTACAAAATTTTGAGGACTTCTATGAAACTTTAATAAAATCATGGCATTTTTCTATTAGTTAAATTATTTGAATAGAGTGTTTATATATTATAAAACCTGGGTGATTTTTTATATATTTCCTCAGCATAAAACAATCTAGTTAACCTGTTCTGCCTCTTCCTGTTAAAAAAGTAAAAAAGTAAGGAGAAGAGAGAAGAAAAGGAGATGTCAAGGGGGGGAGAAGATGAGGTATTGATTTTGGTCCAAGTGAATTAGCCCACAGAGTAACTGAGAAGGAAGGCCACATTACCTCAACTCTTTTAAAAGTCTTCCAAGTGTCCTTCCCTACTGGTCATCCAATTCTGGTCTTACCTTCTGAATTAACCAAGTCCCACGTCTCCAAGAGTGGCATACATTGGGCCAGAGCTCCTGGGTTTGAGTCTCAAGTTTTCTGAGTGATGCACATGATTTAGAGATCTTGCAAAGATTATTATTAAAATGATAACTCTAAGGATTTTTCTAAATAACTTTATTTTTATTTATTTTTTTGAAGATTTTATTTATTTATTTGAAAGAGAGAAAATGAGCGAGAGACAGCAGAAGCGGAGCAGGGTGGGGAGAGGGAGAACCAGGCTCCCTGCTGGGGCTTGATCCCAGGACTGGGATCATGACCTGAGCTAAAGGCAGCTGCCTAACTAACTGAGCCCCTGAGGTGCTCCTAAATCACTTTATTTATTTTTAAATGCAGTACCAAATGATGACTGTAGAGCTTGGAAATATTTTAGCATTATCCTTTGGACAGATCAGGGTTTAAATCCTGGCTATGTCACTTGTTAATTATGAGACTATGGGAAAATTACTTTGAATCCCTACACTTTATTCTCCTCAGTTAATTGGGATGGTAGCTTTTGTATAGTGTAGTGGTGAGGATTAAAGACTAAGTCATATAGGGACACCTGGGTGGCTCAGTGGTTAGGCGTCTGCCTTTGGCTGAGCTCATGATCCCATGGTCCTGGGATCAAGCCCCACATCAGGCTCCCTGTTCAGTGGGAAGCCTGCTTCTCCCTCTCCCACTCCCCCTGCTTGTGTTCCATCTCTCCCTGTGTCTGTCTCTGTCAAATGAATAAATAAAATCTTTTTTTTTTTTTTTTTGTAAAGACTAAGTCATATAAAGTGCCCAGCTTCAGGTCTGTTATGTATTAAACCCTGTAGATACCTGTTTTCACCTTTCTCAAGTTCCCTAAGCATTGCTATCTTTTCCTCTTCTGTTGGGCATTAATGGCAGACAGCTCATAATCATGTCAAGTAAGGAAAAAGTTTCAAAGATTTACCTCTATGTATATTCCCTGTAGTAATCCCCAAGTCCAGTCCCTTCTTCTTTCTACACCCCTCCTCTCCTCCTACTTCCTCTCCCCCTCCTCCTTCTTTCTCCCTGATCTCTATCTCCCTATCTCTCTCTTGGTTCTTAGCCTGAAAAGGGACATGGTGGGGCAAACAGTTCAGGAGAGAATTTTTACAAAGAAGAAGGAGGTAACATAGTGACTCCTGATGCTTGTGATCAGTCTCTCCTCTGTTCCTTTCTTTGTGAAACCAGCTTGGGTTGCAGTTGCGAAAGCTGACCCCAGGCTTCCCAGTTCTCTGAAGTTCAGACAGTCCTGATTTTAGCCTCCATCACCCTTACGTCTTCCTTTTTTGAGGTTTAGACAAAACTATAGAAAAATATCTGAGACTCAGCAATGAGTGGGTGGCCCTGGGCCACATGTTTTCCATGTTCATCTAGTATCTACTAGATCTGTAGAAACTATAAAATTCATCTATAGAGGAAAAAGGAAAAACAAAAACAAAAAACAAAACAAAAAAAACAGTATGATCCCTGACATCAGAATGTAGGTCTATATGTCACTACCTGGAAGACAGCTAGCCTTGTTTTCCATTTCTGGCTGCACTCTGGAAACTGGGTTCCTGGCCACTGAAGAGGAAGTACTTACCGAGGCCAACACATGGCCAAGTAAAAGCTGGGAATTCATCTCCACATGGCACCCAGAATAAACCCATTATAGAAAGCATCATTGGGGCACCTGGGTGGCTCAGTGGGTTAAGCCTCTGCCTTCTGCTCAGGTCATGATCCCAAGCTCCTGGGATCGAGCCCCACATCGGGCTCTCTGCTCGGCAGGGAGCCTGCTTCCCCATCTCTCTCTTTGCCTGCCTCTCTGCCTACTTGTGATCTCTCTCTGTCAATAAATAAATAAATAAAATCTTTTTAAAAAGGCATCATTTTAGTAAAAGAGGAATATATTTCCATGTGTTCAAGGAAGAGTAGGTGGTATTGTTACTTTACATTTTGGCAGATTCATTGTGAAAAATTCAGCCCACACCATATCACCTGAAGAGTAGATAATACATCCAACAGTTGGACTAGGATCTATCCTCTGGTATTGAACAAGAGTTAGAAGAAAAGTGAAGGCATTTAAGAGCCTGTCTATGGGCCACTAGCCAGTGCAATCTCTTTCTAAATCTCTGCTGTCTTCTCTGATGCCTTACACTGTAATTTCTTGTGCTTACACATGACACTAAATAAAAAGCACATGTCAGTGGATCTCACCATGGAAAATAAGAAATAGAAGAAAGCCTACTACTTCTCAGATCTTATTAGTAAAACAACTGCTATATATTGCATTTTTCCCTGGAAGAACCAACTCACATATTAGCTTATGAACTCTGTTCCTGCCAAGATGAGGTGGAAGCATTCATTTGAGTAGCGATACATTAATATTGCATTTTTTAAGATAACATATTGTACAAGTGTGGATTAAACAAGACAAAATAATATTTATCCTAGTCCGACATGGCAGCTTGTTTTCTGCATTTAGGGGAAATGGGATATCTTAAAAGCCAGTGGATGATGTTAGAGTATGATCCTTAATTTAATGATAAACCACATCCCATTTTGGGCCTCTGCACCCACCTAATTTGGTCATACCTGACTCTCCAACCTTGCCTTTTATCCCCCAAAATCCATATCACCTATACCTTGTTTAAAGCTTTTGATGGGGTTTCTTGTAAGAGAAAAAAAGGAGAAATTTGTGGGAGAAACAAGAGTCTAATTCTAGAGTAAAAAGCTTATGGGCCAATTAGGAAGTGATAGAAAGTGAACCAGTGATAGCAATAGCAATAAGTGTCCATAAATTCAGCCACAGAGTTCAGAAAGGGACCTCTGAATGATGACCCTGACCTATGGATCAGAAGCGCAGCAGAGACTTTGATGGCCATACCCAGACTCCGGCCTCCCAGTGACAGACCTAGGGCAATGCTGGGACAGCATGTGCACAGACATATATGATAACTGGGTAGAACTATGTGCGGGACAAGGGTCATATTGGGTACCTGAGGCCATGCTGGCTTGCATGGCACACCCCTTGCTCTCTTGGCAGTATTGAACCTTAGAGCAAATGAAACTGATTTAGACCTTTGCATGTTTCTCAGCATCTACATGAGTCCAGCAGATTGTGAGGCCACAATCCCCTAGAGAAGAGATGAGTATGGAAATGGACCTCATCCCCAGATACAAATGCTCTTTCCTCTACAGCTGGCCTTCTCAATAAATGAATAATGAGTGGGGAGGGGATTCTATATTCTAGGAATGTATATTTATCTAAGCTTATAAATATGAGTGGTGTGTTTGGTAAGAGAGGAGGAACATGTTTTAAATAAACTTCTTAAAATTTTAGGACTCTTATTTTTATAGAATCATTGCAAAGATGGGCACAGAGATCTCCCATGTACCTCACACCCTCCAGACCTCATTGCTTCCACCGTTAGTATCTTATATCAATATGGCATATTTGTCACAATTCATGAACCGATCTTGATACATTATTTTTAACTGACATCAATTCTTTATTGAGATTTTCTCATTTTTCCCAAATGTCCTTTTACTATCACAGGATCCCATATGAGATACCATTTTACATTTAGAAGTCATGCCTCCGAGGCTTTTCTTGGTCGTGACAGTTTCTCAGACTTCTTGGTGTTGATAACTGTGACAGTTTCAAGAATTACTGGTCAGGGATTTTGTAGAAAGCATCGCAAATGGGATCTGTGCGTGTATGTGTGTGTGTGTGTGTGTGTGTGTGTGTGTGTGTGTTTCCAAAATTAAAGTTGGTTAATGGTCTTTGGAAAGGAAGACTGCACAAAAAAAGGGTTATTTTATCACATCTTATTAAGGGTACTTGCTATCAATATGACTTATCATGTTGATGTTAGTCTTGATCATGTGGTGTGAGCCAGTATTTGCCAGGTTTCACTACTGTAAAGTTATTATTTTTCTTCCCTTTTCCATCTTTTACTCTTTAAAGGAAAGTCATAGTTCACACTTAAGGAGTGGGGAATTGTATTCCATCCCTTTAAGGAAGAAGTATCTGCATAAATTGTATGGGCCCCTTCTGCATGAAATATTCCCACTTATTTATTCAACCATTTATTTAAATCAGTATGGACTCATGGATATTTACTTTATGTGTTGGATCGAAATCCAATACTACCTTATTTACTTTGTTGCAAATTGTTCCAGCTCTCACCATCAGCAACTCTTTGATTTGGCCCCTGTGCACCTTAAACATGCACTCACTATTGAGATTTGTTTGGTGTGTGTATTGTGCATGTGTGTATATATGTGTAAACTTTGTGGACTTCTATACTTTCTGGCACTGTAAGATGCTCTAGGCACATCTTGTATATTTTCCTCCCCAGCCTTAGAATCAACCATTTCATTAAAGAGTCCTGGTTCCTTTTATTGGAAAATGACATTAGGAATCCTATGCAAATAATGAATCATGGAACACTACATCAAAAACTAATGATGTACTGTATGCTGACTAACATAACATAATTAAAAAGAAAAAAAGATCTAGGTACTAGTTTTGCTCATTGCTGCCAAGATATCATTGCTTCTGGGCCCTATTAGCTGTCAGAGCAAAGAAATACAGGTGTGTATTATGGACATTGGGGAAGGTATGTGCTATAAAGTGTGTAAACCTAGCAATTCACAGACCTGTACCCCTGGGCTAATAATACATTATATGTTAATTAAAAAATAAAAAATAAAAAAGAAAGAAATACAGGTGTGTAGATCACAGTACCTAGCACACTCTGAAGGACGATTATAAATTACTGTTTTTGTTGTGTTTTTCAAAATTTCTACAAATACAGGAATTTCTAATTAAATGGACGTGATTCATAAGTAACTCCCCATGACTTAAAGATTCTGATTTATAAAACCACAAGATCATTGAATATCTATACAGAGAACTGGACACTAATGTGTGCACACACACACCTGTCCCATCGGAAGCAAATCGCCTACACAAAATTGAAGTTAAATTATAATTGTCTTGGGGCGCTTGGGTGGCTCAGTGGGTTAAAGCCTCTGCCTTCAGCTCAGGTCATGATCTCAGAGTCCTGGGATCAAGCCCCGCATCAGGCTCTCTGCTTGGTGGGGAGCCTGCTTCCCTTCCTCTCTCTCTGCCTGCCTCTCTGCCTACCTGTGATCTCTGTCTGTCAAATAAATAAATAAAATCTTTTTAAAAAAATTATTATTGTCTTATAGTAATTGTAGATGATCCTGAAATATTTCTCGGCATCATAAATACTAAATAGAAATTAATCATATAATGTTTATTACTACTCAAGATGTATAAAATTCTATAGATTTTTAAATTTACAATTTTCCCTTTTTCTTTGTGAAACTTAATATTTGTGTATGTAGTGTTTTATTACATTCATTTGGCACGTATGGCAAGCTTCTCTACTCTGAGGAATATTGTTTAATTATTCTGGGTTGTTTTTTTTTTCTTTCTGAAGGCATGATATTTGTGCTAGTAAAAGGCACATATTTTGCTAGTCAAAATTTGGGGCTCATATGGCAGAATGTTGAAAAAAAGAATAAGGGAAGTAGAATGATTAAAATGTTAGCCTCAGATAGGATCTAAATAGGATCTCAACTTTATGAGAGAAGATATTTTACAAGTTCTTTTGCATTCTTTAACATAGCAAAAGCTGAGTATAGGGGACCCACTTGGAGCCCACCATAGCGAGCACTCTTTCCACCTATGACAGCAAGGCCAGGAGCCCTGCTACTCCAGAACCTGAGAGAGGCATGATTTAAAGGAAGGTAAAAAAAAAGATTGCTTCTTTCTGACCAGGGTAGGAAGGAAAAGAGAGTATTAGTTTCATTCTTCCTCTCTCTAGGTGTAAGCCGATTAAGGAGGCCATATACCAGCTATCTTGGGGATGGAGGTATTACTTCCACTTCCCTTTTGGGACTTAATTCAGAGTATGGTTAGACAGAAGGAGACTCTGAAGATTAGCTTTCAAGATTGTTCTTGGTTCCCATGTGGTGTAGACTCAGAGGTATTTGAGTCAAGACACCTTATCAGAAAGAGGTAACTAATTCATGTTATCATAAGTTTTGTTGTGGTTTTAGATTTTCAAAATTGTTTTCTCAATATTCCAAGAACTTGGGTCAGTTGGAGTCTTGGGTCTATTTATGCGGTCTATGAAGTCTTATGAAAGGGAAAAAAAAAACATGAAATTTGTATTTTTTTGAAGATTTATATATTTGAGAGAGAGAGAGAGAGAGAGAATAAGCAGGGGAAGGGGGAGAGAGACTCTCCAAGCAGACTCCCCACTGAGCACAGAACCCACTGTGGGGTTTGATCTCACAACCCATGAGATCAACGGCTTGAACCAAAATCAAGAGTCAAAGGCCTGACTGACTGAGCCACCCAGGGGCCCTGGGATTTATATTTAAAGGCAATTACTTTTAGAAAGCATAGTGTTGTGTCTTGTTTTGTTATCTATTCTGGCAAATAGTGTCATTTATTTAGAATGTTTAGTGGGTGGCTCAGTGGGGTAAGCATCTGCCTTTGGCTCAGGTCATGATCCAGAGTTCTGGGATGGCGCCCCTCCTCAGGCTCCCTGCTTAGCAGGGAGCCTGCTTCTCCTTATCCTGCTGCTCCTCCCTACCCTGCCTCTAGTGCTAGGTTTCTCAGTCTTTCTCTCTCTCAAATAAATAATAAAAAAATAGGATGTTTAGTCCATTTAAATTTAATGTAATACTAATATGGTTGATTTATGTCTACCGCTTTATTATTTGTTTTCTATTTGTCCCATCTATTTTTTTTGTATTTTGTTTCTGCCTTCTGTTTTGTTAACTAAAATATTATTTGAGAGTTTCATTTTAATTAATTTTTTTACTTATAAGTGATACATTTTATATTTTAGTGGTTGTTCTAGGAATTAAAATATGCATCCTTAAATTTCATGGTCCACCTCGAGTTAAAATTGTTCCACATTATGTACAAGCCATGTAACTATATAATTGTATTTAACACCTCTGTTCCCCTACGCTAGAGTCATCCTATGTACTGCATCTATGTGTGTTATAAACTCCACAATCCAATGTCATCTTTTTTTCTCCCCTTTAAACAGACATCAGACATGTGTATTTTAGAGGATATATAGGCTCTCGTATTTATCTGCATATTTAGCATTTCCAATGCTCTCTATTTCTTTCTGAGTTTCTAGCTGTCATCATTTCACTTCAGTCTTCAAGAACTCCATTCAGCATTTCCTGTGGCATAGGTCTGCTGATAGCAAATCCTGTCAATTTTCATTTATCTGTTATGTCTATTTTCAGCTTCATTTTGAAGAGGATATTGTTGTTTTCTGGATAATAAGTTCTTGGTCTTTTTCCCCTAAGTATTGTGCCTTAAACATTATGGTTCATACATTGTAGAAACTCCAGATTCTGTTACATTCCCTTGACATGTATTTATTTCTTTATCTGACAATTAACTTGACTAAACTCAAACTTCCAAATTCTGGCTTTCCTCTGGTATCTATCCTCTGAAATCTCTGTTTGCTTCTTTTACATTATGTGGGAACTGGGATCTACCCTATATGCCAGCATAGTTCGGAGGGCAGTCAAAAATTTGGGCAGAATTTATATGCAGAACTTGGCAGTCTGCTTCTTTGCCTTTTTTTTTTTAAAGTTTATTTATCTATTTCAGAGAGAGAGAGAGAGAGATTGAACACAAGTAGGAGGAGGGACAAAGAGAGAGGGAGAAGCAGAGACCCCCCCACCAAACCAGGATCCTGACTCAGGGCTCGATCCCAGGACCCTGAGATCATGACCTGAGCCAAAGACAGACACTCAACCTACTGAGCCACTGAGGAATCCCCTTTGCCTTTTTCTTTTCTTGGATTTCTTCCCTCATTTTCCCCTTCTGTCAGGACAATAGCCTCTCTCCGCTGGCTCTTCAAGCCACCAGCACTGCATGTTTTCCAACTGTGTTTTACCCACCTGCTGTGGTATCAAATAGAGCCTGCTCTTAGACAAAAAGTCATTTAAAAATGGCTCAAGATAGGGTACCTGGGTGGCTCAGTGGGTTAAAGCCTCTGCCTTCGGCTCGGGTCATCATCCCAGGGTCCTGGGATCAAGCCCCACATCGGGCTCTCTGCTCTGCAGGGATCCTGCTTCCTCCTCTCTCTCTCTCTCTCTCTCTCTGCCTGCCTCTCTGCCTACTTGTGATCTCTGTCTGTCAAATAAATAAATAAAATCTTAAAAAAAAAATGGCTCAAGAATAAACACACACTCCTGTTTCTGAGTCCTTTTGGTTGTTCTCCTGTGCCTTCAAGGTATTTTTTTCCAGAGTTTATAATTATTATGTAGTAATAATCATCTGATAGGAGCTACTCCTCGAATATCAGCAGTGGGAGTTGTATGATTATTTAATGTGTATTATTATTTCTAGATACATCTTATTATGATTTCTATCCAGGGCATATTTTGAAGAAAAATGTAAAAAAAAATTAAAACACAAAGGAAAGAACAAGAGTTTGAGTAGAGGGGTAAGGGGATGTGTGTAACCCCAGAGAGGGTAAAGCAATGTGGATCTGTGCATAGCCATGGGTCACTACAGTGAGATGCATAGAACTCTGGACCAGAGATCTGCAGGCAGCAAGGACAACATTCTTGTGGCCAGGACATCTTAAACAGCAGAGGTTCCACTGGGACAGAGTGGCTGCAGGGTGATGGATGATAAGAGATTCGGAAGATGAGGTTTATTACATAGGCAGGATCTCAGATTGTGTAAAGAATTTAAACTCATCCCAAAGAGTTCCACTTATGTTCACAAACTCATTGATAAGATTAAAGCTGAGAAGTAGCATGGTTCCATGAGCATTTTAGTAAGTTCACTTTGACAGGTTTACAAATTGAGAAAGACAGAATGCGAGTAGGACCAATGGCAGAGACCAGCCAGGAGATTTTTCACATTCAAAAAAAAGAGTAGACTGGTGAGTTCTAAGCATAGGTATTTTTAACATGCTGTGGGAGCCCAAAGAGGGAGAGACATTAATTCTATTGGTAAGAATCACAGAATAATCCACAATAAAGATAACATTCAAGCTATAGTGGAATTACATGATGTTATGAACTGAATTTTGTCCCCCCAAATTCGTAAGTTGAATCTCTAACCGCCAGTATGACCATATTTGGAGAGGATAGGGCTTTCAAGAAGTTAAATAGGTTAGGTGAGGTCATATATTGGGGCCCTAATGCAATAGACTTGTCCTTATGTGAAAAGGAAAAGATACCAGGGATGTACATACAGAGAGAAAAATCCATGTGAGAACACAGTGAGCATACAGACATCTGCACACCAAAAAGAATGGCCTCAGACGAAATCAACCCAACCAGCACCTTGATCTTGGGCATATTGTTTTCAGAACCATTGCAAAATAAATGTCTGTTGTTGACTCCATCTGGACTGTGGTATTTATAATATTTATTGGGAAAGCCCTTGCAGGCTAAGACTTGTGGGTAGTTCTTAATTTTTAGTTTTCCATCCATCCATCCATCCATAAATTCTTCCATGCATTGAATAATTCTTTATTCAGAATCAGTTATTTGCCAGCAACTGTGCACATGGGAGGATACGTATATAAAGAAGACATAAAAATGCATATACCTCATTTAACCTTATTTACCTTCTTAAAGGCCCTATCTCTAAATATAGTCACATTGGGGCTTATAGATTAAACCTATGAATTTGGGAGACACTCCCCAGCTCATAACATAACATAATTCAATTCTAGCTTGAATGTTATCTTTCCTGTGAATCATTTCCTGATTTGTAACCATTAGAATTAATGTCTCTATCATTTGGGTTCCAGTAACACTTTATAAATATCTATATAAATATTAATATATATGACATATAAATATCTTTGTCTTATTCCCTCCCTTGTTCTCCTTCCACCTGTCTTTTCTCCTAGTGTCTTTTCTTCCTCCTCATACTATGAGTGATAATGGTAGTGACATTTGTGCTGTCCCTGCAGTGATGGTAATCATTAACACTGGTCAAGAGCACCATCCAAATGGAGAGAACCCGATTTAATTACCCCCTACCTGCACTTCCCAGTAGATGCTCAATCTGTACATCTCTTAAAGTTCTTTGGAAAATGATCAAAGTTATCTGCTGAAATAAAAACTCACAGGAAGATAGCACAATGCCAAAGCAAAACCACTGTATTTCCCTTTCTGGGGGAGGTATACATTGAGACTGTTTATGAGCTTTTATAATCACAAACCACTCTGTCATGATAACTGCAGGCAGTCTTAACCCAGTTGTCACAAAAAAGATAACAAGCCAGATGATAGTGTTTCTTCATTCCAGCCACTAGCTATCATACCAGCTAGGGTATTTCAGGGAATATATATCCCTATCGGAGCTAATTAAATATGCTGGGAAATTTTGGTATCCACTCTTCTTTCCCCTTTCAATGACTTACCTTCAGTGTATGTAGCTACAGTATCTGATCACCCAGCAAAGAATTATTTGATAAATAACGTGTTTCCAGGGACGAGGCCTCTTGGAGTGTTCAGAGCATGGATTTTCTGACTAGGTAGATCTGGGTTCAAATACCTACTGCTCTCACAGAAGAATTAGTGAGTTCACCCTTTTGAGCATTGGTTTTCTCATCTACAAAATGAGGATTGATGACACAGTGTTTGAAAAACATAATCCCTAGCACATGGCCGGTGATTC
This sequence comes from Lontra canadensis, assembly GCF_010015895.1. NCBI lineage: Eukaryota > Metazoa > Chordata > Mammalia > Carnivora > Mustelidae > Lontra > Lontra canadensis. The sequence goes on from NW_022631001.1 coordinate 19,348,435, forward strand.
CAAGTTCTTAGTGTTCTTCCTCCTGCTTACCTATGAGTGATGCCACTGGGTTCCCAGCATCATGAGCCCTGTGGTTGAGTCTGCTTGAATTATGACAAGATTTGCTTAAGGGAACTCACTCACCAGCCTGATCACCAAAGACCCAGGGGGCAGAGGTCGGTGCCATTCAGCAGACACATGTCGCATTTGCTATAAAGGCACCAACCCCTTGAAGGCACCTCAAACCTCATTCTCTCTCACAGAATTTGATATTCATGCTGCTACATCAAAAGGTTGGGGCAGCTATTATGTATTAAAATGTGTCATTTTAAATTGCCTTTTTTGCTAGCACTAGCAATATAGATATTGAAATTTCTTCAGAAAGTGCTTATCTCATCAAGACTAAAATTATAGTATATGAAATACTAATTACAGTATTATGAAGAAGGTTGAACTTTTCTGTGACATTCTGTCTATTAGGAGAATACTAATTTTCTCTCTTAAGGCAGATAGAGACACCCATTAGAAGAAATGCGATCCCCGTGCCTTCCTCTGTTGCCCAGTGCCATTCTGACGAGTGGCAGGAAAGAACTCTCTTAGTCTTGGTCTAAGTCATCTGCACCTTTGCATGTACTTCCAAAGGAGGACTGGAAATTGAAACCAAATATACCCCAGACTGAGTTCTAATGCAGTGGGAAATACACTGTAGAATGAGCTCTAATGATTGTCCACATAGCCAGACACACATGTATCAACCAGACTATTTACAAGTTAAAAATGTATTTTAAACTAAATGAGTCAATACTTTCAAGACACTTTAACTCTGCCTGGCACATCAAAAACGCTCACTAAATATTAGCTGCTATTAGGGTTTGTCATTATTATTATAATCCTATATAATACAATCCCCTAAGAACTTTGATGCCCATTTACCATTATACATGACCTGTCTGAGGTCAGAGAGCTAACAGGCTGGGGAGACAGGGCTTGACCTAGGATCCTATGAACACAATTTTTAATTAGTTATTTATTCATTTAATGAATACTGAGTGCCTTCTAGGTACCGACACTGTTCTAGTGTTGGGCACATCAAATTACGTTAGATTCAGTTCCTCTTCTCCTAGAGCTCTCTAGCCAACAGAAAAGATGAACCAGCAACCATCCACTGTGGTGCCATCCAGTGGGAGCCATCATAGGGTGGACCACAGCACAGCCACACGCACTCCTGCTTCCCTGCTCCCCAGGATGGGTGAAGATCAACTGCAGTAGGAGCCCTCTCTAGGTGAGGCCATCCCTCTTGCCTAGACCCACTTCCTTGGCTGAAAAATGAGGCTATCGGAATGGTTGATATATGTGTCCTACCTTAAATAAAAATTTTCTATTGCAATAAATTCTTACCCACCTAGTAGGATGCTTTTTCAGAACAGAGAGATCTGGAAAATTGAAGGGAAAGAAGGCTGATTTACTTCTGCTTAAAGCAGTGTTTCCAACCTTGTTCCACATCATAATGCACATCGATAATGACACTTACATGAAAGAACCACTGGAGTAAAAGGCTCCACCTCCGTTGAGGCCTGAGGAGATCAATGTCCTGGCACATCAGTAGCCCATTTGAGGCACCCTGCTGTGTTGTTGTGAAGGTTACTAACCTCTCTGTTAGTCGGTTTCTTCATCTCTAAAAAGAAAGTGGTGATTTGTCTCACAAAGCTGTGATAGGGAGAGAAGGAATTGCTTGGATAAGCCTGGTATATAGTAAACACTCAGTTAATGTTAGTATCCTTCACTCTCTTTTCTTCCAGGTATATTCATAGAAAAGCATTTTCATGGACTCCTTCCAAGTGTTGCTTTATTTCAATTTATGGCATTATTATTATTTAGAGCCTTTAATTTTCTTCTGATTTTCTGAAAATCAAAATAAATAATTTAAAAAGGAGAAACTAGTCTGGCATGTATCCAAGATGAACAGAAACAATTAGAAAGTTCAGGATTTTCATTCCAATAATCTTTACCCACTTACTTCCTATTGCACAGAGGTTCTGATTGTGGGAGATTTATTTAAACCCCAAAATGTTCAATGGCCTATGAAGTCATTGCTTCTGTGCACATAATCCATGGCTCATGTAGTGTGAGCAGGCTGAAGGAAACTCTAGTTTAATAACCAACTTTTATAGCAATATATTTTTTTTTTGGTTTTCAGATATAGAACATTTTTATTTTATTTTTTTCTGAATTCATTTTTACTATCATAAAATTGCTACATGGACGTGTGGACGTGATTTAAGAATTTAAATACTACCAAGAGGATTAAAATGCAAAAAAGAATTATGCTTTGTCTCACCTAACCCCCAGCTTTTGGAATCTCACACATATTTGAACCGTTCACTTGTCTGTTTTCATTGGTATTGATCACTATATGCCTAAATAAATCACTTATATTACCATTTCTTGATTTATACATTTTAGACATTTTTTTAATTTCTCTTATCGTAGAGGAGGTTTTGGCTCTCATACATACATACATGTTTTCCCTTTCTCAGCCTCTGAAAATAGTTATGTCATAATTTTTTTCTCTGGAGAATCATTAAAACTTTGTGTTGCATTTAAATATATGAACAAAGTATGGAGTATACTGAAAATCCCTATAATTTCCTTAACCACCTGTATGTCCATCATTTATGGAAGGCTCCAACTTTTAAAAAACTTAGGATTTTATTTATTTATTTTTGAGAGAAAGAGAGAGGGAGTATATGAGCACAGGGAGGAGCAGGTGGGGAGGGAGAGAAAGAGGGAAAGAATCCCAAGGAGACTCCACAGTGAGTGTGGAGTCCAGTCCAGGGCTTGATCTCACGACCCTGAGATTGTGACCTGAGCTGAAATCAAGAGTTGGATACATAACTGACTGAGCCATCCAGGTGCCCCTAAAATTTTTTAATCCAGTACACTTAACATACAGTGTTATATTCATTTCAGGGGTACAATATAGTGATTCAACAATTCTATTTTTAAAAGATTTTATTTATTTATTTGACAGAGAGAGAGAGGTCACAAGTAGGCAGAGCAGTAGGCAGAGGGAGAGGGGAAAGCAGGCTCCCTGCTGAGCAGAGAGCCCGGTGTGGGACTCGATCCCAGGACCCTGAGATCATGACCCAAGCTGAAGGCAGAGGCTTAACCCACTGAGCCACCCAGGGGACCCTAGTGATTCAACAATTCTGTACATTACTCAGTGTTCATCATGATAGGCATACTCTTTAATTCTCTTCACCTATTTCACCCATTTCCTCAACCACCTCCCCTCTTGTCACCATCAGTTTGTTCTCTCTAGTTAAGAGTTTGTTTTTTGCTTTGTCTTTTTTTTTCTTTGTTTATTTGTTTTATTTCTTAAATTCTACATTAGTGAAGTCATGGTATTTGTCTTTCTCTGACTTATTTCTTAGTCTTATACTCTCTAGCAAGCCTTCATTCTTTTTATGGCTTAGTAATATTCCTTTATATATAAAGTATATGTATATATATAAATCTCAGATCTTCTTTATCCATTCATCTATTGATGGACACTTAGGTTGTTCCCATTCTTGGCTAGTGTAAATAATGCTGCAATAAACATAAGGGTGCAGATATCCTTTTGAATTAGTGTTTTTGTATTATTAGTGTAAATACCCAGTAGTGGAATTACTGGATTATATGGTAATTCTATTTTTAATATTCTGAGGAAACTCCATACTGTTTTCCACAGTGGCTTCACCAATTTGCATTCCCACTTACAGTGCACAAGGGTTCCTTTTTCTACACTTCTTGCCAACACCTGTTTTTTTCTTGTGTTGTAGATTTTAGTCATTCTGATGTGAGGTGTGAGATGAAAATCTCATTGATTTTCATTTTCCTGATGATGGGTGATATTGAGCAACTTTATGTCTCTGCTGGCCATCTGAATATCTTCTTTGAAGAAATGTCTGTTCATGTCCTCTGACCATTTTTTAAAAGATTTTATTTATTTATTTGAGACAGAGTGAGATCAAGAGCAAGAGAGAGCACAAGCAGGGGAGGAGCAGAGGGAGAAGGAGAAGCAGGCTCTCCACTGAGCAGGGAGCCAACACAGGGCTCAATCCCAGGACCCTGGGATTATGACCTTAGCCAAGGGCAGACATTTAACAAACTGAACCACCCGGGCACCCCTCTTATGCCCATTTTTTATCAGATATTTTTGTGTGATTACTTGTGTAAGTTCTGTATATATTTTGGATAGTAACCCTTTATCAGATATGTCATTTGCAAATATCTTCTCCCATTCCGGTGTTTTTTTGTTTTTGTTTTTGTTGTAATGACTGTTTCCTTTGCTATACAGAAGTTTTTCCTTTTATGTAGTGCCAATAATTTATTAATTTATTTTTGCTTTTGTTTCCCTCGCCTCAAGAGACATATCCAGGAAAATGTGACTATTACCGATGTCAAAGAAATTACTGGCTGTGCTCTCTTCTAGGATTTTTATGGTTTCAGGTCCCACATTTAGATCCTTAATCCATTTTGAGTTTATTTTTGTGTGTGGCATAAGAAAGTGATCCAGCTTCATTATTTTGCATATAGCTGTCCAGTTTTCCCATCATCTATTTGTCAAAGAAACTGTCTTTTTTCTGTTGGATATTCTTGCCTCTTTTATTGAAGATTAATTGACCATATAGGTGTGGCTTTATTTCTGGGCTCTGTATTTGGTTCTATTGATCTGTGTGTTTATTTATGTGCCAGTACTCTACTGTTTTGATCAGTATAGCTTTGTAGTATGTCTTGAAATCTGGGACTGTGATACCTCCAGTTACATTCTTCTTTTTCAAGATTGCTTTGACTATTTGAGATCTTCTATTGTTCCATACAAATTTTAGGATCTTTTGTTCTAGTTCTGTGAAAAATGCTGTTAATATTTTGATAGGGATTGCATTAAATCGATAGATTATCAGGTAGTATGGACTTCTTAGCATCTTGTCTTCATTCTCAGTGACCTTTGATGTGGTATTTCTTCACCTGTTGAGATGGTCACTCTGGGCCACAGTCTGGAGACTTGTGTTCTTCACTTTTATGACAACTTCTTTTTATTTTTTATTATTTAAGTTCAAATATCCAACATATAGTACATCATTAGTTTCAGTGTTCATCACTAGTGTTCAGTAATTCATCAGTTACAGATGTGCTCATCACATCACATGTCCTCTTTAATGCCCATCGCCCAGTTGCCCCTTCCCCTACCCACTTCCCTTCCATAACCCTCATTTTGTTTCCCAGAGTCAAGAGTCTTTCATGATTTTTCTGAGAGAAAATCTTTCTTTTTTCTTTCTTTTGATTTTCTATTCTTTCTTTTCTTTCTTTTCCTTTCTATTTTCCTTTCTATTGATTTCCCTCCATTCACAAAAAAAAAAAAAAGAAAGAAAGAAAGAAAAGAACAAGTAAGGAAATTTTGTCTTTCCAAATAACAACAGGAAAAACATCCAGATTTGAAGATTAGAGGGTCTTGACAGAGGCTTTTTTTTTTTTGTTTTTTGGGATTTTTGTTGCTGTTGTTTTGGTGCTTGGCATTTTTTTTCCTTATACTTTTATGGGGGAGGAGTAGGCAATTTTATATGAGCTAATTTACAGTTGGAATTTTTTTTAATCTGTAGATATCTGTCAGTCAGTTGAACAACAAATGTTTATTTCTGAGTCTAGCTAGTTTCACGGAAATAAATTTCTAATCTCAGTTAAATATATATTTGTTAGATATTAGATCTCCTTTTACTTCCTATGCTGATTTTCCAAATTTGCTTTTTTACCTCAACTTTTGAAATAATTTTTAGAACTTTTCTTTAAACATATATATATTTTTAAATTTTTTTATTTAATTTTTTTAACTTTATTTTTTTAACTTTATTTTTTTTCAGTGATCCATAATTCATTGTTTATGCACCACACCCAGTGCTCCATGCACTATGTGCCCTCCTTAATACCTACTGCCAGACTCACCCAAACATATCTATTTTTTTAATTGAACGAGCATAACTTTAATTTTCTAGAACATTTTCTTTTTCTCCAGTTACACTTTTTTACTTTTTTTTTTTAAATCACATCCTGTATTGTCTCAAGAATGCAATATCATCTTTTCTCTCTCTTATTTGGAATTCTCTCTAGCTTCTGTTTCTTTGGGGTTCCAATCATTCATTCATTCTCTCTTGCTCTCTTTCTCTCTCCTCCTGTTGAAGGCATTCCTTCAGTACATGCTCTTTTACATTTGAATATGACTAAAAAGCAACTGAAAATTGTCTGGGCAGGGGGAAGGGAGTGGGTAAAAACTGACTTTGAGGGGACACCGGGGTGGCTCAGTTGACTGAGCTTCTGACTCTTGTTTCAGCTCAGATCATTATCTCCATGTTGTAGGATCGAACCCTGTGCCAGAGTCCACGCTCATTGTGGAGTCTGTTTGCCCTTCTCCCTCCCCAACTCATTCTCTCTCTCTCTCTCAAATAAATAAATTAAACAAATAAAATCTTAAAAAAAAAAAAAAAAAAGAACTGGCTTTGACTCCTAGGCTCCATTTTAGGGAAATGAGATGGCAAACAGCCCTCCTCTCACCTTCGAGAACCTCCGTGTGTTAATATCTGTATGTCTTATCCCTGCATTTTCTCCTTTATTTTTTCTACAGAGGAATCCTTTAGCCTTTAGCTTTAGAGAGATGTGCTTTGTTTCTTGCATTTGTAAACAGAGAATGGGAGAAAGCTGAGGACTCTACAATTTAAAATACAAACTCTTGCTTCATGTCCCTTTATTTTTGACCTTATACCTTATTTTCATCCTCCCCTGTGCTTGGTGTGCAGGAACCCAGAGCGTCCAAGACTCATTTCCCTAGAGTATAAACCTCTGGTCTTCTGGGGGTGGAGAAAAGTAGAGGGAAAGGAAATAATCCCTGTTCACAGGAGTACAGAAGTCACAAGGAGATATGAAGAATAACTACTTCCCACACTGGTGTTGACAGCCTCCTTGTTCTCATTCCTGTCTTCTCAGATACCTTCCTAGGCACTACAGGCTGTAAGAATTGGGCTTCAAGGTGAGACCCGCTGGTTTCTCCTAGGTGTATCCCTCTCCAGGTTTAGAGGTTGTTGTGATCCCTGCTCATCTATGTCACTTACTATCTCCCCATCTCCTTCCCAGCTTCATAAAATTTGTAGAAATCCCTTGTCTGCTCTTGCACCCTCTTTATTCTCTTTGCCATGTTGCTTTTTTAACTACCAAAAAATTCCTTTAATTTTATTTTAATAGAGTTTGGGGAGAGAGAGAGAAAATAAATGTATATAGTCATTTAATTCTGTTATAACTGAATTCAAATATGACATTTATTATCTACTTACTTTTACTTTTTCATTCTTTAAGACACATTTAATAGTCATTGAGTGACTACTATAATAATAAAATTATAAGAACAACATTAATAACTTTGTTCTTCAAGTAATATGGTATTTTAGAGTTTTAAAAGCCCTTTAACATTTAAGCCTCCATGTGGAATAGATATTTTTATCCCCATGTTACACAAGATAATTGAGGTTAATAGAGTTTAAATAATATGTCTATGGCTGCTGAGTTAGTTGTTAAAGGACCTAAAACTGAACCTCGAAATTCCTGATCCTTACTCTGGTACTCTTTTTGGACATTATAAGAGCACTTTGCTAACAACTTCTGTAGAGAGTAACTATGAATGGGATCTAATTTTATCCCTCAAGGAGCTCTCAATCTAAAAATTAGAAAATCATATATTTTAATTTATATAATATAAAAGATGGAATAAGTATTTCAAATTAATAGGCGGTGCCTCCAAGGTAAATACAATACTTAGAAAATGAAAGAGAAGGAAGACTTGTTCTAATCAGAAAAATCAGGAAAGTGGACATTTAAGATCTGTCCATGAAAAAAAATGCACACTTTTTATAGGAAGATGGAGGAAGAGCTTCCCTGAATGGGAGAAGAGAATGAGGGAGTGCATGTGCAGAGGCAATCCTCAACATATTGCTACCACAGATGAGCTAGTTGTCCGTTGCAGGATGAAAGTAGACAGAGGTGGGTTAGATAGGTAATTCAGAGCAATGTAGAGGTCTTGAATGTCTTGCTAAGTAGTTCAGAACTACTTTAAAAAAAATAGAGTGACACGAAAATACTGCTTTTTCTTTTTTCTACCATTTTTTTCCAAATAATTTCATACTTTCTTTTTGTAAACTTGATCTTTTTTTTAATATTTATGCATTTATTTTATTAAAAAAGAAAGAGACAGAGAGAAAGAGTAAGCAGCTGGAGGGAGGGGAAGAGGGAGAAAGAATCCTCAAGCAGACTTCCTGATGAACACAGAGCCCCTAGTGGGGCTTGATTTCACAACACATGAGATCACAACCAGAGCCAAAACCAAGAACTGGAAGCTTAACCAACTGAGCCCCCCAGGTGTTCCATCTAGTCATAAACTTGATCTTGAGAATATACCAAGAAAGAACCAGAGGTCTCCATCTCTGAAGTTGCCTCTTATGCTCAGAGCAGTGAAAAATATGAATAGGCTGGTAAGCTAGGGAGGGGAGGGTTTCATAACTTCCTCCCTACTCACAGATTTCAAAGATAAGGAAACTGAGGCCTGGACAGGTTGTGAGTTGCAATCTCTTTCATATACATCACAGTGCATAATTCTTCTGTAATAACAAGTTAGTTTTTTATAATACATTACAACCATTAGTATTAGACTTCTGAAAAATGTCATGGAGGAATGATTCATATCATAAGAACTTCAGACATTATGAAAAATAAAGATTGATGGGGCACCTGGGTGACTCAAAGTGTTAAGCCTCTGCCTTTGGCTCAGGTCATGATCCCAGAGTCCTGGGATCGAGTCCCACATCGGGCTCTGTGCTGGGCTGGGAGCCTGCTTCTCCCTCTCTCTCTGCCTGCCTCTCTGTCTACTTGTGATTTCTCTCTCTCTCTCTGTCAAATAAATAAATAAATAAATCTTTTTAAAAAAAAAGGGGGGGGGCACCTGGGTGGCTCAGTGGGTTAAAGCCTCTGCCTTCGGCTCAGGTCATGGTCTCAGGGTCCTGGGATCGAGCCCCACATTGGGCTCTCTGCTGGGCGCGGAGCCTGCTTCCTCCTCTCTCTCTGCCTGCCTCTCTGCCTACTTGTGATCTCTGTCTGTCAAATAAATAAATAAAACCTTTAAAAAAAAAAAAGAAAGAAAAGAAAAATAAAGATTGAGTAGGAAGAGAGCAAAATAAAACCTTTGAAAGACTATATTTATGTTGACCAAAATAAAAGAGTAATGATGGGATTCCCAATATAGATAGCATTAATGATATTTTATGCATCCTAAATGAGAAATACTGGCCTCTGTGCAATTAATTTTCATTTACTAGTATTTGAGTGTGTTCAGAATTTTGTTCCCCTGTGGTGTGTAGAATAGCCTTGCACATTTGTTTTGTGGACATTACACAGAGCAAGCAGCATTTGTTTCTGTTTTTCCTCTACATGAATATGTCTCTTTGTTTTTACAACTACAATATTTGAATATCTCATCTCACAATTGTTCCAAAATACCTAGGAACTATGAATACGTAAGATGGGAAAAGTACTGGTTGGCAGGTAAGTGGACATCCTTCATAAAACCAGGGCTGTGCTCCTGAGCTCAGCTACTGAGAAGTTCGAGTCAAAGCCTTTGTGTTGGTTCTCAGATACTTCAGCTTCCTTTTTCTCTCCTAAGTCTTTATTAAAAATATATGCACTTCTCTTATTCTGTGTTGCCTCCTTTAGTATTTCCTTTATTTCATTCCTTTCTAATTACTATTGAGAGTAGTTTCACTAGGTTCTCAAGTCCTGAACTGAAGCACTTGTGATTGCTGTAAACATAGGCCAAAGCAAACGCTTCACAGAAAATCCTCATGGAAGCTGTCATTTGAAAGAATATTCCAATCTCAACTCTCCCCACCCTGGCAACTCAAACACTTCCAGAGCTCCAATACTTTATTTGCCTGAAAAGCTTCTGTGTGACCCCTTTCCTCAGACTGAGATCAGCCTTGGAGGACAAACGCCATTTTCAGTCTCCAGAGGTGAGAAGCTCATTCAGCTCATTGAAGTGGGAGGTACTTGCGGAAGAGACTCTTGGCGTCAGAGGAAAGGGGCTACACAATTCCTTTCAGTAGAACTGGCCTTTAGCCTAGATTGTCACCAACCCAGGAGGGGAAAAAATGAGATACAGATCTCCAGTCTCTGCAGAAAATAACACATTGTAGGCGCTCAGTAAATGATGTACCGAAGAGGGGCGCCTGGGTGGCTCAGTGGGTTAAGCCTCTGCCTTCGGCTCAGGTTGTGATCTCAGGGTCCTAGGATCAAGCCCCGCATCGGGCTCTCTGCTCAGCAGGGAGCCTGCTTCCCACCACCCCCACCCCCGCCTGTCTCTCTGCTTACTTGTGATCTCTCTCTCTCTCTGTCAAATAAATAAATAAAATCTTAAATATATATATATATATTTATATATATATATATATATATATATATATATATATATATATATACACACACCTAGGAGGCAATAGAGCACCACCTTCTGACTGCTTCTGAAAAGGAAGAAGCACCCAGAAATGACATTATCCACTGGGACATTAACTGAGAAATACGAACCTTGAGAATTTTCAGGGGAAGAAAGCTAATAGCGAGTCCAGGGACACTTGCCTCCCCACTTACATACCTTCCGCACATAACCTTTGGAATTAGAAAATTATCTGGATACAGATAGTTCATTAGTGCTAAGGGTTTTCAACATGTTTTCAAATATACAGTGTCACTGAGCCAAACCATAGGTCTGAGTAAAATAGAGCAAATACTATAATTCCCTTTCTGTAGATGGAGAAACTGGGGCTCACACAGGACGAGGACACAGGTGTATGGATATGCACAATGCTACCAAGCACACAGGTACACATGCACACAATCACACTACTCTATCGTCTCCGCAGTAGGATATGGCACAGGACGTCGGGCGATTCTTCAGAATAAGCAACAGATTCATATTAAATTGTCTTAAGTCACCTCCACAGAGTGTGAGACAGAGGGTCTAAATAAGGCATAAAGGTCTTGAGAAATAAACAAGAATTCTTTCCCTTTACTTCCCTTTTTAAATGTTGTATTTGTAATTTTATCGAGGTGTCATTTACATAGAACTTAAAGGCTTAATTCAATCAGTTCTGACAAAGGCATGCACCCATGTAACCTCCAGACAAGACAAGTTTATTTGCCATCTGTCACCAAATGTTATTACAATATTATTGACAATATTCTCTATGCTGTACTTTTCATCTCTGTGACTTCCTTATTATATTTGGGAGTTTGTATCTCTCAATCCTCTTTGTTTCACCCATCCTTCCACCCCCATCTGCCCTTTGGCAACCACCAGTTTGTTTTCTGTATTTATCTCTTTGGCCGTCTTACCTTTACTTGTACTAGTCCACAATCTGTAATATTCTATCTCTCTCTCTTCCTAGAAAAGCCCAACACTTCCCTTGAGAGTCTTGTCCCTTCCTCTGAACTCACATAAAACTCTCGGCTTATAGCTTCATAATAGCTTTGACTTATCCGGTCTTCTTGAATGGAGAGTTCTTCCATGCCTGAATCTACATACTTAATTGGGAACCGAGCCATAGTAGATGTTCAATAAATATTTGTGAAATAAGTCAGATCATGTTGGGTTAGGTGCCATCTCAGGTCATAAGCCACTATAATTTGCCTGTGGTGGGAAGGAGAAAGGGGTTAAGGGGTACAAAAGAGGTGAGGAGATATTAATGCATATATGTCTCTGACTTTATAGGGCTGAGAGTGGCAAAGTGGTCCCTTCTTGTGAGGTTTTAACATAAGAGACAAAATCATTAGCAATGTTCTAAACACTATCAAACTCTTGGTAAGTGAGAGTCATCTTGCTAGGCATTTTAACTTTTTCTAACCCCTGATTTACAACTTAATTAAATAGTAATCTATATATATTTGTCTAGTGTTTTATGGTTTCTTAAGTGCATATGCATTTATTATTTGGGGAGGTGGTGGTGTGTAGTGGTTAACTGCACAGACTCAGTATTTGCTTGGATTCAAATTCTGGCTATACCATTTATTTACGTGTAAACTTGGGCAAGTTTATCAACTTTTCTAACACTCTTGTTTCCTCCACCACAAAGTGCAGACAGGACATACATTATAGGGCTTGTTGTAATTATTAGTGGATTTTAATACATCTTATGTTCATTTTATTTATTTTTGATTCACAGGAAGCACTCCAAAAACTTTAACAATGATGGAGCTAATGATCTTTTTTGAATTTTACATACAATCCTATGAAACTGGATGGGGAGATTTTGTTACTGCTCATTTCACAGACATAAAAATTGTGATTGAGATCATTAAGCTTCTAGTAACTTCTAGTTACTTAAGTAACTTTTCCAAGGACCCAATTACTACATGAAGGTAGAACTCTGATTCCAGGTTTTCAGAGTCTGAATTCATTCTCTTTTCTCTGTAATATATCCCTACAGCCTAAAATAGTGCCTTACTGGTCTGTCTTGGTTTGCTGTTCTTTGTAAAATCAGCCTTGGCCCACATTTATGAAAGGTAAGTGAGGAAGGAGGGAGGATCTGTGTTCAGATGAAACCCTGGTATGAGAAAAATTTTATCTAACCATTCATCCCTACTGAGCAAGTTTGAAGGGAAGCAATTTTCCTATTCTTTGCAAACCATTCCCAGTTACTATGAACACTTGGTTAAAAAAAAAGTTGGTTTTACTACTTTATTAAATGTCTTTTGAAACAATATCAAAAGAGCTTTATTTATAAAATGTTGTAAAGGTATGAAAACATTACCAACTACAAAGATAGATGGTTGAAGTGAAAGAGGAACTGATCCTTTTTGACAAGAATTCCTAGTCTGATAACCCTGCCTGTTTCTCCCTTAAATGTACCTACTGAGAATTTGGCATTAATCAAACCACATTTCAAATAGACTGTTACATTAAGGAATGTGCATTTGTCCTGAGAGATAATGCTGAATCTTTTTTACTCTTTATCAAAGCACATTTTAATTAACTAGCAAATTAAGAAATACATTCCCTGCATATAATATGAAGAAATATATTCACAATAATAAATAAAATAGGACATTTACATCAAAAGGATACAGCTTTGTCTAGATGTATTTCTGAAACTATATCTAGTTGATATAGATATATCTACTCTTTCTGAAACTATATGTAGTTAAATGTATCTGGGATCAAGTTTAACAAGTATATGACACTATAGAGAAGGCATTAGGATTTTATATATACATATGTTATAAAATATATATTATTAAAATTAGGATTAATGTGTGTATGCATACTATATAGATATATAATATGTATATGAATGTACACATTATGTACATATATGTTATGCATTGATATACAGCATTAACATTTCTCCCCTTGACTGGAACAATGTGTCTGTATCCTGAAATGTGACTTGCAGCTCATTTCTATAAACAGTCCTCAACAGTTTAAGCCACACTGATCTCAGAGAGGTGATGGAAGGAAGGGAAATTGTCCTTTAGTCAAAGACTTTTGCTAAAAAGACTCCATTCAAAGCATAGTATTATGTATGATATTTTATACAACGGAGAAGGGGCAATAATAAAAATGTGCTCTTCTAGCCCTTAAGGAACATAAGTTCCAATTAGCTGTATTGAAAATTAAATAACAAAATTTTAAAATGGCATCAATAATTTACATTTTTAGAGTACTTTGCCATTTTCAAAGTGTATTTATAATCATTTTTCCAAACCACCACTGTTAAATAGGATTTGACTCAACATTACTTTACTAGGATACAACTAATGAAGTAGATATTATTATTATTAGCTCCATTTTATATTAAAAAGAAATTTAAAGGAATTTCAGAAGGGTGGGTTGACTGGGCCAAAGTGACTCATTAATAAATATTTCAGTGTGGCCTTAAATTCACTGGACAATAAGATTTTGAATCCCACTGCCCTGGTTGGCAGGGAAAGCCTAGAAGCCAGGAAAATTCATTTCTCTTATGAGTCAAAATGGCACAGCCAGATCCTGACACTTTTCAAAATTAAATGCTTTTCTATGTTACCATAGTCTATTGTTTGTTTCTCTGCTATACAGCACCCAGTATAGACTGACATGTAGTATATTTAGTTATCCATCCATCTCTCTCCTTGAGACAACTTTCTGAGGGCAAGAACCAAGCCATTTATCACTGTGTTCCCATTGCAGGGTCTTACACAGTACTTGCTGGCTCTCTTCCCAGTCAAAAGCGGGTATTAAGGCAGAAGGAAGAGGTTTCTCCACCCTTGCAGTCTGTGCCCCTCCAGCCATTAGACCTTGCCGTGACCTAAGAGTCAACCCACATTTAGCATTAGAGTGGGGGGCTCATTTACCAAGCTGACGACCTTCTCCCTGATTTTCCTCCTTTTCTGAGAAAGTGAGGGAACCTGCGTTTGCCTCTTTATTGATGCTGCTCTATGACTAGCTGTCCCTATTCTTTTAATCACTTGAAGAATGAATGCCTCACCATTCCCCATGTTGCCTCTGGTATTATACAAGTGGTTTTCTGGTGAGTGAAACTAAGGTGGAAGCACTCAGAAAGCAGGCACCTGTCCACATGCAGCTTTAAGTAGTGTGAAGACTGCCACACAAAGAGGTAAACATGGAAGTTGTACTTTCCACATTGTCCTTTAGCCATTCAAACCGCAGGCCATTTCTGATATCTGGCACTCAGGCTAATCTCCTCCTGATACATTCATCTCTTTGGTTTTCACTGGATTCCCAATTTCTTGTGATTTCATACCACTCTCTGGTCACACACTATTTTCCCATGGTCCGGGGTCTCACCCACAGGGTGACTTACTCTGAGTTTTCATCCCTGCATTCTTCACTCACCTCCTTAACTCTATTCAGATATTCAAAAGAACTGGGCTTTTTTTTTTTTTAATTGATAAATTAGTTTTTTTTTTTTTTTAGGTTCATAGCTAAACTAAGAAGAAAGTACAGGAGGCGCCTGGGTGGCTCAGTGGGTTAAACCCTCTGCCTTCTGCTCAGGTCATGATCCCAGGTTCCTGGGATCGAGCCCCGCATCGGGCTCTTTGGTCCGCAGGGAGCCTGCTTCCTCCCCTCTCTCTCTGCCTGCCTCTCTGCCTACTTGTGATCTTTGTCTGTCAAATAAATAAATAAAATCTTAAAAAAAAAAAAAAAGAAGAAAGTACAGGGGTTCCTGTATAACCTTTGCTCCCTCCCATACATGCACAACCCCTCCCAGAAGGGACATCTTATACCACAGTACGACATCTGTTACAACCACTGAAACCTCCATTGACATGTCATTCTCATCTTCGTAGTTCATAGTTCATAGTTAACCTGAGGATTCACTCTTGGTGTTATACATACTATGGGTTTGGAAAAATAACATCATACAGAATAGTTTCACTGTACAAAAAAATTGTCTATGCTCTGCTAATTCATCCCCTCCTTCCCCCTAAACCACTGCTCTTTTTACTGTCTCCATAGTTTCGTTTGTTCCAGAATGTCATACAGTTGGAATGCAGTACAGTCTTTTCAGATTGGCTTATTTCACTTAATAATATGCATTTACTATTCTTCCCTGTCTTTTTATGATTTAATAGTTCAGTTCTCTTTAGCTTTGTGTAATATTCCATTGTTTGGATGCACCACAGTTTATCCATTCACCTACTGAATGGCATCCTGGTTACTTCCAAGTTTTGACAATCATAAATAAAGACTTTTTTGGGGAAAAAATAATCTGATAGAAGCCTGACACTCTGCTGAATACTTTTACATGGGCAATCCAAATAACTCTCAGAACTACTTATCATGCTAACTGTTTGGAGAAGCTAAGGCTCAGGGAAGTTAGGTGACATGACCCAAATCACCAAGGTGATGAGTAATTGTCGGGACTAAAACTACATGCATTTCAACACAAGGTCCATAACCCACAACACGTATACCATTCTTCTACCTTCTCTTGCCCATGACAGCCATTGCTGGCTCACTACAGCATACATTCCTGCAAAGCCTAATGCAGTACAAACTGCCAATATTCATCAATTACAGCTGGCATGTAAGAAGCAACCTGGTTGACATCCTTGTTATGAAAGGGTGTCATATGTCTCCTTAGAGCATAAGTATTCAACCTTTGACCACATTCTGGCTGACACCAGTGAGGTATAGATTTTATTATGATTAATATAATATCCTAAGTCCAAAAGAAACCATTTATCCTCAGGACCCTTATAATAACCTTCGGATACATTGATATTAATGCCTTAATCCTGTTAAATTATTGAAATTCACTTTTAACTAACCTTATTCACTCCTACCTCTGTATGTGGCAACAGACAGAATGCTCTAAAATTTGGCCTCTTTTCTGTTTGTGCAAATGTTTCCCACGTATGCAAAATGGAGTTGAGCTTCAGTTACCAATTCTTGCAGAACAGAGTCACTATTATAGTTAGGACTGCAGACCAGCAGACAGAGCCTCAGAGAGACTATTCAGTCTAAGTTGTCTTGTCTTGGACACCTCACACTTTTCCATCCTGATTTAGGTGAGGTTCTGGATATACCGATGGCACCTAATTTTGTGTCTTCGGTTTTAGTATGTGTCTGCCCTCATGTTAGATAGTTTTGGTATCTTGGTTTATTGAAATCTCATCTATTTCTATTGGAGACCCAGTGTTTTCTTTGCTGTATGACAAATTGCCACAGATTTGACAGCTGCAAACAACATACAACATTTATCATCTCCTAGTTTCTCTGAGTCAGAACTGTAGGCACAGCTCAGCTGTGTCCTCTGCTTAGGGCCCTATAAGGCTAAACTCAGGGTGTTAGATGGACTGCACTGTAATCTGGAAACTGGACTAAGAAAGAATGTGCTTCAAGTTCACTCAGGTTTTTGGCAGAATTGCAAGTGAGTCTGCTAATAAGAGAGAGTATACATATAGTCTTATATATATACACATATATATATAAGTATATATATATATATATATACTTATATATATATATGTAACTTAATTAAAGAAGTGACACTCCATAACCATTTTCATATCTGTTGGCTAGAAGCAGTTAACAGTCCGTGTTTACTCAAAAGGAGAAAATTACACAAAGACATGAATACCAGGAGTGAATCATGAGTGCTACCATAGTTTGTCTATGCTGAGGAGCTAGTACAGTGTGAAGGAAAGAGAATTGGTAACAATTTATAAGACCTAGGACCTCATCAGGCTCTCATACCAAATAACATTTGAGATCTAGGACAAACTGGTATGGTAAGGACTTAGTCCCTTCATCTGTATACACACATACAACATACACACACATATGGTTAGATGACCCCAAGGGTTGTATAAACTCTAAAATTCTATAATAAGTATCTCCATGGAAGTGCAGGATCATAACAAATTTCCCAATGTCAGTGACTGAATTCTTGCTGGGTCCTCAACACAATGCTATTTTCTATTTTATTGACTTCAGAAAGATGATTCAAGTGGTTCTAACACAGTCATCATAAATGCATCCAAGATATTAATAATGAGAATATCCATATTGCCAAGATTTTTCTTTCTCATTGATTCAATGCTAATTGTTATTCAATATGAGAAATTTGGAACAGTGGGATGGTCTAAGTTCCTTCTCTTGGTATCCATACACCCTAAGACAGTGGCCATCACGTTGTAAGCACTTGGGAAATTAACTGAACAACAATTGTTGAGCTCTCTGGATTGTCAAAGGAAAGCTTTAGTGATTCTCTTCACAATTTTTAAGTGACCAGATTTCAGTAAATTTGATTTCTTGGAAATATCTGTTGGTATTTATGATGTCTTTTATACTATTGGTATGTATAACATTGTTTACTTAACCTGAATTCTCCTTTTGCAAGAAGTACATCTTGATTCTAATCATGACAGTTGGGGAAGAAGTATGATCTATTTAGAACATATTTAACTTGGTGTCTTGGAAGAGAGGAGTAGCCAGTCTTCTGTCTTATCAGAAAGTACTAGATGGATAGTCTCAGGATGGTGAATAGAGAATACCTGGTATCTAATCCCGATTCTGTACTCACTTATTATGTGGAAACAGGTAAAAGATAGGAAATCACCTGTCTTCTCTAAACTTCAGTTTCTTCATGTGGAAGATGTTCTAGTGATTTTCAAAGCCTGCTTCCAGCCTTGGCAGTCTGTGATGGGAGTGATCTTCCTTGGGTGAAGTTCTGGAGTTATTTTGGCTTAATTGTCATGTCATGTGAGTGGAAGGAGGAATGGTGGTCTACAGGGCAGACACTGGTCCTTCAACATCCAGAAATAGCCTAGACCTCCTGCTGGCCCTCTTACATTTTCAACAAACTCCTCCTCACCAACAGCACACAGAATGTCCTGGGAAGGTAGCCATCCATTTAAGGCTTCGACACAGTCATGAATCTTCAACTTTCCTAAGAACATCCAGGAAGTCTTGAGCCAAGTTGATGATGATGTTCCAACTTTACGACTTAAACTCCCGCTGTGCTCATTCCCCGTCTTATATGGAATCTCTGTTGGAACGCAAATGCAGCACTTAACTCACCCCGGTGCCAGAGCCAATATTAATTATGGCCAGAGGGATATTAGCAGATACTGAAATATTTTTAGAAGGACCTAGAATAAATCTTTGTGATAACATTACCAAGAATACCTGGGAAAAACCGAAGTGTATGTGCAGTACTAGGTGCCAGTAACCATTCTGAGAAGGAGAATTCAAAGACAAATTCATTCTGCTTTCAGGATAACATAGTCTAGACAAGAAAATAAGTAAGTAAACACAATAAATCGCATAGCAGAATGTGATAAGTGTGATGATAAAAGTAGGTGAAAACTGCTATGGAAGCAGAGCGGAGGGGGATGTAATCAAGCCGAGGGAAACTCTAATGACAGGCTTCCTCAAATAGGTAATGTAGAGCTAGAGCTTCAAGAACAGAAGGAAGTTTGTTCACAATAGAAGGTAGGGGTGTGTGTGTGTGTCTGTATGTGTGTGTGTTTGTGTGACATATGGAGCAGGCAAATATAAATAAAGACATAAGGAGTAACAGGAGATGGACAAAGTTGTGAAATAGCTTGATGCCTTCAGTAAAAAAATATAGTCAGTGTAGCCAACATGCAGAGCACTCTGGGGAACAGGGGACCAGGCTGACAGGGCTGGTGTGAGCTCAGTAAGGAAGAGACCTGCTGGAGTAGGCCAGGCTGTTGGGTCTGGCTTCTATCTTAGGGGAAAAATAGGGGATCTAGAAGATATTTCACCACATAAAGTATGCATTGTATGCACTCAATATCCTCTTTTCCAAAATTTTTTTTCCTAAAAACGATCCTAAGGAAATAATTTGGATAAACGCACATAAAAAAATTGATGCAAGCATGTAAGAATGTTCCTGACATCTTTTTAATGAACTTTTAAAGTTGAAAAAAACTACCTAGGAAACTTTTAGAATAAAATATGGAATATCCATTGAGTGAACTACTATGCAGACCTTGCACTGATGTGGAAAGAGACCCGTGATACATTGTTGAATAAACAACCCAAGTTATACCGCAGTATGAACAGTACAGTCTCATCAGTAGAGACATGTGCCATTTTATATGTATTAAAAAATATGGAATGATAAATTCCAAACCACTTGGTATCCTCAGGATTTACACCTTTTTTAAACATTTCTGTTCTACTTGAACTTTTTACAGTAAACAAAAACAATAAAGGGATTTCCATTTTTGAAAAATAATATTGTGTCTGGAAGATTGCTCTATCTTATTGTAGGGATTGGTATGAAAGAGTTTATTAGTTGGAGCAGAAACCAAAGTGCACTGTAACAAAGACTCACAAATTATAGTGTTTCAGACAAGATGTAAGTTGATTTCTATCTCATGTAGCAATTCAAGTAAGTAGGGTAAGTAAGCAGCCTTTGAATCCACAAAGCCACCAGGGGCCCAAGCCCGCAGGGTAGGTTTGTTCTTCTCAAAAATGATATCTGAGATTTTCCAGCCCTTGCCATTTTCAGAAATTGAGAAGGAGAAGAGAGAAGAGAGTTCAGGACAAGAGTCTTTATTAAGATGACTAGGAATCTGCACACATCACTTCCTCTTAGGCTCGTTAGGGAGGATTTAGTTGTAGAATGAATTGAGAGTTGGAAGGGGTTATCAATCAGCAGTCTGACACAAGGAGCAAAGAATTCTAGTTAGGGAAAATAGTTTGCAGGCTGATATAATCATCAAGTAAAGAGGTGAGTTTTTGTTTTGTTGTTGTTTATTTTTAAATGAGCCTCAGGTGCACAGAATTGGATTAATTGCAATCCTTGGCTCACAGTATATGCTCTCATCATTGATTCATACAAGGTTCTCATTTGTTTGTTTATTATAAAATAATCCCCACCCCACATAAAAACTAAATTGGTTGGGTTTTGCCATATAATAAAGTACCCCAAAATTCAGCACCTAAAAATAACAATGATTTATGAATTCATGATTCCATGGCTCAGCAATTCTCCTGGGCTTATTTGGGCGGCTCCTGAGATTTGTGCAAATTTGTCTGAATGGTCTACGATTGCCTCACTCAGAGCTGTCTGGATTGCTGCTGACTGTTGGATTGTACTGGTTGTCAGCCTGGGGTGACAGGGCTGGCTGAGCCATGTTTCTCCATGAGGCTAGTTTAAGTGTATCCACAGCAAGAGAGGTCAAGTTCAATGTGGAAGTATATTCCAAGTCAGTTTCCATCTGTTTTCTGTTTTATCCCATTGGCCAAAGCATATCATTATTAAGCTCATAGTCAGTGGGGTAAAGGACTACCCAAGAGTGAGGATAAAAGGAGACATGGACGTTGTAAGGCCATTACTATGATAGTCTACCATAGTGAAGAAAACCCACCTCAACATGTGCAGTTTAGTCCTCACCCATCTCAACCTTCTGCTTCCCACCCAAGACAGTGCAGTCCCGAACTTGTATTCATCAATCTCATGTTTTCCTATATATAAAGTATTTTTTGTTTCTTTTGCTTGGTTTAATTTTATTTTAAGAATGGTATCACAGGGGTGCCTGGGTGGATCAGTGGCTTAAAGCCTCTGCCTTCGGCTCAGGTCATGATCCCAGGGTCCCGGGATCGAGCCTCATGTCAGCGTCAGGCTCTCTCCTCCGCGGGGATCCTGCTTCCTCCTCTCTCTCTGCCTGCCTCTCTGCCTACTTGTGAGCTCTGTCAAATAAATAAATAAAAAATCTTAAAAAAAAAAAAAAGAATGGTATCACAAAGTGTGTGTGTGTGTATATATATATATATATATATATATATATATATATGCTTTTTTCTACATAATATTGTATTACTGAAACACTCTGTTGTGGTGTATGACCATAAGCTATTTGCTTTGACTCCTGTATAATATTCCACTATATGAATATACCATATTTTAGCTCTCCTTTTATCTGAGAGTAGCATTTGGATTGTGTCCCAGTTTTTACAACTATAGATAGTAGCACTGTGAATATTCTTGAACATGTCTTTTGTTATACATCTGTGTTTCTCTTAGATATATTGGGAAGAAAAATGATGAACACTTCATGTTGCAGAGTAATGCCAAATTACTGTCCTAAGTGGTAATACTGATTCACATTCTTACCAGCAAAGTATAAGAGATCCTAATGATCCACAGTCTCTTTATGACTTAGTATTATATTGAGAGGCTTCTTAATTTTTACAATTTAAAAGAGTGTAAACTTGCATTTCATTGTGGCTTTGATGACAGTGATTACATGAACTGTCTTCATCACTATTCTTCACAGCAGGACAGTAGAGCTGCCCCCCCCCCCAGCCCCGCAGCCTGCTTAGTCCTTTGATCCCCGCCCTACCCCATCAGTTCTACTTCTCCTGCTTCTCTAACAACGTCTTTTTTTTTTTAAGATTCATTTATTTCTTTATTTGACACAGAGAGAGAGAGAGATCACAAGTAGACAGAGAGGCAGGCAGAGAGAGAGGGAGAAGCAGGCTCCCCGCCAAGCAGAGAGCCCAATGTGGGGCTCGATCCCAGGACCCTGGGATCATGACCTGAGCCGAAGGCAGAGGCTTAATCCACTGAGCCACCCAGGTGCCCCTCTCTGACAACTTCTAATTGAAGACCCTTAGGCCTCATGGCCACCCCCCAATAGAGCTATGATAAAAAGCTCCTTCCAAATATGAGACCCTGCTCTTTATTTATTTTCTTCGAAACTCTCTCTCTCTGGCAGCCTGGGTTAGGGAAAACAACGTGAGGTTTGGAATTGACAAACCTGGTATGAATTGTACTTCCTGTCCTTAACCAGCTGCATGACCTTGCACAAGTTACTTAACACTTCTGTGCTTTCTCACCCACAGAACACTTCTCAACTTTCTCACCCACAGAACAAATATGACAATTTTCATTCTGTTGTGAGGGTTAAAGGTGGTGACAAATGCAAGAGGACATGCAACACTTGGGGTATAATAGGTGCTCAAAACCGGAAGATCTGCTCATGACTCAGAAGGCCCTCTATCGGGGTTCCAAGTTGAAGGACCCAGCCTAACACAGCATCAAGATTAGATAGGTTAGCCTTGCCTGTGGTTAAATAGCTGTTTCAGTATTCATTCATGTCAAATGAAATTGTGATTCACTGGGGCTCATCAAAGCAGAGTCAGATCTGACAAATTCAGTCAGCTAATTTTTAGGCACAGTCTCAATGATTACAGTATAGACCATTAGTCACTGTTCCCCCTGTACATAAAAAATAACAGACCTCAGTGTCAGGCATTTTCACAACTAGCATTAATGACAAGGAAAATAAGGTGATGAAGGCCGCTTTGTGCTGCTTTGCTCCAAGAGAGATGGGAGGGGTGGGGGAAATGTACCGGGTCAGGAGACCTGTCTTATAAACCCGGCTCTGCCATGAGCACATTGGGTCACTGTGAAAATATTCTGACCTCTCTGGGTCTCAGGCTCCTGAGAAGAGTTAATAAATCCACATTGATGACTGTTGGCTCACTGAAATGAGTTGAATCTGAAAAATGACAGTGTGGGACAAACCCATGCCCAGGATCCTTGGTGATCTCCTGCGCATTGGCCACATCTCAGCCGAAGCAACAGCTGCTCTTCTGTGGAGTCTCCTCTACTTAACCCCCCACCCTGCCCCGGGCTGGCAAGCCCCAGCTCACAAGCCCACAGCCTCTGGGGGAAGCCCCTTTATCAGGACTCAGGACTGTGAAAGGGTCCAGTGAGGCCTGCATGGGGGTGCAAAGGGGACTGCAGTTTCCCAGGAGTCCATACTTGGAGTGTCAGTGACGATAGAGGCTGGGAATGAGTGGATCCTAGGAATGAATGGCTTCTGGTGAGCATGGTGCAGGCCCCCTTGCCATGTTCTATAGCGGCCTTCCTGGTGTCCTGTGGGTCTGCCTTATTGGTGAGTGGCCTTTCCTTGGAATAATCTTGTTATCTAAAGCTTATTCAGACATGGCTACCATAGCCAGCTTGATCTATCTTTAGAACACCTGTGTTAGAGGACTTGTTTGACGGTCTGTCGTTTCAACTCCCAAGACCCAGAGAGGTATGCAAGAGACATAAAAGCATCACCATACCTCCTGTAACTAGTGCAAGGCAATGAGGTCTAAACCTGTGTTTTAAGACTCAGGTTCTAATCCTTTCTCATCTACTAAACGCCAGTGTGATTGTTCAGTGAATCACCTCTGTTTTCTGGGCCTCAGTTTCTTTATTTAGAAAACAGGGATAATAATGTTGATTCTGTGTCCTTTGCAGGACCACTGAGAGGCTGAAGGGAGATAATACATGTGGTCTCAGCATGCTGTTGCACTGGGTGTTGTTATAACGAGGACGCATCTCCATCTATTTCTGCAGTGGTCGCTGGTTCCCAACTCCAGAGAGCCCTCACTAATCCTTATCTGATGGGAGACACTCATCTGGATACTTTGTGTTTACACAGCACTTACTCAGACGAGCTAAAGGCAATGGGGCTTCTCTTCTGCACCATCCCTGGGGGGACTCTCATGGTGTAACAGCTCAGAGCTCAGACATATTTTGTAGGATAATCAGCTCAAATTCTCTTCTGGTTGGTTTCAGCCCATTTCCCTTGCTACATTCCCGGGGACCAAACTTCTCTCTTCAGCAGTGGGGAGAGCAGAGCTGGTACCAGATTATTCCATTACAGAAGCTAAGAAGACTATATGGCTACACATCGTGCAAATATATTTTGAGCAGGGTCCTGATACTAATTTCTGGGATGTCACACTGTATTAGCAATATGTGGCCTTTTCTCCACTGCATGGGATTTGAATCTTCCCCTTCTAGTGAAATGAGACAAGCCACATTCTAACTGGGATACAAAGGATTTACTTTTGTTCCTTTGCAGCCATACACCATAGTGCATAAGAGCATTTATTTTGGATTCCAAGGGAACTAAGATTGAAATCTATGTTTGCTATTTACTAGTTATAGGACCTTTTAAAAGTCATTGAATGTCAGTTTCCTTGAATGTAACATGGGGTAATAATATATACCCTTACAGGGTTGCAGTGAGTATTAAGTGACCTAATTTACGTAAAGTGTTTAATACAGTGCTTGGCACATGGTATGAACTCAGAATATTAGTAGGCACAATCATTCCTATGTTATCATGTAATCTATGTGATCTCATTCCCAGCTTGGGTTTCAATTACATTCAAATACAGTTTACTTTGTCAGTTAATTGAACAAGCACTAGATGACTTTTTTTTTTTTTAAGATTTTATTTATTTATTTGACAGACAGAGATCACAAGTAGGCAGTGAGGCAGGCAGAGAGAGAGAGAGAGAGAGAGGAGGAAGCAGGCCCCCTGCTCAGCAGAGAGCCCAATGCGGGGCTCGATCCCAGGACCCTGATATCATGACCTGAGCTGAAGGCAGAGGCTTAACCCACTGATCCACCCAGGCGCCCCGCACTAGATGACTTCTTGACAGGAAACCTGATATCATCTCTTGAATTCTTCCCTGATAGCCCACATCTTGCCTATGGATTGTCCAAGGACTCTGGGATGTATTAAAACCAACAGAGAGAACCAGAGTCTGCCACATGGGGTGGCTGTGGAAAAGAGGCTCTGTGCAGCCTGAACTTGCCCAGTGCCGTGAAGATGCCCTTGTGAGCCAGTGTTCACCCCATTCTCACCTGTCCCCTGCTTGGTTCTGAATCACAGGGTAGATGGGCTCATCATAGCAGGTGGAAGTTTCCAGGCCTCTTTCTTTGCTGGCTTCTCACTGACTTTAAGCCAATGGGGTGAGGGGTGGGGGGTGGAGGGTGCCCTATGGGGAGAATGGAAGAAGGTGAAAGGAAGAAGCCAGGGTGCTTCTCCCTCTCCTCTGCCTTAGGCTCTTAGGGTTAGATAACACCTCCTAATTCCCCTCCCTTGTTTCATCTGCTATTGCTAATCTCAAGGCCACAGCATAGTGCTCTACTCAGCATCCCAGTGTTCTATTGTCTGCATAACAAATTCTCCATACTTAGACTGGCATGGTTTCTATTTGCCTGTTTGGACCCTGACTGAAACAAGTGGCAGGATCCCTGCTCGTACAATGGAGGTTTCTTATATTAGCACCACGTTTACAGATTTTGTGGCTCATGCATTAATTCTCATTTATTGCTTGCACAAAGGAGACACTGAGTCAGGGTTACTGAAGACTGAAGAGCTCCCAGACTCAACCTGGGTAGTACTGGACCCACAACTCTCCCACACCCCTAGCCCTGTGCTGAGCTGGGGTCACTAGCCACACTCCCCTGCTTTCCTGGTGAATTCCCCTTAGCAAATCTTGTTTAAGAATTCTCCATCTTTAAATTTCTGAAATAGGGATGGGAGTCATGTACCCTTATCCTCTAAGGAATCTGAAATCCTTTTGCAAATTAATCTGTCATCTCTCCAACACCCAGTCCTCTATGAAAAAGACCATAAAATTATCTACTCTAATCTTTCACCAAGGCAATGGATAACTAGTCTTTGCCTTATGATCACATATGGGAGGCCACCAGCAAAAAAACTTCTCTAAGGAGAGGAACCTGGGTGGCTCAGTTGGTGAAGCAACTGCCTTCAGCTCAGGTCATGATCCTAGAGTCCCAGGATAGAGTCCCACCTCAGGCTCCCTACTCAGCAGGGAGTCTGCTTCTCCCGCTGACCTCTCTCCTCTCATGCTCTCTCATTCTCTCTCTCTCTCCAATAAATAAATAAAATCTTTAAAAAAAAAAAAAAAAGCTTTTCTAAGGAAACCACAGGCACTAATTACTGAAGATGAACCTGGAGATCGGCTACCACCACCTCTTTGAAAGCCCGCCTTGCTTCTCCCAGGCAGTGTGTAATCACACAGCCCTCTCTGCTACCACAATTCCATCATGCATCTGTTGTAGTACCCACCACTTTGTTTATAACCATGTGTATGTGTGTGCATGTGTCTTGTCATCCTGTGGAGAATGAGTTTCCTAAATCTTGGGATTGTGACTGTTTCTCAGGTGCCTACCACAGCACCTACCCAGAGGAAGTATTCACTATATGTTTAATAAAGGAAGGAGAGAGAAATTAAATGACTAAATGATGTACTCATTAGTTAATTGTTGGATGAATGAATTATTGAATGAATGAAACTCAAAGAAGTAAATAAAAGAAAAAGACAGAGGAGTGCATAATGCTTAAAGAATGAACAAGGTAGAGATTCTAAGTCTGAGATTGTTTATGCTCGTGCTTGAAAATCTCACCCCAGGAGCCTGAATTGCAAGTCTTTTCCAAAGAATAAATGAGAAATAATGAAAATTCTTTTAAAAAGTTATGAGAATTTTCCAAAATTGTAAGACTGCAACTCAGGTCTTTCTCTTCCAGATTGCATTCACTGCTGTCTGCCGGCTCCTCACCCAAGGATTAGCTGCTAAAAACCATTTAGTCCTCCTGTCAGTGATGACCAGGGAAGTTCTCCCCATTTTATAGATAAGAAGACATTAACAGATAAGGAGCCATTAAGGAAATTTGTCCAGGATCCTTCAGCTAGTTGAGTGGACTAGTTTGGGTTTGCACTCAGCTCTCTGCAAAGGCCAAGGTGGCCTTTTTCTCCTCCCCCAGGCTGCCTTTACTGAAATGTGCTGTTGACCACACAAAGCAGGGATGTGATTTATCTGTGCAGCTACAAGGAAGGATGTGACTGCCTGATATAACTGGACGTGCTTTGGAGAATGTTGTTCTACATGAAATGGAAAATGGTGGGGGGTCGAGGGACCTATACTAGAGATTTCTACTAGGTACTGCTGAAAGCCTCAGCTACAGAATCATACTGGCACACACTGTCTTAATATTTTAATCCTCTTTCAGGTGTTTTTGGTTTGTTTGGTTTGGGTTTTTTTAGGTCAATTGATTTTTTTCTTTTCCCTGAGAAGCTGCTTGAGTACCATCTGTCACTAAATTCTATGGCAGGTTCACAGAAGCTGTCTCAGGAGAGTTTCTCTCTGCCTGTCACTTCCCATGTCCGCCTGTGGTCACAGCATGTTGGTCAGAGCAGGGATCCAATCCCCATCCCACTGTGAAATTGCTTCATTTTCTTCACTCTTGGACTTATTCACACACTCATCTGTTCGCTTGCCCTGGTACAGATCTGGCTTCAGGCTGTGGGAATGGAGAAGTCACTCATCCACTCAGCTAAACCCTCAACCATTCATTCATTCACCCATTCATGCATTCATTCATTTGTTTATTCATTCATTCATTCATTCATTCATTCATTCATTCCATAAACTCTTCCTGAGCTCTGGAGGTGCACACCATTAGTGGAGCATGGAAACCTGGACACAGAATTATAGTAGTACCCTCTAAGAATCTTCACACAGAGGTAACCACAAGGACATGTGGAAGCATTGGGAGGGAACAGCTAGCCCAGCTCTTCCTGGAAGAGAAGAGGGAGACATTACTAAAGGAACGAATTTACAGTTAGTCTTAAGAAAAGGATTAAGGGGAATGGATACAGGTGAAGGAAGGATGCTATAGCTAGGCTTAGAGGTTTGAGAGAGGCTGGGGTAATCAAAAATCCTCCTCTTTGGGGCCCCTGTGTGGCTCAGATGGTTGAGCATCTGCCTTTGGCTCAGGTCACAATCTCCAGGTCTTGGGATCGAGCCTGAGTCAGACTCCCAGCTTAGTGAGGGTCTGTTTCTCCCTCTGCCTCTGCCTCTCCCCATGCTTGTTCTCTTTCTGTCTCTGTCTCTGTCTCTGTCTCTGTCTCTGTCTCTCTCTCAAATAAATAAATGCATCCTTAATTTAAAAAATCAGGAACTCTCCTTTACCCTGTGTGGGGCTGAGAGGTGAGCCTGGAAGGATACTTGTGGAAGTAGTGTGATGCCAGGCGGAGGAGGCTGGCCATTAAAAGGAGCCCAGCCCGCAGAGTTGTAGGCAGGATGACACGCCTGAAGTCCTAAACGGGAGCCTTTCAAGGGGCCTAGAGGGGACAGCACCTCCCTTGCCTATTTCATTTTTTGCTCAGTCTGACCTTCCTGCTCTCTGCTGGTCATGTGACACAGCACCTTGGAGAGTCGCTAGCCAGGACCAGGTTCTGAACCTCACCCCAAGCAGCTAAGTTACTTACCACTAAGTCTAGTCACTTAACTTCTGATTCTCAAGCCACATTAACAGGTTAGCGATCAAGTGCCCAGCGAGGGCTCTAGGACACACACAGGAGGTGCCTCCATAAATGGTGTCTACTAATAAATGCCCTTTCGTTTCCTTCTCTCGTCTTTGTCCCTTGCACTGTGGGAGCTTCTGGTTTTCTGCTACACTAGATGCCCGTAGGACAAAATCTAAAAATCAAAAATCTAAATAAACTAGATTACAGAAGTTTCACAGACCCTTGCCATCCCCATGAAAAAATGATCACAGGGAGCAAAATACATAATCAAGGGGAGAGATAAATGTCACACAAAACTGTCATCTCAAAATAAGAGGCGAGTGCACCACATTCTTCCCCATAATCGCTTCATAGAGACATGCGCAGTGCAGCGTCGAGACCAGAGTATATTATGAACCCCTGCAGACACAGAAATTTTGCGAGCTGTAGGTTGCAGGAACCCACAGAGCTGGGAAAGCAGAGGTTTAATGGTATTTTAAATGTTTTGACTATACAGAAGGCAGAATATGCAATCTAATCGTTTTCAGAATATTTGATTCACTGTAAGCAGCCGTGGGTCCTGTGTACTCCCCAGCCATCTGCATTCAGAGCGAGGCAAGTTCAAAGGGAAGGAAAGGGGAATGCAAGTATCTGGAAGTCCTACTATGTGTCTGGCGCTTTCCCTCTGCTACTTCCTTTAATCTTCCCAGCTGCCCCGGAAGTGGGTGTGTTGGAAGCTACTCCTCTGGGCCTGGAAAGTAATGGATGCCTTCAGTTCCTTCTCCTGCCACCATCTCTGTGGCACACTCCCAAGGGGTTTCACAGAGTACCAGAGCTCTGGCATGTAAATGTCCAAAAGTTAGGTTATGATACAAATACTCCTAAAGTGACTCTTTGTGTGTTAAAATTAAATCATTCTGTACACGCATGTTCGTAACATTATTTACAATAGCCAAAAGGTAGAAGCAACCAAAGTGTCCATCAGTGGATGAATGGATAAGCAAAATGTGACCTAAGCAAACAAATGAATCATTATCCAGCCTTAAAAATGATAGAGATTTGAGCACATGCTACAACATGGGTGAACCTTTGAAGACACTATGCCAAGTAAAATACACCAGTCACAGAAAACAAATTCTCTATGTTCCATTTATATAAGTTACCTAGAGTTGTCAATGTAACAGAAACAGAACGTAGAATGGTGGTTGCCAGAGCTGGGAGGAAGGGGAAATAGGGAATTGTTTACTAGGTAGTTTCTGCCTTGTAAGACAAAAGAAGTTCTGGAGATTGGTGGCACAGCAATGTAAATGTACTCATCACTAACTCTACAGTTAAAAATGGTTAAGATTGGTAACGTTTATCTCATGTGTAATTTATCACAATTAAAAAAAATCAAATCATTCAAAACCTTGGCACTTATTGTGTCAAGATAATTTACTGAAATATTGTGTTTTGTTTCCTCTGAAGAGGAAAAACAGATGGAAAGAATGGAGGCTGACCGCCACTGTCTCTTTCTGAACCCGAGGAGGCCAACAATTCTTCTCTTCCTCCAGGGTAGCCTGCTCTTCCTGACTTTTATGAGAGCCCATTCTTCAAGGTGATTATACTCATTGTTTAGACGGGGAACGAATTAAAAGGCTTTTAGAGTTGTAACTAAGGTAATAGGAAAAGGACCGGTCAGAGATATTAAAAAGGCAGAAACCAGGGGGAAAAAAAAGGCAGAAACTGGAGAAGATTCTGAAAGACATGAAAAAGGCCACAGAGGTCTAGGACTGCAAGTCCTAGGTGTTCCAGGAACCCCTCAGCCTTCCGTTGGGCCCCCCACCCACCAAAGGCAGCAGCACTTTTGCCAAGCCTGAGAGACCAAGAAGACTGGACCCGGCCAGCAGGGCTCCCAGGCTCAGCAGAGGCCCATGGGCTCATGGGCACAACATTAAAGGAGGAGAACTGCTAATCTTGAAATGTCGAGGTCCTAGGCAACTGCCCTTTTATAGCCTGGCTGATTTGGCCTAAAATCCTAAGGGCCCTCTCTAAAGGCTAAGACTGGTGGAAACTTTCAAAGCCTTGAGGGCAGCAGATTCCAATAGTTACTGAGACTGGATTTTCTGTCAGCTTCTTGAGATCAAAGATGTATTTAAAGTCATGTTTTAAAAAAAATCATGTTCAAAGTTGTGTTTAATTAGGTTAAAAAATTAAATGATGGGGCACCTGGGTGGCTCAGTGGGTTAAGCCTCTGCCTTCGGCTCAGGTCATGATCCCGGGGTCCTGGGATTGAGTCTCATATCGGGCTCTCTGCTCAGTGGGGAGCCTGCTTCCTCCTCTCTCTCTCTCTCTGCCTGACTCTCTGCCTACTTGTGATATCTCTCTCTCTCTGTCAAATAAATAAATAAAATCTTTAAAAATAAAAAAAAAATAAATAAAAAATAAAAAAAAATTAAATGATGTGGGGTGCCAGGGTGGCTTGGTCAGTGAAGCCTCCGGCTCTCAGTTTAGTCTTGGGTCATGATCTCGGGGTCCTGGGATTGAGCCCCGAGCCCACAGGGAGTCTGGAGTCTCCCCCTCTGTTTCCAACCCTGCTAGCACATACTTTCTCTCTCTCTCATAGATAAAATCTTTTTTTTTTAATTAAATAATGTCTTTTTTTGTACACTTGAGTTTGTGGTTACACTTGTTATATTCATGAAAATGTACTCTTTTTAATCTAGATTTCATTTTTCTGAATATTCTTATGTATTTTTATTTGAGTATAATGGGCACACAATATTGTATTAGTTTTTAGGTGTACAACATAGTGATTCAACAAGTTTATATGTTAGCCTATGCTCACCACTAAAATTTATTAACAGATTATTTGCACACATCTTCCTGTTGATCTTCTAGATGCATCTTAAGTCTTGGTACTTGAGCTATTCTAACTACTCATTCAGGAAGCTTCCCAGAGGGGCCACAGCCCTGCTGCACCCCAGCTCCAGGGGGTCCCTGCCTGCTGGAACAGAGCTGGCACTTGCCTGGCTGGTTCGGGGTTCTGTCTTGATAGCAGGTCCCTTAGGAGGTTTTCTGTATGTTTCTTACCAGCCTGCCCCTCCTCTCTCTTCTCATGGGAACATACCCCACTCTAGAGTCCAGCCCTGGAGACCCCAAGCCTTGCTCTTTCACTTAAATATCACGTCAATTCTATCAACCCAGCCCCCACCCTTTCACCTCCAGACACCCCGAATATACATTCAAAAGAGGGGACAGAGCTCTTGAAGGAAATCAAGACTCAAAGAAGTTGCCCTAGGTCACCCAGGGACAGCAGGGAAGCCAGGAATAAGAATCAAAGTTTATGTGGCTCCAAAGCTTGTATTCTGGTTTATATACCAAGCTGCCCATATAATCTGTGCCTCACACAGTCATACAACCAATGTTGGTTAAATAGTTTTACATTTCTTAAAGTAAAATATGTAAGTAATGAAAAATTACCGATAACCTTTTCTGACTGATGAGTGTGCATCATTTCCTGTATTGTTGCAGGGAAAGGCACACTGGGCAGAAGATAAACCCTCATCTTACTAGCTGGCACTAGCATGACCTTGAGCGAGGCGCCTAACCCCTGATTTTCTGTGATCTCTTCTGCTAAGTGAGTGTCTGTAATGAAATGGTCCCTAAGAATGTTCCGAGTTATATTTTGTAGCCCTGGCTGGTCCCGGAGGCCCCAAACCAAAGACGATATCCTAACCTACACACTTCCCAGGCCGCCTTGGCCATGGGTGGGTACTCCACAAGAACTATGTCATTTCTGCAGGAAAGCCTGGGATTTATTCTGCTGCCACCCAGAAGATCTTTTGTCTTCTTACCTCCACAAGCAAAACAAATCCATCTCTGCCACAGGGCTATTTCTTCCCTCTCCCCCGGATAGAGCAGCCTGGTCATCACCCAATAGGAACTTTCGGCTTCTTCCCATCTTCACTGCAGTCCAGTAGGGCTCAGCATGGGTCAGTATTTGCTGCACAGGCACCACAGGGTGTAGCATCACCAAAGCAACAACTGAGAAACTGCACTTCCTCCCTCCTTTCTTTCTCTCCACCTTCTTTCTTTCTTCCTCCCTACCATTCACTCTCTTAACATTTGCCAGATGGTAAAGTCCCTGCTTTCGAGGAGCTCAGAGTGCAGAGTTGGAGAAGTTTGAGCCAGGAAGGTCAAGGTCTGGGCTGGGATAGAACAGGGTTCATTCTATACCATGAGCTGGAAGAGGGCAGGTCTGAAAACGTTTCCAGGATGAGTGGAATATTGAGATGATTATAAACGATGGAGAGATTCTTGCCAATTGATGGCAGGGGTCAGGCTTTCCGACAGAGGGTTCAGTCTGAATGAAGGCACAGTGGCTGGGCTTTGAGAAGAAAAGCACAGATGGGGGAGACTTGGCTTGACTTACATCCCTTTCTGTTGAGAGGATCCCGATTTCCACCTGCAAGCTCACCCTGACAAAGTGCAGTGGGGGAGATGGGAGCACAGAGTCTGCTTTAGGGTACCATTTGAACCCAGGTCTCTCTGTCTCTGATAACCTAGTCTTCTAGCTGCTTCTTACCAATTCTGGGACCCAGAGAAAGTAGATTCATGCCGGTGAAATGTGGGCTTCTTGTGTTTAAAACTGTAATAAGAACATTTTTGTGAAGAATTATGAAATGATTGCACACAGAAATGCCTTCCTACTCTGTCTCCCTACACTCACTACCCTCCTCTCCTCTGTGTTTCACCACCAGAGTGATCTTTGCAAAATGCAAATCTTGTTCCTTTCTTCCACCCCCATCTTCACATGCTTATGACTTTCATCAGCGTCCTGTTCCTCTTGGGACAAATAATCAAGGTTCTATCATGGTCAGTAGAGGACTCAGCTCAGACATCGTACTCTTGCCATACCCTTATCTGTTCCTTAAATTCTCCATGTCCTTTGCACCACTGGGTCATTGCAACCCTTCAGCTAACTCCCACTCACCTGTCAGAACCCACTCAAATGAGACATCCTCAGGGAAGCCTTGCTAAGGACCCATATGAGTCTCCTGATTGTTGATGTGACACAAGGTCACTTTCCTCTTAGCCTTTACTATGTTATGGTGGGATAGTTATTTGATTAATTCTGTCTCCCCACTAAGTTATGGTCCATCATATACATAACATAGAAGGTTCATTGCATTTACCATTTTAATCTTTGCTCCTGATGCAATGTCTAGCACATAGTAAACATTTAATGACTATGTGTTGGTTGAATGACATCCATCAAGAGTGGTATATTTTTCTTCTACCTAACAGAAAGAGATGACGGGTCAGGAAGCAGTGCTTAACTGGCCAGGTGTCTGAATTTTGCTTTGCAGTTGGAGAAACTCCACTTTATTAGCAGAAGCCATAAGGGTGAGTTCAAGGGGACTGACTCACAAAAGACTGAATAACAGACCAAATTATCAAAATTTTCATTCATAACCAGAGAACGATTGCTCATATATATTTTACTAATTGTTAATTGCATTTAATATGTGGCCAAAAAAGAGGAGGAAAGAGAATAAAGCATAAAGATACCACATTTTGTGATGTGTTTTTTAAAATAATGCCCCTATTAAGCACTTTACCTAACTAATAATGATGAAGGTAAATAATAACAATAGTAATAAACAGGGAACAACTAACATTCACTGAATACTTCTTTTTTTTTTAAGATTTTATTTATTTATTTGACAGAGAGATCACAAGTAGCCAGAGAGGCAGGCAGACAGAGAGAGAGGGGTATAAGCAGGCTCTCCGCTGAGCAGGGAGCCCGATGCGGAGCTCGATCCCAGGATCCTGAAATCGTGACCTAAGCTGAAGGCAGAGGCTTAACCCACTGAGCCACCCAGGTACCCCCCAACTGAATACTTCTTAAGTACCAAGTTTTCTGTTCTGTGTTTCATTTTATGTTTTTATCACTCATTACCACAATTCTGAGATAGGTGAAGATTGGTATCCTCTTTTTGCACATGAGGAGAATGAGGCATAGAGAAGTTAAGCAAGTAGTCCAATTTAAAACAGGGAGGAATTTGGGAAGCAAAGAGTGAAAGCGAGGACTGATTAGGGCAGCTGAATGTTGTACCCCCATTCACAGGGTTGGGTCTACAACTTGTGGTTGAGGACACTGAACGGATACACATCATCATTCAGCTTCAGGTTCTTCTTCTGCTATTCCAATTCCAGACATATTGCCCTTCGCAGATTTTCTGACCATTAAAAATGCTCTTGGTTGGGAAAGTGCTTCATAACCATGATGCTTTGTAGAGGCAAAATGCTAGAATTATTGATATTGATGATTAAATGAGGTTTTTTGTTTTTTTTTTTAAGATTTTATTTATTTGAGAAGGAGAGAGAGAGCACAAGTAGGGGGAGCAGCAGGCAGAGTGAGAGGGAGAAGCAGATTCCCCACTGAGCAGGCTCGATCCCAGCACCCTGGGATCATGACCAGAACCAAAGGCAGATGCTTAACTGACTGAGCCACCCAGGTACCCCTAAATGAGTTATTTTTGAGAATCTGGGTATTGTGCATCGAAGAGATGCAGCCTCATGTTTTTATGGCTCCCACCTGTCAATGGGAAAAGACTGACCACTTTGCTATCACCTGTGTATTATCTCACTGTGTGCCAGTCACCATACCTAGCACTTTACATCATATCTTTATTTTACTTTTTAAAATCGAGGAAAATCTTCTTCTCCCTCTCCCTGTGAGCTCTCACTCTCTGGCTCTTATTCTATCTCAAGTAAATAAATAAAATCTTTAAAAGAAAATTGATGTTACCTTTTTAAAAATTCTCATACCACCGTGACTGTTGTTCTCATTTTGCTGGTAAGGAAACTGAGACACAGAGAGGGTAAGAAACTTGCTCCCGGCCCTATCACTAGGAGGTGATGGAGGACACTTCAAATCTGAGTAGTCCCAGACCTGGCCCTTAATTACCAGCCTGTGCTGCCTTTCTAATCAGCAGAACAACAATTAAGCTGTTAAGATTTTCGACAGAGTGTATGGAAAAGAGTGCTGTTTATTCTTTTTAATGCAATTCACCTGACACACTTGGAAAACACATTGGATGAACCAATTTATGCTGACAAAAGGAGAAGAGTAATTAGTTAATGACAATTGATTTGGGCCTCCTCCATCATCCACAGGAAGCTGATCGCTCAGTTGGCTTCCCTCCCCTCCTCTGCCACTCCTTTGTTCCTGAGGAAGCATGCCCCCCATGTACATCATTAGCTGGGAGTTATGGCTCCTCTCCTTTTATATTTGAGTTTAGAGTCACCGTCAGCCTCGTGTAGTGAAAGAAAAAGGGAAAGAAAAAAAGAAAAAAGAAAAAGCAGGACCCACCAAGCTGCTGAATGGGGAAAAAAAAAAAAAGTCCATAAAAAGGCACTTTCATTTCATTGTCTTTAACCCAACCTTTGTGCGCTGTCAGTGCTGTTATTAGCCAGCTGTTTAGTTAACTGAAGTATTGATCTGCCTGTCACATTCTTTGTCTGTCGGGAACAAGGGAAGGTGCTGACCCTTCCCAGGAAGCGCTGGTGACAGGTTTGTAATTTGATAATCGCTTGTTCAGGAAAGATTTCACTTTGTTCCTTGATGTACGTCCCCACAACTGGTGTGCCTTTGAGGCTCCTGATAATGCCAACTTTTGCCTCCTGAAAGCCTTGGTGTGGGACTAGAGCAGGGCAATGCAAGAACCAATTTCTGTCTGGGCTTCCTTTTATGTTTTCTTACCAAAGATTAGGAGTTTTGGGGGGTTTAATGATAATAAAAAATAACCACGTGTTATGATTTGTGGTTTTTGCAGAAAAGGGAAAACAG
Source organism: Lontra canadensis (assembly GCF_010015895.1). Taxonomy (NCBI): domain Eukaryota; kingdom Metazoa; phylum Chordata; class Mammalia; order Carnivora; family Mustelidae; genus Lontra; species Lontra canadensis. The sequence continues at coordinate 19,384,971 of NW_022631001.1, forward strand.
ACAGATAAAGTTTTACCATAGAGGGTAGCCAGTTGTTCCAAACCTGGGGAAGCGAAATGCATTAGTGTGGTAGCTCTCAAATTCCCTGGCTTTGGGACCAAAAGCAGCATGCTGTGTCCGGTTTTAAGCTCCAAGCTTGAGCAGAGAAAAAGGAAAACATTATTCCTCCCATCACTTTGTGTTCTTAGCACAATAGAATAGAGATGAGAGAGCCTGGATTTGTTGAACAGTAGGAATTATATTCCAACAGTGTGGGGTTTAGTAAAATCCACAAATATGTTTTTTATCCTGCATTTTCATTCTGACTGGTAAGCCTCTTGACATTTTAATAAAACTTACCATAGACAGATGATTGAATTATATTTATCAAAGTATTGGCAAGGCAGTGTAGAATAGTAGGAAAAATATCCCATTTAGCTGCAGACTAGGAGTTCTAGCTACACAATGAATGAGTTTGATTTTTGGCTTTTATAACAGTGTTACATGTTGAGCCTAAGTTTCTTCCTCCGGTAAAAGTGGATAATAATGAGATTGATTGCACCCAAATACCAGGCATGAGATAAGTGTGGTGTCATCGCTTTCACTGCTAGAAAAATCACTCTGGACCCCAACACTCAGGGAGCAGCTCAGCGTGGTTCAGTATACTCTTACTTATGGGATCTGTCTGTTTACCCTTTCCAAGAGAGTCCGTGTGTGAATACATTTGCCACTATCTAATATCAAGTGTTCTTAGTGACGTTCTTCTTTCCACACAATGTTGGGATTGTGGTAGGGATAGGGAACAGTAATGACCTCCTTGTTTCCAGGCAGTACATCACTCGCCCAGACATCAGACCCTGGGCTGATCCCTGTAGGACAGGTAGCTGGCTTGTCTTTGCTTGAGACCCATGTGATGGATCTCAGCAGGAGGAGCCTCATGGGGGCTGCTCTCCTCAGGAGGAACCTACACACTTGGCAGACAATGGCAGCTCCATAGGCCCTCCAGGATTCTTAGTTTTCCCCTTTCCCTAACTCCCTCTTTTTGGGGCTTTATTTAATTTTGCTGCTCTGCACTGAGCTCCATCCAGCTTTGGGCTTATTCCCTGAATGAGCCCTATAGCCCATACTTAGCCCTCAGTTCCATACACCCGAATCAAGGACAGCAGTGTCCCATCATCTCTCTTTTGCTTCTGGTACAGCCACCAGGACACCATCCATTCAGGCCCTGGAGTGAGTGGTCACCAGTTGTGTGTCCCCAGCTGCCCAGACAGACCAGGTTCCATGTTCCAGCTTGGCCACAGCTGTCACATTCCAGCTGAGGGTTCTCAATCACACACCCACCCCCTCCACTGCATCTTAGCCAGGGCAATCCCTCTTTGCTCACACAAACTGTGGTATATCCATACAATGGAGTAGGACTCAGCCATGAAAAGGAATGACCTCCTGAAACACACAGCACTATGAATTACATATTAGCATATGTGTTATGCTGAGAAAGTGAAAGAAACCAGACTCAAAAGTCTACATGATTTCATTTACATGTAATGTCATACTTCTGAAAGAAGCAAAACAGAAACAGATCAGAGGTCACAGAGACTGGAGGTGGAAATAGATATAGACTAGAAAAGGATATAAGGGAATTGGGGGGGGTGAAATTGTTTTATATCTTGACAGTTCACGGTTACAATGACATTGTGTTGTCCAAACACTAAAGCTTTATAAGGGTGGATTTTACATTAAGTATCTTAAAAAAAAATCAAAAGCTTCAAGTTTGTTGTGGGTCAAAGGGTCTCTGTGGTGAGGCTAGGAGTTGGGCCTCAAAGACCCTCTACTGTTTCCCTCAGGGCTTTCTTGCTATAATCATCTGCCTTCTGAACTCAGAGGGGAGCTACTTCCCTTTTTAAGATTCAGTGTCAGGAGAACTCCCCAGAGAAAGTACTGGCATGTCTCAAATCACTGTCCTAAATTCCAGGGCAGTGGCTCTTACACTTGGTGTGTATTAAAAGAAGCTCCTCAAGGAAACTCATTAAAATAGCTCAGGTTCCAGAGATTCTGATGATACATGTCTGAAGTAAGGCTCAGGAATCTATGTTTTTTGGGGAAAAAAAATGATGCCAGAGACTTTTTTCCCACTTAGACATGTATTGCCAAAGGAATACAGAGGGAAGATAAGCTGGATAATCTCACTTATGAAGGAAGGTGTATTATTTGAAGATTTGGGCTTCCATACCAGGGTCTTCCCAATCCCAGGTGGCAGAGGCCATAGTCCTCTACCTCTGAAGAATACGTAGCTTCAGAGACCCAGCAGAGGCAGAATCATCCCTCTCCACAGGCTGAGCCCCTTGCCCCTCAGTCCTATTTCCCATCTGAGAGCTTGCCTTTCTCTTGGATAAGTGACGTAAAGATCATACTTGGCCATACAAGGAACTTTGGCCTCGTGTGTCCCATTAAGCCAACCATATCAGAATACAATGTCTAACATGCACACTAAGGGACACATATGGAGCCGGAGGTCATTGTATGCAAGGGACTAAAAAACAATCCAGGGCAGAAATGAGTCCTACAAACCCTTAGTCCTATAGTTGAGAGAGTACAGCTTTTGGAATGAGAACAACATGGATTTGTATCCCAACTCTGTCTCTGGTTATCCATGTGACTTTGGGGAAGTCACTGAAACTTGAACCTCCACTTTTTTTTTTTTTTTTTTTTTAAATAACGGAGATCATAAAACTCACCTTGTAAGAATTATAGATACATTTCAGGAATGGCACAGGTTATTTTTTTTTCTTTCATTTCTTCATTTGTTTTCATTGAGGCAAAACTCACATATAGTAAAGCATACAAATCATAAGGTACAGTTTGATGACTTTTTACACAGTAAACACAGCCATGAACCACCACCAGATAAAGACAGGGAACATTTCTGGCACCCCAGAAGGCTCCCTTCTGTCTCCTTCCCGTCTGTAACCCCCGAAGGGGAACCATTTTCCTGACTTTTATTACCAGAGATTAGATTTCCAACACATGGCTTTTTGATAGACATCAATGTTATTATTATGACAGGGTGAGGCAACTGTCACTAAATCATCAGCAGATGCTTCTTAAACAGTGACCCCATTGGAGAGCTTGGTAAAAGATATCTGGAATCAGTGACACATCAGAGGCTTGCTTAAATCATGTTAGCAGTGGGAGGAGGGCTAGTCATGCTGGGGCCATGAAGGGGAAACAGCCTTCACCCTTCTCTGAATCCATGTGGAAGTGAGCCCAGCCTGGGTGAAATATTGTGTCTGACATGTGAAGGATGAAAGCTCAGAGGTCATATAGATCACTGAGGAAGGCAGACAAACAGATGCAAAGTTTACAGAAGGATATGAAATGACTTATGTGATGTGGCATATAAAATTGTGACGTGCAGTTTGCAGCATGTTCTAAGCCTAGACACACAGAGCCTTCATGTTGTCTCAATTTTACCTCCAAAATTAGCACCTAAACCATTCATTCTTCTCTTCCCCAATCCCCAAACCACTGCCTACCCATCACCCTATTATAGCAGCTTCTTAAATAGTCCTATCTTAAATCAGTCCACTTGTCCCCAGGATGATTATTCTCTAAACACACTGAGTCATGTCATCCCCTACTTAAGAACAAATGACTACAGGGGTGCCTGGGTGGCTCAGTGGGTTAGAGCCCCTGACTTCGGCTCAGGTCATGATCCCGGAGTCCTGGAATCGAGACCGGCATTGGGCTCTCTGCTCGGCAGGGAGCCTGCTTTCTCCTCTCTCTCTCTCTGCCTGCCTCTCTGCCTACTTGTGATCTCTGTCAAATAAATAAATAAAATCTTAAAAAAAAAAAAGAACAAATGACTACATTTACATCCAAGTTAGATTCCAGTATGAATATGAATATAAACCCCTTACTTAACTTCTTCCCCATCAATAAGTCTTAAGCCCAAACACCCATTTCCATTCACTCCACACTAACCCTGCACCACCACTGTTTCCTATACTCTTAGGCTTCCCTGAATTTCCCTGCCCTGTTCTTCCTGTCCCTTAATACAACTAATCCTATCAAGCCCATGGCCCTTTCACCCCTTTGCTGAACCTTCTCCCACCCAACTCCCCCTTTATCAGGAATAATTAACAAACTCCTGCTACTGTACATACAAGGCCTTATTTATATGTCATGTAGCCTTTGTGTCACCCTTCTAGATTGAGCTGGCTATATACCTGACTTCTGTTACAGAACGTGGCTTGGCTGGGAAGCCCATGGAAGTGCAGGAAAGGGCAGGAAGCTGGGGACACTCTGCACTCAGAGTGAGCTGTGTGACTGAGATGCCCATGGAAGCTGACTTGCTAATATGACCACCTGCCCAAACCTCAGTTTCCAAGCATGGGTGGCAAGGATCATGAATTTGGTCTTGATGAGGCTTGGCATCATTCTCTAAGGAGGTTTCACTGGATGGTGGGAGAGGCAGCCAGGCTTTCCAGGTACAAGTATGTCCTAGACAGAATTTAAAGATGTCCCCATGATTTCCCAACATAATCCCCAGACTGTGAACATGATCCCTTTTACTCTTGGAGTCAGGTACTGAGTGCTACATGGCACAGTTCATGTTAAAAATAAGGAGACCTGGGTAAAAATAAGGTAACCTGGGTGGGCCCTGTCCTAATCACAGAAGGCCTTTAAAAGCAGACACATTGGGACGCCTTGGGTGGCTCAGTTGGTCGGACGACTGCCTTCAGCTCAGGTCATGATCCTGGAGTTCCCGGATCGAGTCCCGCATCGGGCTCCCAGCTCCAAGGGGAGTCTGCTTCTCCCTCTGACCTTCTCCCTGCTCATGCTCTCTCTCACTGTCTCTCTCTCAAATAAATAAATAAAATCTTTAAATAAATAAATAAATAAATAAAAGCAGACACATTTCTTTGGCTGATCACAGAAGGGGATGTCAGAATGACTGGAGCCCTGAGTGGCGCTTGACATGAGGAGGTTCCCCACTGCTGAGTTGAAGGTCCTGTGCAGCAAGGACTTGAGAGTGATCTTCAACTGTCAGCTTGGAAAACAAAGGGGACCTCACTCCTACAACTAAAAGGAGCAAAATCCTTCCAACCACCTGAGTGAGTTTGGAAGTGACTCTGTCCCTAGAAGATCCTCTTGATGAGGAAGCAGCTGGCTCTGAGACCCAAGTGGAGGACCCAGTTAAAATTGTTCAACCCTTAACTCATGGAAACTGGCAGATAATAAACTTGTATTATTGTAAGCCTCTAAGTTTGGGCAGCTATAGAAAACAAATGCAAGATGATACTTGTAGTCTGGGATGGTGGGTGTTTTGTCGATCTCCAAGATTTGTCTAGCCCCAAGTAACCCTGACCTAGAAAGCTATGAGGAAGGAGAGGGACTGGCATGAGTCATGTGGGACAGGGGCTCTGGCTGGTCCTCTAGCTCCATTTTGAGATTTGAGATGCCATCAAGAAATGAAAACTGAATGAAAGTTGAAGAAACAAGGATAAGGGGGAATAAGGTAGCTTGTTGATAGCCAGCGAGTTGAAAGCCAACAATGCTTAGGGTCATTCTAGACACACGAAAATCAGGTTAAGGCAGCCAGATTTATGCCAGAACCCACCTGCTGGAGACAAGGGAGTTCTAGAGCTACTCTTGGCCAAGTCTGCTGTGGAAATGTCCTCAGCACTCTAGAGCAGGAAGACCTGAGAAAGGCAGACTGGCAAAGCTTTGCCTCCCAACTAGAGTGTAACTGGAGAATTCTTCTCCAGATGACTATGTCTCATTCATCTTTGCAGCCTTAGCATTTCTAGCAAAATCTGGAATAAGTAGGGTCACGCTATTTTTCAAGTGAGAATTGTGGAAATCCCATGTGCTATAGAGTTGAGAGTCTCTATATGACCTATTTGGTCCCCTTCATAATTTATTGTAATTTAATGGAAAGACTATGGGGTTTGTAGTCAGACAGACATAAGTACAAGTCCTGGTCACCATTATTAACTTCTCTGAACCTTGTTCTTCTGAGTCCTTGCTGCATGCTGGGCTTTGAAGACAGCCAACGCCAAGCAGAGAAAATAGTCTGTTTGTGGCTCTCCCAGTCAAGCCCATAGCTAGTTCTCAAAGTGAGGAGCTGCTGAGTCTGAGTTAATCCAATAAACATAATTAAAACACATACTTGTGTTTTGTTTTCTCCCACGTTTGGATAGTACTTACACAAAATGTGGGGCTTTAGGATTTCAGCCATGGGTGGAGCAGGACCACAGTTCCTTACCATCGGCCTAGTCTTTACCAAGCTCTTTGCTAGTTGCTTCCTCTACCAGGTTTGCAAATTTAGGTAGGTTAGTAAGTGTCTTCTGCACAGTTTTCTCATCCATAAAGTGGGGGTGTTCTGCAAACTAAGTGATTACTATACAAATTAAGTGAGTTAGAATTTGTAAAGTATCCCATTACCATAGAAGGTCTAGCTAAATAAAATGTTATTATTTTCACTACAATTCACAGAATGAAATGCCTGTTTTTGTCAGTGAAGAAATTGGAGCTAAGAGAGGTGATAAGAGATTTATATTAAAGTAACCAGTCCATGTATTTGCTTTAAAAAAAAAAAAAAACAACTTTAAGTCTTGGTTAATATAAAACCAGCACACATGAACTCAGTATCTATTGATTACAAAGCACTATACAAATTTAATCTGGACATTCATTTTGCAAATAGTATCAAATACTGTAGTAACATTAGGACTTTAAGAAGAATATGTCATTGCCACTGCTTTCACAGAGCTCACAGCCTAGAAATGGACATGCGAAGAGGGAAGTCCTCCTAAAGACTCCTAAAGAGATTTGGGGCTGCAGGATGTCCCTCTATTTGATCCTATTTGGTTTGAGTGCATTCTAGAAGCTGGGGGTGGGGAAAGGAAAACTGGCATGTTAAATGTTCTGGCATTTACATTTTTAAGAAAATTTTACTAGAAAGAATCAACATGCCGGTTCTGCTTTATAAATAATAAGGTGCACTATTCTGATATCTCAGAAAGAGTAAGGGCTTTACAGAAAAGCATCCATTCCCTTCCTGGTCTTTCAACTTAAACAGCTAAATGACTTCGTGCCAATTAGCTACCCAAAACCCAAGCGCTCACATCTGCAATGTGGGGCCAATAATATCTACTTTAAAGAGCTTTGGTGAGAATTTATAATGATTATGTGTGCAAGAGTACCAGCACATTACTTGACACAAAGGAACAACTCACCAAATATTAAATATCACCTCCATTCCCTTTCTGCATTGAAAAATTGGCCACCAGGACCCAGAATATTATCTATTTAGCATTTCCTAAACTATATTCTTTAAAACAGGGATCTGGGAACAAATACATTTGGAATCAGCATATACTATGCCCTCACTTATTAATATTAGCATATAGCAGTTCTAGGAAGCCTCATATTACAGAAACTTCTTCAAACTTGTTTTTTATGAAGTTTCCATATTTTTTGATCATTGAAAAATTTCAGCACTGAATATTTATTTGTGTCTCTCTGTCCCATCACCCTATTGTTTTTCGCCTCACTTACTTGCTCTTTCATCAATGAATGAATACATTCCATGGAACGGTTTGGGGAAAACAACGCCACACCCCTCACCCCCAATTTTTAATATGTTACAGTAGTAGAGACAAGATTCTTACATAGCTTTTTTCCCCTCAAAAAAACAAATATCCTTTTGAGAATAACTGCTTCTGAATTTTTGGATCTCAGAGCAGATGTTTTTTTGTTTTTGTTTTGTTTTGTTGTTTTGTTTTATTTTGTCTACTCACCTAACTTACTGGTCATGGCAAATTCCTACAAGCTGGGTTATCTCCCTTAATACTGTAGGTTGGCTATCATTATTATTATTATTGGGTATTTTCAAGGTTTTTTTTTTTTTTTTTCCTAAATTGAGACTCAGAGATTTAAGGGCTCTCTGGAATTCGACCTCTTTCACAACTTGACCATCATTTGAGAGAGTTTTTTAAGGAGATAGGACTGCCATCTCAGTGCAGAAAGTAGACTGAGACCCCCTCCAATTGCACTTTAACCTGTAGTAGAGCTTTTACACTTCCCCTTTCCCATCATCTCCCAGGGACATGATTAAGAACCTTAAGAAACAGGCAGCTTGGAGACGGCAGAAGTATCCTGTTGGAACTCCTAGTTGTCATCCTGATACTGTAATTCATTGACTCTCTTGTTGTAAGTCATATTACTTCAAAACTGGGTTTTCCCCAATTCTGAAATGGATGTGTTAATATCTGTCCCTCCTATTTCATAGGTTTGTTCTCAGAATGCAGTCACAAGTTAGAGAAATGAAAACTGCAAAACTCTGTGGAACTCCTATGAGAGAGTAAAGACAGTCCTACCTGCATACCCTGGGTGAAGAAAATGTCAGTCTTGGCCACACTCTCTCAGTTGCAGGAAAGTTTCACTTTTCTTCTGGCTTTCTGTTGACGAGTCCAGGTTATAGCAAGTCTGAGGCCATCAAGCCAGGCTGCCCAAAGCCATTTCCAGTTCCCCTCACTTCCTCAACTTTGAATCCAGGACATTACAAGGTCCCGTAGATGAAGCCTCCTTCCTTCCCCTTAAACCTCACTTGCCATTCTTGCCTTAGTTCAGGTCTCCACTTCTCTCTCCTGATGCTTTTGGTGCATGAACGTGCACCCTGCCTCAAGCTGGGCAGCCTCTAGTCCATTCTCCACAGTGTGGTGACTAGAGTTGTCATTCCAAAGGGGATACTTGACCATGCTGTGTTCCCTAAGTATGTTCTATCAAACGACATAGAGCAGGAAAGAGGAATGCACTCCAAAGGGTAACTGAAGGGAGCTTGGTGAATGGACAAGTTACGGAAGTATGGGTAGAGAACTTGGAAGGAGTTGTAGCCATAGGAAAGGGGTTAGATGGAGAACCTGAGTTGTCAAACCCTGGCCCAGCAAGAAGCAGCAGGAAGAATAGATCCTAGACTTGTCGTCTCACCCTTTTCTCCCTTACTCGTGCCTCCCATCAGCAAATACAACTGGAAACCAGAAGGCCAGGCAGTTTGAGTGAGTAGATATGTAGAAATCATCTTCCCAGAGCACAGAGTGGGGCAAAAAGGGGTAGAGATTGAATTTAGAACAATTGAAAAATATTGGGCAAGCATGCCATACACTTTTGTGCATCTATAACTTTGCTTATGCAATCGCCACTGTCTTTTATCCTTTGCCCTATAAAACCATAGACCCTGTAGTTCTCTCTATAGGTCTAGACCTTAATACTGTTTGCCCCTAATTCTTGCTTAAATATCACTTCTACTATAAAGCTTTCACTAACTACCTTCAGTAAGAGTCGGTGACCATGTCCACTGTGCCTTCTCAGTGTTTCAAGTTTTGGAGACAGTGTCTGAATTGTAATCTTAGCTCTTCACTTAATAGCTATGTGACCGTAGTCAAGTTACTTAGCAACTTGATGCATCAGTTTCCCCATGTGTGAAATGAGGTAATGTCATCTTCTACAGGGTATTGTGATGACTACAGTGTATGTATGTTTGACACCTGACAAACATCTAGAACAATATCTGCCTCATTGGAAGTATCCCAGATGTGAAAGTTCACCATCACCATCATCATCGTCATCATCATCCCCGCACTTATCACAGCCTCTCTGGTGGCATGATTAGCCCTTGTATAGTCGCCACTCCAGTCACTTAAGATACTTCTATTACTTTGGATATTTGACATTCAGCTTATTGCTTTGCACATAGAGGTGCTTAGTAAATATTTGTGGTCTTGAATTGAACTGAAGATGAAGCAAGGTACACTGAATGGTTGTGAAGTGTGCCTTCCCCTCCCCCCAATCTTAAAAACTCCAATCTCAGGACTTTGAACCTGCCAACAATCGACTGGTATTGGTTTACAGAAACTGTGCTTGTTAAAGCCAGGAGTTATCAAAGAGCCTTAATGGGCATCTCTTAAAGTGCATGCATTTAAACAAAGACCGTGATTGAGAGCCTTAATGTTCTCTGTTATTGGCGTCTGGAGAATCGATGCAAATCTTTATTCCATCATCATTTTCCTTGCCACATTACTACTTGATCCTTGATCTCTATGGATTCCAAGAATAATAGAAATTAGGTGTATAGGTCTGTTCTTAACATCCACTTTTTGTATGACTATAGACAAAAGTATAGCTTGAGGGGAACAGGAGAGTACTTCTCCTTTAAACACATTCACCATTCAACACAAAATTTTCAGGGGAGGTATTGATCTGGTGTTTGCTACTATTGATGTCAGGAAGTTAAAGGAAACAGCAACTCGGAGATACTGGAGACAATGGGGAAGCCTTTTGTTCTTGTTCTTTTTCCTTCTAACATTTGGAATAGGCCAACCCTTACCTCATCCCACTCCCAAATTTAATTGTTCTGATAGAGTACTAAGCTCTGCTTCTGTTTATAAAGAGGAACAAATATTCATTGAGCACATACTGCACACAAGACTTTATATGAAAAACTTTATGTCACATTCTAATTTTTTTTTTTTAGAAAATCCTGTGATGTTGGTAATATAATGTATTTGTATCTATTGGAGATTTATTATGAATAGCCCATCTGGAGGACAGATGGGGTCTCTGGAACTATGGATGCAATCGTGATCAATATAGATACTGCTCCTGGCCTCAAGGACCTTAGAATTAACTGGTTCTGCAGTTTTGTTCCTGAGAAAGTTCCCATTATTTCAAAATTATGCTAATTAGAAACAATTATTTTGATGAGGAAGAGTGTTAATAAATTAGAAAGTTTTAGATTTACAGTAACAAAGTTAATTTTCTCACAGAACATAATAACATTATTTTGTAGATATAAACTATTTTGTTATCCCAAGCTGAAAGATTATAGCTCTTCTGAATGGATAAAACCAAAGTTCCTCCTCTGGGGACAAATCACAAGTATTCAGGACACTGTGGAAAGAGTAAGTGGCTGAAAGTTTCTGAAATGCAGAAGATTAAAGGAAGGAAAGTATAGACATGGAACTACAGAAATAGAGTTGGTTCAATCATATGGTGCCTCAAATGAGGACTTTCTAATTCATGCCTTAGTCCAGCCAAAGGGAGAGGTAAAGGGGCGTGGTATCATTAAAGAACTCATACAACATTCATAAAAAATATTACTCTTATGGATATAAGGGGTGTCTGAGTGGTTTAGTTGGTTAAGCTTTAGACTCTTGATTTCAACTTGGGTTGTGATCTCAGGGTCCTGGGATCCAGCCCTGAGCTGGGCTCTGTACTCATCAGGGAGTCTGCTTGAAGATCCTCTCTCTCTGCCCCTTCCCCCCACCCAACACCCGCCCCTCATCTAAATAATTCTTTAAAAAAATTTTATGAGTAGAAAACAAAAACAAAGAAACAAATTGAAGAAATGAAAGTGGAAACAGAGGCAGAAAGTAATTTGAATCATCCAAAGGGAACAGCCGCACCACTGTGAGTCTGAACATTAGTAGAAACCAAGATGATTCTGATATAAGAGGTCCTAAATTTTGAGAACTGTTAGTGGAGCAAATTAAGAATGCTAGTGGCAAAACCATGAGGAAAAAATGGTTTTAATGAGATAAATAGGAAAAGGATCCGGCAAAGGAAATAGGATGACATGAAGTAGGAAAAAGGAAAGAAGAGTCTTGGCAAACACTGCAGGGTTTCCCGGAAATGAGGTTGGAAAGGAAGGAGGATAACACTCTGTAAAAGGTGAGTAAACCAGTTTAAATGGCCTTCAACGTTCAATTTTATTTCTTTCCTAAATACTTCTGAATTTGAACTAACTGTCTTGTTTGGAACTGTAACTTGTAGAACTCAGAAGACCAATGAAGTTTTTCCCCCTTGAATTATTTTTAAAGAAAATTTTGAAATACAAGCTATTGTTAATGTCATGGTGACTACCCAGGTACTCGACACCCAGATTCTACCATTAATATTTATTTACATAATTATATATCTGCATATCTATCCCTCTCCCCATTATTCTGTGGACTTACAATGCATTTCGCAGTTAGAAACTTGAACACATTTCTCTCTGAATACTGCAGGATGCATATCACTAACTAGGGTTCAATATTTGTTTAGTTTGTAAAGTAAAATTTGTAAAACTGAAATGTACAATTAAGTGTAACCTCACTGAGTACTGATTAGTGCATACACCTGGGTATCCAAATACCTCTCAAGATAGGAAATGTTACCTGTTATGCCCCAATAACGGGCCCGTGATTAAAGGAGCGAGACTGATATAAAGCAAAGGTCAAGCAAAGCTTTATTTCGTGCCAAGCATCAAAAATGTAACCTAACGTTCAGGGCCGCACCTCTTACAAGAGAGGGCGACCCTTCTCTGTTTCACAGACTAGCTTTTAAGGGCAAAGGCCATGTGGTCGGACCTGGTCACGCACAGGTGGCCATAACACACAGAGGAAACTCCACAGTGATGCTAGGTGACCAATTGAGTTACAATTTACCCTATTTGATTTAGCCTATCATACGTTGGTTAGGATTGGTTAGGGCCCATACTCCTTGGTAACAAGGGACACAGTATGCATCCCCCCACTGATAGGATGTCTCCACCTGGTCTGACCCACCCTTGTATCTGGGCTTTATTACCTGGAGCTGGTTTCTGGGACTTGTTTTTAAGTGAATCCCCTGGGGGAAGGGGAGCAGGGACAGTTTAACTTTAATGAAAGCCTCTTGCTAAGTAGGTCCTTACATTACCAATTGACCACTCTCCCAGAGGAAAATTATATTCTAAATTTTTCACTCTGTATTAGGTTTGTTTTTTTTTTTTTTCTATTTTAGATTTCATATAAGTGGAATCCTTTGGTATGTTTTGTTATGAAAGGCTTCATTCATTCAGCAAAATGTTTTTGAGCTTCATTCATGTTGATATACATATTAATAATTTTCATTTGTGAGCTGTCAATTAAATGTTTGTTTACCCGTTTTCTTATTGAAAGTTGCCAGGGCTATTGACAATATTAAGCTATAAGAAATAAGGCTGTTAAAAATACTTGTATACAAGTCTTCTGTGGATATGTTTTTATTTGTCCTGGGTAAATACCCAGGAGTACATCTTTTTATTTATCTTGGTCACTATTTCTGAAATGTATGCTTTGCAAATGGTTTTCCCTGTCTGTGGCTTTCTAGTTCATTTTCTTGATGGTATTTTTTGATGAACAAAAGTTTCTAATTTTGCTAAAGTCCATTTTATCATACTTTTTTCTTGTATGGCTATTACTTTCAGTGACAAGGGACTAAGTCTTGGAACTCTTCTGTTTTCCCCAGAATTTTTATAGTTTTACCTCTTAGTCTGACTTTTTAAAAATTAATTTCTGCATATTGTGGTAGGTAGGGTTTCATTTGATCTCCCACATCAAACCCCTGTGATTCCAAGCCCTGTTTGTTAAAAAAAAAAAAAAAAAAAGTTTCTTTCCCATTTGACTATTTTGGTGTTTTTTGCTTGTATGCTTATCCCCCCCCCACCACCAAATCAATTACTATGTAAGGGTAGCTCTATTTCTGGATTCTCTATTCTATTAAATCTCTCTAACCCTTTATCATTACCACCGCCTAGATTATTACAGCTTTATGGTGAGTCTTTAAATTGGGTCGTGTAATTTTCCAAATTTGTTTCTCTTTTTCAGGATTAATTTGAATATTCTAGGTGTTTTCATTTTGACATAATTTTAAAAAATTAGTTTGTCAACTCTTAATTTTTTCCCTCCCTCGAAGAACAAAAAACAAAAACCAACCAACCAACCAACCAAACCAAACAAAAAACAACAACAAAAAAACCCAACAAACCACCAGGAGTTTTGAGAGAACTGAGAGCTTCACACAATTGAGCCTTCCAATTCATGATTATTGTATTGTGATAATGTGATTTATAATAAATACATAGTTGGTCTTTGTTTATGGCACAGAGCTCCTAAAATCCTTGGAATTTCCTGATTTAGAGCTACAAAGGTGTCTCTTGTTATGTTAATGAAGTGACTTCCGGAAAACACAGGAAGGTGTGGGCTGGTTGTCAGGGGAACGGACCCTGTCCATTAGAGGGTTGGAACTATGAGTCTCACCTTGTCCCCCCTTGGGGGAGGGGAAGGGGTGAGAGATTGAGTTCAGTAGCCAATGACCAATGAGTTAGTCTGTCTTGCATACATAACGAAGCCTCCGTTAAAAACCCAAAAGGATGGGCTTCTTAGAGTTTTTGGGTTGTTGAACTGTGGAGATGGGGAGTAGAGTGGCACACCTGAAGAGGGTGTGGAGCTTTCCCCACTAGTCGTCCTATGCATCTCTTCCATCTGGCTGTTTATGAGTTACATCTTTCCAGAATAAACTGTAACCTAGTAAGTAAAATGCTGCTCCTGAGTTCTGTGCGCCTCTCTGGTAAATCACTTGAACACGAGGAGGAAGTCCTTGGAGTCCTACAATCTGTAGCCCATTGCACAGAAGCATGGATGACAGCCTGGATTTGCAACTGGTGTCTGAAGTTGGGGGAGAAAGCAGTCTTGTGGGACTGAGCCCTTAACTTGTAGGACTGGATGCTCTCTTCCGGTATGGATAGTGACAGAATTCAGTTGAATTGTAGGATACACAACTGGTGTAGGAGAATTGCTTGTTGGTATAGGAAAATCTCCACACACATTGGAATTGGGTGCAGACCTTATTTATATATCTCCATTTATTTATATCTCTAATTTCTTAACACAATATTCCATAGTTTTCAGTGTAGGAGTTTTGCAAATTCTTTTTTGTTGAATTTATTTCTTGAGTATTTTTTTTAAAGATTTTATTTATTTATTTGACAGAGAGAGAGAGATCACAAGTAGGCAGAGAGGCTGGCAGGCAGAGAGAGGAGGAAGCAGGCTCCCTGCTGAGCAGAGAGCCTGATGGGCAGCTAGATCCCAGGACCCTGGAATCATGACCTGAGCTGAAGGCAGAAGCTTTAACCCACTGAGCCACCCAGGCGCCGCTCTTGAGTATTTTTAAATGTTATAAATGGATTTGTTTGAATTTTCTATTGCTTAATATTAGAATTATAAAAACTAGAATTGATTTTTGCATATTAATCTTATATCCTACAACCTTGCTAAGATTACTCATCAATTTTAGTAGTTATTTTATAAATGCCCTAGGATTTTTCACATAAAGCAACCAGGTTATCTACAAGTCAATATGGTTTTACTTCTTCCTTTCTGTCTTTTGGCCTTATGTTTATTGTTCTTATCTTATTGAAAAACCTCAAACCTCCAGTAAAAATGATGAATAGAGTTGGCAGAAGGGGACAGCTTTGTCATGTTACTGATCCTAATGGCAAAGTGTTCAGTATTTAACAATTAATAATGTTTGATTTAGCTGTAGATATTTCAAAATGTTTTATATCACAATGAGGAAGTTCTAATCCTATTTGGAGAGTTTCTAACAAAACTGGTGTTGAATTTTGTCAAGTGGTCTGAGTCTATTGTAATGGTGATAGAGCTTTTTTCATTTTCTTTTTTAATGTGGTGAATTCCATTGTTAGGTTTCTAAGTGTGAAATGAACCTTGCATCACTGGGATAAATGCTTTTTGGTCACAGTGTATTGTCAACTTTAGGTATTACTAGATTGGATTTGCTAGTATTTTGCCGTGAGTACGTGCACCTATTTTCCTGAGGCATTGTTCTTGTGGTGTCTTTGTCCAGTTACGGCATTGGGGTTATGCTGATCTCATAAAATAAGTTGGGATAAAACGAAATCTTGCCATTTGCAACAATGTGGATGGAACTAGAGGGTGTTATGCTAAGCAAAATAAGTCAATCAGAGAAAGACAATTATATGATCTCTCTGACATGAGGAATTTGAGAGGGGATGGTCTTTGGGAAGGGAGGGAAAAAAATGAAACAACATGGGATCAGGAGGGAGTTAAATCTTAATCTCAGGAAACAAACCTAGGGTTGCTGGAGGTTGGGGGGTGGTGGGGATAGGGTGGCTAGGTGATGGACATTGGGGAGGGTTTGGGCTATGGTGAGTGCTGTGAAATTGTTAATGTTAATAAAAAGAAAGTTGGGATATCTTTCTTCTTCCTCTATTTCTGAAAGATTTTGTGGAACCCTTGTATTTCATCTTTGAACGTTTGATGTAATTTGCAGAGCCTGGGGTTTACTTTGTGGGAGTTTTTAAAAATAGGAGTTCATTTTGTGTAATAGATATTCAGATTTTTGTTTCATTTTGAGTCAGTTTTGGTGAGTTTTACTTTTCAAGAAATATTTCCATCTCATCTAAGCTGTGTAATTTCCTGATAGAATTTCTTCATAAAATTAACCTATTTGAATGTCATTCCTGATTTCGGCAACTTACGTCTTTTATTTACTTGATCAGGATAACTAGAGGTTTGTCAATTCTGTAAATGCTTTCGAAGAACTAAATTTGGGGCTCTGTTGCTTTGTGTTTTCTATTTCATTTATCTTCCTTCTTGTATTTATTCCTTTCTTCCCACTTATTTTGGGTTTGCAATGCTTTTTTTCTAGCTCCTTAAGTTGGAAATGTGTTATTTCTTTTGGATCGTTTTTCTTTTCTAGTATAAGCATTAAAGCCTGTAACTTTCCCTGTAAATTTGCATTGTCTCCGCTCTAACACACCCATTTTGAAATATTGTTATATTATCATTGGGTTTAACTTTTCCCCCCTAATTTCCCTTATGATTTTTTTCTTCTTTAGACTATGGAAAATTAAAAAAAAATTCATCCGTATCTAGATATAAAAGTATTATATTTTCAAATATGATACTATACATATCTTACTGATTTCTAGTTTAATTCCGATTTAGTCATAGAACATACTATTTATACTTTATTTTTTTGTTTGTTTTTTTTTTAATCCTGCATGTTCTTTTTTTTTTTTTTAAGATTTCATTTATTTATTTGACAGAGAGAGAGAGATCACAAGCAGGCAGAGAGGCAGGCAGAGAGGGGGGGAAGCAGGCTCCCTGCTGAGCAGAGAACCCGATGCGATGCGGGATGAGGGCCTGGATCCCAGGACCTTGAGATCATGATCTGAGCCAAAGGCAGAGACCCTAACCTCTATTTTTTTTTTTTTAAGATTTTATTTATTTATTTGAAAGACAGATCACAAGTAGGCTGAGAGGCAAGCAGAGAGAGGAAGGGAAGCAGGCTCCCTGATGAGCAGACAGCCTGATGCAGGGCTTGATCCCAGGATCCTGGGATCATGACCTGAGCTGAAGGCAGAGGCTTTAACCCACTGAGCCACCCAGGCACCCCCTATACTTTAAATCCTTTTAAATATATTGAGATTTATTATGTAGGCCTGAATTTAGCCAATCTTGTTGAATGTGCCATGGGAACTGGGGCCTTGGGGGTGGGGGTTGTTATTTTGCAGATGTGGAATGAGTGTTCTGTAAAGAGCAATTACTTCAAAGGGGTTAATAGTGTTATTCTCATTTCAAAAGGTTTTACTTTTTAAAAACTATATTAATTGCTAAAAGATGGGTGTTAAAATCTCTGCATGTTGTGAGTTCATTTTTCCCTTTAATTTTGTTTCTTGCATTGTGAAACTTTTATTAGTTGCATAAATATAATTGTTATACCTTCCTGCTGAATTTACTCTTTCATTGTTGTGAAGTGACCAACTTTGTCTGATATAGTACTTTGCTTTGAAGTCTACTTTATCTGATATGAATACAGTCATTCCAATCTTCCCATGCTTACTGATAATCTGATATTTTTCCATTCACTTTCCTCCTACCCGTATCTTCACGTTTCAAGTGTGTCACTTGTAGGTACTGTATATGACATGACAATGTCTGACTTCTGATTGAAGCATTGAGCCTGATATTTAAATAATGATGTGGGTAGATTGGATTCTACCATCATTATTTCCTGTTTGCTCAACTGCTGCTTTTTTTTTTAAGAATTCTTCATTTTTTTGACACAGAGAGAGATTACAAGTAGGCAGAGAGGCAGACAGAGCAGGAGGAAGAAGCAGGCTCCCCGCTGAGCAGAGAGCCCAATGTGGGGCTCCATCCCAGGATGCTGAGATCATGACCTGAGCAGAAGGCAGAGGCTCAATCCACTGAGCCATCCAGGCACCCCATCACCTGCTGCTTTTCTTGTGTTCTCCAATTTCTGCCTTCTTTTGGATTACCTAGATATTTTAAAAGTTGATTTTAACTTATTTATGCCCTTTCTGATTTTTTTTTTTTGCCATATTCTTAGTGATTGCTCTGGTGATTACAATATAGAGTCTTTATTAGTTAAATATAATTCAAACCTCTTCACATAAAATGTAGGCAACTTGTGGATATATTTAGTATTTTTCCCCATCCGTCATTCTTTGCTAGATATATGTGTTAAATCTACTTATAAACCTCACAAGACAATGCTGTAATTTTGTGATTAAGAGTTGTGTGGGGGCACCTGGGTTAAACCTCTGCCTCCCGCTTAGGTCATGATCTCAGGATTCTGGGATCCAGCTCCACATCGGCCTCTCTGCTCAGTGGAGGAACCTGTTCTCCCCACCCCCCACCCCCCAGCCTACTTGTGATCTCTCTCTCTGTTAAATAAATAAATAAAATCTTAAAAAAGTTGTATTTTAAAATTAAGAGAATACTAGTATTTACATTATCCACTTATGTATCATTTCTGACTCTCTTCATTTCTTTCTGATACCATCTGAGTTGTCCTCTGTCATTTTCCTTCAAATTGAAGTATTTCCTCTGGACTTTCTTGTAATGTGAGTTGGCGAGTATCTGAACACGTCTTTATTTTGGCTTCATTCTTGAAGAATATTTTTGTTGGTTGTAGAATTCTGCATGAGGAGTTTGTTATTGTTGTTAATGATGATACTGTATTTTTTTTTTTTCCCTTTCTGTACATTAAAGGTATTTGGCTGCTTTCTTGAAGTAAAAGGTCATTCAAATGATCCTCCCTCCCCTTTTTTCCCTGCTCTTCTCTTTGATTTGTGGGGATAGGACTATGATGTGCCTAAGCATAGTTGTGTTCTATTTATCCTTCTTGATTTGTACTGAGCTTGTCAAATTTAAAAATTTTGTCTTCCACTGAATTTAGAAAAATTTCTGTTAATATATGTTAAAATATTTTTTGTGCCCCCTTCCCTCAATCTTTTCTATCTGGATTCCAGTTATATTTTGTTAAACCTTTTGTTGTTGGCCTGTAGGTCCCTAAGATGCTATTAATTTTCAGCATTTTTTTTCTCTTCAAATTAGTTTCTGTTGGTTAATTTTGTTTACTGAGCCTTTCCTCTCTCATATTCATTTTTAGATTAAGCTTCTCCAGGGAATTTTTATTTCAGATTTTTTTTCAGTTCCATTATTCCCACTTGCTTATTTTTAATACCTTTTTGAGATATTTGCATACCATTAAGTTCACCTTTTTGAGTGTATAATCAATGATTTGTAATGAATGTACAGATTTATGAAGGCATCACCACAGTCCAGTTTTAGAACATCATCTCTCTCTCTACTATCTCTATTATCCCTACTATCCCTACTATCCTCATTGCAGCCCCAGCCCCAGACAACTCCTTATCCAGATTTTATCTCTCTTGCCTTTTTGGACTATTTTATCTAAATGGAATATAGTGCCTGTTCATCTGACTTTTTTCACTTAGCATAAAGTTTTTGATGTTCATTCATGTTAAAACATGTCTGTAGTTCCTTTATGTTGCTGAACAGTATGTCATTATGTGGATATGACACAATTTGTTTATCCATCCGCTGGTTGGTACTCAGATTGAGTCTACTTTTTGACTGTAATAAATGATACTGTTATGAACAATCACATCTGATAAGAGCTTACTCAGCCATATTTGACATAGAATCTCCAGCCAATAAAGTTTTAGGTTTTCTTAAGTTACTTACCCACATCAGGCCAAACTTACGTCATCAGAGAAGTACATGTGAGGAATAATTGAAAAAGCAAATGCTCTGTTGAGCAGGAGATTTACTCTGCATTTAACACTTTATGATGTGAAAGGACTCTGCATCTGTTTGAATATTGGAGTGTTCCAGGGACCAGAGGTTCTTGTGTTCAGGGCTAAAATCTGAGAATCACTCCAAACACGTTGTGAGAGAAAGTACAGTCTCACACAATTTACTAAGCAGATACCAATAGGGGAAGCTATAATCAGTAGGCATTTTTGACACTAAAATTAGAGGTAACTGAGAGGTGAAAGTCTTTCCCTGAAGCTTAGGTCAGAGTTGAAAAAAGAAAACATATTTTCACCATAAAATCAATTCAGTTTAACATATAAGTAAGAACTACTTAAGGATACCTAATTATGCCTTTGAATTTAAACCAGTCCACAGTATTTGCTCTGATAAAATATCAGATTTAAACAATAGTGCTTGCTAGAATTGCTCTTAAATGAGCTCTTTTTTTGTTTTTGTTTTTTTTTTTAAGATTTTATTTATTTATTTGACAGACAGAGATCACAAGTACGCCGGGAGAGAGAGAGGAAGAAGCAGGCTCCCTGCTAAGCAGAGAGCCCAATGCGGGGCTTGATCCCAGGACCCTGGGAGACTTTAAACCACTGAGCCACCCAGGCGCCCCAAATGAGCTCTTTTAACATGATTGATTTTGCTATCAAAAGTTCTGGAAGGGTGCCTGGGTGGCTCAGTCCTTAAGCCTCTGCCTTTAGCTAAGGCTCAGGTCTTATCCTGAAGTGCCTGAATCCAGGGATTCAGCAGGGAATCTGCTTCTTCCTTTGACCCTCACCCCACTTGTGCACTCTCTCTCTCTCTCTCTCTCTCAAATAAATAAAATCTTTAAAAATAATGGTAAAAAAAAATTCTGGAAATATGTTATTATTTCTAGAAATAAACAGGGCATGGAAACTTTACCCTGAATTCAGAAAAAGCATCCAACAAGTGTCCAGTATAATCGTAACCTTTGATGCTTTATTATAGGAGCCAGCATGACTTGAATGAACCACCATTCACAAAAAAAATTAGGAAAAAGTTCAGCACTGTGAAATAGTAATATATGTATTTTTAAAAATCTGACTTTGATAATAGCTTGGTAATAGTCAACACTTCACCTGATTTTTCATGTACTCTTCACAGAAGCCGGTGTTGTGGACTCCACCATCCTTGTTTCTCAAGGGCCTTGTTGCTCATAGAGTTTGTCTAATGTGTTGCAGCCGTTTGGTGAACTAACGATGGTGGCAGAACCCAAATCCACTCTTTGGTCGCTCAAAAGTCGTCATAATCCTGGTTATCTTAGTCCGAGTTGGAAAGTCTGGATTATTGTCTATAATTATGAATTATTCCTTCTAGAATATTTAAAATCTGAAAGCACGAGAGAAAAAGGATGTGGAATAATTCATTTGGATGTGGAAGTATTTATGCTGAAAATGGAATGCTGATTTCTGGATATAGAAATGAAAACCAATGTGAAATATGAGACTTTTCTGTACAGACTCAGGCAAGCAATTCACAAATGTGTTCATTCAGTCCATTTAGACATTGTATATCGACCATCTATGTCCATTTATATTTGAAAATGTGTTTTGTCTTCTTTTTTGTAATTGCCACCGTATTTGCATTTTAAAATGAATTTACAGCATAATTTCAATGCCTAACATAAAATATATGCTGAGTAATCTTAGCTATTATTATAGAAAGTAGCAGAGTTTCTATCAAAAGAATTTAAGAAGAAAGGCAGACAAGGCAGAATGGTAAGTGAAGAGAATATCTACTAAATGCAGGGCACCCGGCTATGTCATTGCATATACATCATCTGAATTAATCTCTACAACCAAGTTAAGACGGTAATATCCTTATCTTCACAGGCAGAACAGAGCCTAAGCTAAGAGAAGTTACGTAGTAGTTTTGTCTACCTTCTGATAGCATTAATGATTCAAACCCAGTTGAATTTGATTTGTAGGATTCTAAAATCCATGTCCCTCACACTGATACTAAGAGACTTAGGTAGTTCTCATTTAAGTATTAAATCGTGAATTTCCTAGAAAGTTAAAAAGAAAAAAAAAAAGATAAAATTACTGACTGAGAGAATCCTACCACTTTCCATGGAAATCATATTCTCCCCCCTGCCCTGTGAAATTCTGTGGGAATTAGTGAGGGGACCTGGGCCCACTGTTTCTGTGGAATGGGAGGTACATAGTAACTGGAGTCTGCAGATCTCTAGAGATGTAAGTTACCCACTTAAAGCTTGGTCTGTATTTGAATGACCAGTGTTTCTCATTTATTTTTCTCAAGGACAGATGATTTAGGTTTAGGATTATAGATTAGAGCTAGAACTTAAGACAAAGCAATCAAGCAGCCTGTCTGAACAAGAAGAAATAGAAATGTAAGAAAATGGATTCAGAATCCAGACTAGAGGCAATAACCATGGCAACATTTTCACGTGTGTTAGTGTACTATTCAATAAAGATTAAGAGGAAGACTGATCCAACTATAGTGAACAGGTTCCAAAGATTAATTAACTTTAATTCATTAATAAGGAAACTAGCATAAAATAAAGTTCGTTCAAAGGATATTTGCAGAGTGGAGTATCTATAGGCATCACAGAAAGAATATTAGAAAACTTTGCTACATTCAAATACAAAACTAGTCCAAGTCCTATATGACAACAAAACTAATACCTTTTCTACTGGAAAAATTAACAAGTAATTTTACAGTTTGGGCCATAATCAATAGTAAATGTCAAAACAAGCAAAGTACATTCCCATAGAGAAGTAAATAATCTTTGGGTGGGCTTGTAAGACAATGCTCCTGGATGATTTTTTTTTTTAAAGATTTTATTTATTTATTTGACAGATGGAGATCACAAGTAGGCAGAGGCAGAGAGAGAGGAGGAAGCAGTCTCCCCGCTAAGCAGAGAGCCCGATGCGGGGCTCGATCCCAGGACCCCAGGATCATGACCCAAGCCGAAGGCAGAGGCCTCAACCCACTGAGCCACCCAGGCGCCCCATCCTCCTGGATGATTTTTAAAAGACATGATGTTATCCTTTTGATTTCCCATATTAAATTAGCTTTTAAAAGTTACAATGAAGGACACCTGGGTGGCTAAGTCAGTTCAGACACCCACTCTCGATTTTGGCTCAGGTCATAATCTCAGGGTCCTAGGATCAAGCCTTCTCCTGGTTCAGTGGGGACTCTGCTTGAGGATTCTTTTTCTCTTTCTCTTTGCCCCTCTCCCAGCTCGTGCTAACTCCCCCACCCCTCAAATAAGTAAATGTTTAAAAAATAAATAAATAAATAATAAAAATTGCAATCAACTAGAAATGAACAACAATTTCTTCTAGAATGCTCCCGTCTTCCTCCCTTCCAGAGCTCCCACCTCCATATACATCTTTACTCTTTCCACTTGTGTTCATTAAGTTATTGTTCAACACATGTGGGCTTCTGTGTTTGCCGACAATCACTGGAAGAAACTTAACATTTTCTAACAGTTACGATCAGGAAACATACAAATTTTATCTCATTTACATAGACCCTCATACTGAGAGGAAGGAAACCCAATATCAAAGAAGTCTTTAATGCCAAGATCAGTTAGGAGATGTCAGAATTCAGATTTAAACCACATCTGTCTGATTGTCCAGTCTACAATCTTTCCAGGGTACTGTACTATCTCTTAAGGTAGAAGTGGTTAAAGGGTTTAGCAAGGCTGTCCTTGGTATCTATAGGAAGGGGGCAAAAAGAGAAAAAAAAGAAAAAAAAGCCTCACCCCAGTCCCTGCCCGCCCAATCTATGCTAGAGGATAGTAGATACTGTCAGACTTTAATAACCACAGAAGGGTGTGATCAAATTGAAACCAGGTGCCACAAATGAACAGTTGTTCTTCTGCTTTAAAACTTAAAATCGTTTCTCAGGAAACAGATGATATGAAGCCTCAAAGTTGCATGCACTTAAAATATTTGTTTCCCTCGGTAGAAAGATTGTTTACACTTTATTTCATGATTATCTGAAATATGTAGGCTTGCCTGACTTTATTATGAGTAAATATTAAATGCAGGTTAGTAGTCCCAAGAGAGAAGCTCATGAGTATTTTTCTGAATTATTCATTTGTTTTATACTTCAATCTTTCATGTCAGTAATGATCTATTGAAAGTTGTGCAGTTGTAACATCCTTTTCATTAATGTTTTCATATGACCAGTATGGATTCCGTGTCCTTCTCTATTTTAGCATTATAATGTTCAAAGCTATCTATTAACATGTCACAGTTTTCCATTTGATTACAGGCCCCTCAGGAATAAGCATAAATGCAATGCCAAGTTCATATTAAGAATATCGATTTTGTTCAAATGAACTGAACTGAAAGGTTTTCTTAGCTTTACCCCGAAGAATAAAATAGAGCTTAAAACCTAAGAGTAATCACAGAATTCAATAAATAAGGGTGGCTTTGTTAATAGGTTAGTTGATTGGTGAAATGCAAACATACCTGAATAATCTAGCAATTTTGTTAGGAGGTAATGAGGCTTAGTGAAAAGCACATGGGCTTCGAAGTCAGATTAGTTGCCAGTAATTAACTTGGACAAGTTACTTACATTCACTTGTTTGATCATCTGTGGTTATTTTTAATTTGCACTGTTTGCTGGGGCTGTGCTATGTGTTGGGGCAAAAGGGTGAGCAAGGGAGACCTTTTCTCTTGTCTGGGCTTTCCAGGGAAGCAGATGAGATCTATTTCTGTTGGAGAAGATACATTGTTGCAGAAGTGCAGTAAGTGTTCAAGAGGTAGAAGCACAGGGGTCACATGACTTAGCCTAGGTAGATAGGGAAGACTTTCTGGAAAAACACACAGCTGGGACTTGAGTATTGTAACTGGGATTAGAGGTTAAACTGAGTGGAACAGACAGGGTCTATGGAGGCCACATGGAAAGAGAGGAGAAGGAAAATTTCACAGAGGATTCCATTCTTTTCCCCATTTCCATAGCCACTGCTTGTGGTGACCTTGCAGCCAACCCTATAACAGAAAACACAACCCACTTCTGGAACACGTTAGAGTAAAGAATTTCCACTATACATGGCACCCTTATAGCGTCCATCTTCAATTTGAATTGAACTCATTTTATCTTTGGAAAAAGGGAAATAAAACCAAAAGCAAGATATAGCGCTATGGAGGGCAGCTGGAGGGAAAGTGCTTTACTCACAATAAATAATTTAGTTTTTACCTTAACCCGGTGGGGAAATTGATACAAAGAATCTAAACTTGCCTAAGGTCACATAGCTAGTAAGTGGCTGGGCTAAATTCAGATCCACACTGTCTATGTTCTTCATCACGATGAAAATCTTACAGTACTAATCATCCTCTGCATGTGGGTAAATGTAGACATTCAGTGCAATTGGGCAGCTCATTTGGACTTGGGGTCTGGGTAAGATAGTCCCAGAGTTTATATGAAGAATATCTTAGCAATGAATTGATAAGATAGCTAACAACCAGGGTTATGCTTATTTGCTCTGTTTTGGGTTCTGCTGCCTCCCCACCTGTCACCCCTAGAAGAGGCTTTATTCAGTGGACACAAGAGCCTCCCTGAAGGGCATGAAGGAGAAGAAGTAGTCTTCCTCTCTGCAATAACACGGAGACTCCCAGTGTTTTACCCGTGATAACCTATGAGGTCAGGACAACAAATTATCTTCCTCATACAAATGATAAAAAGCTCATAGTTTGAATACTTTTACTAAGATCAAAAAATAAACAGGGTTCAGCTTTGGATTTTGAACTAGTCTAGTCCTAGTTGAACAGTCCTCTTCTCTGTGTATTTCCTAAGTCCTACAAAATGATTCATATAAAAGATCTCCATCAGCAAAGAGTTTGTGGAACAAGATGTTATTTAATATACTTACTTGTAGACTCACTATTAGTAAAGTCAAACTTCTTACAAGTCCAATAATAAATTTAAGTCTGTATTTTTAAGATCTGTTTACAAAGTGTCTGCTCCCTTCTCTCTGCATAAGGGGAGAATATGACTTCTCTCATGGAGTTTTAGGAGAAAGAATGGAGTTAGAAGAGAGAAAGCAAAGTTGTGGCTAGACTGTGCCCCTAATGAGCAGTGTGACTTGGGTACATCCAGCCTGCTGCATACTCCTCAGTTTCTTATATTTAAAAGATGAATAATAATATCTAGTTGCTGAATTGTTTTGAGTTGGGCAGATTCTCAACAGCATGTCCTGGTACATCAAAGTCCTAAATGTGTATTACCTCTCTCCCCGTCCTTCACCTTATTATTTCCTACATTCCTCTTTCATTCTTTTCTTACGGCTACCTTTTTTCCCTTCCCTACCTTGTCTGCTTTTGGTCCTATCCTCCTGTCAATTAAATGCTAAATGCGATTAAAGAGAAAGGGACGATAACCAAAAATGGAATTCTTTTAAAGTAACCTTAATACTTTCTGTACAAAATCCTTGAAAAACTGGCCTTAAAAGGAGAGAAGGCAGGCTGTACCTCTTTACCCTTGAAGATTCTTTCATTTCAGCCATTTGGAAAGGGCTAACATGGCACCTCTCAGCTGTCAGCATGTTCTGCAGCAGTGAGCACAGCAATCCTGCTCTCTCTCTGGGACAGATCACAGGATCCCTAGCTGAGCCCTCCAAATTTGTATTTTACCTGACCTAACTCTGGTGGAAGACTTTATGTCATTAAAATTGGTAAAATAGAGAGGTTTGGAAACATGTAGCTTGGCAGGAAAGAGCCTTAAACCTTAAAATAAAGGAGTCTGATCAAGGGAGGTCAACTCATGAACAGAACTCAAAGGAAGTCTTTGAAAGCTACTGAGTTTTACCGGCTTATGTTTGTCTTGGGTGGGGAGTGCTTCTCTCGGATCCTAGTTACATGTATGTAAAATATGGATGGAAAAGTGCAGTCACTATACGGTGAAGATTTTCACATGAGAGAGTCACACTGTCTAATGATCAGTAAACAACTGCCTTTAAATGTGCCAACACACCACCAGGTTGCCAGTGACTACGAGAGAGATGGTCCGGGCAACTGGAGTAACATGGGTAGGACTTAGTTTCTGGGCTAAGCCTAAAGTGACCACAGCTGAGACAAAGACACAAGAAGCAAAGACCATGGCAACCAACCTTGGTGTTACACAGATTTTCATGTGATCACTGGCTCTGTACCCTTGGCCAGTTGCTAACCACTTTGATCATCATGCCTGCTTCATAGAATATTTTCTAAATCCATGTAAAAGTGATCCACAGAATACTGGTAAAATCCAGCTATATTAGCTGGATTGAATGGAAAGGAAATATTCTAGTCAAAGTCTAGTCTAGAATGGAAAGGAAATATTCTAGTCAAAGATTCATCCACATGCCACCTTTACCTAATGGCCACTGCTTAAGTGTCCCTTGCAAGGGAAAGCCTAGTATTTCATTGTGACATACTATAATGTTACATTGTTATACATATCTATAAGGAAAATAAACTCACAATTATTCAGGCCAATATGAGCTAGGTATTTTAAATATGGACCCTTAATTATTATTTATTTTTTTACTCTTTAAACAAGCTTTGAACAAAAATTCCATGTAACAGTTTGGTAAAAAACAAGATCATTTTTTGAGTGAGTCAGTCCTTAGAATGAGGAATTAATTTTACTGTTGCCCCTGTTGTTCCTATTAATAGTGAATACCTACATTGTGCTAGAAAATATACTAGATACAAAAAATGAAATATTGATTTTAAATTACTTTCTCAGGTTGCTGTTTGGACTAAGTATTAAAATACATACTTTACAGATAAAGAAATTGAAATTCAAAATAAAAGTAACTAATTCAAGATCATTCAGCTAGGAAGAGCCAACCTGAGATGTGAAACCAAATATATCCCCCTAACTCTTTCATTTCAACAGCCTTCCTCTTGAATTTTCTTCTATCTTCCCCTTCACGTTAGCAGCATGCCCACCTCATGCCTCATGTGTAAGCGCATAAAATCTTGCCCTCCATACCAGAGTATTTCAAGATAACCTCTTCTGAAAGTCTGCTAATCTCCCCACACCAGGAGGAAACTTCCAGATCCTCAGAGTTTAGAAAGGGGCATCCAACTCTTCAAGGGCAGTCATAGTTAATGGCAGCTGCTAATTACTGCTTTGGTGTCCTTCTGGATGAAAGGAACAAGGTCAAAGATTGCAAAGAAATTAAGACGATTTGCCAGTGGGACAAACTTAGGACAAAGTAAACCCAATGACCCAAGTGAAGACCATATGGAGCAATCCAAATACAATCCATGTGATGGATTTTTGTAAACACTGGCTACTGAGAGAAGGCAAGTGTGGTGATTCTTATTTACTCATTCACTCAAACATCATTTGCTTATGGCTTGTGGGAAGAGGACCAACATTTATTTGTTCCTTCATTCCTTTCTCAAATATTTACTAAACATTTACCATTGCCAGGCAGTGTCCTAGGACCTGGAATAAAACAATTACCAAGATAAACAAGCTCCCCACTGTCATGGGGCTAACACTCTAGTGAAGGGAAGACGGACAATCAATTAGGATAAAATGGGAAAATGATCAGATAGTAATAACAGCTCTTACAAGAATTAGAATAAGGTCATGTGGAATGAGTATGTCAGGACTACTTTATGTGAGATACTTCTGGAAGTCTGGAAAAGGGAATGGCTGGAAGGAGGCAGCCATGTGAATACTGGTTGAAGAAACTCCCAGTCAGAGGGAGCACCTCACACAAAGTCCCTATGGCAGGAGGAAGCAAGCCTGTGTGTTCAAAGAATTAAAAACAAAACAAAACAAAACAGTGTTTTGAGTGTAATGAGCAAAAGGGAAAGTTGATGAAGTCAGAAACGTGGGAAGGGCTGTGGGATGGGAACTTCACTTTTTCCTAAGATATGGTAAAGGATGGGGCTGGTGATGTGGATGTGTTGGTCTATGGTGATGAAAGCCAACGGACTGAACGAGAGAATGGGTGTACAGAAAAGGGTCAAGGACAAAGGCCTGGGGTTAGTCTACCATTCAGAAACAGCACAGGAGACTGAGCAGGAGAGGTAGGAGGTAAGTCCACAAATTGTGATGATAGTGAAGCCAAGAGAAAGAAGTATTTTATTTACTCTGGAGAGAGAAATCAGCCAGGCTGATCACTGCTGAGAGGAAAAGGGACAGAACAGCGAAGAGACCATAGGGAGGGATTGCTGACTTTGACATGAACAGTGTCTGAAGATGGTGGAGGTAGAAGTTTTGACTGGAATAGAAAATGTGAGAACATTAAGGGTAGGCAGAAGCTATAGACATCTATTTTAAGAATTTTTCTTATTAAATGAAAAGGCCGAGTCTGGTCATAGCTAGAAGAGAATGTAATGAAAGGAAGGATTTTTTTCCCTAAACCGTAAGACTTACATGGCAGGTTTTTACTTTTGTCTGTTGATAATATCTGGAAAGGAAGAAGAAACTATTGATATTCAGGAGAAAGGGATAATTTCAGGAGCAAGGGCTTGGAGATAATGAGAAGAAATGACATCTAAAGCACAGTGGAGGGGCTGATCTTCAACAGTGCCTGTTCCACGGTCAGCACTTTTGAAAGATGTAAGCTTCAAAGCCACCCTATGTGGGAGATGGTGTTCTCACCATTTTATACATAAAGAAATTAAGGAATTTGATCACTAAGATCCTGCAATTATCACGAATTCTCCCATCTCTGGATTCGACCTGCCCACATCAGCTGGGACATTGAGTGTCCACTTCACGTGGGAAGGTTTAACATCAGTGACCTTCAAAGATCTAGCCTCTGCCTGATCCCAGTGTGTCATCATGTGCCACTCTGCTAGAGCAGCCTTGTGGAGCCAAGAACACCAGACAACTTGCCATTTAGAAACTGTATCTTGTTCTTCTGTAAATGCTGCCCTGAACACCCACATCCCTCTGTAGCAAACACACTGCCCATCTCTCTTCCAACTGGTTGGTCCCTGTGTTTCTCTCAAGACAATTCAAGCTTCCCTTACTCTACCCAGGCATCCCTGACTCTTACTTATAATCCTTCGGTCTTTGTAATGTGATTGGACTTTTATATTCCTGTGTCCTCAAGTAAGCTGGAAGATCCTTGAGTTGGGAAACTTGTGCCCAGCCTAGGACTGGCCATTTGCTAAGTATTTGTGGAAGAAGGAAAGGAAAGATGATTCATGCTTAGCACCATGACTGATGTATTCATTTAAGTCATTTAAGTCATGCAAGTATTTGAAGAACAAGTTTATCAAAAAGCTTCATCACATAATTGCCATGGGGAAGTGAGGACTCCCACTCTTTTATTCTGTCCCATTTGAATATCCCAGGCTCAATCAACCCCATCCGGGTCAAGAAACCGGGAAGAGAAGAATGGGAGTAACCTTCAGGTAAGAGATGGGAATCAACATCTTAGCCCAGGTGCAAATTGTCTTGCTATACACATTCTTTGAAGAACACTGCCTCCTATCCCCCACCCGGTCCTATGACCCAAGACAAATGTAGAATGCATACTCAGCTGCTATTAAGTGGAGTTCACAAGGATGAACATCACCATTTTTTTATCTTGAAAACATAAAATATGTTTAGCTTCAGTTGAGCTTCAATCGTTTTGTAATATAAAAGGAAATTAGGTAAATTGTCCAGCGAATGTTAATAACAATAATCTCTCTTGCTTGTATATTGTCTGTTCTTTTGGCATTCTTAAAGCAGTCTTATGTACCTATTCCTAAGTAATATTTCAGTAAATATCATGGGAATGAGAGTAAAGCAATCTGAGTTCTACTCTTCATGAGGCCACTAACAACAGCCCTATAAGCCATACAGGGCAAGTTCTGTTGTTTCAGTTCTGCAGATTGAAGGATAGAGGCTGAAGTTGTTGTACACATCTACAGCATAAGCTTTTCAACTTTGGGGGTAGAGCCTTTTCCAAATCAGAGGCTTATTTAATCAGAGTTGAGGAGAATCATTGACAGACCTTCCATAAGTGAAAGTAGGGAGTCTGACGAGTCATGGTCCAAATGTGTGTTACCATTGCATGAAGTAGAAATGTTGGGTCCCTTAGACCTTAACATTAATGATGCATCTTCAAGAAAAAGTTCCAAAGGTTAAACAAAGGTCATCATTCATGACAGTAGGAGAAAGGTTTAGTGGAATTAACACAATTGTACAATCTCCAGCAAGAAAAATTTGAGCTGTCTTGTACCACTTCTAAGTCCATAAATCTGTATTGCCCCCATGAAAGCACTGTAGACACAGAAGCAAAGACAGAAACCCAGGGAGTCCAGCAACCTTTTTATAGCAGAATCAATTAGGTGTGTGCTGTGCTTTTAAAATGCACCGCTTCATAATAAGGAGCTTAAGAGGTGAATAACAAGCTCATAAAATGTTAATAACTATAATGACTATAGCTCTGGCAACACCTTTAACAGTGTGGAAATGTCATGGGACCAGAGATACTAAAATGCCCTTGGAAGAGTGCTGGGCATTCGGAGGGCTTGAGTAGACTGAAGAGGAACACTTTGATCACCCCCGCCCCTGCCTCAGCTCCCTTGGACTTGGTGGAATATAAGCTCTGGTCTGGTCCTTTGGAAGCAGCACCATGTCCCTATTCCTCCTAAATAAACAGATGGAATTGCTCAGTAGAGGAGCAGTGAGCCAGGAGTCAACATATCTGAGCCATGGTGCTTTAGTGCCACCAGCTCACTGGATGGATTTCGGAGGCTGGCTACTCTGAACCTCAGTATCATGTCTTAAAAAAAGAAAAATTCAAAGCTTTCTTCATTCACTTTTTTTCAACACCAGGAGTTAAATGACACTATTATCCCATTTTGGCAGATGTCAAAGTCTTAGCTGTTTAGCTGAGATCACATAACCAGCTCCTAGAATCTCTGTGCTCCCCTGCTCTGTGGTTTTGCCAGCTGAGGGAGGTCCGAGCTCATCTTGAGGGTGTAGAGTCTGTGATTCTGTGCACCATCAGTCACTAATCAAGGTTAAACCGACATCTTCAGTCAGAGTCTTGGGAAGAGTTTTTGTGAAAATAATGTCCAGTTAGCTACACTAACAACTAGAATTTTTTAACTGTATAAGCATCTTGTTTGACTCAGAGATCCTACCTATCTCAGCACTCATTCTCAAAATTCAAATTAGGATTCTAAACCAATGTCTGACTGGCCCAGTGCTACTTTTAGTGGTAATATAAAACAAGTTTCATCGTATGGTAAGATGAAAATTCTATCTGTTCTAAAAGTATACAAAGATTGCTTTTTTAGAATGCTCTCTGGCTTAGAATGCATGAGGTAAAATATAAGGCTGGACAAATTGATGTGTATCAGGGGAAGTAAACACCTGTTTTCAGGAACTATAGTCTCTCCTCAGCTGAGAAAACCACTATGCTATCAAGGGCTTCTCTGCTTCATAAGTACCTATTTACCCTGGAGTATGTAGCTCAAACAGGTCTGCTGTATGGAACCTTCCCAGCCTATAGGTCACCTGACTTCTCCCTTCATCAGCCTCTTCATATCTAGCACAGGCCTTGTGGTATCATGGGCAAACTTTCGGGCAGTGTCTGTGAAAGGCAGTTTAGAACCAGTTAGGAGCACTGGTGCTAGAGTCTGATTGCCCTCACTGGGCGGATACTAGCCAGATACTAGCCCTATAACCTTTGCCAAGCGACGCACTCATTCTGTACTTCACTTTCTTTTATTTGCCTTGCTGTCTGGGAGAATAATAATACTTACTTTTGGTGGTTGTTGGTAGGACTAAACTGAGTTAATCCATGTACTTACAACCTGGAGCCCTAAATGTTAATTATACTATGGAAAGAACACAAGCTTTGGAATCTAACTGAGTTCCATTTAAATCCCATCTCTGCCTTCGTTAGTTGTGTGGCCCTGGGTAAATCCTCTTCCTGCTCGAAATCCTAATTTCCTCTTTTGTGAATCAAGCAGACTATTCCTATTACTTATCTTGAGGGTCACTGTAAGATTTGTGGGTAGTGTAGATGATGTAGTATCTGAGAATGAGTTAGATAGGCAATGGCATTGGTGTTAGTGGCAGAGAGCGCCTGTGGTGTGGTGGGTGGTGGCAGCCTCAGTGATGGGAAGGCAGAGGTGGCGAGGTGATGGTGGTGAGGGGTGCAAGTATCGATGCTATAGTCTTGGTCGTGGTTCTTGTCATGCTGGCATTGGGGCTGTGGTGCTGGTGAGGAATATGAGGTACTTAGATATCTATCTGCCAAGTTAGACTCACTCATCCAGGAGGGTAAGGGATTCTTTCTCACCTTGGTATTTCCGCACATGATCAGTAAGCCCAAGTCCAAGCCATGTTAAGGATTTCATGCCAATTGATAAGATTAGAAAGAGCCAGGCCTGGGCTGGACTGGGCAATCAGTGGGTCTGACCCTACTCTTGGATGCCCTGAGAGAAGTAGCACTTTGTATTCCGTATGGTCCCAAAGGGGAGGTTTGCAACACAATCTAATACCCATCTTTACCAAAGGTCAAGGTTGTTTAATCTGATTGATGTCGTTTAACATAAAGTATAGGAGTAGTGACAAAATTTCATGGGAGCAACATCAAAACAAGTTTCCAGGCAGCGATGAGGACTGTAGGGCATACTTAATCATGTATATTAACAGCATATAGGTACTTTAAGGAGAGACTGCAGTGTCTTGCCCCCCAGAGTCTGTATCCTGTTAATGCCCAAAATAATACACCATCAGCATATGCATGGTGTCCTGGAAAGCTGTCAGGCTAGGGATGCACAGATACCTAGCTCTCTCCTGCTGTCCTGCATTCATAGGACCACATAGCAACCCAGAAATCCAGCCTTCCCTTCACTATTGTGAGCCCTCCTGTTCTCTCTGCCTCGATCAGACCTAGCTGGACCTTGGGGTCTGTAACCAAACAAGGCTGGGAAAAACTGGGCCACATTTCAGCTATGCCCCAGAAAAATACAAGCCATGGCATAATTCCGGCAAGCCCAGAGACATGCCAACAACTAAAGGTAAATGGGAAAACCCAAAATTATACTTTTAAATTGAAGCATTTGCCTTTTCAGCAAGGAAGGCAAAACTCCTGGCTGCACCCAAAATATTACTTTTTGTCAAAGGTAACAGTCTGAGAAATGATGGTAACAGATTATGAGCATGCACGCCCCAGTATTTACTCCAAATACATGAGCAGAAATATGATGTGGACCGTGAATCTTTTGTATAATGTGCTCTCAAGGTATCAGCTATAAAAGTGGGTGTGTGTTTACATATCTATACAAAATATTTGAACAGAAAGTAGCACTAGTGTTTAAAAATCTTACTATTGGCTACAGTGGGCCTTTCTTAAAATATAAAATGAACTTCTCAATTAAAAATGAATTTTATGTTTTGCATGTTTTTAGAAAGTGGCTTTAGGAGAAATCTTAATTCAGCTTTAATTGTTCTCCCCAACCAACCCTGCCCTCACTCCACAAAACATCACCTGGTTTTTAATGTACATCCTTCCAATTCACAATTGATGGTTTTAGAGTCTAGACAATGGCCAGGTCAGGCAGTTTGTTGTGAATAAAGTTTTATGAGAATATAGTCATGTTCATTTGTTTGCATATCATCTGTGGTCGCTTTTGTGCTACTGAGGGCAAAGTTGAGTAGTTGGGACAGACTACATGGCCTGCAAAGCCTATGATTTCTAATGCCCGATGTTTTACAGAAAATGTTTGTCCTTCTCTGGTCTAGACCAAGACTTCTCAACACTGTATTCGAATCACGTGGAGAGCCTTGAAAAGTCCGGGTACACAGGTCTGACCCTAAATCAGTTAGATCAGTATCTCCGAGGGTGGAACGCCAGCATTTTTAAAGTACCTTGGGTCATTCCAATGTGCAGCCAAGGTTGAGAAACAGTACTCTAGGAAGCCAAAACTTGCAGTACTGGTTCAGTAGAAATATTCTTTAAATGGGATTCAGGCTAGCTACCTCTGAGGTGGTTACAGACGCTCAACTGTGTCCTCTTCTATTCCTTAAAATCAATCAATCAATAGATAAATAGGAAGATAGACAAATAAATAAATAATTTTTTGAAAATCCCCAACATATAGCTGTTCCCCTCCGACAAGTACTTTTCTCACAATTCTTTACATTCTCGATGCTGTGGAGAATCCAGCCCCCAGTAAGTGTTGATATTCTTTAGCACCTGCTATAGGATCTTTCTCATATAGGAAGGCTTTCTGAAGCCTCTGCTCAGAGTTCTCTGTAGGCAGCCTCCGTAATAATGCAGACTGTGTTGAAGGAGGGGACACAGATGGGGACTGGAGGAGTGCCTCCAGGTAACAGAAGGCAATGAATATTCAGAAAGACTGTTGTGTATGTAAATCAGAAGATTCTTATATAATAATAAATATGATTCTACCTTACAAAAATTTCCTTATCAACTACACTTCTATTTTTAGATTACGGGCCAGCTGAATCAGTGGGTCTCCAGGACGAACTGAACAGCTTCCAGAATCCTAACTGTGGTGGGAGTGCATAACAGAAAATACACCACCCTACGGGCACACACACACCCACACACCTACACACACAGAGGGGGCATGCACACAGAGGAATCAGAACTGCGTTGTAGTTCCTTTTCTGCTGTTTCCTCTATCCTATGACCCTGAACTAGCTGGCTTATTTCTCTGAAGTTCAGGTTTTCATATGTTTTTGGTTTTTAATATGTTTTTGTTTTTTTTTTGTTCTTTTAAGTGTGATTCTATAAAGTCAGATCACATAGTTTCTTAGAGCACAGTTTGATGAATCTGTGACCTTAACTCACTTCTTAACCCACCCTGTGTTATTCCCAGGAGAAAAGCCCCCAACTCAACCTTCCCCGCCATACACACAGACACTGGGCCTTTGGCTTATGCACAGTTGAGTAAGTCATCCAGTCCGTGTTCCATTTTACATGTACTCATTTGACAAGTGTTTGAGCCTCTTCTTGGAGCTAAGCCTTGTTCTAGGTACAGGTAACCCCAGGATAAAAAAGATAAGAACCGTGTCCTCATGGAGCTTACATTCTTGTGGTGAATCTGTAATGCAAATTACTAATAATAGCTTACATATTTCACGTCATCTTTATTTCATGTTTATGGTAATGCAGCACTATTACTATGTACATTTTATAGATGAGGAAATGGAGTCTTAAAAAAAATTTTAGAACCTGTTTATGATCCCAGAGTCAGGACTTTAACCTGTGTCCTTTGATTCTATGTCATATGTATGTTCTACTAGGCTCACTGATCCTCCCTTACCTCCATGCTGGTAACCTTTTACAAATTAATGCCTCTGTTACCTGAACATAGTAATGCATTTCCCAATATGGTAAAGATTTGTTTCTCCAGGTTGCCTCTAATAACTTGGCAGAAAGCACAGTGCCAGGGAGAGGTAGTGGGGACAGATATGAATTGGTAGAGGATGTGGGGATTGGAGCCAAAACAAAAAGTCTAGCAAACTGAAGCCCCATCACTGGCCCTTTTCCAACCTTTCGTATTCTGGACTTCAAGCATAGTGCATTGCTTACGTGACAGATTGTATTTTCCAAATACCTGTTCTTCCAGAACATTGACAATAATCCATGAAGACCCAGCATCTACACTGCTCCCCTTACCCCAGGGTGGGCCGTTGTGAATTTCCCATCTACTCGGTTTCTGAGATTGAGTTTCTCTTGGGATAACTACCCTTAAAATCTGGCCACTCTCGGGACACCTGGGTGGCTCAATGGGTTGAAGCCTCTGCCTTCAGCTCAGGTCATGATCTTGGGGTCCTGGGATCGAGCCCTGCATCAATGTCTCTGCTCAGCGGAGAGCCTGCTTCCTCCTCTCTCTCGGTCTCTGTCTGCCTCTCTGCCTATTTGTGATCTCTGTCAAATAAAACAAATAAAAATCTTAAAAAAAAAAAAAAAATCTGGCCACTCTCTGTGAAGAAACTCAGCCTCTCTCTGCTTCGGTTCCTCTGCCCTCCTGACCCAGCTAATTTCTGTTCATCCTTAGATACCACTTTATCTGGGAAGCCTCACCAGATTTGCCACGTTCAGATTCAGTCTTCTCCCCTGGGAATCTCTTAACATACCGATGGTGGAATATATCATACCATGTGGAATTGCCTGTTGCCCTTCTAGACTGAAAACATCTTGAAAGCTGGAGCTGTGTGCTGGTGGTACCTCTTGTGGCTAGCACAGTGCCCGGCACAGGGTGGGCACACAAATACCTGGCTAGGTGATGATCACTTGAGTACAGGAGCAGTCGGCACAACCAAGTGGCAGGCCAGGTGTGACAGAATTACGGATCTGAGTTCCTGCTGGGCTTAGTATTTATTCGGAAGTAGAACCATGTCACCCAAGACTGCCACAATCTTGGGCTTCATTAACAGAAGTTTAGGATAAATAACAGATGCAGAAGTTTAGGATAGATAATAAAGGAGGCGATAACCCTGTTCTCTGAGTTTTTGTTCCAAGTTCATCTATAATATTGTTCATTTTGTCAAACTCCCTTTTAATATTTTTTGTTGTTGTTGTCTGTTCTTAAGAGACAAAATTATATCTTAAACAGTGCTTTGAAGAAAGACCTATTTTGCCTGGAGAAGAAAAAACTCAAGGGGGGGCCCTGACTACATTATAAAATCACTGGATAGTTGTTCTGTGATGAAGGGGCAGGCTTGTGCCATTTGATGAATATGTAATGCCCAGATCAGGTGACATTCCTGGAGGAACCCTCTAGCAAGAAAAAACATGTTTACCTCAGGAATGTGTGATTTAAAAGATAAACAGTTTTATGTCTTTGGTATAATACAGGAAAACCTTCAGATTTAAAAAATGCTGTTGTATGTGTTGGGAATAGTAGAGCGTTGTGTTTATTTTTCATATTAATTAAGGCTTATTTTGAGAATGAAAGACACTGTAGAGGCCGGAAATTGGCTCCATGATCCAGGGTGTGTCTGATTTGTGCGCTGGGAGGAACAGAGGCAAGAGAAATGCACCAGGGTCCTTGGGAACTTTCACGGACTGAGTTCTGCCAGTTCCTGAACATCAGCCCTTGGCAAGATTCTACCTGGCTGCTAACTGTGAACGCTCAGTGCATTAAATCATCATCTATAATCCCTCATTACTATCCAAGTAAGATGGCTGCTTTGTCAATAGCACTTAGGCTTACGATGTAGAGTGATTACCACGAACCCTGCATTTTATGTAATGTTGGCATTGATACAACCCTCATCGCTAGAGAGACTTGGAAATCCTTCAGACTAGAAGAATGAAGGGGTGAGGGCACTGGTGTTGATTGGGTGGCTGCCTTGGGTCAGGTACTGTAACTGGCACACTTAATCTTCACATCACAACCTCTTGAGATTTTAGCTCTTACTGTCTCCACTTCTCAGTTGGGGAAGAGAGGCTCACAGAGAGCAAGTCATACCCCTGGGACAGCACAGCTGGTAGGTCTAGAGCTACTAGTTTAGGTCTACCTGACCCCCATAGCCTGTGCTTTTCCCACTACACCACCCTGCCCTCTCTCAGCGGATGCTTCTCCAGCATCTGTTACACTGCACATTAAGGAATGCAGACTACATGCTGAGGGAGAGAAGCAGAGAAGATGCCTGCACTCAAATAATGGAACCCACGATGGGACATTACAGAATATAAAGAGACAGGGCACAGTAAGGTAACTCAAGGAAAGGAGAGTTTGCTTCCCTCCTGGGAAGATTTCCTACAGGAAAAACTAGGGAAGTTATGGGTCTTGGGAACAAAAATGTAACTGGCGAGAAGAAACCTCAACATCCCCAAATGATAATAACTTGGAACCTCTGACATTTTTCTCTTCCAGGGTGTACCTGGATTCCATTATTTTACCTCCTCCCCTGGTCTCCTTGGGGATCCTGAATGGGGAATTAAAAGATTGGTTTTCCTTGTCTCCTACCTTAGACTTGGGATCAGATCTTTTCAGATAAAAAAAAAAAAATGTGTTCTGCATTATTAAAGATATAAAAATCTGTATAAATTTATATAATGAATAATAAAACACACCATTCCCTTAAATAAATGGAAAAAAAAAAACTTTACTAATATGGTTGAAGCCCTCTCTTTCCTTCCCTGATAGCATTTCCTACGCTCCCTTTCAAAGGGAAGTACTATCGTATATTTGTTGTTGGAAATACTTACTCATATTTGAATGTGATTACTACATATGTATATATATATGTAGACACTTCATGTATAATAGTTAGTAGGAGATGGCACCTGACTGTGTTACTGTGTTAGAAGCCTTTATTGTTGGTATATAGGAATGAATTTAGTATTTACGCATTGATCTTATATCCAGAAACATTACTTTCTTATTCTAATAATTTGTCTGTAGATGCCCATGTGTTCCTTAAAATAGTTGTGTGTTCATACATATACTTTAATTACATAATATCCTATTGCAGTTTATATTTCAATACAACAATTATAATCACATTGGTAGTATCAGGTGCAGTCCATTTTTATGGCATTTTATTATTGTATAGTATGTTCATTGAATATGCTATAATCATTCTTTTCATGTTCATTTAAGTTGCTTATGGCTTTGTATAGCATTTTTTAAAAAGATTATTTATTTATTTATTTGATAGAGATCACAAGTAGGCAGTGAGGCAGGCAGAGAGAGAGAGGAGGAAGCAGGACCCCTGCTGAGCAGAGAGCCCTATGCGGGGCTCAATCCCAGGACCCCGGGATCATGACCTGAGCCGAAGGCAGAGGCTTTAACCCACTGAGCCACCCAGGCGCCCCTTTTTATAGCATTTTTAGGTTCTGCTTTTTCATTTCTTTCTTTTAACTGCTGAACACTCTTATATGTGACTTTGTGTAAACCAGTGAGGGTTCTTCAGTCTAGGGTATATGTTTCAGAGGTTAATTTCTGTGTATGAGTTCTTGTTACATCCTATGTTTACCAACACTTGGTATTGTCAGACTTTTTAATCTTGACCCATCTTAAAGATGTAAAGTTATATCCCAAAGTAGTTTTAATTTTCCTCTTTAGGTTTACCAGTGAAGTTTAAGATCTTTTTAGGTTTTTCTTAATGTTTCTCCTGAGAACCTGATGTTCATATTTTTTTGCCATGTTTTATTGAATTATTTCATTTATTTATTTGCCAATGTATTTTTAAAATTATTTTTGCATCCTAGATAATTATCTTATGACTTTCAGTGCTCTCTTTCCATGTGGATTTATTTGTATTAAATGTAGTCAAATTTTACCAGCTCTTGCTTTCTGGTATATGCAGTTTGTACCCGATTTAAGTAATCTTTTAAACCCTGAGATAAAAAATACAGTCTTTTGTATTTTCTTTGAAAGTTTCCTTCTTATGCATTTGTATTTTGAACTGTTCTGAAAGTGACTTTTTTATATTGTAGATGAAGTAGAGATCCAATTTCATTGTTTTCCAAATGTGTGACAGATCAGCCCAGTATCCACTCTTCATTTCTATCCAGTGGTATGCCTCCTCTGACATATACAAAGTTTTCAGTATCTATGACTCTGGGGACTATATTCTGTTAGTCTATTTGTTTTTCTGTAATAATTTCATAGTCTTTGAGTTATTTTAGTCTTTTTTTACTTTTTTTCTATTTTATTAACATATAGTGTATTATTAACCCCCAGGGGTACAGGGAGTTATTTTAGTCTTATTATAGTTTTTGATATAGCAGGGCACATCTACTTACTTTACTTTTCAGTAAGAGTAGTGAGCACTCACTCACTAGTCTCGTTTCCTAGTTGGGGTAGGTCACTGCTGGCTAGTTCAACCCTGTGGTGTGCTACCTTGGGAAGGGGATAGGGGGCACTGGCAAAGTTATTTTACCTTCTTCAATGTCCAGACTTTTTTTTTTTTTTAATTGCTTAAGTGGAGTACTAGAATCTCTCCTTGAGGAAGCAGGAATTCTATAGTCTCTCTTGTCTGTGGGTGTCTTCCCAAGTCAGCAACCTCCTGTTTTTGTTCTGTTTTATTTTGTTTTACCCCAAACAGGCTGAGAGGGGCTGTGGCCATTTTGCAACCTCTTGCTAGTTCTGTAGCTTGTGGAAGTTTGGTCTTTCTGCCTGTTCCCCACGGCACAGGTGGGTCTCCTCCCAAGTTGTATGGCAAGTGATGCTGGTTCCTACAATTCCCATAGAAGTAGTTTTGATCAGTGGTAGGTGCCTACTTAACAAGGGGAACCAAAAGGCCACCATAAGGCTGATACCACTTCTCCTGATATTTTAGACATGTCTCTTATAAATAGTGTCCTGGATCTGAGTTTCATTTTTGGGAATTTACACCGTCAAGTTGACTAATGGTTTAATATTACTAATTATTGTGATTATTGATATATTTTCATGTATTTATATCACTTTATTATTTTGATGCTTTTTATGATTTTATTCTTCCTTAATGTCATCTTTTATTCCTTGTACTGCTCTGGCAGTTTTACACTCTATTTCTACTTTTAAATGTTTCTTGTACTCAGTATTTTTACCTTCCTCCAAAACTTTAGATTTCTTTTAATGTGAACATTCACTTTGGGGTGTGCCAGAAAGACTGCCTGCCTCCCATATTGTTGTTTTACACTCTAGTTTTATCTTTTTTTTTTTTTTAAGATTTTATTTATTTACTTGACAGACAGAGATCACAAGGAGGCAGAGAGGCAGGCAGAGAGAGAGGGGGAAGCATGCTCCCTGCTGAGCAGAGAGCCCAATGTGGGGCTTGATCCCAGGACTTTGGGATCATGACCTGAGCCAAAGGCAGAGGCTTAACCTACTGAGCCACTCAGGAGCCCCTCTTTTTTTCTTTTCTTTTTTTTTTTGAACTATTAAAGTTATACATTTTATTATCTTATACCATTAGCATTTACTTATTTTGCACAGTAGTATAATAGTTGACTTGCTTGACATTATGTCTTGCATCTCATGTATTTCCTCTAGGTTTAATTTCTTATTTATGGTATATTATATATTATTCTTTAGTTTCTCTAGTGAGGGTATATTGGTAGTCAATTTCTGTTGTTGCTTATTTAAAAAAAACATTATTTAACTCTTTTCTTTTAAAGATAGTTTTGTTGATAAAACAATTCTAGGTCGACAAATGTTTTTTCTCAAAGCTGAGATCTCCTCTTGTCTTCTGGCTTCCATTATTATTCTTAAATCTGCTATTAGTCTTATTATTCCTATGCTCTTATTTTTTTCTCTCTCTGACTACTTTAAGGATCCTTTAGTCTTTAATGTCCTACATTTTCTCCATGAGACATTTGAATATTTGTTTTTATTCATCACTTGGGATCTTTTTGTTTTCTCATTTAAGTATGTATTTTTAGCCAGTTTCAGAAACTTCTCACCTGTAAAATAAGATCATATTGCCTTTGGGAAATTGTCCTTATTCTCTTCTGAGTCTCCTATTGAATAAGTTATTCCTTCTCATTCTCTTGTCCATGTTTTTTAACTTTTTCATTTTAGTTTTCATTCATGCTGTATTCTGTATACTTTCTTCAGACATCTCTTAAAATTCTTTATTTCTGCTCTGCTCTTTAACCTAGATATGGAGGGCATTTGGGACAGTCAGTGTGTATATATATATATTTTTTAAGATTTCATTTATTTATTTGAAAGGGAGAGAGTGTGATGGTGGTGGAAGGAGGGCAAAGGGAGAGGGACAAGAAGACTCCATGCTTTGCATGGAGCCTGATGTGGGGCTTAATCCCACAATCCTGAGATCATGAGCTGAGGCAAAATTGATAGTTGAATGCATAACCAACTGAGCCACCCAGGCACCCAGAGAGTGTGTATTTTTTTTTTTAAGTGATAACTTTTTCGCAGTTTGTTGCTCTATATAGTTCTTTTCAAATAGTTTGAATCACTTGATAATCATATTCAGTTTCAAGTTTTTGGCTCATATTTTATTTTTGGTATCATTTTAATCATTCTTATCTTCTGTATAATAATTCACAAAACATGGAGTCTCTGGTATCTCATTCTGCTCTTTGCATTTTCCTCAGTTTTTGTGGCTTAATTTCTCTCAGGGGAATTCTCTCAGGGGAATTCTCTCAGGGGAATCTCAAGTTACCAAAATTTCTCTCAGGATAGTGTTTATACTACTACCAAGAACACTAAG
The DNA here is from genome assembly GCF_010015895.1 of Lontra canadensis. Taxonomy (NCBI): domain Eukaryota; kingdom Metazoa; phylum Chordata; class Mammalia; order Carnivora; family Mustelidae; genus Lontra; species Lontra canadensis. The sequence goes on from NW_022631001.1 coordinate 19,428,041, forward strand.
GTCTCATCAACCCAAGATTACTTTTAGTACATTTTATATCTGAAATTTCACAAACCACACAATGTAGTTTCAAACTCCAAACCTGCTTGAGGCATGGCCTAGAGTTATAAATTCTCACTGAGATGTATTTCCTCCACCTTTAGAGTTAATGCCAATAAATAAACAACTATTCTTATGACTTTCCTTTGCTGGCATGTTTTTCCCCCATAAGCATCTTTTAATATAGGTATAGCCTTTGAGGTTCTCAGCTATATGTAGGAATCCTTAGTTTTAATTCTTCATCCTCTGTGGGTCTAAAGCCTTTAAAACTCAAGACACTAGGGGCCAGCTAGTCTTGGCAAATGCCCCTAAGCCAACCACTCAGCACTTATTTAAAGCTATGGTTTATCCTCTTTCTATTTGTGGTCTCTGGAGATTCTCTTGTGTGCGTATGTAAGGGAGAGTGCAAGTGCCAGTGAGCTTGGCTATAAACTAAAAAAAAATGTTTGTTATTAATCTAGGGTCTTGTATTTTTAGGAATTTCAGAAAATCTCATGTGCCATTTTACTGGAAGTATGTTTTGTATTGTTTTTTATTAGCTCAGGTGATTGATGTACTTTAAATTTGAAACTGTTTACAGTGCAGAGAGTCTGTAAAAATTAAAGAATTTATCTGGAAATTTCTGTGTGTAGTTCTGTCATCTAAAAGAATTTGTCTTCTCAGTTTTACCTGGAAAGTGAAGAGTGTGACACTTTCTTAGTAAGCTTCATTTAGAATTTAGTTTAAATGTCACTTCCTCAATGAAGCTTGATCTTTTTTTTTAAAGTATATCCTTCCCACCACACACATACATTATTATTATCTGTCACACTTTGTTTCTTTCATTTTTTAATATCCTTAGACTATTTGTTTGCATTTTTGTCTGTCATCCCCCCTAGAACATAATAGACCATAAGCTGCTAAAAAGCAGGGTTTATAACTATTTTATTTACCACTGTTTCACAAGTACCTTGGAGAATGTATGGCCCATAGCAAGAACTAAATAATTAACCGAATAAATGAATAAATGAAAAGATATTTTTTAGACAACATCTGTCTATTCAGTCTTCTTTGCTAGCTCTTTCCGTACATGTTTCTCAAACATATGAATGAATAAAGGGAATAAGAAAGTCTGGCACAAGAATCATTGTCATTTCCAAATGACCTATTATAAGCTAACTTAACAATACTCTTAAGTTGTTTCCTCTGACACAATCGTTTTTTTTTAAACTTTGTGTCAAGTTACCCAAATATTAAGTTTGCACAACAAATTATACTTCAAGCCAATATATTTCTCTAAATAATTACTAAATTTGAAATGGGAACAAAAAACGATGCTTCTGGATAAAATCATTGCTGTTGTTTATTGTCATGATAACGGTGTTTATTGAGCCAGTACCCTTGGAACTCAATTTTTCTTTTTTATGCTATCACTATCCAAACCACTGGATGATTAATAATGGTAAGGATAATCCTAACAAAACATTTTTCAATTCAATCCTTACAGTCAGATTCTGTTGTTAGTTCTGCTGGTATGTACACATTATAGATGAGGAAACACTCAAAGAAGTGTAGCTACTTGTCCAAGATGATAGTAAGTGAGGTAAAATTTTTTTACCTAAAATTTTTACACTAAAATTTTTAAAATTAAAAAAAAAATTACTGAAGTAAAATTGGTTCAATGTCCATTCTTCTGGACCAACACTCAGGCCAGTACTTTACAGCAGGAGTATCAACCAAGTGGCCCCAGTCCCTGAATGTTGTACTCTGCAACAAAGATGGCTTGTTGGAGAGCAAGAGTTGGTTGAGTTGTAGACTACATGCTCAAAAGCACCTGGCCACCATATGCACAGAAAATTCCATGAACTCAAGGCAGGTGAAGTTTAGAATACTGCACTTTTCCCTGAGTTTGTTATCCCTATGGCTGCCTTTTACCTAATATCACAGAGTTACATTCACGGAAAGGGTGGAAAGAGAGGGTGAAAATGAATGTGTATTTCACAAGGGTTTTATATTGCACATGCAATTCAGAAATTGCTCTAAAAAATAAGAAAAACAGTATGAATGATATACTTTGTACCATGATCTATGTTCTCTGCTATTCATACAAAGGTTGGACTTTGTCTATACATGAAAGAATATAAGGGAGAAAACATTAGCTCCATTCATAGCTAGGAAATTGAATCCCAGAACCAGGGTAAGCAATGTTCCCATAGTGTAGCTGGCAAGTGGTAGAACTAGGATTTGACCCAGCTTATTTTATGACTTCATGTGTGGCTGGCATTATATTGTGGGTATCATCTAAAAGAAGAGAAGGGAAAACATGAAGGAAAGAAACTTGATCTTCACCTTAGAATCCAGGAGTGGGGGAAGAAAAAGACTTCCCTGGGCTTAATGGTGCCTGTCAACGTAAATTTATTGTGTCTATTCTGGCCCAACACTATGCAAGATGCTAATAGGGATGAAGTCATTGCTGATCTCCCATTGCAGTTTGTCTTTGCCTTACCAGCATCATTGAGTGCTGTGATATACTGATTTATGAGAAAAACTTACCTTTATGTAGCAGTCTGCTCTTCATAAAGGACTTTCAGGGATTATGTCATTTGATGTAATTTATGAACATGCTTTATTTGTTTTACTAGACAGTTACCTCCTGTGAACCATGTCTGATACAACTATCTCCCCAGTTTGACCCTTATAGTCCTCGTCCTAACTGAGCAAAGGAAATTGCAAATAATAGGTATCCCAAAGTCTGGAACTGGTGGCTTTGTTTTAGTTTTTTAGGTTTGTTTGTGCTCAAGAAATAGCAAATAAATAAATGTTCATGGAATTTTATAATTACCTCCTACTAATGCAGTGATTTCTCTAGACACAAGGCTAATCTCTACTTGAATCCAAGTCCCATCGCAAGCAGTATTTCATCAACTGTTTCAAACCTCTTTGGGGATAAGCAATGACCTAAGTCCTACCCAAGTCAGCCCCTCTGTTTGAGCAACATTCTGACATAGTGTTAACTAGAGGCCCTATCCTAACTTCTTTCCCTTTACCACAGCCCTGTGTCTCCCCAGGCTCTTCATATTCACCGTGAGGCCACAGTGGGTGTCAGGCTTTCCGTGAACAGTCTGTATTTTGCCCTGGTGGCTGTGGCTATGGTTTACATGTAAATTCCCTAGTATCAAGGAGCTCATGCTTTCTATCTAGTTTGCAATTCCAGGACTAAGCATTGAACTGGAAATTCATAGTGTTATGGACTGAATTGTGTCTTCCCCCCAAATTCATATGTTGAAACTGTAACCACCAGCACCTCAGAATGTTAGCTATGTTGGGAGATAGTGACCTTGAAGAAGCTAAATTAAAATGAGGTCATTGGAGTGGGTCCTAATCCAGTCTGACTGTGACCTCATAAGAAGGGGAGTTCAGGACATACAGGAAACACCAGAGATGTGCGCACACACACAGGAAGGGTCATGTGTGTACCCAGCAAGAAGGTGGCCATCACGAGCAAGGAGAGAGGCCTCAGGAAAAATCAAACCTGCTGACATCTTGATCTTAGGCTTCTAGAACTGTGAGAAGATACTTAGTAATTGTTGAAGCCACCCAGCCTGTAGTAATTGTTAACCAACCCTGGCAAACTAATACAAATAGTAGTTGGTAGAAAAGCTCAGATGTAATTTTTAATAATCTAAATTAATCTAATATTAAAGTCCTCAGATGTGTGAATTTTTTTTTTTTTTTTTGCCAGTCCTCCTCTGATGGCTCGGTATAAAAGCAAAGAGGTGGCAAACGTAGTTCAGATGGCATAGAGTATAGAGCGAGAACTGTGGAGGTTCACTGATGAAGAATAACGAGAACGGGCAGGACCGCGGAGGAGATTCTGGAGGTTACACTTAAGCTGAATCTTGTTTGATGGATGGAGCTTGCAGGAAAGAGCAGCAGGTCATATTGAATAAGGGAAAACCACAGGCACTTTTGTCTTTCAGCACTGCAATAGCAGTAGACATTCAGTGCCTAGCAGTTGAAATTAGAAAGACTGAATGAGCATGGGAGTCCTTCTAATATTTATTAGTAACCTACTGTGTGCTGGGCATTGTGCTAGACACTGGAGGTACACAAATAAAAGGAAAAATAATCATTGCCTATGAAAAATCCACAGGAAAACGGGAAGCAAGCACATCAACAACTAATAATTATACAATATGATAAATGCCAAGACAGAGTGCTGGGGAAGTGGGTAAAAAGCCAATAACTGGGGCAAAGCAGGGAATGCATCACCCACGAAGTGGCTCATAAACAGGACCATGGGGAACAGCCAAAGATCAGGACTTCACATGACAGGATTCCTTGGACAAACATTCTAGGTAGAGGGAGTCCAGTCGGACTCCTGTTCTAAGATACAGATGTGTCTCTGGGAGAAACAAATGGGACCAGATGTTAAAGGTCTTGTAGAGTATTTTCTCTCCAGCCTCCTTATTTTTCACTTGTTTGTGCTTATTTAGCTGGTATTTATTTAATTGGCAATAAAGGTTCCCAAAGATTATTCAACCAGAAAATTCATTAAACTCTATTACAATGACCGCACAAATTAATAATATCTCATTGTTCTGCCTCAAAAGAGATTTGCAGCTTTGTGCATGGTGTTTGTTTTTTTTTTTTTTAAACAATTGCTGGACAGCCTCCTTAGAAACACCAATTACCATAAACTTTTAATTCTTCACTTAATCTGTCTTCTTAGACTTGCTGTTTCTTATCCGTGAACCATTCCTGCCTTTTGATTCCCTGCTGCTCTTCGGGAAGATGTGTGCTCAGGAGACCTGAAAATTAATGAGACATTCCTTAAGGACATTTGTGGGGCTTACCTTTTTTTTTTTTTTTTTTTTTGGCTGAACCATTTTCTTAGTTGATGGAAGAAAAAGCAAGACATATGTGCTGATCCTCCGGGAAATTCTGCCAGGCTTTTCACTCTGCTCAGGAAGCATTTTTGGAGCCAGGTGTGTTCAATTTGTTGCAGGCCAGTACCTTGGCTTTGGCGAGAGGGTGGGTGTCCATCGAGGCGATGTTTTGACAGACTGTTTACCGCCACTTGGGCTCTACCTGCAGGCTGTTTGGGAGCAGCTGGTATAGAGGGCCGGCTTATTTCCATCATCTCCATCCACGTGGATAATTAGCAAGGCTGGCCCCAGGCCAAGTGGCAGAAGCAATGATGTCTGTGGGCCCCACAGCTTCCCAGGCCCCTCCCATGCCCCTCATCCACGTCCTCCTGCCACCTCCTAACCCCAGGCTCAAGGAGTTCAGCACAGAGAGGCAATAAAGAAGTTGTGTGAACCAATTCCAGCCAAGCCATAAGGAGTCTGGGATACTGAATATCTGCCTTGGTATCTGAGCCCATCTTTGAACATTTTTTTTTTTTTAACTATTAGAATGTGTGTCCTTATTTTGAATAGAAACGCATTCACTTATTCAGTATTTATTGGACACCTACTATGTTCCAAGTCTGATTCTGGTTTAAATGTCTCTCATGGGATCATTTAGCCCAAGAGAAAAAGAGCCCCATTTCCTTTATTCCACCTATCATGGTGGTTGAGTCCCCTTCCAGGTTTAGTACATTCGTTGTATTCTTTGCATTTTCACTTGTTGTTCCTTAGGGAGTCCCTCAGTCATAAGCCTCTCCCAGATTCACCCATCCTGTCTTCTCTGCTTTTGACCTGCAAGTGATCCATCATCCACCTACCTCCCACTGCAAGCCGTCAGGAGCAGCCGGAGCTCGTCCATTGGTAGTGTTCATTGTCCTCTCTGCCTTTTCCTCTTTGATTTACCTGCTGAACTCCTTCCTCTTTCTCCGTTCCCATGTGACTCTGGCTGCACCCTGGCTGACACACGGGATCGTGACATGTTCACCTTTCTCTATGAACACCTAGGCCAGTGACTGACCTATCAAGGCTCAATCAGTGTCGATCCACTTAGTGTATGGTTTTCTTTCAGATCAGTGGAAGGCCCTATGAGATCGGAGCTACTATAAGAAGATGCTCGTACTACACGAGGGCCATATACACTCCAGCTCCTGCTTCTGCCCAAGCTTTGCCATGGCTTCCAGTGGTTTCTAGGTCTTCCAATGTTATAGCCTCCTTTTTCTGATACCTCTCTTCCCCCAATCAGGGGCCTTTTTAGCATGTTATCTTGCTCTGCTCATCCTGCTCTCCTTCTCTAGATGTGTAGTGATTTGGGACTAGCTTTCTTCACACCACACTGAGGTCCCAGGACTCTGTGTCTCTCACGGAGCCCATCTGACTAACCCCCACCCTCAGCCTGTGTTAGTCTATTGCTCACATACAGCCTGGGACATAGGACATTCATCCAGACTCCTGGGCACACACCAGGAAGGCAATTGTAATAGCACCCACTCCAGAACATCCTGGAAGCTTCTCTGGAATTTCTTTTCCTTTTTTTTTTTTTTTAAGGTTTCATTTATTTATATGACAGAGGGAGAGAGAGAGAGAGTGCACAAGTGGGGGAAGCAGCAGGGAGCAAGAGAAATAGGCACCCCATCGAGCAGGGAGCCTGATGTAGCTCAATCCCAGGACCCTGAGATCATGACCTAAGTCAAAGGCAGCTGCTTAACTAACTGACTGAGCCACCCAGGTGCCTGGCTTGGCCCCGCATCCGTCTCTCAGAGCATCTAAGTTTCTATTGTCTGCCTTCCAATCTTCCTTTACCACCTGCAGTTCCCGTTTTCTGTGGTTCATAGGGAGAAGCTTTACTCTAAGCCCTCTAGGCTTGTGATTTGTGTTTCTTTGTTTCTCTTTGGTTCTGTTGTTAGCAAAAGTCTATTTACAATCTCAGAATTCTATACTATAATTCATTATTACTTGTGAGTAATCTCTATTACCCTGAGTTCACTGCCTGTGGCACACTTGCCCTGTTGTATGTAAGTGAGCAAGACTAAAAAATAAGGGAAAACATTGTCTATTGTGAAGACAGTAGTCACTGTACAATAATCAATGTGCAACAGTTACCGGTTTTTCTTTCAAGGAAATCAGTGTTGTTCATTTCCATCTGTGAAGTAATCGAACTTGAGCACATATTCCGTCTAGAAGTTAGATATTGGTGGCCCACAGACCAAAGTTGAACCATGAACTCCCCCCTCCCAACACTGAGTTTTAAAAATTTTGTATTTGAGCCCTGTAGGTAGGCTCCCTACTCGTGGGTAGGCTCTACGGCTTCTTCTTGTCACATATAACACGTTCATGACCTTCACACTCCTGAAGGCATTTTAGTTCCAGTCTAGCCCTCTCTTCTAGGATCAGAGAGTAGCAGTAATCTGCTCAAGGTTACATTAACTAGATAATGGCCGTGCTAGTAGTAGAATGCTGCCTCTCTGACTTGTGGTCCAGGGCGCTTCTGTTATACCAAACTGGTTCCCAAAATACCTAAGGTAGTTGTGAACCTGGCATTGAATTTTTGTAGTCTATAGAACAGGGAAGGAAACTCAGGTTTACAGTAAAACTCCAAATTGTGATGGCTCTTGTTCAGATCTGTGTCCAGAGGAAATCCTTCACACTGTAAAAGCTGACCCAGTCACGTCTTAAAGTCCTGAGTTGGAGGGGTGTCACGTGTGCTCAAAAACTTACTTGTTGGTGAGTCACTGCCTGGCATTTGGCACATTCTTCCTCATCTGATCTACACCTCTCTATCTACTGCTGAGCTTTGGCCATAGTGCCCTTTGAGAGTAACCCAGGATGGCCGTATCCTTATTTTTCTCCCTACAGTGTTGTCAACCAGTGTTACCAAAGCCATGCATCCACAAATCCTGCTTTCCTATGCACAGCGTAGAAACAAACCCTTGAAAGGCCTACCTTGGATAATCTGCTTGGGCAAATGCTTGCACGTAGGCCTCTAGGCCAAGAACTTCACCTGTGCTAGCTAAACGAGTCCATCCTTCACTGTTAGCCAGGAACCCTTCCTACTATAATGCTTGAATGTTTGTTTTCTTCTCTGAGCCTCATCTGTCCCATCTCTGGAAGGGTTGAACATGCCTCCATCCCCGGGCTGTTGCCAAGATTCTATGTGGCGCTATGTGTGAAAGTACCCAGCAAGCTGCAGGCTGCTGTACAAATGTTAGGTCTGTAGGTTTATGAAGCCTTCTGTTCTCAGCTTCCACTATTTACCAGCATCTCATGTTTATTCATTTTGTGGTGTGTGTATCTATTTTTCCTTTTAAAAAACAAACATGATATTTTAAAGTTGAAAGCCTAAACAAATCCATTCAAATTTGCATAGCTCTTAGATTATTAGATTCTTGGTAAACGTTGTAAGTCTTCCATGTGTATCAGTTTTCAATTTAATTCAGCTAACCACTACTGAACACTTACTGAACACTGGGCCTGTACTGGGCACATGCATGTGTCCATTCTCCGAAATCATTTAACTGAATCTAGATCACATTGTATTTTACTATAAATAGAAAATCTAAGAAGACATTAAGCGACATGAGCCACAACTAATGCTGAATGTATCAGGCTTTAGTGTTTGAAAAGCCATCATGTGAACACTGAGGGAGTCACACCACATAGACCAGAGCCTAAGCTCAGCACCAAATCATTGTGTAACCTGGGGGAGGCTGTGTAAATTTTTGGAGCTTCAAATTCCTCATCTAGACAATGATAATTAAAGATGATAATGTTAAACTGTAGGTTTATGGTCAGGAATAAACAAGATCCCATATGCAAAAACTACCTAATGAATTTTAAAATCTTTGTACGTACTATTTTAAGGAAACTGATAATCTCATACAAGTAATTTTTTTAAAGCGTTACCATTATTTCTCATTTTGTATAAAGATTATCATCAGAACTGAATTTGTCTGTTAGGTAATTTGCTGAGACATGGCTATTCTGCATTGCATGCATCTTGATCCTCTAAGAAGTAGACCCCAAGACCAGATTAAACATACAAGAATGATATTGGGGAGATGCCTGTTGAAAGAAAACAATTAGGTCAACAGGGAGGATTGGGAGAGCTAACAGATAGCAAGGGGAGTCTGTGACTCCCAAGTGAACAAGAGACGGAGAGAGGGTTGGCTGAAAGCATCCTAGACTGCCATGTGATGTAAGTTGAGTCCAGCAAAACCACTGGGGAGTCCTCAAGCCCTCAAGCCCTCAAGCCCTCAAAGTCAGTTGGAGGAGGAGGAGACCCCCCCATCCCCCAGGAGCTGGTATACCTTAGTGTCTCTGCCATGCTCAGTCCTTGACCTAGAGAAGCCTATGGGAGTTTGTGGCCTTGGCATAAACCCAGCAAGGCTATGAAAGAGTGGCAGCCAGAGCCTTCGGTCAATGACTCCCTGCCGTTGGAGGTCTCCAGGTTCACTGTCACAGCTGCCTCGCACATGACCTTCTCATGTTTACAGTGGTATTCAGGTACTCCTTTGTTCTCCCTTCAGCAATGTCTATTCTTTTAGATCTCTTTCAGGGCTCAACTCTCACTTATTTTTCCTTTAAACAAAATTTCAATAACCCTAAGGTTGACAAAACAGAAAATCAGTTCATCAACACAGTGGGTCAATTCTGACTTTTTGGTGATGTAATTTGACTCAATTTTTAGTGTGTAATGCAGTAGGTCCTGATGGCTAGCAACAGTACAGCTCCTACCTCATAGAGTTAGCCACTGACCTTAGATTTTGTTAGAACTGGCTCAGCCTCTGCCTGTCTGTTTGACTGTGGTCACGTTACTTAACTTCGGTGATCTTCTTACCTCTTTTACAAAGTGAATATAATAATACCTACCACACAAAAATTCTCAATATTGAGACTCAAATACAATAAAACTAGACAGCTAGCAAGTTGCTTAGCATAATTCAGACAAGTGATACATTTAATAAATCACTTGTATTTTTAGTGTAATTATCATCATTATCTTTTCTGATCATCAACCACATAATAAGCATTAGTGAATGAACTCTTGTGTAGTATTAATAAAATTAATATTTACATCTTTCCTAACATAGTGGTTGGCACATGCCAGGTAATCAACAGATACTAGTTCCTTTTCTTCCCTCCTCTCTATTTCTCTGACAATGTTACTTTCTTCTTGCAGAAGTATTTTCCTGCATATTACAAAATCCCATCCTCTTCAAAGAGGCCATTTGTTTCCTTTGTTTCCTTTTGGGCAAACATAGGCAACAACATACTGATGGGGAGTCCATGAATTCATTCAGCATTCTTTTATTCAGTATTTGTTGACAGCCTAGTTGGTGCCAAACTGCAGAAATTCCCTGGGTGTGTAGTTGTTTTTGCCCAGAAGAAACTCGTGATCAGAAGATGGGGGAGGTAGGACTAAACACCATGAAGTTGTCTGTGCCTTGGATGGTGGTAATCCAAGAACAGGGTAATCCACTATGTTGGGGGATATGGAGTTGTCAGGAAAAGCTCCTTCTTTTTTTCTCCCTTTTCTTCCTCTTTCTCCTTCATCATCATCACTATCATGATTACAGGTAATGTTTGTTGACACAGAAAGCTTTCGAGTACTGTGCTAATTTCTTTATGCATATTAACTAAATTAATCCTTATTATAATATTATGGGGTATGTACCTTCATTCCATAAATAAGGAGTCCAGATCACAGAGAAGTTTGTTGTCCAAGACTCACCTACCTACTCACTAGTAGAGCCAAGTTTCAAATCCAGATAATCTGGATCAATGGCCCACAGACATAACCCCTCAGATAAATAAATGGCTTCATAGAGGAGAAGAGGCCAAGGCTGGATCTTGAGTAGTGATCAATCCTAGAATATGATAGGCAAAGGGAGCAGCATGTGCATGGCAGCATGAAGCAGCCTAGTCGTATGCATTCTGAGTCTTGCACAACACTTAGTGTTTTACACTTAGTGGTCTTTTAGTGAGTTTTTAAATGAAGGAAGGAATAATTAGAGCTCTGCATGCTCTGCACCCTCCTATCCACCAATCTATCCCCTTCATGCTGATTTCTCTCTGATTCCATATCAAGTTTCACCTCAACCAGGAAGCTTTCTGAGGCTACCCTTGCACACAGGGACTTCCTCCTCCCCAAACCCTTACAATAATAAACATCTGTAATTCTCAAGTAGCCTTTAATTATAAGGGTCTTATGTATTTTATTATGATTTATTTCTTTGTTTTATAGATGAGGGGCAGAGAGACAGGGAGAGAGAGAGAATCTCAAGCAGACTCCCCTCCAAGTGTGGAGCCCAATGCAGGGCTTGATCTCACCACCCTGAGATCATGATGGGAGCCGAAATCAAGAGTCAGACGCTTAACCAACTGAGCCACTTGGTCACCCCATATGTATTTATTTATTTATTAAAGATTTTATTTACTATTTTTTAGAAAAAGAGAGAGTTTACGCATGCAAGTGGGGGGAGGGGCAGAGTGAGAGAGAGAGAGAGAGAGAGAGAGAGGCAGAATCCCCACTGAGCACAGAGCTCTATCTTACAACCCTGAGATCATGACCTGAGCTGAAATCAAGAGTTGATGGTTAACTGACTGAGCCACCCCGGTGCTCCTTTATCTATTTTTTTTAAGATGTTATTTATTTATTTGACAGACAGAGATCACCAGTAGGCAGAGAGGCAGAGAGAGAGGAAGGAAGCAGACTCCCTGCTGAGCAGAGAGCCCAATGTGGGGCTTGATCCCAGGACCCTGGAATCATGACCTGAGCTGAAGGCAGAGGCTTTAACCCACTGATCCACCCAGGCGCCCCTATCTGTCCATTTTTAATGGAAGTATAATTGACATGTATCTTGTATATTTGATAATCTTTATGCACATTCACCATGTAGACTCCCCGAGAATAGGGTCCATGAGGAGCAGTATGACGGAATTAAAGAGGCATCAGTTTGGGATCAGACAGAGCTGCGTTTGAATCACCTTCTCCTTCTTCTGCTCACCATCTGTGTGACCTGGGAGCAATAAGTTACATATTTTGAGTCTTATATTTAATATTTTTTATGGATATATTTTTGTTATTGAGATAGAGTTAACATACATTATATCAGTTTTAGGTGTATAGCATACTGAATCAATATATATATTGCAAAATGATCAGTACAAGTTTAGTTAACATCCATTACCATCAATAGATTATTTTTCTTGTGGTGAGAACTTCTAAGATCTACTCTTTTGGCAACTTTCAAATAAATTACACAGTATTAACTGTAGTCTCCATGCTATATGTTCCTGAGCCATGACCAGTTGTATAATTAGAACTTTGTACCTTTCAGCTACCTTCATTTTGCCCACTCCCTACCCCTTGCCTCTGGCAACCACCAGTTTATTCTCTGTATCTATAAGTTTGGGTTTGGGGGAAGAAGGTTTTGTTTTAGGATTCTACATATTAGTGAGATAATACCATGTTTCTTTGTCTGACTTTTTTCACTTGGCTAATTCCTTCAAAGTACATCTGTGTTGTCACAAATGGCAAGACTTTTTCCTTTTTAATGGCTGAGTAATATCCCATTGTGTGCGTGTGTGTGTGCACATGCATGTGTGTGCGTGTATGCGTGTATTGTATGTGTCACATTTTCTTTATCCACATTCATTCACTAATAGATGTTTAGTTTGCTTCCACGTCTTAGCTATTGTGAATAACGACACAATGAACACGGGGATGTAGATATCTTTTGGAGTTAGTGTTTTTGTTTCTTTTGGATAAATTCCCAGAAGTTGAATTGCTGGACCATTTTTAATTTTTTTGAAGGAATTCCACACTGTTTTCCCCAGTGGCCACACAAATTTACATTTCCACCTACAGAGCACAAGCACTCCCTTTCTCCACATCCTCCCCAACAGTTGTTATTTCTTGTCTTTTTGATGCTAGCCATTGTGACGGGTGTCAGGTGACATCTCATTGTAGTTTTGATTTACATTTCTCCAAAGATTAGTGATGTCACACATCTTTTCATGTACCCGTTGGCCTTCCGCATGTCTTCTTTGGAAAACTGTTCAGGTTGTCTGTTCATTTTTTAATCAGATTGTTTTTTTGTTTGTTTCCTTGTTTTTCTTTTACCTTTTTATTTTTTCTAGCTATTGTGCTGTAGGAGTTTTTCTTAATATGTATTTTGGATATTAATCTGTTATCAGATATATGAATTGCAAATGTTTTCTGCCGTTCAGATCATTGCCTTTTCATTTTGCTGATTGATTTCTTTGCTGTGCAGAGCTTTTTAGTTTGATGAAATCTCACTTGGTTATTTTTGCTTTTGGTGTCAAATCCAAAAAAATAGTTGCCAAGTCCAATGTCAAAGAGTTTACCGTCTACATTTTCTTCTAGGAGTTTTATGGTTTCAGGTCCTGTGTTCAGGTATTTGATCCACTGTGACACAATTTTTGTGTTTAGTGTAAGATAGTGCTCCAGTTTCATTCTTTTGCCCATGGCTGTCAGTTTTCCCAGCACCATTTATTGAAGAGATTGTTTCCCCATAGTGTAGTCTTGGCTCCCTAGTCTTAAATTAATTGACCATAAATGTGTGAGTCTGTTTCTGGACTCTGTACTGTATTCCAATGACCTATGTGTCTGTTTTTATGCCAATACTATGCTATTTTGATTACTATAACTTTGCAGTGTAGTTTGAAATCAGGAACTGTGGTGCCTCCACCTTTGTTCTTCTTTCTCAAATCTGCTTTGGATATTGGGGGTGTTTTTTCCTTCTATAGAATATCTAATCCTAGCAAGTACGATAACATAGTCCCGTGCCTAGCACACAGTCCCTCAGTCAATGTGAATGTATTCTATTTTGTGCTTCTTCACTCACATATTTGCATGAGACTCTTGGTAAATATACTGTAAGGAAGTGTAATGACACATTGGGAATGGTGTAAACCCATTCATTCCCATCAGAGACCACTGATGGGGGCCCACTGAATGGGAATTTTGTGCCTCAGGAGCCTGTTCTCAGAAATGAAAAAAAACAAGCGAGGCACTGTGTGCTAGTGGCAGTGAGGCACCTCTGCTGGTTAACAGTGCCTGAGTAGAGGTGATAGGGACAGACTCTGTGCAGCTCTACTTCAGTTTTGTGAAGTGTATGCTATTTTTGCCTTACCTACATTGCCACTTGAAATACTTTTTATGTATTTGAAGTGAATTAGGCATTCCCTCATACACACATTTGTTTATTCAACAAATATTTATTAACTGCTTGCTCTATGCAAGGTAAACTGAGTCCATCTGGGGACACAAAATTAAAGAGAGAAGGACGCTGAACAGCAGTGAAAAAGCTTTGTTTTTGGAACCCGGCAACCTGGGTTTAGATCCTGACCAAGTCCTCATCAGTCTGGCAATTTGTGAAGAACCTCTGAGAGTCGTTTTCCTTACCTGTAAAATGGACATATTAATAGTGATTGTCTAATATGGGTTATTATAAAGATTCAAAGGAATAAACTAAGTAAAATATTCAGTGTGACACCTGGTATGTACTGAACATTTAAAATGTTTGATTGTACGTATGTGCAGTATATCACATCATCTGGTTATTTAAAGCTAGTAAACATACATTTTTTAAAAACTAGATTAAACCAAGATCACTGATCAAGGAAGTGTTTTTTTGAACCAGCCCTTGAAGGAATTTGCAGTTTGTTTCCAGCTATCTGGATGTCTGCCTTAATATATACTTCTAGGAGCCCATAGGCAGTTACTTGGCCAACAGTGTAGGTGGCAGGTGGGCAGGGGTGAGTGGCAATGACTACACAGAGGAGGTGGCATTTTTTACCTGACAGGGAAAGGCAGTCACAGAAGAGAAACAGGAAGAGAAAAGGAGGAACAAAGTTGTGAAAGTCACAAAGTATGTGAGGTATTGCAAGCAGTTCAGATTTTGAAAGAATTGAATGTGGCCAAATGTCAGAGGATTCCAAATGGCCAAAAATGACTGAAGTATCATTTCTGGGGTCAGTCAGAGAAGAGGAAGCTAGAAAAATTGACTGAGGTAAAACTGAGCAAAGTCTTGAATGACATAAGTATTTGATGTGGTTTATAGGTTCTCTAACCCAGCATGTCATCTTCTAGATGGGAGAAGTGGAGTTCAGAGAGAAATTCAAGAGGTTGGCTGTTTCTTTAGTGCTTTATGTAAAACACACACATACACACACACCCTTACTCACTCACTCGAAACATTTTGGCTTAAAATGACATAATTTATTACTTTCTGCAATTCAGTTGGTCCAGCCAGCACTCACCTACTTCATGTTGTGGTCAGACAGGACACTGGTTAAGTTAAAGGTTCAAAGTGGCTTCAGCCACGTGCCTGGAATCCGTACTGACCCCTAGTGGAGTCTCAACCACAGCCTAATTCACTTCCATGTGGAGGACCATGGAACAATGAGCTGTGAAGCAACATGACGACACAGTTGCTTAGGCTTCCTTACTGCAGCCCAGCATGGCGGTCTCAGGGCAGGCAGATGACTTACTTGGCAGTTCTGTATTTCCAGAATAAAAAGGTGGAAGTTGTCAAGCCTTCTGAAGATCTCATTCAACAGGCAGCAGAATGTCAGTTCTCCTACATTCTATTGGTTAAAGTAAATTATGAATAAAGCAATCATTTGTTAAAATACCTTGTGTATGAAGCTTCCCAAGCTCAAGGAGACTATACAAAAGCATATATGCCAAGAGGCATGGTTTATTTGGGGCCATCAAAATAACAATCTTTCTCATTGAGTAACGTCCCCAGACTCAGAACCAGTTCACAAATAAGACCTTTGGAATTAGACCCAAGTCTCTATCTCTTTTCTTTCAAAAAAGGCATGATGCCTCCCCTTCTCAGCATGATAGGGAAAATGCACAACCACCCCATCACCATAGGCCTTGAATAAAAGCAGCGATTACCCAGGGGCTGCTAGTTATATTCTTTATCCTAAGAGTCCAAGAATGCAGGTACAGTCATCTTTGTAGAAAGCAACTCTCTGACCTTCATGGTTGGATGAGGGACTGAAAAGCCCCTAGATAACTAAGGAAATTACCAGTGACATAGAATCCATTTTTGATGCCAACTGGCAAAAAAATCATTAAAAACAGTTACCATCTTCTGGCCAAAGTGTGAGAGCTATTCAATTCAGGACTAATGAACATGGCACTATTGATCTTCTAAGACCGTGCAGGACTGATCAGTATCAAAGCCGTAAATTATATTTATGAAGACATTCAAATAGCACACAATGATTACTTTTTCTCTTGAAAGCCAGGAGTAGCCGCAGAAGTATCAGTTTTGCACAAGGTGATGGAACTACCTCTTCCACAGTTATCTGACCAAGACAGGAAGACGGATATTCATTGGCAAAGAGCACAATCTCATTTTGTTGACTTGATAGTTTCTGCTGTGTCTTCCTTCTTGAATGTTTCATCTCTTTACAGAAGACAATATGTGAAATCATTCTTCATTTACTTTCATCTTTTTCATGTTTTTTTCTTTTTTTAATTTGGCAATTTAGCAAGCCAGCAAGAATCTGTGGGAAGATGTATTTGAGAACAGGAAATGAAGCCATCAGCTAAAGGAGTCGCAAATATTCAAAGAAGTAAATGCTAGTAAAATGTCCATGCTAGAATAGACAATCCCTAGAAAGTAAGTCACATTCTCATTTTTCTTATAAGGAAACCGAGCCTCCCACTTGTGAAGTAACTTGCTCAAGGTCATACAGAGGACATTTTGCGTGGTGCTAATTGGCAGCTGAACACCCTACCCCTTTTTTTTTTTTCTTAAGTTTTCATTCATTCATTCATTCATTTATTCATTGAGAGAGAGGAAGAGCAAGCATGAGCAGGGCAAAGGGAGAAAGAGAGAGGGAGTATCTCAAGAGACTCCACGCCAAGCATGGAGTCCAAAGTGGGGCTCCATCTCATGACACTGTGACCATGACCTGAGCCGAAATCAAGCGTGAGATGCCCAACTGACCAAGCCACCTAGGTGCGGCATGGACACCTGTCCTAGAGAGGCCAAATTCCCCTCATAACATATTGTCTATCTTGCCCCATAATTTGCCATCTTACATGGTTGAAAGCTAAGGATATGTGTGATAAAAAACAAGGAACTGATTAGTAGAAATCCAGGGTTTTAAAGTCTAACACCAAATCACTGTGTGGACTTTGATGAAGCACTTCTTCTCTGGACCTTAGATTCCCCATTAAAAAAAAAAAATTAACCTAAATTAGTGCTAAGGCCCTGTTCATCTGAAAATTCTGATTGTATTTCCTGATTAGGTCTGAGGAGACCTTGGTCTGTGGAGGCTGAATAGGAACATTACACTTTAAAGGGAGTGGGGAAAAAAGTCAGCTCCAAACATATTATTAGAGAAGGCTTTGATCCCCCAAAGGAATGATTTTGCAGTGGCTGCAGAGGTCAGCAGCTGTGGGAGGCTAATTTAGGTTGTCTCTGGCTCATTGGCAATCATGAGGCTTGATATGCATTTGAAATAAACTAAACATTCCTAATCACCTCGAGAAAGGGATAACTCATTATAACTGCACGCTAAGGAACTTCAGTGACATTTATTCCACATTTGTGTACAAATAGATTACATTATTTAACTAAATCAGTTTGGGCAGCTGGAAGCTACCAGTGTACTCATTTATCCCTGTGGAAGATTGAACAGTGATTAAAAGAGAATACCTCTTTAATTCCAGATGTCATATACATTCCACAAGGAGAAGGTTTTGTAGTACTCTGTGATAATAGCTTTCCACAAACCAAGCATCTTCTTTAATGTCACAGCCACATTTGGAGGTGAGGAAAGGAGCCACAAAAGCCAGAGAAGCCCATTTCTGTGGCCATCTGGAACATATCAGTTCTGGGTTTTTCTTCTACTTTCATTAAGAAACTTGCTGTTCCACATTCCCTCCCTGAAGTGCCTAAGATGATCATAGTTGAGACCAGAACCTTCTGTTTGATGGTTTGGTTCCTTAAGTTGGCCATCT